>NC_134106.1:86567500-87196250 GCF_040939455.1 Microcebus murinus
TTTCCGAAAATTTATCCATTCTCTCTAGGTTTTCTAGTTTGTGTGTGTAGAGGTTTTCATGGTAGTCAAGGCTGATATTTTGTATTTCTGTGGTATCAGTTGTAATGATTCCTTTTTCATTTCTGACAGGGCTTATTTGAGGCCTTTCTCTTCTATTTCTGATTAATGTGGCTAGTGGTCTATCAAATTTGTTTATCTTTTCAAAGAACCAACTTTTTGTTTCATTGAGACTGTGTATTGTTATTTTTTGTTGTTGTTTCCATTTCATGTAGTTCTGCTCTGAGCTTTGCTATTTCTTTGTTCTGTTAGCTTTGGGTTTGGTTTATTGTTCTTTTTCTAGTTCCTTGAGATGTGACATTAGGTTGCTGATTTGTGATCTTTCTGTCTCTTTGATGTAAGCATATAAGGCTGTGAAATTCCTCCTTAGCACTGCTTTTTTTGTACCACATAGATTTTGGAACTTGTGTGTCCTCTTTGTCATTCATTTTTTTAAAAAAATCTTTTGATTTCCATCTTAATTTTGTCACTGACCCAAGGATCATCCAGCAGAAGGTTGTTCATTTCCATGACTTTGTTTATATTTGAGAGTTCCTCTTGGAATTTTGATTTCTAGTTTTAGTCCCCTGTGGTCTGAGAGTTACATGGTATGATTTTGATTTTTCTGAATGAGGCTTGTTTTGCAGGCTAAAATATGGTCTATCTTCAAAGGTGTCCCATGTGCTGATGAAAAAATGTATTAATATATTCTGTAGTTTTTAGATAGAATGTTCTATAAATGTCTATTAGGTCCATTTGTTCTAGAGTTCTGTTTAAGTCCAGTGTTTCTTTGTTGATTTTCTGCCTCAATGATCTTGTTCGGTTCTGTCTGTGGAGTGTTGAAGTTTCCCACTTTTACGATGCTGTTGTTTATACTCTTTGCTTACATCTAATAGAATTTGTTTTACGAATCTGAGAGCTCCTGTGTTAGGTGCATATATATTTAGGGTTGTTATATCTTATTGCTGAATTACTCCATTTATCATTCTATAATGACCATCTTTTTCTTTTTTAACTGTTGTTGATTTAAAGTCTATTTTGTCTGATATGAGAATAGCTACTCCTGTTTATTTTTGGTTTTCATTTGCATGAAATATTTTTTCCATCTCTTTACCTTGAGTCTATAAGAGTCCTAGAGAGTTAGATAGGTTTCTTGGAGACAGAATATATTTGCATTGTGTTTTTTCATCCATTCAGCCAACCTATTACCTTTTTTTTTTTTTAAGTGGAACAGTAGGACTGTTTATGTTCCATGTTAGAATTGATATGTGAGATACTGCTCTGTCCATCATGTTGAATGATACCTTGTTGTTGTTTTTTTCTCCCCTTGTGCTACTGTTTTAAACGAGCTGTGAGCTATATCTTTTGGGTATTTTTACACTGGTGGGTATCAATTGTTCTGTTCCATGTATAGAGCACTTTTAAGCATTTCCTGTAAGGCAGGTCTAGTGGTGACAAATTCCTTTAGTGTTTACTTGTCTGGGAAAGACTATTTCTCCTTCATTTATGAAACTTTGTGTTGTAGGATACAAAATTCTTGACTGACAGTTATTCTGTTTAAGAAGATGAAAAATGGGACCTCAATCTATTCTGAGTTGTAAGGTTTCTTCTGAGAGATCTGCTGTAAGTTTGATGAGTTTTCCTTTCTAAGCTAGTTGTTGCTTTCATCTCACAACTTGTAGGATTTTCTCCTTCACTTTGACATTGACCAGACTGATAACTCTATGTTTGGTGATGTCCTATTTGCTATGAATCCTCCAGGTATTCCATGACCATCTTGTATCCAGATGTCTAAATCTCTAGCAATACCAGGTAAGTTTTCTTCACTTATTTCCTCAAATAGGTTTTCCATGCTTTTTGCTTTTTCTTCTTCTCCCTTCTCTGATTCTTATATGAGCTTTTTTTATATAGTCCCATACTTCTCTGAGTGATTGTTCATTCTTAATTATTCTTTTTTCTATATTTTTGACAGACTACATTAATTCAAAAGCCTTATCTTCAATACTCTGAAATTCTTTCTTCTGTTTGGTCTAGTCTGTTTTTAAAGTTTTCTGTTTTATTTTGAAATTCCCTAAATGACCCTTTCATTTCCTTAAGTTTTGTTATATCTTTTCTTATGTTATCTATCTCTTTAGAGAATTTTTCATTCATGCCCTGAATTATTTTATTGGTTTCTCTGTGTTGGTTTTCAACTTTCTCATCAATCCCATTGATCTTACTTGTGATCTGTATTCTGAATTCTGTACCTGACATTTCATCTTGACAGTTTCCTTTTGCTTGAAGTTCATTGCTGGAGACCTATTGTGATCTTTTGAAGCTGTCAAAACAGCTTGCTTTCAAATGTTGCTAGAGTTCTTATGCTGGCTCCTTCTCATCTGAATCCTCTTCTCTCAGCTCAATATAGATAACTTTGCAGTGCACCTGTTCCCCTCTGCTGGGCACTCTCCTCCTTGGTGAAAACAAGGAGCAATCTGTGGATGGTTCATTTGTGTCGTACTCCAGAAGACTCACCCAGCAGGAGAAGGATGGTTGCACTGAGAGCCTGTAATACAGCTGTTCTTCTGTGTCATCCTGTTCCCTTGTGGTTGTCACAGCTCAAGTCAATGCTAGGGAATATTCGTGCAGAGTAGTGGGCTGGTCCCCAGGCTGCTATTGGAAGCTTGGGCAGGAGGCTGGGTGTCTCCCTCCTCACGGAGCTGAGTGATGTGGGAGTTTGCTTTTCCCAAGTCTCCCCATGGCAGTGGTGGCTTGGCAAGGCTACTTAGATGGGAGCGATGGGTACCAGGGCTGTGGGCGTTTACTTCACCCAGGTCCAAATGCAGTGGTGGCATGTGACAAGGCAGTATGAAGTGAGTGAGGCTACAGCAGCAGGCAGGGCCTTGGAAGCACAAGGCGGTGAGTGTTGGGCAAGGCCATAGTGGTGCAACAACACATGGAAGACGGGGCCACAGTGGCTGGGTGGCAGACGGCACGTGGGGGCCACTAAAGCACATGGAGTGTAGGGCTCTGGTGGCTGGGCGTGTCATGGCTGGCAGGGCCACGAAGGCATGCAATGCTCTACAGACACATCACAACATCTGGAGCTTTCTTTCTGCCCAGGACTGGTGGTGGCAGCTGCTGTTGTGCTACTCAGGTGGCAGCAGTGGTGGTGCTATCCACATAGTGGTGGCAGATGCTGGGAGCCATGATCTTCTCAGATCCCCAGTGGCAAGGGGGTGGCACATGGCACTCAGTCACAGGGTTTGTGAGAGTTCCTGTCCTGCCCACACCCTCTCTGGCCTGGCAGGGGTGAGGAGAAGGCAGCTGTAGTGGCGCTGACCCCTGTGTAGATGGGCCCTCTGGGGCGGAGAGCTCAGAGTGGTGTCAGTTGCAGCAACCTGGGATCAGAAGCCAGCAGGACCCTGCTGTGCCTGCCCTCTGGGGTAATGCTGCAGTCTCCAAGGCCTGCTGTGGTGGAAGGGCCCCTGAACAGCTCGGGTTGCAGTGTCCACAGGGGGAGTGTGGAACTCGGGGGTCTCCTCTGACCCCTCCCCACATGTGAGCACCATTTTCAGGTACCTACCGGTCCTGCCAAGGGGTTCACCTGGCTTCCCTCCTCTTCATTTTGGGTACCTCCAGTCTCCCTGATGGTTCATGATGCTCTGTCTATGATAGTCCCTCCAGAGGTGAGCATCTGCTGGTACCTTTTGATCTCCTCCTTGAGAGTAGTGAGCACGGGCTTCTTCCACTCTGCCATCTCTTCCCCGTTAGGGACTTCATCACGTCCTCCAGGCCCTCCTTTTGTTGATGGTCGGCCTTGATGGTAGCCCAGGAAGTTCTGCAGGCACCGACATGAGCCCCAAGCCGGGACCAGCGTGCAGGGTAGGGCTGTGGTGACCGTAGAGGCCCTTGCTGCTTGGTGACGCTGGGTTCCCTTTGTTCCTCTTCATGCCAGGCGGTGGGAGGTGGGCTCCTGGGTCTGGTGGGAGCAGTGGTGCTGCAGCTGTCATGGTGATCATCATACACGAGGGGGCTCATGGTCGTGCAGGAGCCAACTGGCAAGGACCTCGTCAGTGTGAATCCTGAGCTGAGCCACGGACCAGCCTGTGAATGTGTGTGTGTGTGTGTGTGTGTGTGTGTGTGTGTGTCTTCTACAGGGTCATCTTCACTCTCAATATTTCCATCAATGTTGGCTGTAAATATCTCCCCAAATAAAAACAAAAATACAAACCTCCTAACTGATCTGTACCCTTGCCATGGGTGGCTTTTTCTAAGAATGGTCCCTCAGGCTCTCTGAAATGTCCATAATTTGAAGCTCACCTTGTTGCTGCCAGACCCAGTGAGGTCCTCGTCTCTCTCCTTTCCTTGTCCAGGGTAACAGATACAAGTGGCTTAGAAGTCGGCTTCACATCCTAAGGAGGGTGAATCAAGTTTTCAGTTATGAATTAATTCTTTGGAGAGTGTTGTTTTAAAAAAGGTTCATATTTTAGGACATGGTGGTTTTATTATAAAGTTGTATTGCCTAATTTGAAAAGAGGTTTTGACAGGGAAAACTGTCGGGCGCTGGGATGTGGCCACTTGCTGCCTCCCTGCCGCTCCTTACCCGCTTCCGTCTAGGCCAAGGCACAGCGGCTCCTCAGGCGGTGGCCTCGTGTCCGTTCTCGGTGGTGCCCGTCGTCTCCATGGGCTGCGCTGTTTGCGCGATCTTGATTGGATACTTTTTGAATCCCACTGCTGATTGGATGTTAAAGCTTGTTGCTGATTGGATGTTAAAGCTTGTTGCTGATTGGATGTTAAAGCTAGTTGCTGATTGCACGCTTTCAATCCTACCAAGGGTATAAAAACTGGAGGAGAACAAGGAAGGTGGGGTCAGAAATTGGTGGCATGCTGATTCTACTGATGGAATAAAGGCTGTTCTCTGACTCTCCATGTGCCGGTTGGTTCTTTTCCTGGTCAAGAGCTGTAACACTAGCTGTACCACTTGCTGGGACAGTTTGAAGAGCCATATCCCTTACATGGCATAAGAATGGCATCACTTTTTATAGCACCTTCATCTGCAGGAATCCAAAATGCTTTATACCGTCCACATATAAATGACTCCATCCAGCCCAAAGTCAACAGATGTTCCTAAGGTGAAACATAACCTTCCCTAAATCCCACTTCTCCTAACAGTTTAGAATGGAACGTAAACCCTCCCACCTTCTAGCAAAATACCACTAACATCAGGAATTGGGCTATCAAACTTGGGAAGAGGGCCTTGACAAAGTCTGGGAATAGGAAAAAAAAAAAAGAAGAAGAAGAAGAAGAAGAAAAGAAAAAGAAATTTGCTTTTGAATCCTCCTTAATCTTGCCAAAACATGAAACTCTTGGCCGTAGACAGCTTACATCTTAACAGTTGCATCGTGCAGCAGCAGCTTGGGGGTGGCCTCATTCCCTGGGCTTGAGGGGAAAATTGTGTGTCCCTCCTTTGTCACATTTCTCATCATGTTGTAATTGTTATCATGGCTCCTGGGCCCACTGGTGGTGACCTTGTGCATAAAGGGTTGTGTCTTACTCCTCCCTCTAGCCTGGAGCCTAGGGTCTGGCATGTTGCAGGAGTTCCACAAATGAGTGTGTAAATGTGGGGAAGGAAGAAACAACGAGAATAAAAGAGTGAAAGAATCAAAAGCCAGGACCCAACAGGTAGAACCTTTTAATTGGGAAAAGGGAAGAAGGAACTTGAAATATAATCAGCTATAAAACTAAAACCTGGGCACCTTCTGATTGTAGTGTGATATAGTAAGCAACTTCTTCAGTACAAATTAAGTCTGTAAACTAAAAGATGGGGCACACTCTGGTTAAAGACATTATTTACAGTAAGGTAATACTATGAAATCGTACCTTTTCTAAGTTCGAGAATGTCCAGGTTAAAAGTACTTTTCTAAGATGGGAGTGTATTAATGATAATCCTCGAAGGTGATGTCAAAGTCAATGTCTTGCCTTGAAAAATGCTAACAAGCTAAAGAAGCTGTAAAATACCTGAGACCCCCTGAATGACTCAGGGTACAGGAGAAGCTGTGAATGAGAAGATCCTAAAACATTGTGGCTCAAATAAGATCAAGTGTCCCTTCTCCCTTCATGGTCCAGGGCTCTGTTTTATGAGTTCATCCGAGGACCCGGGTCTCATCACCTCTTGTTCTGAGCATAATCTTTGTGTGGAAAAGCTGTGCCCCACCCCCACATCTACCATGCAGCCCATGGGAAGGTAGCATTTCCTGATAAATGTCATTATAAAACATGCTTCCGAATTTGCATGAATCACTTTCAGAAATTTGAATACATAGCCAGGGCTGCCTGCAAGCAAGGGTAGAAAAGGAAGGCTTTAGCTGGGGAAGCTTGATTCCATTTGAAACTCAGAATATTCTCGCAGACCAAAAGGAGAGAGCGGGTACTGGAGGACCCTTAGCGTCTGCCACATTCGTAGACCCTGAAATGCTTGGTTTGTTTCCCATTAGGGTCTCCCGCTCTGTGGCCTGCCCGTAAGCATGTTCATTTCCCTAGCACTTGTTGGCTATGTCACACCCTGTTCCAGGAGGACCAGGAGATGGCAGAAGAAGAGGACTCGGTACATCTCTAACTCCATGCTCCTTTTCCAGCCGAGCCCCGGGTACAGTGCCCTCCTCCTCATCTGGCACCCACCGGGCTTCCCCCACTTCCCCAGGCCCAGCCTCTCTTAGCAGTAGGATCTTTGGCTGCATGGACCCTGACCTCAGATCTTGGGAAAAATAGTGGGCAGGGAAGTTCTTCCAGATGAAGGCTCTGAGCCCTGGCCCCACTCCCAGGGGATGGGTTTGTTAGTCTATGTGCTCATTCTTTTGGTAGATATTTTGAGCATATGATCTATGTCAGGTCAGTGGCTGGGGATGCAACAGTGAACAAAACAGGCAGACAATCTGTCCTGCTGGGCTGGTGGTGGAGGGGAGCCCTCCATTGGTGACAGGTAGTTGGAACCACGGCAAGTGCTACTTCTGGGAAGTCCCTAGGATCTGAACACAGAGGTTTCTTTCTTTTTTCTTTTTCTTTTTCTTTTCTTTTCTTTTCTTTTCTTTTCTTTTCTTTTCTTTCCTTTTTTTGTTTTTTTTTTTGAAGACAGGGTCTTGCTGTGTTGCCCAGGCTGGTCTCAAACTCCTGGGTTTAAGCGATCCTCTTGCCTCAGCCTCCCAAAGTGCTGGGATTACAGGGGTGAGCCACTGTGCCTGGCAGAAGGGGTTCCTGTTCCATGCTCTTTGCTCCAGCTTGTTGAGGGGTCTGGAGGAGCAGGACTGGGCCAGGGTGTGCCCCCTCTGCATGACACAGACGCCTCCCCTCATGGGCGGGGGAGCAGGAAGCACGCCCCCGGAGCCCTGTCGGGGATCACAGCGGCACATTCATCAAAGCTGCTGCCGTGTGTTTGATCCCCATAAAAGCTGGAGATGGTGCCGCTGTGCACGTGCGAGCACCCCGTCTCCACGGGTAGGACATTAAGCCCGGAGGAAGATGTGTGTGCCGCATCTGAGTAATGAGCCGTGAAATTGACATTATAAGTTTTAATTATTATTAATGCCTTGCAGGGGTGGCTGGTGTTAATTGTCCCATAGGCATCCCAGATGTATTTCCCTTTTTTCCGTTCATTTCTCTTCCTTAATGTCTTGAGCCCGTATAATGGCAGCTTAGTGGCAATGTTTGAATAAAATTCCTCCAGAGGGGAGCTCAGCATGGCGTGAGAGAGGCTGTCGCAGGCCGAGCACGTTGGCGGGCAGGAAGGAGACTAGTCCTGGGACTCGCGGGCATGAGGCCACTGCCCCTCGATCTGCAGAAGCCTCTTTCTTCCCCCTCAGAGCATCCGCCGCCCTAGGCGCTGCCGTGGACGGATTAGTTAATCCCGTAAAGGGCTGCCAAGGTGGAAGGTCGACGCAGAGATGGCGCCTTGCGTGTCTCCTTTCTGAGCATTTCCTGATGAGAACCAGTAGTTCTGGGTGCCTCTGCCCCTCTGAATAAACCGCCTTTTGGCACCTTTTCTGACTTTTATGCTTTTGCCCTCAGAAATGTGTCCTGCATCTTAAAAAGGTTCATTACCCCTTCCAGGGTTATTGGGAGGGGGCTCTGTGTCCTGCTCCGCACCATCCTCCCTGCTTCTCTGTCCTCCTCGTCCAGCGTGGCCACCAGACAGGGCTCCCGGAGCCTCGGGGGGAGTGGTGGCCTCTGGTGTGGTCTCCGGGCTGCCCCTGCTTCTGCATCTGCAGAGGCCTGCGGCTTGCTCCCGCCCTGATTTCCTGCAGAGCGCAATGGGCACCTGTCTCCGGGTCTGCGAGAGGCATGGTGGCTCACGGGCGTGCCCTGCCAAACCCTTCCTTTCTGACTCTACCCACTCCCTGTCCCCACCCAGATCTGGCTCAGGAGCAACACAAGAGCCTCTGAGTGAACAGCACATAGACAGCACCCTCCTGGGTCCTGGGCTGTCAGGTGTGCACAGCACAGGCCTGTTCTGGGGCGGGCGAGCAGCGGGTAGTGCTGGACTTAAGAGAGCACAGCATGGGCAGGGCTGCATGGGTGAGAGCAGCACCTGCAGGTGGCCTCTGTGTCAGCCAGGCTGGGGAAGCTGGTGATGGGAGGCCAGGTGGAAACCCAGTGTCCCCTTCACGCAGGGGAGTTTGGAATCTTTGCCACCAACTGAGGAGCTCGGATCCCCGAGGGCCGTGGGGAGCCACTGAAAGCGTGTGAGTGGCAGGGGGTGGGCTCGCTCTGCATCTCAGCACCCGTGCTGGGCTGGCAGGCCTGGAGACCCACCAAGGAGGCCTCTGTTGATTGGCAGAGAAGGTGGCAGGGGAGGCAGTCAGAGGGGAAGGGCGCACGGGTTTCTGGGTGAGAGCTCAGACGCGGAGCCAGCAGGATTTGAGGACTGATGCCCAGGGGGAGGGAAAGGGCGGGCACGGGGGTAACCGAGAGACCTTCCTCTGCAGCTGGGTGGGATTCCAGGGCCAGGCCGTGGAACACAGGAGGTGGGGCTGGAGGGACAGTTGTGGTCTCAACAAGCTTGTGGGCAGCCGGGAGAGCTATTGAGCAAGTTTCTGAATTGACAGGAAGTTCCCTGGTCTGAGGGGATGCCAGAGGCACAGGTTGATTGGAGAGTGGCCTGATAGGAGATGCCTCAGCTTCTCTGCCCCTGCACCCCAGCTCTCCCGGCCACGCTGCATGAGTTGGGGCCACAGCTGTGCAGCATGGTTGTGAGCAGCACCTGCAGGTGTCTTCTGGGTCAGCAAGGCTAGGGAAGGCTGGTGGCAGGAGGCCAGATGGAAACCCAGTGTCCCCATCACGAGGGGGAGTTTGGGAAGGTGCCTGTGCTCCGCAGCATGAGCAGCCACAGAAGGAGGCAGAGCCGTGAAGACAGAGGTGCACATCTGGCCTTTCTTGCTGACCATTGTTATTGATAGTAGCAAAAGTCACCAAACAGCCACAGAGAATCTGTGGCACTTAGAATACTACTGCTTTTGAGCTTCACCCTTGTAATTTAGGAATGGAAGGAAATAGAGTCATTCTGTGACAAAGTGAAGCCACCTTTGTGCATCTTCTTAAGGCCAATTTTCAAAAAATTTGACAGCAAGTCCTTTTTTTACTATCCCTTTAAAACTTCTTACCTTGATGAATATCTGAGTGTCTCCGTGGGTGAAAATACTCGATCATGAAAATACTTGTTCTTTTTGACTTTTAAAGTACTGGCAGACTAAGTTCAAGTAGAACAAGAAGGCTTACTCTGTCTTTTTGTAAGTTTAACCTACTGGGTGATGCAAGGGTTTCCCAGCCTGCTGACATTCTGGGCTGGGTCATTCTTTGCTGTTGGGGACTCTCTGGGCATTGCAGGGTGCTCAGCAATGTCCCTGGCATCTGCTCATCAGGCGCAGAAGTTCCCCACCTCCCAGTTGGGACAACCAGATGTCTTCAGACAAAATCTCCCCTGGGCCTGGGGCTGACTGGCCCCTTGTGGCAGTGGATTCTGCTGGTGGCCCACAGCCAGCCTCCTCCTCCAGCCCTGCCGGATCACGGTGCTTGCGTTACAAATTACCCCTTAGCCTCCACGCTCTAAAATCGGGGCCTGTTACACTCTATTGTGCTTACAGTACAAAGCTATCCAGAATAAGTATTCTTGGAAGCAAACTGATTTTTTTCCTTTCAGAGCTCTGCAATGAACAATCCTCTGGTGCTGCTATTTAATTGGGTAGTGGTGGCTGTTTGTCAATTTGCCAGCAGGTTCTCTCTTAACTGCTGTCGTTTGACGTTGCTGAAACATAAATGTAGAATGATTGAGTTGCCAACATGCTATTAAGTCTTCTACAAAGAGTTTTCCGATGTACTACTGCTTCGGGCTTTTGTGCCTCTATTGATTGATTCGAATACTAAAGAACTCCTTGGCACGGGGCAGCCCTGGTGAGAAAATGCAGCTTCTGGGAGGAAAATCATTGGCTATTGACACCGGAACAATGCAAGGCTTTCCTTTGGTTTTCCTCTGGCACAGAAGTGACCTTTGGCAGAGCTCACTGGGTTCAGCAGGTGTTGGCCCCTCATAAAGGAAAGGAAGGAGACCGTGTGGCCAGTCCGTCTTTAGGAACAAGGGCCAGGTGAGCAGCCCAGGGAGTGGACAGTAACGTCCGTCCAGTTTTAGGGTTGTTCGATGACAGACTCCTTAGTGTTTACGAGCAGAACAGCGCCAAGAACTGTCTGGGTTTCAGAGCTAGTCACTGTTGGACACCAAAGATGGCTTGGCTAAGCTTTGACAGGATGACAGGAGGATCCCTGTTGTTAGGAGGATACGGTTTTATGCCTTTAGAATTGTACTTCTGGACCAGACTGTTGCATGCAGCAGAACCCTCTGTCCCATGATTGGGGGATGGGGGTTCCTGTGACAGCCAGGACCACGTGTTCGAACTTCTGGTGCCTGGCAGTGACCTCTGCATACCATGGCCAGGTTGTCTCTCATCTGGGCGTCTTGAGTATGCACCACTGGCTAGGCGTCCCCCAGGTGTGGGAGCGCAGGACAGTCTGTGAAATGGGGGTCTGCCGCTCAGCTCGAAATCCCTGCAGGGGCAGGGAACTGCGGCCTTCTAGGTCCTTAAGTGCAGACTTTTGATTGAATCCACATTTTACAGAACAAATGCTTTCATTAACCCTTTGCACTCGGATGTCGAGTGTGGATAATGTCGAGTGGATAATGAGAAAAAAGCAAGCGAGTGCAAAGGGTTAAAAGGGGTGCAGCGGAGAAAGATGAAGCTTTTCTTGCCTCCTTTGGTGCTGAGAAAAGAGCAATCCTGAAATCGTTAGGCTGCAGGTTCCCCACTGCATCGGTGTGTTCTGAGTTGCTGGAGGAAAGGGGGCTTCAGTAAATGAGGTAAAGAATATTTTGCTGAATAATTGTTGGAAATCTGGCAGCTTTGGGGACTAAAGTCCCTGAGAAACGGGAACCAGCAGAAAATGATTCGGCACAAAGTAGTGTGTAAAAACGTTCTGGAGCCCAGACCACCTGTGTTCTGATTCTACCTACTACGCGTAGGTGTGAGCCTCGGGCAGGTTACCGTCACTCTGTGCCTCAGGTCCCCATCAGTGAGTGAAGATAACCTGGCACCTGCTTCAGAGTCCTCTTCAGCGCAGAATGCATTGGTCTGTGTGGAAGGCCCCGGGCAGTGCTTGGCCCCCACATGTGCTATTTAGGGGGAATGACTACAGTGGGGACCCTCTCGTCTGGGTGGGGCGATGGAGTTTGCTCGCTCCCGTGACACGGGAGCCCCTGGGAACAGCCCCGGCGTGCGGGACGGCCGTGCCGAGTAACCTTGCCTTGTCTTCTGCTTTCAGAACCTTCCCCAGCTTCCCTACGGCAAAGCTCTCTACAGCTACGAGGGGACAGAACCTGGCGACCTCAAGTTCAACAAGGGCGACGTTATCATCCTGCGGCGCAAGGTGGATGAGAACTGGTACCACGGGGAGCTGCGGGGCTCGCGGGGCTTCCTCCCGGCCAGCTACATCCAGTGCCTCCGGCCCTTGCCGCCGGCGCCGCCCCAGGGCAAAGCACTTTATGATTTCGAGATGAAGGACAAAGACCAGGACAAGGACTGTCTGACCTTCACCAAGGTGAGGTGAGCCCTGTGGTCGGCTGCTAGCCCACGTGGCCTTCACGCCACCCATACTCTTCCCAGCCACGTGCCTGCAGCCTGGCGGCGGCTTCCTCCCTGAGCCCCGGGCGCACGATCCCGCCTCGCTCCCTGTGCCTCCATAGACGAGGCAGTGATTGTTTTTGTGGGCTGACAAGAGGTGGCACAAGCTGGCAGGGGACCTCCGGGTAACGTGAGCCGCCGTCAGCCTTGAAGCAGGACCCTTGGTTAACCTGGGTTGTGGTTCTAAGCGCTGACTCAGGCGAGAGGGGCTGGTGAGGGGAGACTGCCCAGAGACCCTGTTCAGCTTGCAGGGAAGGGGCAGCTGGGCCCACATCAGTATGTCACAGCACCATCCTCCAGGGCACCAGCGTGGGACGGCCCAGGCACGTGGGAGGCTGTGGAGAGCCGGGTCAGACAATGTGGTAGCGGACTAAATAGTGCCGATGACCGGGAGCTGACCAGGGGAGCCCAGTCACCCGCACGGGGCCTGGTTGCTGGCTGTCCTGCGGTTCCCATCGAATAATTGTCTGTGCCAAGTGCTGACGGACACACTGGCCCCTTGTCTTTGTGAGTGTGCAGGGTTCCAGGAGACATAGTTGGAGCCTTGTTTTCTCCACAGGGGAACCAAAGCTCAGAGCGGTTTCATGACTTACCCAGCTGCTGCTCTGTCCTGCTCCTTCCTCCTTCCCTCCCTGCACCCCCCAGGTGTAAGATCCGAGTCCTGACTCAGATCTCTGATGTCAATGCTCTCTTTCCTCCCACTTCCCTACCTGGGCGATTCTCCCCTCGAGTGGGGTCCTCACGCTCCTTAGATGCTGAGAAGTCCTTGTGGTTTCCTCACACTCGGTCTCTCTGTCTCTGTCTCTCTGTCTCCATCTGTCTCTGCCTCTGTCCCTCACACACATACGCGCACACACACACACACACGCACACACGGTTGTGAACGACAGAGCTGGAATTCTGACTCCAGCCTCTGCCTTTACACTCTGAGAGGCCACTGTTGCCCCCTCCCCTGCCCCGTGTGCTCGGTGAGGAGCTCGCCGCGGCACTGTGCTCTCGGGAGGGCTGCAGGAGAGCCGTGCACACCACTTCTGAGCAAACTTGGCATGTCCTGCGCACGGCTGCTATTTATGTCTTGTTCTATTGTTCAGCCTGACAGTGAATAATCTATTTTTCATTCAGGGCTTTAACTCTTCCTTCCTTCCTTACATCAAGGTGTTCTGATGCTAATTCCCATTGTCATCAAGCTGGTGCAGCTTCCCGGGAAGCCAGCATGGGCCTCTCTGTCCCTCTGCCTGTCAGCCTGGGGGCGAGAGTGTCAGGCAGACAGAACCCCCGCCTTGCTTCTCTGCCCAGTGGACTCTGGGGAATCTCCCTGAGAGAGAGAGGACATTCCTGGGGGCCATGGTGCTCTTTGCTGTCGCTCATGACCAAGGGCAGGGATCCCGACCTCTTGGGGTCCAGCTGGGACCTTGCTAAGGAGACAGACCCCTAATGGCTCCAGGTCCCTCCAGGCTCTGACGGCTCTGGCTACAGAGCACAGGCCCTCCTCACAGGGCCTCAGAGGAGGCGGCTCTGCAGTCAGGGGAACTTGCTGTGAAGGACAGTTGTGGGGCCCTGGGGCCTGCAGGCAGGGCCAGCTTCTCCAGGCAGAAGCAAAGGCCTGCCTTTCCTAACACCACCATGCACCCTGCTCCACTCCACGGGCCTCTCTATCTGGGACACTCGACTCCAGGGTGAAGGCCAGAGCCCACCAGACAAGAGGACAAAGAGGCATTTACCTATTCATTTCACAAAAATGTACTGGGCCCCAACTCTGTGCGAAGTACCATGCTGAGTCTGCAGGACACGGATGGATTCACCAGAGTGTGCAGAAGACAGGTCAGCGGCCAGCGAGCTCTGCTGGGCCACCCAGGAGACAGACACTAGGCATTTGGTGAGGGCTCCGGAATAGTCAACGATAGAATTTCATATTCCATGTTTTACAAGAAACCTGGAGGTGGGTGTGGTCACTCGGACTCCCTGGAAGGTGACCTTTGGGTTGAGATTGAGGGGCAGAGGCGCCAGCCACAGGCGGCCCCCGGCATCTCCTGTTACAGGATGTAGCTGCTGTTCCCACTGGGGGTCACAGGAGTGGAAGTGTCATATCACAGATTGTTCAAGGACTTTCTTTTCTTGAATCCTGTAGGTTAATGTGGACAATCAGGAGCCCCTGAGTGTGATTCCTAAAGGGGACCATGCTGTGACACCCCCCACCATAGTCCATGTCACCTTCCCACCATGCCCATGTTGTCCCTCTGACCTTCACAGACGGGGCTGGGCGGGGGACACTACCCCTGCTAACTGTCCCATCCTGCTGCATTTCTCACTTCTAAACGCCTCCAAATAAAGGCTCTAAGGGACATGGGCATCTCCTCATGACTCTCTCTGCTCAATTTCTATGTCCTGTTGCTGGCACTTGCCTGCCGTTTCCCTCCCACAGTGCGTGTGACCAGCTCACTTCCCCACGAGGCTAGTTGCACGAGGCTGGCTCGGACACCTCCCTGTGTATTGGGCCTCAAGGGACCAACGGTTCCGGTGCTTTGGCATGGGTGCTGGTTCATGGCAGCTTGGTATCCCCTCCAGGGAATGGTTTTGTTCTTCGGATATGTTCCATCAGGAGTCAGCAAGGACAGAAGGGGTCTCTAAAGACCACGGATGGTGCCTATCTCCCTTACAAACCGTCATTGTGGTGGGATTGATGGAATTTTAAAAGGCATGAAGTAGATGGATGAAAGCAAGATTGTTACCTTTGGTGTTGGCTTTTGAACAGCCCTGTTAAAACAGCATTAACTGTAGTCATTCTGAAAACCAAAGTCTTTGTCTAGTTTAAGAAGAGAATGAATAATTTTTGTAAAGCAGCTTTAAAAAAAGGTTATTGTATAACTTCTTAGTAGTCTTACTCCAAAAAGCTGGGCCTGTGCATTTAGAGAAAGAGCCCCCCAGCCGGGGGGGGGGGGGGGGGCCCGCAGGGGAGGGGGAGGCTGGATTTGGTGGGGCCCTGCAGTGAGGGCCCCACAGCTAGCTGTGTGACTTTAGGAGGACATTTATCTATGCCAGGAGCATCAGGACACCAGTGTCTACTCTAGGGCATAGAGGGCCATGTGATGTAAGTAAAGGGATTAGGGATTGGCACACAAGAAGGGATGTGAGTTCTATTCTCATGGCTTACTCCAGGTTCTCTCGTTCCATTCAACTACAAGATTCAGTAAATGTTCCTTGAGCCCCAATGTTCCTTGAACTGGACTATGAAATGTCCAGTTCATGAAGACATTGTCATTGCCTTGCAAAGTAGCTGTGTTTGCTGTGAAGGGGTCCAGGCAGCCCTTAATACTCTAGAATCCTCAAAGGCCAGGAGATTTCCTCAGGCAGTGCCTGGCGCGTCACTGATCACTTTCACACCCAACTGCAGCCGGGCCCAGAGGCCCACCATGTCACCCTGATCCCTATGGGGTGTGCCACGTGGAGGAGCCACAGGGCTTGGTGGATGCAGCCACGGATCTGTCCTAATCCTCATCTCAGCCCCTGCCCACTCCCAGCTCTCCAGGGCCAAAGTCATGCTTTGAGTTGGCAAACCCTTTAAAAACACCTCCACAATTTGCCCAACTTAGTCAGACTTTAGGACCTTTCCACGTGAACTTCTTATGCTGCTGAACATTTAATCATCATTTCTCAAAAGCATGGGAATTCTTTTCTTTGTGAATTAACCGAGCATGAATTGCAAACTATTCCTTTCTGATCCTAGGTATTGACTTAGAGGGATAAAAATCAAATATAGACAGAGTTTGGGCTCTAGAGTCAAGTAGATGCAGATTCAGATCATGATGCTTTTCTTTAATAATGTATGGTGACTTTGCAACATTTACTTAATCTTTGAGTCTCTTTTTAGACTATAAAATGGAGTTGATATTAGGATTACATGAGCAAAGGCATTCAAAGAACCGAACTCAAAATAAGCACTTCAATAAATATTTGCTGTCTGCCCTCTCCTTTCCTTCCTGTTTCAGGAAAAGTTGCAGTCCCATCAGACAGCACACGTGCCTATTAGCCCAGACGTGCAGAACTAACACGTGCATGTTAGTTCTATGTTAGCCCAGAATACTCGCAGGGAAACAAGCATCCTTCTAAGGCACGCGCTGCGTGGAGAGCTGAGAGTGTCTGGGACTAGTCTGCTGTGCTGTCACTCATTCGCCTGGCGGCTAAATGTGGGACAGGATTACCCAGGGGGAATGATGTCCAGCTCCTGTGTGGAGGCCACAGTCCCCTCCTCAGGGCCAGCCACTGGGCAAGCCTCCCGATCCACAGTGTCCTCTCTGCTGCTCCCTGAGTGGAAATGGGGACACTTTCGGGGCTTGGAAGACCAGGAAAGCCTCTGCTTCATGCGCTTTCCGTGTCGTAGCCATGAACCAAAGCAGGATAAGCCCACGGAGAGGCGGCTCCCAGCCAGTCTTTCCCTTCCTGAGCACCTGCCTGGGCTGCGTCCCCCTGAGGCTATCAGAGAAACCCAGCGGGCCCAGGTCCCCTGCGTGGGCTCTTGCGTCGCACATTCCTCCTCGCAGCCACCTCTGTGCTGTGCAGCGCCCTTGTCCAGCCCTTTCTTCCGACGCCAAGGCACAGAGCTCAGAAACTGCGGGCAGGAGTTTCGATTTGCAGGCAAAGCATGGGCTCTATCTGAAGATTTGCCAGGAAATATTTTCAGAATCTATGCAGAATGCAAGCTCTTCTCTCCTGGGCCCTGGTCACTGCAGGGGCCCGACCTGTTTCTCCCTGGGTGCTTGACCAACCTCTCAAACCTGTGCCGCGTGGAGCCTCTGCTCACGACCCTCAGTGGCTCCCCACCTCCCTCAGGTCTCACAAAGTGGGTGCTGCCCACAGACCAGAACTGGCCCAGTGCCTGGCTCCCTCGCAGGCCTTATTTTGACGCTGGCCCCTGGCCCACTTCTGCCCTGCTGCACCCACCTCCTGGCGGGTTCTCTCTCCAGCTGATCCCGATGGCTCCCCAGGGGCTGGGACACCCCACACCCCTCTTCTCCTTCTGAGATGTAGGTGTTCACCGTCACGTGGCACTATCTGCCCAGGTAGGGTCCTGACCCACCCACTGTCCACCCCCAGCACGCGACAGTGAAGGGCACCTGGGGGACTTGGAGGCTGAGCGCCCTGCCGGGGGCAGCAAGCCTTGTTGTGGGGAGCATTCGTGTCTTGTCGCCCAGGCTCCGCAGTCCACTCCCTCACTCCTCAGACGTTTGCCAATGCTGGGTTGTGCTCCCAGTGCCATGCTCCGTGCCAGGGGTAGTGAGGTGGGCACGACAGAGTCAGAGTCCTGCCCTCCGGTGCTCAAGAGCCACAGGCAGATGGACAGGGTGAGGGATTGTCACCTGCCGGAGTGTGTGTGCAGGCAGGGTGTCCCAGCTCTGAGAGGGTGCAACCTCCAACCTCTGACTTCTGTCCTTCCACCTGTGGCCCACCCTGTGACTGCAGATCCCCCTCAGCCCTGAGACCCCTGAGAGGTCCACCTCTGCCTGTCTTTGAGCAGTTCTGGGCAGCCTCTGGAGCAGATGGATGAGTGGGACTGGAAACCAGAAAAGCCCTGGGGGGCTGTAGGACTTTGGCAGGCCAAGTGCACAGAGGATACGGGGCCGGTCTGCTTTGCGGGGGATTGGTGGCAGCTAACCATTCTTTTTTTTTTTTTTTGAGACAGAGTCTCACTTTGTTGTCCAGGCTAGAGTGAGTGCCATGGCGTCAGCCTAGCTCACAGCAACCTCAAACTCCTGGGCTCAAGCGATCCTACTGCCTCAGCCTCCCGAGTAGCTGGGACTACAGGCATGCGCCACCATGCCCGGCTAATTTATATATATATCAGTTGGCCAATTAATTTCTTTCTATTGATAGTAGAGACGGGGTCTTGCTCTTGCTCAGGCTGGTTTCGAACTCCTGACCTCGAGCAATCCGCTCGCCTCGGCCTCCCAGAGAGCTAGGATTAAAGGCGTGAGCCACCGCACCTGGCCCAGCTAACCATTCTTTAAGAGCCTCACCGCAAGTGGCAGGTGGCTATCAGAGGTACAATTCTGTGTTATTTTTGCAACAAAAGGCTTGAGGGAGTTTCTAAGCTTTTCCTTTTTTAATTTTCCCTTTTCTTGTGAAAGAGAGTGGTCCAGCCCTCCGTCGGTGGCCGGCCTGCGTGCTGCCAACGGGCGCTGTGTGTGTTGGGGCCGTGGTGTGGCCGGCTCAGCGGCAGCCCATACCCTGCAGGCCCCCAATGCCGAGGTCGGCCAGCGGGGCCAGGGCCTTCTCTGGGCTGTGGTTCATTACAGCTGCTTGGAAACCACAGACTACAGGTGACAGTGGAGGAGCGCAGGGCTATTGACTACTCATGGCCCTTTGGGGACTGTTTTTATATGTGATGTTGCACACAGCTTGTTTAGGAGAGGGAAACATTAGGCGCTGGGATATAGGTTTATCCAGAGCTCCTGAGGGAACTCTCCAGGGTTTGCCGTGATTGTGGCATTTCAGGCTGAGCCCTCAAACACTCGATATGTGAGCTGTGACATTTGCCTAGATATACTCGTAAAGTAGTGTCAAAGGACTACGTGCTCTGCCAGCTACCTCCAGGGGCACCCGGGAGGGACAGGCAGGTTGAGTGTCAGTGCTGGGACCCACAGCCTCTGTTTGTCACAGAGTCCCATCTGTTTTCGTGGCTTTCCCTTTCCCCAGGTGGAAGTGAATGCACAAACTGGAAGAGTCAGGTAAATGAGTTAAAATGCAATTTAAAGGTCACTTATAGATGGTGAGCCCTGTCATGTCACCTGAATCCTTTGCAAATGTATTAACCACTATGCCTTGTGAAACATAACCACAGGACAAGGCAATATGGTTTTTTAATAACCATTTTATGTTCATAGCCCAGACTTATAGTCATTTAGGACCACCCTGAGACCACCTGAATACAAAGGAGAGCCACTGCCATATGGCAATGGCATTTGGTGTATTTGTAAAACTTGGAATTATCAGGGAACAGGGAAAACAGCATATGGAAGTCTACTGGCCCACAGTGAGTAATGAGCACTTGACATAAAACTTGTACATGAAATCGAGTTTTGATCTGAAAGTGAAATAATGTCATGGAAACAAGTTTCATTCATAAAATCCTTGAATGCTGCCATATTGGCCCAGAAACCTGACTATCAGCAAAGCCTGCAGTGTCTGATTTGGCTTAGTTTACTCACCTATGTCAAACAAGGGTTGATAAACTAAGACTTGCTGGCCAAATCCTGCCTGCCACCTAATCTTGTAAATAAAGTTTTTCTGGTACACAGCCATGCTCATGCATATGCATATTGTCTATAGCTGTTGTCATGCTACCATGGAGAGTTGAATAGTTTGCCTGCAAATTCTGAAATAGTTACTCTCTGGCCCTTTCTAGAAAAGCTTTGCTGGCCTGTGACATAGAGCACAGCACTACAGGGACCAGTGGCATAGCTGTTGTCCCTGCGTGGTCCCCTCAGCATGGCTTTGCTCTGCAGCCATCAGGAGCCCCATATTTAGTGTGTGCACCTGCTAGGAGAGAGAGGGGAGAGCCCAGGGGACATCCTTCTCTATGAAACAGCAACTTAAAATTCCTGTGCAACCCATGCAGATCAGCCTTGCCGTCTTTCTATACAAAACCCATTTAGTGTTTTGAGGAGAGGACATTTCTCCAAATATGAGAGTCTGTAGAGTACATATTTCCTCTTTCCTTGTCCTTCTGGACTTTTGAAATATGACAAGAAATCAGAGACCTGATATGATCTGGCCATGAAAAGTTGGCTGTTGTTTTCCTGGTCCTGCTGTGGGGCTGGAGAAGTCATTATTGTTGCCAGGACACACCAGATTTCATGCTGATAGCCCTGATCTGCTAGAAGGGAATATTTTCATTGCTCAGCACTCAAACGTTTCTCTTTGGGGGTTGCCCCATTGTGGGAGTTTGGGTAAGAGACAGACCTGGGGGAAATCTTGCTCAATGATCTTGGGCAAAGTTGGTTCCTTACTTTAGGAGTGGAGAGTGCTGGCCCCCTGTACCCCAGTGTTCCCCCAGCCCAGCCTTCATGCCAAAATGGGTACCAACCAATAAACAGGTGCATTCTGAATCCTGCCACAGGTTCCAGCCAGCACAGGAACCAGAATTGGCCCCTGTCGATATTTAAGCCACAACAGACATTGCCACCAGGTGCCACCAAATCACAGCTGGGTCCACATTGGACTTGCATCCTGTAGCCAAACAGAGCTGTGCAGGTTTCACCTGCCTGTTCACTAAGCTCACAGTAGCACAGCAGTTGACATGCTTGGACGGGGGCCTCGCTTACTGCAGTGTGGCGGGTTTTAATGTATGTTCCTTGATCTTGGATAGTGATCATCTCTTTACAAGCAGGCTCCCGCCATCCTCTGGAGGGGATAGTTCCCCCTTCAGCCTAAGGCCCTTGCAGGGCTTGGCACTTAGGGGGTGCTCATATGTATTGGTGGTTTGATGAGGAACAGGTTGGCCCTGCTTAGCACTGGGAGTGATGACCAGTTCCCTGACCTCTGAGGTGACACCTGTCTCTGGACCCCCCTGTCTCATGCGTCCACACTGCATGCACTATCACCTTTTTAAAAAATCTTTTATATTATAAGATATTATATTATACATAATATTATACATAAAATGTTATATTACTATATAATATCATATATAAATACCAAAAAGTGGACTAATCATAATCATGCAGCTTGATGACTGTCACAAACAATTCATCCTTATAATCGCTCTTCAGTACAGAGTGGCACGATCCTGTGCCTCTACCCATCCACCCACAGCCTCCCCCATGTCTGCTAACACCATAGGTGAGTTGTGTTTGTTCTTGAACTTCAAATAAAGGAACTCATACACAATATAGTTTTGTGGTCGACTTTGTTTTCTCTCAATATTACATTCATAAGTTATACCTATGCTGTTGCAGGGCACTGTAGTTTGTTCATTTTCATTGCTCTATGATGCTATTAGCCATTTAAAAAATAGACTTTATATTTTTAGAGCAGTTTTAGGCTCACAGCACGGTTGAGCAGAAGGTACAGGGATTTCCCGTATACCCCCCTCTGGCCTCCACACATGCACAGCCTCCCCTGTTAGCAACATCCCCCCCAACCCAGAGTAGGAACCTGCATTGACACATCATAATCACCCAGAGTCCAGAGTTGACGTTAAGGTCACATTGGTGACACTGTGACATTGGTGTTGAACATTCCATGGGTTTGGATGTATGTATGATGACATGGACCCATCATTACAGTGTCATACAGAGTAGTTTCACTGCCCTAAAATCCCCTGTGCTCTGCCTGTTCTTCCCTCCCTCCCCTCTAAGCCCCAGCAGCCACTAATCTTGTTTTTCCTTTTCTAGGATGTCATATAGTTGGAATCATACATATAGTATGTAGCCTTTTCATATTGGCTTTATTTTTTATTTTTTATTTTTTGGAGTCAGGGTCTCATTCTGTCATCCAGGCTGGAGTGCAGTAGCACGATCACAGCTCACTGCAACCTCTAACTCCTGGGCTCAAGTGATCCTCCTGGCTCAGCCTTCTGAGCAGCTGGGACTAGAAGAATTCACCACCACACCCACCGGCTAATTTTTTCAATTTCATTTGTAGAGATGGGGTCTCACTATGTTGCTCACGA
Organism: Microcebus murinus; assembly: GCF_040939455.1. Lineage (NCBI taxonomy): Eukaryota > Metazoa > Chordata > Mammalia > Primates > Cheirogaleidae > Microcebus > Microcebus murinus. Next base: position 86,589,401 of record NC_134106.1, read on the forward strand.
TGGTCTCAAACTCCTAGATTCAAGTGATCCTCCTGCCTTGGACTCCCAAAGTGCTGGAATTACAGATGTGAGCCATCGTGCCTGGCCTGGTTTCTTTCACTTAGAATTTAAGTTTCCTCCATGTCTTTTCATAGCTCGATAACTCTTTTCTTTTTATCACTGAGTTACATTCCATTGTCTGGATGTGCCATAGTTTGTTTATCCATTCACCTCCTGAAGGACATCTTGGTTGCTTCCAAGTTTTGGCAATTACAAATAAAGCTGCTCTAAATGTCCATATGCAGGTTTTTGTTTGGAAATAAGTTTTCAGTTCTATTTGGGTAAATACCAAGGGGTATGATTTCTGGATTGCTTGGTTAAAGTGTATTTTGTTTTGTAAGAAATGACCAAACTGTCTTCCAAAATGGCTATACCATTTTGCATTCTTCCCAGCCATGAACGAGAGTTCCTGTTGCTCCATGTCCTCACCAGCGTTTGTTGTTGTCAGTGTCCTGGATTTTGACCATTCTAATTAGTGTGTAGGTGTATCTCATTGTTGCTGAAATTTGCATTTCCCTGATGGCACGTGATGTGGAGCCTATTTTCATATTCTTATTTGCCATCTCACTATCTGTATATCTTCTTTGGTGAGGTGTCTTCCTTGGTGAAAGTCTTTGGCTCATTTTTTAATCAGAGTGTTTATTTTCTTATTTTTGAGTTGTAAGAGTTCTTTGTGTATTCTGGGTAACAGTCCTTTATATCATTGTCTTTTGCAAATAGGTTGGTGGGATTTTACTCTCAACACTTTATTTCACTCCACTCTTCCTTGCATGGTTTTGAAAAGTTAGATGTAATTCTTATATTTGCTCCTTGATAGGTAATATGATATTTTTCCTCCTCTGCCTCCTTTCAGGATTTTTTCCTTATCTTTTATTTTACGTAGTTTGAAAATGATATGCCTAGGTGCAGTACTTCTGGCATTTATTCTTACTATTCTCTGAGCTTCCTGGATCTGTGGTTTAGTGTCTAACAATAATATGGAGAAATTCTCAGTTTTCATTGCTTCAAATATTTTCTTCTCCTTCTGGTATTCCCATTACATGTATGTAATTTCCCCACAGTTCTTGCTTTGTAGTCATCTCACAGTTCTTGAATATTCTGTTCCTTTTTTTTTCTTCCTGGTGTTTTTCTGTTTGCCTTTTCATTTTGGCAGTTTCTATTAAGATATCCCCAAACTCAGCAATTCTTTCTTCAGCCATGTCCAGTCTCCTGAGTCCATCAAAGGCATTCTTCATTTCTGTTACAGTGCTTTTGGTTGCTAGCATTTCTTTTTTGGTTCTTTGTTAGAATTTCCATCTCTCTGCTTATATTACCCATCTGTTCTTGCATGCTGTCTACTGTGTACATTGGAGCCTGGTTGTTTTAAATCATGGTTTTAAATCATGGTTGTTTTAAATTCCTGGTCCGGTAATTCTAACATCAGTTGCCACATCTGAATCTGGTTCTGATGCTTGCTCTGTCTCGTCCAACTGGTTTGTTGTTGTTGTTTTGCCTTTTAGTGTGTCTTGTAATTTTTTCTTGATACAAGACATAATGGACTGGGTAAAAAGAACTATAAATAGGCCTTTAGCAATGTGGTGGTAAGATGTGAGGGGCAGGGGTGCCATGAACATTCTGTAGTCATATGATTAGACTTTTGGTGAGCCTGTGACTCTGGATTGTGAACTTCACCAATGCTTCTCAGTTTCCCCCTTTCTCTCTAGGTGAGACAGGATGGCTATAGTGGGCTGGAGTCAGGTATTTCCCTTCCTTGGGTAGGTTAGGCTCTGATAAAACCCCAACAGGTGAGGTTCTGGTTAACTAGCTTCTCCTGGGAGCAGACATTATTAAGAACAGACTACTTTGGCGGATTTCAAAACTGTTCCCTCCCCCTCCCTCCCTCACCCCTACCAGATGCATGAGGCGGTTTTTCTTTGATATTCACTTTGAGGACCTCGTGGGCCTCCTTGAGGCACAACTCACAGAAGTGTGGGCCTCCCAGTAACTGGGTCCCCCTGGAGTTTTATCTGTCAGACTTGCCTGCACTGGGCCTGCAGCATGCATCAGTTGCAGTTCAGGTTTTCCTAGCTCAGCACTGATTCCTGTGGGGGTGCCTGCTCTGGGAAGCAGCGACTCTCTGTACACTTCAGTGTTCTTAGGATTGAGTTCCTAGACGCGGCGTTCTAGGGTCAGAGGGTGTGCAGGCCCCCACAGCGCCGGTGCTTTATGGAGACACCAAACAGCCCACCCTAGATTAACATCCCACCGAAATGAGACATCTGTGTTCCCTGCACACTGGCCAGCCCCATGAGAGGCTTCGTTGTTCATCTTTGCTGATTTGACAGGAAAAGAACTGGGAAAAAAAAAAGAAATCTCTTGTTTAAAATTGTATTTCTTTATTAGTCAGGTATAACATTTTAAACTGTGTTTACTGGCAATTTGCTTTTCTTCTTTTATGGGAACAGTTTTGAAATCTGCCAAAGTATTCTGTTCTTAATAATGTCTGCTCCTAGGAGAAGCTCACCTGTTGGGGTTTTAGGAGCCTAACTGACCCAAGGAAGGGAAATACCTGACTCCAGCCCACTGTAGCCATCCTGTCCCACCTAGAGGGAAAGGAAGAAACTGAGAAGCATTGGTGAAGTTCACAGTCCCTGATTTTGCTCTTGGCCTCTTTTTCTTTTAAGGTATCCATCTTTTCCCCCCACAGTTTTTTAGAGTCTTTATTTAATAAAGATATTCAGCCTTTGTCTCTCATACATCCACAAGTATTTTTCTATTTTATTTGCCTTTTTGTTTTGTTTCTGCAATTTTTAATGTAGAGTATTTGGTTTTGCTGTATCCAGATCTTTGTTATCATACCTTGAAATAACATCCCCAGTTCAAGATGAAACATCTATTCTTATTTTCTTCTTGGACGTTCAAGGATTTTTCCCTAACATTTATGCCTTTAATCCTTATGGAATTAACTTGGCATATATGGTGGATTAGAGATCTAATTTTTTTTAGTGGGCAGCCACTATTAATCATATTTTCTAACTGATTATTGCTGGTATATGGGACAGCCAATGATTTTTATGTATTCATTTTAAAATTGGCAGCCTTTCTTAAATTCTCATTTATTCCAATTTTTAGTTGTTACTCTGTTTTTCTAGGTAGAAAATTGTATTCCCTTCTTTCCAGTATTTATACTATTTATTTTTTTCTTTGATTTCTTTGGCTCTAATTTCTAACCCAGTGTTAAATAATAATGTAGATATTATGGTATTTTCTTTTTTTCTTACCCAAATTAATCTGGTATTTTCTTTTTAATTTTTACAAAATTAAATGTTTTGCATGATATTTTGGTATTGCAAAACTCCAGCTTGTGGGAAGCCTTTGATTACCTTTCCCTTTGTGTGACCAGTGAGGTCTGAGGGGCCCCTGTGGCTGATCTGAACTTGGCACTGGGCTTGGGACCCTGCCGGTCATGACCTTGAGACGTGAGTGAGGCACAGAGGTCGGGGGCACCTGTATGCATCTCCCCCGAACCCAGTACTCCATGGTGGCCCTAATGGTGATCACAAATTTGTGACTTCACAAATAGGTTTGGTTGGTGTTTTTCAAAGCCAGGGAATTGGGGGAGAGGACAAGGAAAATGAGGGACAGAACTGCCTCTGGCCACCAGAAACCCTGCCCTATTCTCCTGAGAGGGGCAGGTTTGCAAGAGACCTTGGAGGAACTTCCCAGTACAGAGCCTGCGAAAGCCCCTCTCTGTGTGTTCTCAGAAAGACGTGCCCAGCTCTGCTAGATGTTACCTCAAGTTAGATGAACACCTCAAATGGGGCAGTCCCTCAGCTCACAGCGAAGCAGCTTCTCAGATAATTTCATGAGGTTCACCGGCCCAAAACATCTGTCCCTCTGAGCCTAAGCGCAGCCTGCAAGTCTCGTATTGCTGCTTCACGCTACAGTGTCAAAGGCTCTTGGAAAGGCAGGTGGTACGTTCGACTCTGACAGGGGTGCTCCAGTAGGCAGCTGTCAGCCATCAAGTCCTCAGCTCCTTAGAGTCACTCTCAGGACAGCTGGTTCCCCAGATTCCCGAGGACAGACGACAGGGAGGTTTTGATCTATGGGAAGGTTAGGCAGACGGGCCTTGGGATGCGGGGGACTCCAAAATGCACCCTGGCTGCTGCAGGAAGGGCGGTTCTGGGAGAGGAGATGGCGGCTAGCCAGAGACCCTTTGGTGTGGCTGTCCCTGTGGCAGGACGGTCTTTTCCCTCTTGACACTTGCTGCGGCTGTATTGTTTCTCTTTCCCCAGGGTTCCTCTCTGGCCGCTTCCCCGTTAATCCCCATCTCTCACCAGTTCTTTCTCTGTCCCACCCCTCCTGCCCACATCCTTGCAGGGGGTCTCCATGGCTCCCAGCACCTGTGAGTGTCCCAAGCCTTTCCATCCATGCCACCTGCCTGTCTACCAGCCACAGTGTCCTTGCTCCGTGCCGCTTCCTTCCTCCTCCTGTCTGTTTCCACTCTGTGTATTTCCACTTGGTATCATTCAATATGCCAAAGAATTTAAGAGGGTTATTCAAAGCTTTATGTAGCCACGACTCTAAATAAATGTAGTTGGACTGGGTTATTTTTTCGTTCTTTGACGGAGCCAGAATCTTAAAACGTTTTATACTTAGCTGAATTTATTTTTATTCCAAGTATTTTTATTTCATTGAATAAGCAATAGGGACATGAGTTTTAAAACACTAGCTCTATTGTAAATTGCCAAGCTTTTCCACCTGGGGGGTCGCTGCAGCTATGATTAATAGCGCCAGAGAGAAAGAGAGCGCCCCTGGGTGAAGGCGGAAGGGTGGACCTTTTCACGTGTCAGGCATCTGAGTGGACAATGCACCCTCTTAGAACCATTCCCAGCATCTTTCCTCAGCCTCCGCAGCACTAACCGGTCTCTCGTTTCCTTTGTGTTGTGCGTGTCCGTGCGCTTGCACACGCGGTGGCCGCGGAACCCCAGGATGAGATTCTGACTGTGCTGAGAAGAGTGGATGAGAACTGGGCGGAAGGCATGCTGGGGGACAAGATCGGCATCTTCCCGCTCCTGTACGTGGAGGTAAGGCCGCGCAGACGCACCTCCTTGTGTGACATTGTGTTTTGCCAGACCGGGGATGCCCTGACCTTGGAGCCCTTTTCTTAAGAGAGAAAACAGTGTAGGCGAGACAGCTGCCGCATGTGGGTTTGACTCAGATCGCTGGGGCGGTGCTGTGGGAACTGCTTGGCCAGTTCCGAGTGGTCAGTCCCAGGCCCCGCTGCAGTCATCTTGCTGCGTGGGCAATGGCACAGGCCCCGTGCAGACCTCCCCCTTCTGGAACACCTGCACCTGGCACCTGTTTTTCCAAGACTCACCCAAGTTCCGCAGCTCTTGTCCCCCAGCCCCAAAGGAGAAGAGCCCAATGCTGAAGGCAGCATTCCCCTCCAGCTGTGAACAGCCCGAGGGAGTGTTGCCAGCCATCTGCAGGTACTCCTAAGACTCTGGATTATTGGGCAGCCTGGCCAACCGGGAGTCACTAAAGTAAAGATGGCTCAAGGCTAATCTGAGACCTGTTGATTTCCTGCCTCTTCTCTAGGTCTCTGGTGAGTAGGTTTGGGCAGTGGCTGAGCAGGGAGCACCTTAGCACATGGGCTGTGCGCGTGGAGAGTTTGCCCACGGCACATGTGGCTGCCATGTGTCAGTGCAAGGCCATGCATGTATGTCATGAGATGACCATATGCTTTCATCCTGTAACCACTGGTGTCATGTGATATGGACCATTTCTGATGATTCCCGAGAGCTTGCTCACTCCAGATACTTCTCAGTCCCTGCTCACTGGTTCTTCTCAACAACACTGGCATATGCAAACTGCAAATGCCCCAGCTTTGCAGACAAGAAGTGTCGTGGCAAGGTTGTGTGGCATTCCCAAGGAGCGGCAGGGCAGGCCTTGAGCTCAGGAGGTTTGGTTGCAGACCCAGAACTTTGCTTTCTTGCTCCCTTCATCATCTCCTGCTAAAGAGCTGCGGGTTACTCAGCTCAGCACAGGGCTCCACGTGCTGACTGCCCACCTGGCGCAGGTAAGGGCTTAAGAGCTGGCAGGAGCCCACAGGTGACATAGCCAGCTTTGTCATACCTACAGGGCTGTGTGTGGATGCTGGGAGATATTTGTTTAACACATATGGCAGTTCCCCATTGCCTATGGGATGAAGTCCAAATGCTCTAGCCTGGCACTCAAGGCCCTGCACAGTCTGACCCTAATCTGCTTTGCCAGCCTCATCTCTCTCTCACCGTTCCCTCTTCCCCAAATACTCCGCTTCTCTCACTTTCGCTTTGGATGAGCTGCCCGGGAGATTTCGAGACCTTCCCGCAGTGATGACAGGAGGTCCTCACACACACACCCCTCTAGTCACTTGCAAATTCAAGCTCCGCCCCAAATGTTGTAAGTTTCCATTCATCTGTGCACTTGTTCAGCTTCTCTGTCCTGATGCTTAAGACCAAAGAACTTCATGTGTGAATCCCACTTACGGGTTGTCTACAAGTTGGAAATCGGAGCTCTCAGACATGTTTAGCCAGCAAGACTTTTTTTATCTGGGAGGAATCTTAGAGGGACACCCAGAGACACATACAGGCGTGTTCACTGAAACATCCTTCTGGCAGCCACTATGGGAAACCACTCGCGTGACCATCAGCAGTGGGACGGCTGAGTGAAACACCGATCTCCGTACAACAGATTCCCCAGCAGTGGAAGCAACAAAGACTACAGCCTTTAAACGCCTGGATGAATCTCATAGAGTTATGAAAGCAGCCGGACATAAAAGAGTATATGCTGTATGATTTTTTTAGGTGGTTCAAAGGCAGGCAGAACTCCTCTGTGGGGACGGAAGTCAGAGTGGTAGTGACTTTGGGGATTCTGACTGGAAGAGGCAAGAGGGAGTTTATGGATGCTGGAAACTCAGTATCTCAATCTTGGGACCAGCTTCTGCCTCTGCTCCTAGGCACAGCCTCCTTCTGCCCACCCGTGTTTCACAGATGAGGGGCTCGGATGGTCTTTGAGGCTCAGAAACAGGCCCTCCTCCTGGGAGGATCCTGGGACAGGGGCCCAAAGCCCCTCCAGCCCCTTCCTGGGACAGCTGCCCATGCAGTGCCCGCCCTGCGCCGTGCCATGGATCCATCACCTGGGAGCCTCGGCTCCGAGACAGACTCCTGGGCACTCACCCACACTGACACCGCCCAAGCGGGTATTTCCCGAGACTGGGTCCCACTGTTCACTTACGGATGCCTTTTGAGGAGCTGAGCTACAGAGGCAGAGCCCACATGGGTCTCACCATGTGCGTCTCACCATGTGCACACCCCGTGGTGGATGGGAAAGGCATGACTCCAACCCAGACCGCCTTCCCCGGGGGAGGTGAGCAGGCATTTGAGGTCAGAGCTCAGGCCTGCTGCAGGGTTGTGTGGGCATCAGACCCGCATGCCAAGAGGGTGCCAGGGGCTCTGTCTTGGGCACAGTTTGGAGCGTTGTCTATTCCCTGGTGCTCATGAGGGAGGACCTTGCCCCGGAGGTGTAGCTTCATTCATGCTCACATGAGCTTGGGGCACACAGAGGCCTCCTCCTTGACCGCTCCAGTGCATGGGCACCCAGGTTTGTGGGCAGGCATCCAGCAGGGGTCCTGCCAGCACACACCTGTCCTAACAGGGCTCTGTGAGGGCCTCCCACCTTGCCTGGCCTCTGCTTCCCATCTGTCAGCGTGGGCCAAGGTGCTCAAACCTTGGTGGACCTTGAGAAGTAAGAGGGAATGTGCTTTGCGGACTGAGTGCTGCCGTCCCTGCTAGGCCGTGTCTTTGCCTGGGCTTGTGGGCGGCACAGTGAGGTGAAGGGCACAGACCTGGCCTGGCCTTGTGTGGCCGCAGCTGCTGTCTGACAAGGCGGACCCTGTCTCTGGAAATACCTATGCTTCCTCCTGTGCCCTGTAGAACTAGTCCTCTCCCCACACTCTTCATACCCCCCACGGCCCCCACAGCCCAGCTGCCAGAGGCGGCCACCCCATGCGCTGGGCCTGCTGACCCTGGGCACTGAGCATCCGCACGGTGGTGGCCGAGCCTCCTCCTCACTGCCTGTCCAGCTCCCCTGCCTGCGCCCCTGTCCACTGTCCACAGCCTGAACCTGCCTCCTTGTTTGTTTCTCCCACCAGTTTCGCAAATGGTCACCTTCCAGTGTCCATCCTCATGCCAGGACCGAGGGCACAGCTCCCCGATACCTGCCCGTTGGTCCCGCTGGGTGGGCAGCGTCCCTCGCTGCGAGCCTGGGCTGAGCCCGCTGTGGTGTCACTCAGGACGCAGAGAGGGGCAGGCGGGCAACTCCGGTCCAGGGGGTGTGACAAGACTCGAACCCACACACCCGACAGGGCCTTTCTGCTGGGTCTTTCACCCTCGAGGGGGTAGAATAATTTGTCACCATTTTGGTTTTTCAAATGCGCTTGTGCTCACGTGAGTGCGAATGATTCATCCTGAGGGAATTCCTCCCCCAGGGGAAAGGGCCACGGTGCCACCTGCAGTGGTGCGAACGCGCCCAGGGTCACGGGGTGGGCTCCGTCACCCAGAGTCCTGTCCTGCCTGTAGCATGAGTGCCCGAGGGAGCATCGCCCACAGCCCAGCCTCCTTCCCCGTGGGGTCCGCGCCTTTCCCACGGGGTCCGCGCCCGCACGCTTGCCGTCGCCCTGAGTGGGGCGTGGGCTTCAGAGCAGAGCCGGCCAGGGCCAGCCTGTTTCGCTTCCCCGCACAGTGGAGGTGCCACCTGTGGCCAGTGTCCCCGCCTTGTCGGGCTCTGTGTTCTCCCTCTAACCAGGGCAGTGACACGAGGGTAAGAGTCACCAGCCCAGACTGGCAGGTGCCGGCCCTTGAGGACTATCCCTTAGTGGTGGCGTCATTGTCATAAATGTTTATGGAATGAAAACCGCTTGTCAGTCCATTCGTGTGTTTGCTGAATATCTTTGTGCCTGAGCATCGAACATGAACGTTCGGCCTCACATGGCTGTGTGATTTTTAAAGGCAGGCGCGATGCCCCGACTCACTGCAGGCAGTTTCCTGCGCTGAGGTTTGCAGCTGGATCAAGTCAACAAACCAGAACACAGATGTTCAAGGTGTGGACACTCAGGCTGCAGGACAGGAGAGAGGCTCTCTGGAAAGCTGTCTGCAGGGAGTGCTGGCAGGAGTCGGCTGTGACCCACAGACGGGACACAGGCTGCCCTGGCCTGTTCAAGGAGTCTCGGTTGGTGGCTTGAGTGGAGACTTAGAGCCATGTAGCAAACGTGCCAGTGACTCTTGTGAGTGAGGAAAGTCTCTCATGGGGCCAGAATCCAGACCCCAAAGACCATAACAGCTGGAAACACCATCAGAAAGAACAGAAAGAAAGGTAATAAGCACAGGTTTCAAGTTCTGCTTTCGTGCTGACAGAGTCAGCTGTTCACGTAGGGCAATGGTGGGCCTGGACCTCAAGGAGTTAACTGAGAAGGACCTCCAAAATTACAGGATGATACGGAGAGTGCTTTTTTATCCTGAGTAGGAGGTTTAGAGATTAGCTGCTCTCTGCGTGGTTGGCGTGTGCACGGTGGTTGCCTGGATAGACCCTCCCACACACACCCCCACCCCACGCCAGCACACGGAGTCCCTCGGATCTTTAAAGGCATCTAGTATCCCATCATCTCTGGCAGCAAATGGGGGGGGGTCTTGCGAGGAGGATCCCCTTCTGAGGTTCCCCCACCATTCCACTGGGAAGAAAGAACAGGCAGAGCCCTGTCCCAGCAGCTGGCCCCCTCTGCCAGGCAGCTGTACTCGGGGAGTGGACAGGCTGTGGGGGTCTGGGCTGTTTGGCTGCTAGTTTGGCTTGGGAGAGGTCAGGAGCTGTTCCCTGCGGGGGGAGCGAGGAGGGGAGCTCTTCACTGTCCAGTATTTGATTAGTGCTGTGACTATTCCCAGCATTTCCACTGATTGCTTCTATTTGAGCTGCTTTTGGGGGGAGCATGTGATGGGCATATGATCCTTCTCCCCATGTGGCTGATAAGAGATGTGAAGCCCAGGGCGTTGGCAGGGCGAGTGAGAGCTGGGCTGGGCTGGGAGAGGCTGGAGCACATGAGGTGCCTTCAGTCAAGGCAGGGAGTGGAGTTAGGGGCACCCCAGGACCTCCTGACTCAGAGAAAGCACCGTCACACCAGTATCCGTGGTAAGATCACCCCAGGATCAGAGAAGAGAAGGAGCTGCATGGGGCAGAGCATTCTGACGCTGGAGAGCCACACCCCAGCCCTCTGTGTGGACTTAGCACATGTGTGCCTCCCTTTGGGTGTTGGAACAAACTCAGTGTGGTGTTTGCTGTGCCATTTATAGATCCTGGAAAAAGTTATGGCAGTGAAAACTAAAATCCTGATTTAGCCAGATAAATGCAATACCCAGAGAAGTAGTAGATGTTTCTAATGATGCCCATTTCTCACTTGAGAGTCCTTATCTTCGGTGCAATGGTAACGTGCATTGTCAGACAACTTTGTTCTAAGCCTCAGTCCATGGCAGCGTTGAACTCAGTTCTTCCTGCTCATGTAGCACAGTTGTCTCCTCATCACTTTTTAACTTTTATAAAGGGAGGATATTACTTTGAACCTCTGTCTTAAACATGGTGTTGAAGCATTTGATAATGACTTACAGGACGACTGACAGCTCTCACTGGGGACAGAATGACTCTGCCGTTGTTACTCATCGTGCGTGTTCCGTGCAATTTCAAGATGTGAACAGCTCTTCTGTGAGTTGTACTTGCAGTCTCATGATGTCTGCCATTTCCTCACTTTGGTCTTGTGGATTTTTAGCCCTGACTTGGGCAGGCAGGATGTTCTCAGGGAGGAAAGTGAGGAGGGTGTGACCTCTAATGAGAGCCACAGCAGAAGGCCCCATTCTCCTCCTCGGTGCCCGCCAGACCCATCTAGACCTGCAGGTGTGTGGTCCTGGGTGAGGGGCTCGTTCCTGGTCACCGTGCTATTGTCTGCCTCCTCTCCTACTTCCAAGGACCCCTCGGCCTCTCAAAGAGGAGCCCAGCATGTCAGGAAGCCATGTGTGTAGTGGGAGAGGGACTGGTTCTCTGCTCCCAGTTGGCTTCTGCACCCCTCTGGGTCCCCATCTGAGAATTCTGGGCAGGGTCGGAACATCCTGCATGGGCTTTATCAAGTTGTTTGATGCTTCTGAGATTTTTCCTGCTCCTTTGCATGCCTGGTAATTTCTATCTGGATACTGACTTTGTGAATTTTACCTTGTGAGTTATTGGATGTCTTTGCATTCCTGCACATATTCTTGAGTTCTGGGGTAGAGCTAAGTTACTTAGACATAGTCATGCTTTGAGGCTGGCCCTAAAGCTCCATTAGGCAGACCAGGCAGCCTTTTATGTAGGGCTAATTTCCCTACTGCTGAGGCTATCACCTTCTCTACTCTGTGCTCCATGATTTATGAGGTTTCCACTCTGGAGGAGGATGCAAGCTGTTCCCAGCTTTGTGTGAGCTCAGAGCTGCCTTGTCCTTGTAGGCAGTCCTTTCCCCAGTCCTGGGGGGTTCCTCATGGGAATGCACTGATCAGTCTCAGCTGGAGGCGCGAGGGGCCCTGTGCAGATCTCCTGCTCGCCCTCTCTCCCCTTCTCCAGGGCTCTGGCCTGCACCGTCTGTGGCCTCCCCAGACTCCACGCTCCATCCTCTCAGTGCATGGAGAGGCCTGAGAGCCCAGAGACGACACCAGAGCCCACCGCATGGGCTCCACCTCTTGGCGACTGCTGTCCTGTGCTTTCTGATGTCCCATGTCTGAAAACCATGTTTTATGGATTTGTTTTCAGTGTTCGGGGCAGGAGGGTAAATAGGACTCCTGTTATTCCACCTTGGCTAACTGTATATTACCAGTCAGTGATGCTTTAGGAATTTTAAAATAAAGGTCAAAAAATTAGAACACAATATATCTTTGGCAGAAGAGAGAAAATCTATAGGTCAGCCATGGTTCTGCAGTGCTGAATCTCCCCAACTTCAGTGCCAGGAGTAAACAATCCAGGCTTTTCCTTAGGTGAGAAACTGACAAAAGCCTTTGAGGCTATCGTTCGTTCACCAGGGAGAGCCTGGTTCCGACAGGCTCCGAGAATCCCTGTGTCCCGCCCTCGAGCCAGCAGGTGTGCTGGCTCCACAGCTGGTGTTTCCTCCACTCCTGCCGATCAGGTGTGGCCGCTGCCTCCTCACCTCACCCTCAGGGCACACTGAATATGCCACATTAGAAGTGATGTGGAAGAAACAGGAAGGAAACTGCTCGGGGATTTCTGCCAGGTAACATTGGGAGGAGACGCAAGTTTGTTTGGAGTTCCATGTTACTGTTCTTGTCGCACGTCCTCGTCTGTTCCCTACAAGCCTCTGCAGCACTGGGCAGCCTGTGACGCTCCACCCCTCGGCATGGTACTAATCCTGCTTGCGTCTCTGTGTCCCCGTGTGGACTGTGCCTCTGTGAAAACTTAGAGCACTCCTGAGGGGTGCAGAACCCTGGGTGAGGAAGGCCAGAGGCAGGGACCTGCGGATGAGGACTGGGCAGGTGCCCATTGGGCGTCTCCTGGTGTTTGCCCTCTTGTCTGCATCTGAGCAAATGGGCCTGGGAGGCAAATTCTTAGACCTTTCCAGGAAAACAAGCACCATGTTCTGCCTTCATCAACAACCCACTGTTCCCCTCACCCTTCCGTAAGGATTAAGAAATGAGCGAAGGCATGTCCAGGTCTGTGCATCTTCCTGCTGGGATCGGATCCCCAAGGCGTGATCCACGCATGCACGTGTGTTAACCTGGGTTAGTTTTTTAAAAAAAAAAACAAAAATAGGTAGGTACATATAGCTACCACCTTGCCCTGATTTCTCTCCTCTTTAACTCTTCTTGAACTACTTATGAGCGTAACATCTTGTAACGTAGTGTCTTACGTTCCACTGTTGCTGAGTGTCTTGCTGCTGTTACTGTTTTGCTTCCCTAACTGTGTTAGCCCTTCTGACCCAGACCAAGAGCACACAGTTGTTTCTCTTCTCTGTCCTGGCACAGTGCGTGGCCCAGGCAGGAGGGCAGTGGGGTTGTGGGCCAGTGTTTTACAGAACTAATCCAAGTATGGGGAATGGTCCGAAGACCATTTCTGAATAGTCTTAGCTCGGAGCTTTCAACATGTTCTTGGATGCCCTTGGCAGGACTTAGTAAGTTCTCAATCCTCACCCACAGCTTCTTGATTTCTTAATCGCAGAAGCTTCTGTGGGGACAGTGACAGCCCTGACTGCAACCTGAGAGGTTCGGCCACAGGCAGGGCCCAGGCCCAGGGGAAATGGAGCTTCAGGCCGTAGTTTATGAGGTTCGATCTGACCCGACCTGACTCAGCCGGGGATCCCTGCCCACAGCGAGTCTGCCTCCCACATGCGGAGCAGTGCACCTTGTAAGTGTCCCTGGAGACCTCGAGGCTGCAGAGCCCAGGTGCTGATCAGGACCTCCGAGCCCCTGGCAGGGCATGCACTGATCCTTGGCACTGCAAGGAAGTGCACACGCAGACCGGTGGTTCCCCTCTGCTGACTGTTCGGTAATTAGGACAGTGACCCAGAAGGGAAGGCGCGAGCTCTGTGTTGGCTGTAAGCAGCTGTGTGAGACTCAGCAGTTCAGGAAGGGGGTCTTCCGCCACGGGGTCTGCTAGCAGGGCTTAGTGATGTGCTTGCTGAATGCAGAGCGCTGTTCTGGATCTGAAGCGAGTGAGGGGGGCTTCAGGGAGCCTCTTCCAGAGACCAGGGGGGACTGAACGTTTCTCAGCTTGGGGGCAGCTGCACCCGCAGTCGGCCTTGGGACAGGCTGCACCCAGCCGCTCACCTGGGGCCTGCGGGAAATGACAGCATGCTGACATCTGTCTAGACCATTTTTCCCTCTGGCCTCAGCTGTGTTTCTTCCTCACCGCGACACACGAATGTGCAGTAATACTCCGACAGGCCGCGCAGGTCAGTGGTGGGGTTAATTTCCCTGCCTTGAGCCCCCCGCTGGGCCCTTTTGGCCTCAGCAGGCCCTGTCCTCCCACGCCCTGTGCCCAGGGCACCTACTCCCCAGACCCAGCCTCTGCCGGCCGCCTCGGGCCCACCTTGTGGAGGGGCGGACCGGGTGGCTGGTCCACATGACGCACAGGGCAGAGCTCACTGGGCCCCCACCGCCCACACTCAGCCCAGGGCCTTTCCTCCTCCTCCACATCCGCACTCTCCACGTTTATCACACGCCGCCCTCCTGCGGCTGTGGTCCTCGGCCACAGTGACCTTGAAACAGCTCGTCTCTGACCCGAACCACCCACTGCATCCCGGCTCCTGCCGCCTCACCCTACACACAGTCCTCTCAGGGACCTTCCCGTGGAAAATGCCCCATCACGTCTTCAAATGCTTCCAGACCATTCTTAAATCCACCTGCCATCTCATCCTCAGAGGGGAGAAGGGGTGCGCTTCATTCTCCTGGCTAGAACCCATGGCCAGCCCCATCAGGTCCCACAGCGGATCAGTGGTTCCATGCCAGACTCTGAAGTCAGCGCCCCAGATGTCCTCCGCTCTCAGGAATGCTAGTGAGGAAGCACTTTGCGGTTGGGTTGCAAACCCTACCCCAGTCGGACCTGCAGCGTCTCTTCCCAGCGACCCTTTTGTGGATTAACGTGTGGACCGCAGTCTTCCAGGCCCACTTCCTTCCCGAGTGTTCCAACCACAGCCGTCTGGCTGACCCCTTCCACATGTGAAGAAGTTGGAAGGAAACTTGTTTTGTGAGATTCCCCGCAGTCCCGAGGATGGGCCTGGCCTGGCAGAGATCTGCCTCTGAGGCCACCGTCTCCTCGGGCAGGCCTTGCTGGTGGTTGCAGTTTTTCAGATGTGAGATGAGAGCATATGTGGGCATGGGGAGGTTGGGATCTGGGTGCCCATTTGGTGACAACAGAGAGTTTCTTGGCTGAGGTCCAGAGCTGTGTTTACTGCAGAAGGAAGGAACAGCACATCCAGTTTTACTGCCAGAACCAAATATGTCCATCTGGAGTCCCTGGAGGTCATAGGGGCCTCTGGCACCTTCGTTCCAGAGGAGACCAAGTCTGTGGGGAGATGTGTCCTGCAGCTCAGAGCTGCTGCCTCAGCTTTGGTTCTTAACTCTTCACCACGGACTGTGACCGACATAACACTCAGGCCACTTAGACACATGCTATGCTTGTCTTTATGCATCTCCGCTGTGTTACCTGTTGCTAACACTTCCTGTTTAGAAATGAGAGAGCACTTGATCCTGGGAGCCAGGGCACGTTTAAGATCCAGGTCAGGTAAGCGCTCACACTGTGTGTGCACATCTTGGGGAACTCTCTGAAGCCACCTCAGTTCAACTGATGGTGCCAGATGGGGAAGGCGGCAAATTCTGGCTTCATCCTGTTTCTGCTCTGCCCACTCAGAGGAGCCGAGGGCTGCTGTCTGCTGCTCTTGCATCTCTCAGGTCCTTCAAATGGGAGCAATTACGGGTTCTGGTTTGAAGCAACCGAGGACTCTCGTAATGTAGGGAAACAGAGCCTGGTTTATCAACCACATTTTCCAGATGTCTTGTTTCTGGGATTTGTCCTTCCTTCCCCTGTGCCCAGGCCCCCTCAGTGCCCTGCAGAGTGGCACCTGGTTCCCCGGGAAACCATTCTGATGCAAGCCCGGGGGCTTGCTGGTCGCCACAAACACTTGTGTCCGGGCTGGCTATTCACAAACAAAGGCAGCCCATCCTCTTCTCCATCACAGCTTTGGGGTAGGGGTCCCACCATGCTGGCGTCTCCAAGGAGAGCAAATGACAGCCTTATTCATCCTCTCAATTTCAACCTCAAAACAGAAATACATCTGCTGTCCCCGCCAGGACCACTGCCATCCACCGGGTGGTCAGCTTGCCCCTTCCTCCCTAGGTCTCTGCTGGTGGCTGAGCCCTTTTGGAAGAGTACGTTCTTGCCATGGGGTGCCCTCCACACTAACCCTCTCTGGCTGCTGATTGTCCCTGTGTCATCCATTCCTTGAGCCCCCGCTGTGGGCCAGGCCGTGGGGACGCAGCCTGCACAGAGCAGAGGAGCCTGTTGAGACCCACATTCACTTGGGAGAACCCACACTATGAAGGAAGCAAATCCTGGAGGGAATTATATCCTCCGTGGAGAAAACTAGCACTGGGAAAGGGGCACAGGGACATGGGGAGGTGTTCCCACAGTGTCGGTGGGGACATTTGGCCTTTGGGAAGAGGGAAGGGGAGGGGCAGGGTGGCCCCAGCTGGGCAGCAGCTGAGGGACATGGCCTGGGTGACCGAGCAGCAGGCAGGGGTCGGGGGGCAGCAGGAGGCAGAGCCCCTGAGACTTCACCGTCTGCTCCGGGTTTGGGTCTGGGGTCACCCTTCCAGACCCCTCCCTTCTCAGTGCCCTTGACCTCTGTCCCCATGTCTACTGACTCCTCCTGGCCACGTCCTGGCCATTCCCAAGCCCACCCCTGCCGTTGCCTGGGTGAGCTCTGAGCGTGTAAAAGGAACAGAGAGAGAACCTGATAGACTAGAAATTTTCAGGCTCTTGTAGTAGGAACCCCACAGGGACCTGGGGTATGGGCAGAAGGCCTCAGGGCAGCCCCAGCCCCAGGCTCCAGCTGGCTTCCCGGTCTCACCTCCCCATGGTCCACACTCACACGGCAGCCGCTCCAGGAGCTGTCTCTGCAAAGGTGACACAGGTGCTTCACTCCTGCTTAAGGCCCCATAGGGCCATTGCTCTTAAAATAAATGCAGACTCCTCACTGCAGTGTACCCCTGGGGTCCACCTGGCTGTGCCTTCCCTGCCTACCCTGGTCTGCCGGCCTTCTTGGGCCCCTTCCTCTGCCTGTGATGGGCCGGGCCCCTCCCACTTTGGCCTCAAGGCAGTCAGGCAGAGGGGCACAAGCCAGCCCGCCATGCTCCAGCACAGCTCTGTCACTCTTCAGACGCTGGGCATGTCATTTAACCTCCCTGTGCCTCAGTGTCCTCATCTGCGTAGTGGGGGTAATGACTTCACCTACCTCACAGGGTTCTTATGAGGATTACATTAGAGACGAAAGTGAAGAGCCCAGAACAGAGGGAGGACCACGAGTCAGAAATGATTATTACCATAACTTTCATTTTCTTGCCCTACACAAACCACAGTGAGCCCTAAGCCACTCCCATGTCACTCTGTAGAGAGCAGTAAGAGGCCCCCAAATCTCATGCAGAATTGCATTTTAGTGCTAAAGTGTTGTGTTTCAGGCTATAATATGAATAAAGAAAAGAGAACTTCAACCTTCTTAAATAGGGGTCCTCAAACTGTTTAAACAGGGGGCCAGTTCACTGTCCCTCAGACCGTTGGAGGGCCGTTGGAGAGTGCGCACATTCCACACATGCGCACTGTGGGCCTGGGACGAGTCCGCTGCTAAGCAGGACAGGCAGCGGTGGCAAAAACACCCGACAGGCTGGATAAACGTCCTCGGCGGGCCATAGATTGAGGACGCCTGCTCTTAAAAGAAGCAATTTGGAATAGTCTCAGGTTTCATTCGGTGTGGATGAAAACCATCATTCGGAGAGTGAGTTTCCATAAACTGTGCAGGGCAGGGGAGCTCGTCTGAGATAACCCCAGCTTTCAGGGGAGGGACAACCACCACGCTGGGGACAGAGCCTGAATGTGGGAGGGGGAGCAAGGAGCAGCCTCTGGGTACTCAGACGCCTGGGGCTGGCCAGGCCTAAATAGACTGGGTGTTGGGATTGCAGCTTCATCAGGGGACAAAAAACAAACTCAGGAGGGCAAATGCATGCTTCCATAGACCCTTTCATATGTAGAAGGGAATGGGTGTGTGGTTGAAACTCTCTATTGTTCGTTTGTATTTCTTATTGCTAAATTTGCAACACGGTTCATGAGTTCACCTCTTCTTAAATACGCCACTTCAGGGAAAGTGTATTGGGTTGCCATTAGGGTTTCAGTCATTGCAGTTTTTCACATCCGCTCTTGGACCCAGCTGAGAAATGAGGTGGTTCTGAGAGGAAGAAACAGGATGAGCTTCATGAGCGATGCATCTCAGTGGAAGCATGTCACTCGCTCTGGAAGCAAAGCAACGTGCTAGTTCTCACCCTCCAAGGCACAGACCCTGGACCCCCACCCAAAAGAGGGTTAAGGCTGAAAAGCCGACCAATGGCTGGAGTTGTTCCCATGGACAGAGCTGAGAGAGGGAAAGAGGAAACGACCTGGGCATCCAGCTGCCTCCCTGGTCACTGAGGGTGGCCTGGTGACTGTGGGTCTCTCCGCCTGTTAGAGACGCACACTGAGAATTTACAGGTGAAGTCATGTGGTTTCTGTGATTTGCTGGAAAAACAGTGAGGGCAGGGGGAGGTCAGGCAGGCAGCACACAGAATCAGGAGGCAGAATGCTGATGGGTACATCTTTCGACTTGTCTGTTATTATACAAAAAGTTAAAAATTACTGTATCCATTGGGTGTTAGAGCTCCCCCCCCCAAAAAAATTGGATAACTGGTGGAGAGGGAAGGGAGAAGGGGCTGTGTATGTCATTGTCAGAACCAACAGCTCAGCAGGCGGGGCTGTGCCCCAGACAACCAGGCTCGGCTGGCGGCCGGGCGTGGTTTGCTGCCCGCTCTCTGGGTTTCCGCTTCCTTCCCTTTCAGCCCTGGCAGCCCCTCTCCACCTTCTGAGCCCTCTCAGGCTCTCTGGAGGCCGCCCCTTGATGCTGGAGTCCCTTCAGGAGTCCGACTTGGGCCATCACCTGGGCTTGAATGAAACCAACCGAGGAAAAGGAAACCTTGGCTAGACCTTGCCTGAACATCACACTCTTAAAAAGTGACCGCATTCTCACAAAACTGAAACACCACAGCTCTTACAGCGTCTCACTGTTTGTTCAAAATGGAACAAATATCTGTTACAGCCATGACTCAGAAGTCTCCCCATGGGTCAGTGGAGATCCCAGCCTAATCTGCTCTTTTGTTTTGTTTTGTTTTTAATGACTTTTTCTGATTATAAAAATAATACTTGGCTACTTTTCAAAATTGAGAAAAATGTAAAGAAGAGAATTAAAATCACCCATAATCCTACCAGCAAATATGAATATACATGTAGGAAAAGAATGAAATGAAATGTTGTTAGGATCTTGTTCCATTTCCTTTATTCTTTTCTATGTATAAATTTACATATATTTTAGACAAATTTGGGATTGTGCTGTATCAGTATTTCTATCTTGCTTTTTTTCCATTAAATTGTGAGAATTTTCCAATAACATGATTGCTTCGAAGTGCTTCATCCCCTACAGTCTTTACTGAGCACAGTGGCTGGGGGTCCTGTCCTGTCCCTGTGCTGCTACAGACCCTCCCATGCCCCCCTCTCACTCAGGACAGCCAACACCTCCCAGAGGCCCGGGAGCCCTGGCCACATCTGACCCCATGACGCTGACCTCATTTCTACCCATGCACCTGCTCCAGCCACTCTGTCCTCCTCGTTCCTTCTCAGATGCTCCAGCCAGCTTCTACCATGGACCTTCGCACTTGCTGTTCCCACCTCCCCAGCGCCCTTCCCCAGATGCCAGGAGGCTGGCTCCCTCCCGCACCTCCCAGGTTTGGGGCCCCAGGTCACTTTCCAGCCACCCTCCTCCAGTTAACCTGCAGCGCCTGCCCCCAGCACATCCTCCAACATTTGGATCTCTAAAATGAACCCAGCCCCTTCCAATTGCCAAGGGTGTAGGCATACCTCGGTGAATGCAGTCATCATTTTAACCCAGAGATGTAGCAAGATGAGAAGGCCCTCTGTGCCCTGCAGTGATGAGATCTGATGAGATGTAGCAGAAAACCTGCGGGCAGTGGCCATCGTGCTGCTTGTTCATGGTGTGACTTAGAACACGTCACTGAACCTCTCTGACCCTCAGTCTCTTCATCTGTAAAATGGCCATGTTGCTGTGGCCTCAGACGGTTGTTGTAATAAGGGTAGGATGAGCATGTGTGGGGATGAAGGTGGATCTCAGATGTGCTTGGCCAGGGGTTGTCACCAGGCCACTTGGTTCTGACCAGCAGGCGCTCTGGTTTTGGTAGACTTTCTCCTCAAAGGCAGTAGGTGTTTGCCACACACAACCTCTGGGATGCGGGCGGTCTACGAGGAAAGTCAGGGGGCAGGGTTGAAGGGAATCCTTCCTTCTCTACCACCCTACCGAGGACTTAATCTCCTAAAGAAATGTCGATCAAAGCACATCCTAGCTGTCTTTGCCTGCCTAGCTCAGTGAGGCAGAAGCTCCCAAGGTTTCTTCCAATGGGAATTTCAGGCAAATAAAGGCCATTCCTCACCCATTCCTGAGTTTGTGAGGCTCTAAGACCCAACAGGCCAATGACCAGCATGGGCTGGGAGCAGCAAGTGAAGGCAGAGGCCAGCAGGAGTCTCCAGGACACACGTGTCTGCTGCCCTGGGGGGTTCCCAAGGAGGGCACTTCTGTTGTGAAGCTGAGCCTGCTAGCACTGTTTTAGAAGCTTGCTGCTGGAGTGGGGTCTTCAGGAACAGCCTCCCGTCTGTGTCCCTCCTGGGAGCTTGTAGAAATGCAGGAACGAGGGCACCACCCACACCTTTTATGCCGGAATTGGCTCTGTGCAAAGATCCCCGCGTGCTTCGGTCCACACTGAAATAGCAGCTCCTTCAGAACGGGGTCTTTGTTCAGAGCCGGGGCGTGGTAGGTTTCCCCAATCAGTATTTGTCGTCTGAATGGCCCATCTCTGAAAAGAGTCATTTGTTGCCTTCTTTTTAAACTGTGAGCCCTGGCCCCCAGCTGGCACCCTTGGCTTCCTGGATTTCCGCAATGATGTGGGTTTCGGGACAGGTTGCCTCCCTCTCATGGCAGTCAGGCCCCGTCACTCCATGCTGAGAGGGTTCTTACCCTGCTCGGGGTCAGGGCAGAGGTTCCAGGGCTGGACAGCTACTTCCTATTATTTTTCCTGGAAACTGCTGGGCACCTTCCACCACACTGCTCTTCTTTTTGTGTTGTGTCTGCTCTCCTCCCTCATCTTATTTCTTGAAAACAAACAAACAAAAACTTCCTCTTGCATACATTCAGTTTAAAGTCCTCTGGGTCAGACCCAGTGGTTTGGGGTAACTGTGCTCTGGCCCAGCCTGGACCCATCACCCACATCCCGGGCTGGCTGTGGCTGCCACAGGAGCTCGTGGCTCACGTGGCCTGGGGAGGGAGGGGCGCTCCTTACCTAGCCCGGGCCCCACGCTCAGGTGCTGCCAGGATGCTACAGCTCATGCTAGTCCAAGAGGACATTCCATGGAACCGTTTAAACGGTGACTAGGAGGAACTCTTCAGTTCTTCTTACATTTCTAGATGGTTCTGTGGCTGGAAAGTGGTTGTGGAGGGACATCACAGCTAAGCTAGTGAAGTCGGTCGAAGTCGTAGGCAGAGCATGGCTAAGCCGAGAGGTGGCAGGGCAGAGTCGCACAGCCAGCAGCGGCACCAGCCTGTCCTTGCCATCCCAGGAGCATCCAGGGCCGGTGGCGACAGCGTGGGATGGGCACACCTGCGATGGGGCCTTCCTGTCCAGGAACCAGAGACGGTCCTCAGGGTAAAGGAGAAACTCATCAAAACTTTGAAAATGTCAGTGCTAACATTTTGCTTCCATTTTTTATGGAAGTTGGAAACATTTTCTGTATCCAAAAAAAAAAAAAAAAGTCAGCAGCGTAGTTCTTGGGCGCATTGGTTGTGTGTGCGCCTGTCTGTGGGTAGGGGGCACCCACCTGACCGACAGATCGGGGACCTCTCGACACGTATGGAGCCCTCTTACTTCCAGACGAGCATCTGTGGGGAGGGTGCACCCCTCTGCAGAGTCCCAGGAGGCACTGGCCACCCCACTACACCCCACCCCTCACCGTTGGTAGCCAGCACAGAACATTCTAGCATTCTGGCTGGGGGGGAAGGAGAGAACATCCTTTGACATTCATTGTTTCCTTGGCCTCCCCAGGACATGTGGCTTCTCGGCCAAGGTCCCCGCACCTGGCAAGGCGGTGCTGCAGCCCACAGAGGGGAGAGCGGGGCCCCTGGCTTCCCTGCAGCACAGAGGCCAGTGGGCCAGGTGATCTGCACCAACGTAGAGAGTGACAAGGTGGGAAACTGTGGCTGTTCCTAACCGGCTGGCGCAGGAGCTGCCGTCAGGGGCAGGTGCTGGCAGGTGAGGGTGTCCAGTGGGTGCATGAAGATGTTGGTGGCCAGTGAGAAGCCTTTAGGTTGGGATGGCACCAGTGCCACCATCTGCCAGGGCCACCTTTGCAATGTGACTGACTGGAGCTTATGGGGAAGACGATGGCAGCTTCCCAGGACGATAAGTTTTGCCCCAGGACTGAATCACAGAGCTGCTGCAGCCATTTGTGTCCTGCCAGCACAGTGACTGCTGGTCACCATGTGTGTCCACTCTGGCAAGCCACCATCTCCGCTGGTGGGTTGGTTTCATGTGTGCAGAGATGGATCTGTATGTTGAGAACCTACGAATTGGTCCATTCTGGACTGTCACAGCAATCGCTCACTGCCTGGAGCAGGAGGAGACAAGCCCGCTGAGAATCCAAGAGCTGCTTGTCCCAGAAGCAAAGATGAGTCAACCAGATATAACCAAACTGCTTCTCTTCCCAGGAGGGTCCTTCGTTGGCAGCTCACCTGCCTATTGCAGGGATGTCAGGGACGTAAGCTGTCCATGGAACGCTGGGGACGACCCACCTGGAGGCAGGTGCTCTCTTTCTCCTGCCGTCTGTGGAAACCACCTGTCTTCAGTGGATGTTTATTTGCTCTCACTTTGGCACCCACCTTGGCTTGGATTGTTAAAGCTTGAGAGAGAAGGGTGGGTCGCCTCTCATACCCTCGTTCTCCACCATAAGGGGGTGTGAGCAGCCTGTTGGGGGGACGTGCTGGTGGCTGCCCGGCACTCAGTGACCCACAGCACTGATGAGGGACCAGGAGCTGCAGTGGCCACCAGATGAGAACAGGGAGCTGGAAATCTCCGCCGTCAATCAAATCACAGCCCCGTCTGTTCTGGATGTGTGTTCACCAACCAGCTGGCGCCTGTATATCCCAATTTTGAAAATGCAGTTTTTAATACCACCCAGCAGAGTCACAGGGGGACGAAGTGGGACACTCCAGCTCTGATCCTCTGGGGCAGAAGGGAATTGTTTTCACCCAGCCGCTGGCATTATCATCGTTGTTATTTCTATTCAATGACGTTCCGAGTGGAGACACGTGGCAGGTGGTGTTCGGAATGTGTCCAGCGGGCAATGAATGAAAGGCCTTGTGCTCGCTGCTCTCTGCTCCTCCGTCCTCCTCTGGGCCCTGCCAGGCGGGACACAGACACTGGGGTGTAGGAAGCCCGCCCCGGCGTAGCCAGGGCGCCCCACGGAGGGCTGCGGGAAGGAACGGGCACCGGTCTGTTCTTTGAGTAGCACTTACGAGGGAGCAGATGAACAAAGCCACGAAATAGAGCGCAACAGCTGAGCCTGGTTGGAGGAAACATTTCAAAGGAAATGACCCTGGATTTAGATCACACGTTTTGGAGCCTGGAGTGAGTTTTTCATAACCTTCCTATGGAAAAAAAATAGGTATTTGCAGTGGAGATGCCGTCAGCCATGTGCCTGGGCCGGCTCTGAAGGCAGCTTGGAACCTCCAGCCGCCCGGCTCGTGCCAGAGAGAGCAGCTCTGTGATGGGCCACCCTTCCTCAGCTTCAGCTTCTGGGTTTTTAACCTATCAAGGTGCTGCCGGCTGCAGGCGGTAGTAGCATACGCGTGCAGAGTGGGACCTGGTGTCCCCTTCAACGCTTCACAGGATGGAGGGGAGGTTCCTAGACCAGGCCCACGGCAGACTCCGCAGCCTGTGGGAGTGGGCCTCACGCCGTGCATGTGGGGGACCTGCCAGCTCCAGCCCCCTGCAGGGCCAGCAGAGAGGAGGGTGCTGCAGACAGGCCTTTGCTTGGCACAGGAAGCAGGTGTGGCGCCCACGGGGGGCTGGGGTTTGGGGGGGTGGAATGCAGATCCACTGCAGATTCCACACGGACCTTGGCTGCCTGCTGTGGGCTTTCCGCCTTTTGAGTTTCTCAGACTCCCTGCTTTTCTCTGTCCCCTTAGAATCCTGTGTACCCTTCCACACTCTGCATAGTCCCATTTTCCCCATGAAGGGTTTGAACTGCCCCCATGGCCCACCTGTAGCTTGCTGAAGGCCCTTGGTGGGAACCTCAGGGCACTTGCCTTGGTGCCTCTGCAGTGCCCCATAGCACACAGCCTGGGTGGCCCCAACCCCAGGTAGTTACCATGATAGACAACATGTGCTGGCCCTGCTGGGGCCCAGAGCCCCTCCAGGGTTCCCCATTTGGTGAGGAGAAAACACAAAGAGACAGCTCAAGTGCGCCCCTGCTGGGCTGTCTGCTTCTCGAGGGAGGTCCACCCAAGGGCCTCACTTTCTTCAGCTACTTCTGGGAAGGGGAGGGAGAAGGAATGGGGTCTTGCAGGCATTTACCTGGTATGGTGGCATTTTTTTAACCCATCTTGTGGAGACAATCCTAAGCTGATTCTAGTGTTGCATTTTCTTCCTGGCCATCTCTATTTACATAGTAAATAGTTTCTTCTAATCTATTCCTTCAAATCACTGCAAATTCCCCCTTTACGTATGAACTCAGGTTGAGCTAACAACCTGTTCCTAACAGCCTAAGAAAGGGGTCCATCAGACATGCTGAGTGAAAACCTTCTCAGGTGTAGAAGTCAGGGACGTCATGGCTCATAGATAGCGAATTGACAGGTCACCTAACCCAGGGCCCCACCAGACCCCCACAGCAGGTGCAGAGGGAGCGTGTGTTTCCCACAGCTGGTGCCCCTGGAGCTGTGTGACTCTGAGACCTGCCCCTGGGGGTATGCCCAGGCCAGTCAACCCCTCCAGGTGATAGCACCCAGAGAAGGCTCAGCTCAGCCAGCCTGGGCTGTTTATTCCCAGGTTACTCACAGACTGGAACCTTCATATAACCTTTCCTGATAGGCACCCCACCCAGGACCAGACTTGTGTCAAACTCTACACTGCAAAAACAAAACAAAACAAAACCAAAAAATGCCTGCTATTTTGTAGAGCAGGTGGGAGAGCTGGGAAGGCGTGGTGTCCTGAGTCCTTGCTGAATCACTCCAAATGACAGACTATTGGGATGAGCTGAGGTCAGCCTCTGGGGCCTGAAGCTTCCCTGGTTCACGCAGACCATGGCAGACACCCCTGGCAGACGCGGTGGCAGTCACTAGCCAGAGTGCATCCTGGTCCTGCATGTGGAAATCTCTGAAGTGACGGCATTGCACAGGGCAGGCCAGGAACCTGCCGTCCTGCTGCGTGCCGGGGACTTCCTTCCCTGCTTGCCTCCTGTCACTCACTGTCCGCAGGGCTGCACCCCGGCACAGCTGGCCATTGGGACAGACTGGGGCCAGCAAGGAGCAGCCCCTGGAAAACACTCCTCTCTACTCTGTGAGGCCCCTCCTCTCTGTCACAGCTCCAGGGGACTTTGAGCTGCTCCAGAAAGCTTTTTTCAATAAAATCTGTAGACATCCCGCCAGCCTCTCTTCTGTCTTCCTGCACCGGTCATGCTGGAAGCCACTGTCAGAGACGCCTGACCGGTGTGAGCACACTGCCTGCTTGTGAGTGGGCGTGCACCGCGAGAGGGCCGAGAGCCGGCAGCGTGCGAGGTATTTAACGGAGCCTCCCCTCTCCCCTTTCTCCCTTAGCTCAACGACTCCGCCAAGCAGCTCATTGAGATGGACAAGCCGTGCCCAGCTGCCGCGTCCGGCTGCAACGCCTCCCTGCCCTCCGACCCCGGTGCTGTGGCCAGCCTGGCCCCGGGCCCCACGTTAGGCAGCACGGGGGCAGTCAGTGCCTTTCAGCGGCGTGTGGATGGCAAGAAGAATGCCAAGAAACGCCACTCCTTCACCTCGCTCAGCGTCACGCACAGATCTTCCCAGGCCACCAGCCACAGGCATTCCATGGAGATTAGCGCCCCGGTGCTGATCAGCTCCAGCGATCCCCGGGCCGCCGCCAGGATCGGGGACCTGGCTCATCTGTCCTGCGCTGCTCCCGCCCAGGTAACCATCCCACGGGCCAGGGCCCGCGTCCCTGGGTTCTCTGGGTTCCACCCTCAGCTCCATGCTCAGCGGCCCCAGTTCCTGAATTAGCACGAAGGAAGCCACCCCAGAACTACCCTTTGGGGTTAACTGTGGTTTCCTCCTTGTTGCCTGGCCTTGGGGACTCCCCCCCAAGCCTTGATAGACATGTGAGCACACCCTCTGTGGCTCAGAGGAGGTGACTCTCAACAGTCCAGGGACACAGTGTTTGAGTGACATCCATCACCTCGTGAGAGGGGTCTTGGTCTCAGCTGGCGTAACAGCTGTCTGCCTGCGTCCCGGGGGGTGTGTGTGTCTCACACCTGCTAATTTCCCTTCCAAGGAGGGAGAAAGGCCAGAGCTCAGAGCCAGAACTAGCTACATTGCTTAGTATTTTTGTTACTGTTATTTCTAGAGGTACCTTCTATTTCCAGATGTGACATTGATTCCATTTCTACTGGTTGTAAATTTAAGTGACCCAAGCAAAGCACTTATAGAGATTAAGCAAGTAAATGGTCTGTACCTCTGGCAAAACCCATCACAGTGGTATATACAGGGGAAGGTTGGGAAAGTTTCTCCTTTATGAATATTGCAGAGGCAGTGGAGGGGGGTCTCTGAGGACCCTACAGGGTGGCCCTGCAACCACATGCCCGTGCTATGTCCCCTAGCCTCCCCCAGGACGGTGCAGATGAGCACAGGGCAGCTTGACAGTGCCATGACATTTCTGTCTGCTCTCACCTTCCCACCCAGTGGCCCACGCACCACCTGGCCTCATGTTCTCTCCAGGGTCACTTTTGGCTTCTCTGGACCCATCTCAGAGCAAGGGCACCAGTTCATGGGCTAAATTAGGGAAAACACCAATGAACAACTGGCTGGGGAAGAACCATCTTTTTCAAAGTTGTAAGTAACTCAGATAACTTTACCAAGAGAATTGTCCTTAAAACAATAGCTGAGTTTCCAGAGAATGGCAATTTCATCCAGCCGTGTCACCCTAAAAATGCCCCTACACACATACACAAGTACACACACGTGTGCACACGCATGCACCTGAGCACATGCACACACACGCATACACATAGGCACGCACGTACACACACAAACCCCCATGCACACCCACACAGTGGTGGGTACACACGCAAATGCTGGTTCTTGTTGGCGGCTGAGGCCCTGGTCTGGAATGGGTGCTGTGCCTTCTAGAGCATTTGCTGGTCGTGACCTGCATGCTCATCGGTCCCATGGCTGCCCCACTGCTTGGAAGCTCCCAGAGCCTGTGTCTTGGACCCGTATTCCTCAGGGGACAGTCCCTGGGGCTGTTGGTGCGTTTTCCACGAGGGAAAAGGTGCAACCCTGACCTGGACCCTAACCCCACCCCTCAGCCAAGGCCTAAACTCTCCAAGCCGTCCTTGAGCACCTAGTGTGCATAAGTTCCTATGAGAGGCTCCTGGTGGCCAGCCTGGCCCCACACTCAGGGAGAGCCGGTGAGCAGAGGTTTCGGGATGGTCTTGTTCTTTGCTCCAACATCCTGGAGATGCCGAGCGGGAGGTAAGCAGACACAGGGCTGGTTGTCATAGTGCAGATGAGACCAGGGCAGCTGACTGTGTCTGTCACCAATGACAACGAGATGTGATTGCTCCAGTTCAGGGCTTGGGTCCTGCCTGGGCAGCTGTGGTGGTGTGGACAGTGGAAGTTGTGTTCTAAAGCTAGTTCTGTTGGGGGTTGCGGGGAGGAATTATACCAGGCTTGGCAGAAGGCCCTAGGAGAGGACCAGGTAGCAGGGCCGGCCTGGTGCACCTCTCAGGTAGGTCCTTCATCTCCTTTCTCTGGGGCAATGAAGGCCACCCTCACTGTGCTCAGGGACCGGTCAACCAGAGGGAAGGAGAGAGGTGGTGAGGGAGCGGCACTGGGGGGCCTTACTGCTGATCACCCCAGCCAAAGCTGGCCCTGGCACCACCAGGCCAGTTCCACCTCCCAGGGTGCCTGGTCTGCATGTCCTGTAATTCGTGGGTCATCTGTCCAAGGCTTGCCCTCTCTTAGGTGCTCCCTGGGGTTCTGAGAAAGGAGCCCAGCAGGGCCTGTGGACTTCAGCAGAGCTGCTGCCGTGTCCCCAGAGGGCCAGGGGTGCCTTCTCTGCCACTTTCCCTCATGCACCTGAGTCATGGGCTCAGCACACGTGGGTGCAGGATCCAGTTTTCCTCTTTCCCTCATCCTTACCTGCACAAGGCCCCTGTTGCCATGGCCTCTGTGCTGGCATGAGCAGGTGGACCAGAGCAGGTGCTCTGCAGTCAGCTGTCTGCCATAGAACGCAGGAAGGGAACAGATTTTTTTTAAATTTGTGCACCATATTGTTCCCTGAGGATTTGAATTAGCTTTGACAGTGGGGCTGAGGAAGGAAGGAGCTATGGGGCAGACAGGGAAGGTGACTCTGGCCTGGCCTCACGTCCCACTAGGGTCCCTTGGGGGGAATAGAAGTGAGAGCATCTGGGACTTGTGCTTCTCCCACCTCAGGGTGTCCGTGGGGCAGCAGCCACCTTGCAGGAAGGCTCCTGGGCTCCAGGAAGCCATGTGGGAAATCCTAGAGGCTGGGGCCTCAAGCTCCCAGCAACCTGCTGTGAAGGGACAGGTTGGGACAGACATGCAGTGAGCAGGGCCTGGCAGGGGGTGGACTGAGCTGGGCTGGGCTCCTGCATGTCTCCCTGGGACAGAGGTGCAGAGGTGTGATGTGGCCCAGACTGCTGGCCATGCAGACTCAGCTGCCCCCTCCTGCTGCCCCCTCCCAGCACCACCCAAGGCCCTGTCCCCTTCCTTTCTCACGCCGTTGCACTTGACTTCCCCTTGCCTGTGTGGGACTCTCTGCAGTCCCACCCTGACCTCCACCCTCCCAACCTCAGCGTGTCCCACACTGCTGAGGATGCCTCCCCCTTATTTCCTGCTGCTGCGACTGCCCCGGTGTGAGCCCTGCCCCGGCCCCTCACGTGAACACTGATGCCCCTGCCTTCTCCTTCCATCCTGTGCACAGTCCCCATGGTGTGCTCAGCCCTGCGCAGAACACTAGCCAGCCGCGAAACCCCGGTGTGTCTGGACTCTCCCTGCCAGTGCCTTTTCCAAACCAGATTCTATTTTAACTGTACCTGGTGGCTCCCCCTGGGGAAGTGCCTCCACCTCCACACACAGCAGGAGAGTATGATGGCTCCCCTCACACCTGCTTCCCTGTACCCGGGGGAGGAACACCACCAGCCTCAAGTTCCCTGAGCCTCTGGGACCCTGCATCCTCTTCCCACACTCTAACTCCAGGTTCCCTGTGGAATCTCCCTGCAGTGAGGTTCTTCCCTGGGTTCTTCCCACGGCATTGGGACAAACCCTAGGCTCCCTAGCTCAGCACCTGCCCTTGTCCCTTCTCACTGCCCCTGGGCACGTCCTGTCCCCCACGCAGCACACACACACGCTGTGTGCAGGGCTCCTGCTCACCCTCCAGGCCATCTGAAATGTCCACTTCCTCTCCATGCCACCACTCCACCTGCCAGGTAATTCCCCACTCTCTGTGCCAGCAGGATCTCACACATGTCTGCCATGGAATGTTAATTATACATATGGCTAGCCCACACCCCGGGCTTCCAGGTCCTTGAGGGCCAGAGCTGGGTGCCATTGACCTCTGGGTCCTCATGCCTGGCCCATGGTGGGGCTCGCACATGCTGATTTTCTTCCTGGGTGGGCCACGTGACCCACATCATAGCATTGCACACTGAACAGTCTTGCACATGCAACAGTGCAGCACTGAAAAGGCCGAGTGGCCTTCCCCAGTGCCCCATGGGCCTCAGATCCACGCCAATGGCTACAGAGAGGACACAGCTGCTGGGTGTCTAGCTGAGAAATCCCAGGGGCACGCAGTGGGGCTGAGCCTCAGATGGCTGTCCTGCTCATATTCGAACCCTTAGGAATTCTTTCTCCCTGCTATTTGGAGAGGTCAGAGGGTCAGCTCCGTTCCTCCTGAATAATGGAGTAGCCTCACACATCAGCTTTCTGCGGGGGACAGAGAGGACTCTCCAAGGAAAGGAGTGGGGAAGAGGCTATTCAGGACAACTCCACTCTTAGAAATCCAGATATTTGCTTATCAAGGTTATTGGATAAATTGGGACATGATTGCTTATAGTTTAGAAGACTTTCCTCATAACCACACACAAAAAAAGGCAAGTGACTGAGGAGTCACCAAACTGCCTGCAGATGCTCAGGGGACACAGTTAGCTGTGGAGTGCCCCATGTCAGTCAGCGTGGGTGGCCACGCCACGTAACAAGCATCCCACACTCCTGGAGGCATAAAGCAGTGGATGCCTGCGTCTCACACTGCACGTGTTATGGGCAGGTGGCTCAGCTCCGGTGTCCTCCCCCCAGGGATACCAGCAAACAGCTGCAGGCCAAGTACAGCTCTCTGCCTGTTTTAGTAAATCAGAGCTTTACTGGGACATGGCCACATTGCCCATTTATATATCATTTGTAGCTCATTGTGGGCCACGGCAGGGGTGCTGCATACTCATAACAGAGTGTATGAACCACAAAGCCTGAGCATTGTCAGGCCCTGCACAGAGAACACTGCTGGCCCCTGGTGTGGAGCGTCTCCAGTGACCATGGCAGGGGCAGAAACGTGGCAGCCTGTGCAGCAGCCCTTAGGGGCTCTTGCACGCAGGGGACATGTGTCACCTCTGCTCACAATTCAGTGGCCAAAGCCAGTCCTCCAGCCCCGCCCTTCTTAAAAGGGAGGAGAAGCGCTGAGGCCCTTACAAACTGAGGCCAGCATTGCTCCAATGGCTGCGTCTGTGCTGCTGGTGGCACCTTCTGGTTCAGCAGACGGAGTGCTGGGGGCTCCCAGCCGGCCCTGCAGCGGGGTCCGATGCAGGCTGACTCCCCGTCCAGCCAGAACAAACTCCTTCCGCAGCCCTGGCTGGAGAGCCTGACAGCTGACAGATCACCTCCAAATAAGCAACCCCTGGAGACCAGGAAAATGCCCTTTAAATCAATGGAAAGGGAAGTGTTTGAAATTCAGCAGAGAGAACATCAAAAGAGAACATTTCTCAAGTGTCTTCGTGTCTGAGAAGTAAATGAGGAGAGCTCCTCGTGGAAGCTTCCAGGCATCTTTAAAATGCATCACCACCTGCCGTTTGTCTCAAGTTCAGCTCCCCTCGTTGGCTGGATCTTATCTCTGCCACAGGACGGACAGACAGGCAGACAGACACTCTAAGTGGGAGGAAGTGCTGGGGAGAAGCTGAAGAAACCGAAAGAGGACTCTGCTGCCCCAGGCCCGCGGTTCCCAGGCTGTGGGGTCATCAGCAGTGTGTGGGCTGTGCCGCCCCCAGCCCGGCACTCGCCGAGGGACATGTGCCGCCTGCGTGGAGGAGCCCCTGGGCCGATTTTCAGCATTTTCAGAAAGTTATGAATTTAATTACATGCCTTATAAGGAGATAAAAAAAAAGTACTGGGGGAATCTGAGATGAATACCAAAAAATACCACTGTGAGAATCATGCACAAGAAAAACTTTTCTACAAATCTGGACATATCCACACCTGTGTGACTTACCAGCCATGGCCTTTGAGTGGGGATGAGGACACTGTGGCTGCCTGTGAGCTGGCGTCCCGACGATTTTTGTCATGCACCACACTTGTCCTCCAGAGTGTCAGGTGCTGGTGGCGTTTCTTTTGCAGCTCTGATGAGACAGGAGCCACATTCACAAGTTCTGCCTGTGACTCTGGGCTGGTCAAGGCAGATGAGGGAGGGACATGTCAGAGGAGGCCCCTGGGGTCCCCTTGGCACTAGACAAGAGCCCTGGAGCACTGTGTGGCACACGCTGGCCTGGCGTGTGCAGGCTCCACACGGGCGCACCCTCTGCCTCAGTGAAGCTCACAAGCTGATCATGTGGATGAAACACACGGGACAAGGTCATGTGAGCCCATGGAGGGTGCACCGTCAGGGAAGGCTGTGAGTCCCAGCCGCCACTGCACCCAGATGACATCTGGGGTGGGGAGGCAGGTGCCCTGCATGGAGGGAAGTGGGCAGCTGAGCTCTGGGAAGGGGAGGAGAAGAGGGGGGAGAGGCAGCCAGGAGGCCCAGGGTGGGCAGGGATGGTTCTTAATGTCCTTGCCATCCTCTGCCCAGGAACAGCTTGTACCTTCACACCAGAGGCCAGAGGAGTCCCAGGCAACCCCAGTAGAAACTGCCACAGGGGCCTGGCATCCTTGCCTGGTCACCTCCTGCTTCCGGTGCCAACCGATGGCCCTTCTCACCTCCACCCTCTATGGCGTGGACTATGTGCTCATTGCCTAGTGGGCCCAGGGGCCTAGAGGTGTAGGTCCGTAAAGAACCCTCTGTATACCCCCCACAGGATATGCCTCTAACTCAGGAGCCTCCAAAAGACCAAGGGAGCCACTGCCTGCAGCAGAGGCACTTTCTGTTTGAGTCCTTGGCTGCAAATGAATCTTGTGCTTTTTGTGCAATGCAGGTGAAAACGCCTTTGGTCTTATAGATCACACAGGGAAGGGAAGAAGGTCCATGGGAGCTACTGAACAGCTTCCTACTGTCAAAGGCCAGCAAGCAAACTGCCTCTTGCACACGGGAAAGAGAGCTGAGAAGGGAAAGCAATGGATGAAGACCATCCATGACTCTTCCAGGTGGAAGAAGTCTCCAGGGCAAAAGCTGTTGGTTTAGAGTAGAGACCTATGAAGGCCCAGGTGGGTAAGACATGGGTCCTGTCACTTCCTTTGCAGACCTTCCTTTCCCTCCTTGGAAGTTTGAGATTTTCATTCCTTAGTTTTGTGGGTGCTGTCCTCCCATGCTCCACACCTCTTTTTTTTTGGCCCATTCTCCTTAATAATGTCATGGGGGTGCCTTACCGTGCTTTGGCCACTATTACAGCTTTTGGTCCCAGCAAGACAAGGGCAGAAACTGGAGATTCATCTTCTTATCACACACCCCTAGACAGGGGTCAGCACACTTTCTGGAAGAAAAGTAAATATTTAGACTTTGCAACCCACATAGTCTCTGTCCTAGTGACTTAGCTCTGCCCTACTGGGTCAGAGCAACCAGAGGCAGCAATGAATGGTAGACATGTCTGGCTGCCAATAAAACTTTATTCACAACAGCAGAAGCAGGGGTGGAGACGCCAGGCCAGATCTGACCTGTGGGTGAGAATTAAAGAGCCCACAGGCAGATCTGGAGCACCTTGGGGAGGGGTTGGCTGGTGGGCAGCGGTGCAGGTGAATGTTGGCGTCCATCTCCCGGGGTGAGCAAGTGATTCCTCTCGCCCACGGAGGCAACGTGGAAGCTGTGTCGGCAGCTAGCACGGCAGCTGCCTCTCCTGGGACAGACAACTGTGCTCGGGCTCCCTGGCCTCTGCCCTTGCTGGGGTGGGAGCTCAGGAGGCACCCAGGCTGCTGGCTGTACAAGCTGTTTGCTGCTCTTTGCAGAACTGAGCAGAAGAATCAGGCCATAAATGTTTCATTCTAGAATTTTCTTTGGGAAGCAAGTTCATGAGGGTCTGATTTACACGGTGCGTGATGGAATGGTAGTGAGTGATGAATAATACATGCTCATTTCACTGCTCCTTGGGGTGATGACAGTGTCTTTTGGACTCATTAAAAATTAAAATGACATGTTTCTTCTCAGGTCTGTGCCATGGTGTCAAAGAAAGCGGCTAGGAGCCCCCACACAGCCTGCCACGCCACAGGCTCCCTTTTCTCCCTCTTAGTAATCCCGACAGGAAACTAGCACATCCTGGCCCCATTCAAACGGAGTGAGGAGCCTCTCGTCACTCGTGTTAGGTTACAACCTGCCAATTTAGAACTGGGGAACTGTGGCGGCCGCAGCACCACAGCCCGAGTCGATGCTTCCCACCAGGGGAGGCCGGAATCTCACGAAACGCACCACCATCAGGAACGACAGTCCAGTTCTTACCGACTGGCAGCTGCAGGGGTGAGTGCACCCCAGCGCAGCCTCTGTTGCAGGGAGGACAGTGTGGAGCAGGGGAGTGTGCCTGGCTCGTGCACCGGGGAGCAGCGTGAGTAGCACGCTTCCCCTTTACTGTGCACACCGTTGTGAACTCCATCCGACTGGGGCGACCTCTCCAACCCGTGACCCTGCCAGCCAGCCCTGCCCATGCTGGGCTCGTGTTAATTGCCTGTGGGCTGTGTTGTGGAGCATTAGGCCCGAGGGATTGCTGTCATCACTGTTCTATGGGGGCAGTGACTCTGAGGACCAGGCCACTGGTATCCCCGCATTGGTGGCCAGCTCCTCTGGAAGGTGCGTGTCCACCTACACAGGCTGAATCCCTGCGCGTGTCCATTATGGGGTCCCGCAAAGACTGTAATGCAAACCTGCCGTATTATGATCAATCACCTTTCCTGGGGGTGGGCCCACGGGCGCAGCTCCGTGGTAGACAAGGCTGGGCTGCACTTTCAGCTGGAGCAGATATGTCCGGGTGGTTTGGAGACAGGGCAAGCATCTGTCCAAGGGCTGCGTTCCTAACTCCTTTTTTCAAGAGCACCCGAGCCCCTTCTCATTTCTTATTTTTACCACTGCCTGACTCCCTCTCTGCTGCCATGTCTTCACTAATCTCTTGGGGCCAGAGTCGGTGAAATTAAGCCATCACAAATCAAAGCAGTATCAGAGAGGGGCTGGCGGTTAGCAGAAAGCCAGGCCCCCGTCCAGCTCCAGGCCCCACATGTGGTCAGAGTCCCTGACACCCTTGTGTCACGGTTAGTGGGTCTTAAACCGGACTCCCCTTACCCTGCACATGCTGTAGTTTCAGAGAAACCTTGAGTATCTCAGGAAGAGGAGCGATGGGTTAGGTGCGTGAGGGTGCATCAGACAGCGCCAGGGCTTGAAACCTGTTCCCTGCACTTCGGGGTTTGTAATCACAATCGTTTAGAGGAGCAGCCGCTTTTCCCCACAGCTGCTGCCGGACACCAGCACTGGTGGGCTCTCCTCAGGCCCTCAGCAGTCCGCAGCGCAGCCGGTCGGTGGGAGGGCCCCCGGGAGTGTCACTCCTCCCCTGCACCCCCAGCCCCGAGACGAGGACCAGCTCAGAGCAGGACGGGCTGGCCCTGTCTGCCCAGGAAGCCGCGCCAAGCCAGCGGGCTGCAGCTTCATTGCACTTTTAGTTTTGCATCCCCAGGGGCAGAGGCGTTGCCACCTTCAGCAGGACGCCCCTCTGCGCCCTCGCTGGGGCCCACACTGCCCTGCAGCGGCACTCGGGAGGCACCCCACGGAGCCACGCTTGCTGTGCGTCGGTTTAAGAGAACGCTCTGTCTTGACCTTTGGGAGAAAAAAACATTTCCCCAGGTGTGACCTCTTGGCTCTCTTGCTCCAGCTCTCAGCACCAGCTGGCTGTGAGATCCCACGTGTTTGTTTGGAGTGTTTGCTGTATCACGTTTCAGCTGAGGGACAGGTTTCCAGCAAAGCTACTAGAGTGTCCCTCCTTTTCTCGCACTAGTATCTCAGGGTGGCAGAGGCCCCAGACACCCAAGGGGCCCTGTGGCAGCTCCTCACATCCCCCCATGGAGCCCTCCTGAGCCTCCTAACGCCCCACCCTGCCGACCGCCTTATGTTTGGCTCACCCGGAGGAGTCGTGGATGCCGGCAGAGATGGGGTCGTGCTTCGTGCTGCTGCTCCTGCAAATCCATACTCTCCGCCGAGTCTCCTCCCTCTGTCCATGGGTGGGAATCCATCTTCCCTGCCTCCCCTGCCAACACATCATTCCCTCCTATCGAATGTGGCGTGGGTGGCCCGAGATCACCGGGGAGGGGAGACCAGCGAGCCAGAGTGGACTCCAGGCAGGCCGCCCCCCAGGCGGGTGCTGGCTGCGCTTTGCTTGTTCTATGCAGGTTTGGGCTGGTTTGGCTGTTTCTGGGGAGTTCATCTGGACCGGACAGGAGGCCTGTTAACAAAAGCAGAGCTCCGGGCCAGGCGTGAGCCAGCCATCTGTGTACCTGTGGCTCCCACTGCCCAGCCGACTGCCCGCTGCAGCAAAACAGTGTCCCCCGGGCCTAGACCTGCAAGCTGCCAGCCTGGCCCCTTTGGTGCTGCAAGGTCACACCCCATCCTCCCAGCACCCCCAGCAAAGGAGGTGTGTGGGGACCCGAGGATGGCGTGGGCTCACCGGCAGCCAGACCTCAAGTTGTTCAACTCTGTTTTCCTCTTCACATCCCTGTGAAAATGTTTCAGAAAACCATGGTCACTTGATATTAAAGTGATGAGTTGAACATATAGATTAAAATTAACATAATTATCCCCAAACCCAGCTCCCCAGGGGATCGACCTTACCATTTCATATGTAAGTTTCCTGACCTTTTGCCTTTAAAAAACATGCATTGTTAACAGACATGAGATAATCATTCACATCCATTTCTCACCTCCTTTTCCACTGGACGTGCCCTGCACAGCCCTCCACGCCTGTCGTGTAGACGTCAGTGTAGACGGCGGCACAGTGTCCCATGTCCTCAGCCAGCCAGCCAGCCAGCCTGGGCCACAGGATGTTTGGGCAGCTTCAGTGATTCAGGCTTTTATTTCACAAATAGTGCTGCAGCACCAGTGTCCTCTGCGTGTCCTCAGAGGCAGGATGGGGGGTTCGAGTCTCCCTAGCGCAGCCCCAGGAAGCACCTGAGCATGTGAGCATCCCTGAGTCCAGTGGATCCTTCTTGTTCCCGGGCTCCCTTCCCAGTTCCACAGCGTGCAGCACTAGTGATGGTGGCTGCTCCTGCAACAGCCTCCCCTCCCCCGAACCATGGGACACAGTGACACGGGGCTCCTTCTGCTTTGTCAGCCCCTTCTTGGCCACGTTGTGGGCCCCCCTGGGTCACATCCCACCGGCTGCCCCAGGATTCCCCCTCCTGCCTACACAGCCTCCCAGGCCACCGTGTCCCCTTATACCCTGGCTTCAGGAATGACAATAACCATAGCAGTTGCTGTGGCGACTGTGTAGTTTGTGTACTTACTGTGACTCCTCTATATGCCATAAAGTGTCTCGTTTCGTAGTCCAGCTAGGCTAGACGATGGGCGCTGTCTTGACCCCATTTTCTCATCCCTTGAGGTTCTCTGTCCTTCACTGCTTGGTTTTCAAAGTCTTGGGAACCACCGATTCTGTGTTCTGTCAGTTTTCCAGTTGTTTCAGGCAGGAGGCCAAATCCAGGCCCTGTTACTCCACCCTGGTCAGAGCAGAGGTCCGTGACTCTCAAAGAGGAGAGTACCGGGGCTCAAGGCCATTCTCCTGTCGAAGGGCACAGGCAGTGGCCCCACGGCCAGGCTGCACCACCTCCAGGTCAGCTTTGTGCTCATGACCTCAGGTCACCCATCCAGGCCTGGATGGCATCGTGGGTGCCCTCATCTTACACGCCGAGACGTCTCCAGGCCAAATGCCATGTGTCCAACACCAAACCCTCCCCGATGTCACACCCCCTTCTCTTCAAGTGGCATCTCCAGCTAGTCGAGGCTTAAAACTCGACCAGAATCCTCTCCTTGCTGCCTCCAGACTGTGAATCCACTAGTCCTGTCGGTAGAGGAGGGAACAGTGGCCCCCTAGACATGCCTGAGTCCTGAGCCCCAGACCTGCCCATGGCAGAAGGGACAATGACCCTGGGGTGGGGAGCTGCTCCTGGACTCTCCAGTGGCCACGTAGCCACCAGGGTCCACGTGAGGGGAAGGCAGGAGGGTCAGAGCCACAGAAGGAGACAAGATGATGGCAGCGGCTTTAGAGGCGGAGGAAGGGCCCACCGGCCAGGGAAGGCAGAGGCCTCAGGAAGCTGTACAGGCGGGAAGGGATTTTTCCCCAGCACCCCCTGAGGGAACAGAGCTGTGTTAGTCTGTTTGCGCTGCTATAAAGGAATGCCTGAAGCTGAGTAATTTATAAGGAAAAGAGGTTTGTTTGGCTCACGGTTCTGCAGACTGTACGAGAAGCACGGCGCCAGCATCTGCTTCTGGTGAGGGCTTCAGGGAGCTCCCAGTGGAGGCAGAACATGAAGGGCAGCAGGCGTGTCACGCGGCAGGAGCAAGGGAGGAGGAGGTGCCAGGCTCCTTCAAACCCCCAGCTGTCACGTGAGCTAGCACAGCCAGAACTACTCACTCCCAGGACGGCACCGAGCCCTCACTAAGGGCTCCACCCCCGTGACCACCTCCAACACTGCCATCACATTTCAGCTTGAAATTTGGAGGGGCCAAACGTCCAAACCGTATCAGCAGCTCGGCTAACACCTTGACTTTAGGACTTTGGGCTTCAAGAACTGTAAGGTAGGAAATCCACGGTGCTGCCGATGGGCTCCGGTGCTGGTTTGGAGGCTGCAGGAACCTAACCTGTGGTGTGGTGGGTGAGCCCTCGGCCCCTGCATCAGCCTGCCTGAGATCAAGCCCAGCCTGGCCACTTTCTGGCTGTGTGAACGTGAGCCCTTCGCCTAACTTCTCCGTGCCTCAGTTTCCTCATTTTGTAAATGCCCATTTGCAGGCTTGTTGTGAGGATTCGAAGCTTTATTCCAGGGGAATTGCTCAGAGCAGGGCCCAGCCACGGTAAGCTCTGTGTCGGGTGTGTATGCCATGGTCACAGCTGCTGCTGTCCTTACTAACAGCCTCCTCCTGGCTCCCTGATCCAGGCCGAGCTTCCTTGGGGCTTCTTGACAGGTCCCCGTAAAGCTGCAGATGTAAAGCTGCAGGTCTCCCTGCAGCCTTGGGGTGAGGACCAGAACCCTCGGGAGTCACACAGCCCTGCCTCTTGCAGTCTAGCATCCCGCCCTGCTGGCCCGGGGCCCCCTGGGCTCCTCCATGCCTGCCACCCCTGCCAGGGTCTGAATGTCCCCTCTAAAGCTCATGTTGAAACTTAGTCCCTGATGCAGCAGTGCTGAGAGGTGGGCTGCCTGTCCCCTGCACAGACGCTCCAGGAGGGAGGTCCTGGGGGGAGTGAGGTGGGAGCCTTCTCCTCCTCCCCCTCAGGTGTCTGTTCCGGCACTAAGCTCCCTGGACCCCGTGGGGCGGCTGTGGGGAAAGTGACCCAGGCGTTGCTGGGACCACCTCCTGGTCTGTCTCCCCTTCCGTCCCCCGGAGCCCATCGGCAGGGAGAAATGCCGACACCTCCCGTCACTCCCTGCGGGTGCACTCAGCCATTGCCTACCTCTATGCCTGCCCCGGGGATGGGACGGGTAAGGGGCTGCCTCTGGACACCGGGCTCTCGGCAGCCTTTCCTCTCTCAAGCATCTGAGTTGTGACGGTGAGTCCTTGGAGACGTAGCGTGTCCTGGAGACACGAGGGAGGCTGCGCTTCCAGATTGCATGAGCTCATTCTGCCAGCCGCTCCACGTCTACACGGGAGGAAGAGGGAGAGTTTCTGTGTTGCAGAGGCCGCCCACAGTCTCAGGCTCCATCCACTCTGCTGGTGCACAGGGAGTGTGGCCACCAGGGAGGGGTCGGAAGGTGGCCTGCAGAGCATGGGCCCCTCGGCTCAGTAAGGCTGGAACTGACCGGAAGCCGAGAGAATCACCCCCGGCTCCCTCACAGCAGTGGCCAGTCGAGGGCCAGGGCTGCCTGCCTGCCTGGCAGCCGTGCAGCCCGCTCTGCCCTCCCACCTCTGCCTCTGTGACCTGGCCCACCTGAGGACACACGGCCCTGACGACACACACACTTTCCCAGCCAGAGCCCCCGCCCCACCTGCCTCCTGCCCGTGTAGCTGCAGCCTGGCCTGGCCATCTGGCTCCTGTGTCTCTGGGGTCTCCCTCCTGTCCCCATCGGTGCTACCAGGGATCCTCGGGCAAGGGAGGACCTCCTGGCTCCCTTGCCTGGGGACAGACCTCCCTCCTGCAGGATCCCGATACCCCCTGCTTGGGCTTCCTGGGGCTGCCGTAGCGTCCCACAAAGCAACAGAAAGTGATTCTTATAGTTATGGAGTCCCGAGGCCTGAAATCAACGTGTCGGCAGGGTTGGTTCCTTCTGAAGGCTGAGGGGACCCTGTTCCAGGCCTGTCTCGTGACTTGTGGTGGCAGCTGGCAATCCTTGGTGCTCCTGGGCTCGCAGACGCTTCACACCGATGTCCACTCCATGGCACGTGGCCTATGGTAATGCCTGTCCTCTCTGTGTCTCGCCTTTGTATTTAGGCCCCACTCTAAGCAAGGATACTCTCTTCTCCTTATATTATGTCTGCAAAGACCCTATTCCAGATGAGGCCACATTCACAGGTGCCAGGGGCTGGGACTGGGACACAGTTCAACCCACTGTGCTATCCAATACCTCTGAACAGGAAGGCAGGACGGCTGCCCCAGGGGAGGGCAGGGGCAGGACGGGGGCTGGGTTGTGAGGGGGTTTGGGGACAGCGCTGCCCCTCCTGGGCTGGGTCTAAGAATTCTCCATGCAGGAATTCCTCGGCAGGACCTTGGTGCTGCCAGATTCCTACCCTTGGCCCTTGACCTCTTCCCCCAGAGCACTCAGCACACCTGGTGCTGAGAAGGCACAGCCTCAAAGCAGACCACTCCTTAGGTGGCCTCCTCGAGTGGAGACGTGACACTTTGAGCACTTCGGGTCCTGGCAGGGCTGTGCCCTGTGAATGCTGACCCCGCGGACTGCCGCTCGGTCCGCAGCCAAAGGGCCAGTTTTCTTTAGAGATCAATCTTCAGTTCCTGGGGACACCGTTTTCAAATAAGCTCATGTTTCATAGCATGAAAGGCTTTGTGTGGACGTTCTTTAACAAAAAGAATAATTCATTCAAGAGCTAAGAATAAAGCCAGGCGTCCCAGCATGGCCATCTCTAGATGCAGGCCAGAGGATGTTTCCTGAATTGCTCGGAAGGCGACAGGTGTCCTTGGCCTCCAGGCTCCCTCCCGTGGGCTAAAGAAACATTTTAACAAACCAGGCAAGCTCGGCCTGTGCGTTTCAGGGGCCAGGCGGCCGGAGGAGGAGCAAGCGCCTGTCCGCGCCACCCGGACCCTACCCGTAAGCTTCCCCCTGCAAGTCTCGTCCCCTCACTCCTGTCTCCTCTTGTCTGTTTCCAGGACGCCTCCTCCTCGGCCGGATCCACCCCCACGGCCATCCCGAGGGCCGCTGCCATGGCCGGAGAGCAGGGCACGCCTTCCAAGGTCCAGCTGCCCCTCAACGTGTGAGCTGCCCTTTGTGTCTGTCGGGTCCCCGCCTGTGGCACCTCCCGCCCGCCCACACTTGCGTGTGCACCTGTGGTTTCCGCAGCGTGTTTCCATCTGGTCAGGGCAGTTGTGTGCGTATGATAACACTGCTGGAAGGAGAGTGTGGAAAACAAAATTCCAGCAACTTTTTTTAATGTCATTGTCCCGAGGACATTTCTTTTTTTTTTTTTTTTCCATTTTGACCAAAAGAGTTTACTCCAGAGATGCAAACAGAGTTAAAGATCAGGAAAATTATCAATATAATCAATCACATCAATATATTAAAGGAGGGAAACCATGCGATCATATCCATAGGTACTGAAAACGATACTAAGTAAAATAGAAATGGCTGGAAACCACTTAAAATAGCTATAAGAAAATCAAACCATTATAATTAAAATCAGTAATTAGATAATACTGTCCATTATTATTATCATTTACTATTGTCTGGATGCTTATCTGAAAACAGTGTAAG
Organism: Microcebus murinus; assembly: GCF_040939455.1. Taxonomy (NCBI): domain Eukaryota; kingdom Metazoa; phylum Chordata; class Mammalia; order Primates; family Cheirogaleidae; genus Microcebus; species Microcebus murinus. Next base: position 86,631,174 of record NC_134106.1, read on the forward strand.
AAAATTTAAAAACTAGCATATGTACTTAGAAATATAGCTAAAATGACTTTTTTTTCTTCATCATATTATGGGGGTACAAATGTTGTTAAGGTTACATATATTGCCCTTGCCACCCCTCCCCGCTCGAGTCAAGAGCTTCAAGCGTGTCCATCCTCCAGGTGGTGTGCATCACACTCATTATGTAAGTATATTTCTTATAAGCAGGGGGGATGTTCAAAATATTTGACAACATAGGCACCGGTCAATCAGGAGAGGAGCCAAGCATAGCTTGCAGCAGACCACGACCCGTGAGACGGTCTGGGGTGGCCCTGGAGAGGGAGGAGGTGGTCAGACCAGAGCTGCTCTTGGGAGCCCAGCAGTCCCTGGTTACCAACTGCTCAGAGTAGCTCAGCTTTTCTGCCGCTGTCACAGCCGTGCCAGTCATGCCAGCTGCATCTCATCCCCGAATATAACCAGATGAATCATTGCTAGGAAGTGAGATGCTTATCTTGTTTAGAAAATCTGCTCAGTTAAATTATAGCTCTTAAAAGATATATGCAGTTTAAAAATTCCCCATTTAAATAGTGTTCTGGAGAATTAGATTGCTTTCTGCTCTTGTGTTTGGCAGAGTTCAGTCACTCGAATGAATGTTTTAAGGTGGAGCGTAGGAATTAGGCAAGCAGTATGATGAATTCAGAAAGGTCTGTCTATCTGGGGTCAGAGGGATGCTCAGAACCTGTGTAGTTGGAGAACGGGATATAGTTTAAGACAAAAAAAAATTCTTTTTGAAACAGCAATTTGCCAAGCTTTAAAAGGTCTCCTAGAAGTTGCTTAACTACTGCTACACACTTAACCACCTCTTTAGGTCAAGTGGAAACCTTTGGCTTTATCTGGGGTGGACAGGACAGCTTCCGACATCCTCCCACTGTGATTAACCAACTTAACTGTAGGAATTTGAAATTTACCTGTTTTTCACCCAGCTTCCTGGGGGCTCATAGTTGAGTAAGCTGCATTTCTGATGTCTTAAGGCAGATATTCAAGTTTTCATTAACACTGGACGAAGATACTGTCTTCTGACCACGCTCCTGAATCAGCTCTCGCCATTTAGAGCAAAGCTGGGAGGGCTGCCTCAAAGGTCAAATTTTCCTCTATGGTCCTCATCACTGCATGGGTTTGACCACATCATGTGTCCCGAGATACAAGCCCTCGTGACTGAGGGCTGATCCCACGCAGTCAGCCAAGGGCTGGTGGCAGGATGTCATTCTTCACCCCTTCTTTTGTCATGTGAGAGGCTTCCATAGCATGTGTCTCCTAAGGGCTCCACTGCCCTGAGACACAGAAGGGTCTTCATTTGGCCACCCAGTGCATGGAGGCAGCTACGCATCACAGAGATACTGCCCACTCTTGCACCCCCCTCTCCACTCCTGCCACATTGGGAATTCCACTCTCTGGCTGACCTGCTGTAGTTCACAGGGCAGAAACCTGAGTGTCTGCTCCTAGAGGCTATGCTTCCAGGCATAGCTGTTTGTCCAGAGGGTCGAAGGCCAATGAGAACACTGTGAGTGTGGTGCCCCTGACGTGGGAGCATCTGATTCTCACCTCCACTTCTCCTCGGGCATCTTAGAGCCATCTCGGGGTGCGAAGCACCAGAGGAGGTGGGGAGGGGTGGAGGGTCACCCTGTGGGAGCCACCTGAGTCATCTCCAGCAGTTTGGCAGAGGAAGAAGAGACGGACACATCTTGGTCTGGCTCCTGTCTGGCCCTGGGAAAGGAGCTGCCTCACCTAGCCCTGGGCATGTCCCTGTGAACCAAGGGCAGCCTAACCTCTTGGCTCTCAGCCTCACTCCAGGGACTGGGTGTCATCTTGCCACCAGAGAAGAAAACTGCTGTAATCACATGGGTGTGATTAATAGGCCTCAGGGAAAAGCAGGTGCCTCCTGAGGCACGTGACCACCCAGACACTGCCTGGGGGACTTGAAGCGGTGAGGAGGAGGCCAGAAAAAGACTCTTGGGGCAGAGGGAGGGGCTGGCCTGCAGACAGGGCAAGGGAAGCCCAAGGGAATAGCAGTCGGCAGCTTTTATCCGCCAGTGCTGGTGTGCAGAGCAGGGTCTCTGGATCAGGCAGTCAACGTTGGTCACATGAGACATGCTCTCTGTCCTAAGTGAAACAACCCCACAGGCCTTGCTTTGGTTGTGGGTAGCCCTCCTCACAACCTCACCAACATTTGTTTTGATGGTCCTTACCTATCAGTAGTATTAAATGTTAATGGACTAAACTCTGTAATCAAAAGACATAGAGCGGCTGAAGGATAAAAAAGCAAGAGCCAACTATATGTTGTCTGCAAGAAACCCACTTCACCTATAAAGACTGAAAATAAAGGAAAAAGATATTCCATTCATGCAAATGGAAACCAAAAAAGAGCAGCAATAATTATGCTTCTATCAGATACAATACATGTAAAGACAAAATCTTTAAAAAGAGACAAAGAAGGTCATTGTATAATGATTAAAAGAGTCAATTCAGCAAGAGGATATAACAATTCTAAATATATATGCATCTAATACTGGAGCACCCAGATATATAAGGTAAGTAAATATTATTAGAGCTAAAGAGAGAGATAGACTCCAATACAATAATCACTGGAAACCTCAACACTCCACTTTCAGCATTGGATAGATCATCCAGACAAAAAATGGACAAAGGAACATTGGACTTAATCTGCACTATAGACCAATGGACCTAATAGATATTTACAGAATGTTTTATCCAACAGTTTCAGAATTCACATTCTCCTTAGCTCATGGATCATTTTCAAGGATAGACCACATGTTAGCCACAAAATAAGGCTTAAAAAATTTTTAAAAATTCCAATCATACCAAGTATTTTCTCTGAAAACAATGGAATAAAACTAGAAATGAATAATAAGAAGAACATTAGAAAATATATAGACATATGAAAACTAACCAATATGCTTCTGAGTGATCAGTGGGTCCATGAAGAGATTAAGAAGGAAATTTAAAAATTTCTTGAGACAAATGAAAACACAACATACAGTAAAAGCAAGAAGAGGAGAGTTTATATCAGTAAGTACTGACATCAACAAAGTAGAAAAGCTTCAAATAAACAACCTAAAAGTGCATCTCAAAGAACTAGAAAAACAAGTGCAAACCAAACCCAAAATTAGTAGAAGAAAAGAAATAATAAATATTAGTGCAGAAATAAATTAAATTGAAACAAACAAATACAAAAAAAATCACCAAAATGAAAAGTTGGTTTTTGTAAAAGATAAACAAAATTGACAGATCTTTAGCCAAAGAAAGAAGATTTTATTTTTATTCAAAATCAAATCAGAGATGAAAAAGGAGCCATTACAACTGATACTACAGAAATATAAGGGATCATCAAAGACTACTATGAGCAACTATATGCTAATAAACTGGAAAACATAGAAGAAATAGATAAATTCATAGACACATTCAACCTACCAAGATTGAATCAGGAAGAAATCCAAAACCTGAATGAACTAATAACAAGTAACAAGATAGAAGCAATAATAAGAAGTCTCCCATCAAATAAAAGCTCAGGACTCAGTACTTCACTGCTGAATTTTACCAAGTAGTTAAAAAAGAACTAATACCAATACTACTTGAACCATTCCAACAAATCAAAGATGAGGAAATACTCCCAAACTCATTCTACAAGGCCTCTATTGTCCTGATACCAAAACCAAACAAAGACACAACAAAAAAATAAAACTATAGGCCAATATCTCTGACAAACATGCATGCAAAAATCCTCAACAAAATACTAGCAAACCAAATTCAACAACACAAGAAAAAGATTATTCATCACCATCAAGTGGGATTCATCCCAGGTATACAAGGATGGTTCAACATACACAAATCTGTCAGTGTGATACATCATATCAACAGAATGAGGGGCAAAACCACATGATCATTTCAATTGATGCTGGCGAAGCATTTGATAAAATTCAATATCCCTTCATGATAAAAACCCTCAAAAACTGCGTATAGAGGGAACTTACCTCAACATGATAAAAACCACATGTGATCCACAGGAAGTATCACACTGAATGGGGAAAAACTGAAAGCCTTTTCTCTAAGATCTGAAACAAGACAAGGATGCCCTCTTTCACCACTGTTCAACATAGTACTGGAAGTAGTAGCTAAAGCAGTCAGGCAAGAGAAAGAAATAAAGGGCATCCAAATTGGAAAGGAAGCAGTCAAATATCCTTATTTGTAGATAATATGATCTTATATCTAGAGAAACCTAAAGACTCCACAAAAAACTATTAGAACTGATAAATCAATAAAATTGCAGGATACAAAATCAGTATACAAAAATCAATAGCATTTCTATATGCTAACAATAAACAATCTGAAAAAGAAAATAAGAAAGCAGTACCATTTACAATAGCTACAAATAAAATAAAATACCTAGGAATAAACTTAACCAAAGAAGCGAAAGTTCTCTATAATGAAAACTATAAAACATTGATGAAAGAAATTGAAGAGGATACAAAAAAATGGAAAGATATTCCATGCTCATGGATTGGAAGAATCAATATTGTTAAAATGTCCACACTACCCAAAGCAATGTACAGAGTCAATGCAATCCCCATTAAAACACCAATGACATTCTTCACAGACATAGAAAAAATAATCCTAAAATTTGTATGGAACCACAAAAGATCCAGAATAGCCAAAGCCATCCTGAGCAAAAAGAACAAAACAGGAGGAATCACACTACCTGACTTCAAATTATACTACAGAATTGTAGTATTTAAAACAGCATGGTACTGGCATAAAAACAGACACATAGACCAATGGAACAGAATAGAGAATCCAGAAATAAATCCACACATCTATAGTGAATTTATCTGCAACAAAAGTGCCAAATTTGTACATTGGGGAAAGGACAGTCTCTTCAATAAATGGTACTGGGAAAAGTGGATATCCATATGCAGAAGAATAAAACTAGACCCTTATCTTCCACCATCTATAAAAAACAAATCAAAGTGGATTAAAGACTTAAATCTAAGACCTGAAACTCTGAAACTACTAAAAGAAAACATTGGGGAAATACTTGAGGAGATTGGTCTGGTCAAGGACTTCCCCAAAGCATAGGCAACCAAAGCAAAATTGGACAAATGGGATCACATCAACCTAAAAAGCTTCTGCATGGCAAAGGAAACAATTAACAAAGTAAAGAGGCAACCCACATTATGGGAGAAAATATTTACAAAATATCCATCTGACAAGGGATTAACAACTAGAATATATAAGGAGTTCCAACAACTCAAAAGGAAAAAAAATCAAATAATCTGATTAAAAATGGGCAAAAGAGCTGAACAGACATTTCTCAAAAGAGGACATACAAATGGCCAACAGGTATATGAAAAAATGCTCAACATCATTAGTCATCAGAGAATTGCAAATCAAAACTACAATGAGGTATCATCTCACCCCAGTCAAAATGGCTTTTATCAAAAAGACAAGCAATAACAAATGCTGGTGAGGATGTGAATAAAGGGGAACCCTCTTACACTGTTGGTGGGAATGTAAATTAGTACAACCACCACAGAGAACAGTGTAGAGCTTCCTCAAAAAACTGAAAATAGAAGAACTACCATGTGACCCAGAAATCCCACTGCTGGGTACACATCCAAAGGAAGGGAATTCAGTACATTGAAAAGATATCTGCACTCCTGTGTTTGCAGCACTATTCACAGTAGGCAAGATTTTGAATCAGCCTAGGTGTCCATTGATGAATAAATGGATAAAGAAATTGTGGAACATATACACAATGGAATATTATATAGCCACAAAAGTAGTGAAATCCTGCCATTTGCAACAGCATGGATGGAACTGGAGAACATTATGTTCAGTGAGAGAAGCCAAGCACAGACAAATCTTGTATGTTCTCACTTATGTGGGCGAGCTAGACATTCAAAACAATTGATCTCATAAGTAATAAATTACTGAGTAGAATGTTGGCTACCAGAGGATGAGAAGGGAAGCAGGGAGTAGGTGATAAAGTGGGGCTGGTTAATGGGTACAAAAATATAGTTTGATAGTTAGATAAAGTTAATAATATTTGATAGTACAACAAAGTGACTACAATCAACAATAAATTAGGATGCATTTTAAAATAAAGAAAAGAGTAGAATTGGAATGTTCCTAACCCAAAGAAATGATAAATGCCTGAGGTGATGGATTCCCCAATTATCCTGATTTGATTCATTCACACTATATGCCTGTATAAAAACATTGCATATACCCTATAAAGATATATAACTATTACGTACCCATAATAATTAAAGGGAGAAAAGAAAAAATATTTTAAACTTTTTCATTATTATTGTACCTGTTACGGTGATCAGTGATCTCTGATGCTGCTATTGTAATTGTTTCAGGCACCACAAACGGCACCCAGATAAGATGGCAAAATTAATTCACAAATGTTGTTTGTGTTCTGACTGCTCCACCAACTGGCCCATCTCCCCTCCTTGGGTCTCACCATTGCCTGACACACAACAATATTGGAATTAGGCCAGTTAATAACCTTACAATGGCTTCTAAGCGTTCAAATGAAAGGAGAAGATGCATATCTCACTTTAAATCAAAAGCTAGGACTGATGAAGCTTAGTGAGGAAGGCATGTGGAAAGCTGAGACAGGCCAAAGGCTATGGATCTTATGACAAAGTTAGCCAAGCTGTGATTGCAAAGGAAAAGTTCTTGAAGGAAATGAAAAGTGCTACTCCAGTGAACCATGAATGGTAAGAAAGTGAAACTGCCTTATTGCTGATATAGAAAAAGTTTTAGTGGTCTGAGTAGAAGATCAAACCAGCCACAACATTGCTTAAGCCAAAGCCAAATCCAGAGCGAGGCCCTAACCCTCTTCAGTTCCGTGAAAGCGAGAGAGGTGAGGAAGCTTCAGAAGAGAAGTTTGAAGCTGGCAGAGGTTTCAGGAAAAAATCCACCTCCACAACATAAATGCTGATGGAGAAACTGCAACAAATTATCCAGAAGATCTAGTTAGGATAACTGATGAAGGTGGTTGCACTAAACAATAGATATTTGTTTTATCTGCATTTGATGTAGATGAAACAGCCTGATGTTAGAAGAAGACAGCATCCAGGAATTTCCCGTTGTTTTTATGCCTGCTAACACATCATTCATTCTTCAGCCCATGGATCAAGGAATATTCATAATTTAAACTTTCAAGTCATCTTACTTAAGAAGTACCCTTTGTAAGGCTACACCTGCCATAGATAGTGATTTCTCTGATGGTTCTGGCCAAAGTAAATTGAAAGCCTTCTGGAAAGGATTCACCATTCTAGATGCCATTAAGAACATTTGTGATTTATGGGAGGAGGTCAAAATATGAACATTAATGATTTGGAAAAAGTTGATTCCAACCCTCATGGATGACCTGGAGGGATTCAAGACTTCAGTGGACAAAGTAACTATAGATATGGTGGAAATAGCAAGAGAACTAGAATCAGAAGTGGAGCCTGAAGATGTGACTGAACTGCTGCAATCTCATGATAAAACTTGAATGGATGAGGAGTTGCTTCTAATGGGTGAGCAAAGAAAGTGATTTCTTGAAATGGAATCTACTCCTGGTGAAGATGCTGAGACCACTGTGGAAATGACAACAAATGATTTAAAATACTACACAAACTTAGTTGATAAAGCAGGGGCAGTGTTTGGGAGGATTGACTACAATCCTGAAAGAAGTTCTACTGTGGGCAAAATGCTATCAAACAGCATCACATGCTACAGAGAAATTTCTCATGAAAGGAAGAATTAATCAATGCAGCAAACTTCACTGTTGTCTTATTTCAAGAAATTGCCACAGCCACCCCAACCTTCATCAACCGCCACCCTAATCTGTCAGCATCATCAACATTAAAGCAAAGCCCTCGACTAGCAAAGACATTACAACTTGCTGAAGGCTCAGATAATCATTAGCAATTTTTAGCAATAAATTCTTTTTAAATTAAGGTATGTACATTGGGGTTTTTTTTAGATGTAATGCTATTGCACATTTAATAGACTATAATACAGTATAGTGTAAACATAATTTTTATATACACGGTATCTCCAAAGTCACCATTTTCCTTTGTATGGAGACTACAAAGGAAAAATTTTGTAATGAACATTGTGTAAATAATGGCACATTTAGCTACAATTTCCCATTTTTCCTATGTATGGTCACTCTTGGGACACCCTGTATCATACACTGGAAAACTAAAAATTTTGTGTGACTCACTTTATTGCAATATTCCCTTTATTGGCATGGTCTGGAACTAAAACCACAGTCTCTTTGAGATGTGCCTGTACCTGGAGGGCTTGTTGAAGCACAGATTGCTGGGTCTTACCCCAGGAGTTCTGGCGGGAGGCCCAGAATTTGCATTTCTCCAGGTGAGGCGAATGCCACTGGCCCCCACAGGCAGGTGTCTCAGATGCTCAGTGTGGGAAGGACACCAGCCTGCAACCTGGCCTCACAGCCACACAATCCCAAGGCCTTCCATCCATGCTCCCCGCACTGGGTTCTGCCTGGTGGGACCCCGTCTCACCCAGGAGGCTGCCTGTGGGATCCCGGGAATTCAGAAGATCTGGGAGAACTAAGTGGCTTCCAGGCCAGGCTGACCAGGTTGGGCCAGAGCATGTCGTTGGCACTCAGAGAAGGGGCAGAGGCCGCAGTGCTCAGGTGGCTGGCCACTCTGGGGCCACAGCCACAATCCCCAGAGGTTCCCACACTCTCCTCTGAATGTCTGTGCCCACTGTCAGCTGCCACAGCTCCCGAGCCTGTGTCAGCCTTTTGGGGGGACTTACCGTGTAGACCTGCCAGCACCCTTGCTGTCCTGTCTCCCCCAGGTGTGGGTGCTCTTGGGCAGGCTCTTTATGCATGACCCTCACCAGCTGTGGCACCTGCCTGTCACCTGGGGACATCCTCTGAGTGGAAGAGTCAGTGAGTGGGCACCCATCTCCCCAGCCTGAACTGGTGTAGGCCTGGCAAGAGGCAGAGCAAGAGGGGCAGGACTTCTTGTGGCAGGAATGGGAAAGAATCTTTTACTCATTTTGGAAGAAACCTGAGCAAGCCACCATCTAGAGGAGAGAGGGTGCTAAGTCAGTGAAGGCTCTGAAATACCTTGATTCACTCCGTGATTAGAGTGGAGGGAACCTGCCAACAAGCAGCAGCAAGCGGAGATCGTGCTACAGGAATAAGCCGGTAACGCGGCGAGCGGTGGCTGTGCTCAGACATTTCCACCAGGATGCACGTGAAAGCAGACGCGCGTGAGGCCCAGCCGAGTCAGCCCAGCCAGGGCCTGGCCAGTCAGTGCACGGTCCCAGGCGTTGGGCACCTGGCGAACCCCAACTCCATGCCTGGTGCACCCCTACAGGGGCCACTGCTGCCTGGAGGAGGCCCCACGTGTTCTCCCACCACCTGCCCACAGAAGGTGCCTTTTTCTAACTGGCAAGAAAGCCCCATCCAGCCTACAGGGTGGGTGCAGAGGGCTCTTGGAGCCTTAAATCTACCATTGCCTTAAGTAAGGTATTTTAGTGCCCACCTGGGAGAATCTGCAGAGGTCACAAGCTTGGAGGGCGCCCCGCTGGCCTTGATGCATCGTGGAGCTGCCCAGAGTGCAGCATGGAGGCCTGTGTTAGGCTGCCAAGGCGTTTGGGAGCAAATGGAAAGTGAGAGTTGGGCCCGAGGATGAGAGCCCTGTGCCCGGCAGGTGCCCCGTGAGGACCGGCTGGCTGCCCTGAGCTCCAGGGGTGCTGTCCACCCCAGGCAAAAGACTGGAGGTGTTGGTGGGAAAGTGGGGGTGACGGGACGTGCAGTGGCTGCCACTCTGAGCCTGGAAGCTAGCAGCGCAGGGGGCCAGCTGCTCTCTGTGGTGTGGTCCATCGGGATTTCTCTGGATTCCCCGGGAGAAGAAAGCAAATGCAGATGACAACCGCCCCCGCCCCCAGCCAGTGCCCCACCCAGACGCCATCTGGGCAGGCGCCACACACGGAAACAGACCCGGCAGATGCATCTGCTTTTGGTTTCCCCTCTGAGGCACCCAAAGGAAAAAGTCGGCAGGGAAGAGAGTTTTCAAGTTGAAATCAGGCTTATCTACATCGTGGTTCCCCCGGCAGCCCACACCTAACTTGGAATGTTGAGACCAGAGGAAGGATTCCTCACTGGACAGGAGGAACTGAAAGATGAAAAGACAAGTGCCCTGGTGCCCTGGTGCAAGTTGGTACAGCACCTCCCTACAGAGTGGGCCACACAGGGCCTGCACCCAGAGCGAGGGGTGGGTGTCCCCTGACCCCAGAACCCATCCTCACCCAGGCCACGCCTTGGCAGGGCCTGCAGCATCTAACAGTGCCCCAGCTGTGTCCCTGGGCCGTGCCGACAGGTCCTGGCGCTGCAGCCCCGGCCCTGCCTCTGAATATGCATGAACACAGACAGATGGCCCATCCTTTGCAGCCTTAGTTCTGCAGCTGTGAAACCTCAGGGTTGTTGTGGAGTTTGGGTGAGACGTGTGAGTGTCTGGCACGTGGCACAGTGGGTTTCCTGTCCTTCTTCTGTCTCACCTGGCAGCCAGGCACCTGCAGCAGGAGCACAACTCTGCACTGCTGTCCTGGGGCCACCCCAGGCAGCAACACCTTACAAATAAGGGTGCAGGGAAGGTTATGGAACTGATGACAGTGCTTTGAGAAGGAGGAGCGTGTCGTCCCTCAGGGTGATGGCATCTGGAAAGGACTTGTCTCCCCTGCCCAGTATTGGCACAGAGGGGATCTGTATCACTGAGCATCTAATAAAATACCTGAAACTCCTTACTCCTAAGAATCTAGACTTGCTGTGTGAAGAGGCTTACTATAGCATAAAATCCAGATCCGTCTCTGTTGCAAACCTAGCGATGCTGTCTCTCAACACATCTGAGCTGAAGGTGTGAGGGCGCGAGCCGGGCTGGTGGCCTGCTCCGGGCAGTGTGGCCCGCACACTCAGTTCAAGTTGGACAGAGTGGGCAGCAGGTGCTTGGCCAAGTTCACCTTTGGTTTTCCATTTTCCTGCCTTTATTATTTCATTAGGAATTATGTGTTTATTTAAAACAAAAACAGAAGTTTGAAAGAATCCTTTTCTGTCTGAAAGGTCTTAAGATGACTTGAGGCCTCCGATATAAAAAGTCTTCATTTTTATGTTGACAGGAAGGATGGAATCTCCCCTCTTATGTTGAGAAGTAAGCACAAAGTCCTTGTCCCATTAAATGACATAGGATCCTAAAATACTAAGTGAAAGATAATCAACTCGTGCCCAAAAGGAAATTAGCTTTCAATTATTTGATGGCTGCTTCCCCAGGATCACAAACGTGACTGTGCACCAATTCAGATGACTGCGGGGAATTTATCACAGCTGCTTACCTCACTTTGTTTTTAAAATCTGGCGTGTGAATCCCCAGCTGGGAAAGTGACATCCCCTCACCCAGTCCAAGTGTGGGCAGGTGCCTTTGAAGCTGCAAAGCTCTGTCCTCTCTGGACAGCTTGCATTTGGCAGGTGGCTTGGAGGTGGGTCCCTCCTGCTCTGGGAAGCAGCGCCACGATTCACAGGGCTGCACTCCCATGTGTGTGCACACACACACACCACACACATGCCCACCACACACCACACACAACACACTTTCTCCCTCAGCGATCTTAGCCTCAATACCAGGGCCCCCACACACCACACACAACACACTTTCTCCCTCAGCGATCTTAGCCTCAATACCAGGGCCCCTATTTAATCTTTCTTTCAACAAATATTTATTGAGAATCCATCACGTGGCAGATACTGTTCCAGGTCCTGGGGAGAGAGCAGTGGGCAAACAGATACCCCCATGGCCCTCGTGGAGCACCCAGTGTGTGGGGAGCGCTCCGGAGAGAGGGCGCATGCGTGCCGAGGTCCTGACGAGGAAGCCCGTGTGTGTGTTCGGGGCACGTTAGAGGGAAGCCAGCCTGCGCGGCCCACGCTTGGCCCCGGGAGGTGGCCGGGACCAGTCAGCGGGCAGAGCCCTGCTGTGGAGAAGCTCTGCCCCAAGGGAACAGCCTCACAGCAACGTGTCCGGAAGGCAGGTACATGAGAGTAGGAGGAGGGACTTTAGCCTCCCTACGCTGGCATTCAAGAGGTCGCTGCCTTAGGACTTCTGTGCGTGGAGGAGCCACTTGGAAACCGCCCTCAAGAAAGCGGAGCTCCAGTGAAGCCGCCGGAGAGTTCTGGCAGCAGAGATGACCTGCATGGGTCACTGAGGGTTGAGGCCATACTGGAGGGGTGGCGCCAGGACGAGGTGACGGCAGGAGGAAGAGTCCAACAGGAGGAGGAAGTGGGGCAAGGACTGGCCCTGCCCGGGCAGGGACCACAAGCCAGCGCCAGCCAGAGGGGCCTCTGCAGAAGTACAGGCCGTGCCCAGCTCCACCTGGGCAGTAGGCACCGGACAGGATGGAGGGCAGAGCCCAGCCCCAGGAGCTGTGCGGCAGGTCTGACCCCACCTGGCACTCTGCACATGGCCAGAAGATCGGAGTGTTCCCAGGCATGGACCCTCACAGGACAAGGTGAACTGCAGCAGGATTTACGCTTCAGTTATATTTCCACGAGAGCAGGCGCAAAACTTCATGGATCATTTTTATCAAGTCAAAAGCCTCCCTCGGATCCCACGGACTCTGCTGTTTCCTTTCCTTTTCTGCCTTCCTTGGCCTGGGGGGGAACCTGTGGAAGCTGCAACCCCCAGCCAGCCCCCCCAGACAGCTCCCCCAGACAGCCCTCTGTGCACTCCTCGGGCACACACACCTTCAGTGTGTTAAGTGCATCTTCACCTGACCCTTCCATGTGTAGTGTTCCCTCTGTGGCCATCAGAGAGCTCCTGAGAGTCAGCAAATGTGGAAACAGAGTCATATCGGGGTCCTCTTTAGGTCACCTGGACAGTAGCATAGAAAATGTGAACCTTTATGAGGGAGGGGTCCCCTGCTGGTGGCTTTGTTTATCCTCCCTGAAGCCCAGAGTCCCTCCTAAATGTCAGGGTTTGTCTTTTCAAACAGGAAAGAAGGAAAGGTGCAGGACCCCTACAGGAAGGCAGTGGGGGGCCTGTAAACAAAGGAAGTAAACAACCCCCCCATCCCAGGAAAGGCTCCCTTCATAGGGTCGTGGGAACAGGTAGCAGATTTCATTTCCAGGCTAAGGAATTCCTAGTCTCTACTAGAATATTCCTCATGGGGCCTCTTTTCTTCCTGCTTGAACCCTGGTGAGCACATCCTGTTTCTGTTTTCATCTGCTAGGAAGGCCCCCCTCCCCGTGTCAGGAGGGTGCTCTGGGGTGTCTGTGAGCCCCCACCCCTCAGAGCCCTGCTGCTGTGCATGAGCCCCGGAACACACTGTCCTGGATGGGGCAACATGGCACAAGATCCGCGGATGACGCTTCTCTACAATTCATCCTTGGTCCTTTGTTGAACTGAGGTCCCCACCGTCTCTCCTGGCTGGATCTGGTGGGCATGTACAATTATCTGCTCAGTTCTCTCCCTGGGTCCAAAGCCAACCTTCCCCAAATCCCAAAAACAGCAGAGCACTTGTGCAAGTGCTTACGAGTCCTTGTAAGTGCAAGGTATCCAGATACTGTGAGGTGTTTTGTAAGAGTGGCTTTTACCGCCAAGTTTGTTGTTTCCTCATCTGCAAATAAGGCTTAAGAGAAAAGTAGAAGTCAAATAATTCGTCATGGTGCAAATACTGCAAGGAAGTGTACAATCAAGAATTCTCTAACTAGACTGACTACCTTTCCTTTTAAAAGGACCTCCAATGTGTCTTCCAGCTCAGATTGGTTGGGTGAGCCAGGCAGGAAAACCAGGCCAGGTTGGATTAAAGGAGGAAGCCCAGCCTAAGACTGTCTTAGCACGTCAGTTTTACCTATGATTTCCTCTTGCTCAGAGCATCAGACTTTAGACAATGTGAAGAATAGAAAAAAAATGTGAGGTCCAAAGACCTGGCCCCTGGAATGCTGTTCCGGGGGTCCCACTTTGCCTGACTGTGCTGCCATCCTGTCTGTCCCGCGGGCAGGTGCAGTCTTCGCAGAGCTGTGGGGTATGGGCTGTGTCCCTCCCCTGCTGGGCAGCTCCCAAGTGCCAGGACTTATGGGCCAGGGAGCACCCTCCCCGCCCCAGAGTGAGCCGGGGGGAGGTGTGTAAGTCTCAATAAACTGTAGAGTCCCCCTTCTCAGCGACTCTTTTTAGGTTGGATTCATCCTAAGATGAGCTCCCGCGTGTCCCGGGCGATGCTGGCCAGCACTGCACTCCCAGGGGGCATCCGCTGACTGGGCTCATCCTCTGCCCACAGGTACCTGGCGCTCTACGCCTACAAGCCCCAGAAGAGCGACGAGCTGGAGCTGCACAAGGGCGAGATGTACCGGGTCCTCGAGAAGTGTCAGGACGGCTGGTTCAAGGGGGCGTCCCTGAGGACCGGGGTCTCTGGGGTGTTCCCTGGAAACTACGTGACGCCCGTCTCCAGGTGAGGGTGGCATCCTGGGCCAGGAGGAAGTGAGGCCTGCATTCCTCTGATGTTGTCGCCACTGCTGGAAGCCACGCTGTGGGCTGGGTCACCCGGAAACACCCAGTCCAGAAGGCTGCGAGGCCACCAGTGCTGCGTGGCTTAGCTCCCATGGGCTGAGAGTGTCCCTGAGCCAGAGATTCACCTTCCGAGCTGGGTTGCGTGGCTTTCCCTCAGTAGACACCAGCCACCCCAGGGAGAAGAACAGGGACAGGAGCAGAGGGGACAGGAAAGACACCAGAGAGTGCGGTCTCAAGTGTGCATGTGTGCTTGTGTGTGAGGACAGTGTGTGTGCACACATGTATATACAGTGTGTGTGCCATGTGCATAGACATATGTGTTCATGTGTGTATAGCATTAGCACAACATGCATACATGTATAGTATGTACATGTATGTACAGTATGAGTGCAGCATGCATGCATGTTTAGTGTGCACAGTGTTTTCATGTGTATATAGTATCTGTTTGTGAGTACATACACTAGTGAGTACAGTGTATGTGTATGCAGTGCATGTGTATCAAAGATGTGTTATATGTAAAACACACATACACATATATGCAAAGGAAAAGTAGCATGTTCTCAAAAGTTAACAATTGTCATTGAATGATAGTATTACAGGCAATTATTTTTTCTTCTGTGTGCTTTCCAGCATTTAATAAATACTTTGTTATATTACTTTTATAAAATAGAAAACATAATTTTAAAGATTCACTAAAAAGATAATGAGAATTGTGTGAGAATATTCCATTGAGGTGAGGGTCCACTGCCTGGTTGTATTCGGTTAGCCTGACTCGCAGAAGCCCCTCGTAGGCACAGTCCTGTGTTGACACTGCAGGATGTGAGGAGAAAGACAAGGAATGGCCATTGGGTTTCCATATCTTCGGAGCAAGGCAGCTATGAAAAAAAATTGAATAATGGATCGCTCTTGCACTGATTGCTGGACAGGCTCGCGCTTTCAGAGTTGTTTCAGCATGGCCTTCAGCCAGTGCCTCTGGTCAGGTGCCCAGTATAGTCGGCCCGAGGCCCAGGAGGTCTGCACGCACAAGGAGGACCCTCAGCAGGAGAAGCTCCAGAAGCAAACGCAGAGGTTTCAGGACAGCCCCGGCCTCCAGCCCAGCCTCCTGTGCGGAGTGGCTTCCTGGGGCTGAGCAGCCCATGGCTCTCCGGCTCCCTCACGGGTGTGGGTGCCTGGCCCAGCCTGCGCAGCCCCGAGGGATAGAGCCACTCTGGATTCCTCGGCTGGTGTTTACGGGCTGGCTCTTTCAGCCTGCGACTGCCCTGGGCCTGTCCTTTACGCCTCGGCCTAGAGTTGGGCTCACTCGTCACCTTATCAGATGGCCATTCCTGGAACGGGCAGGTCACTCCTGCAGGTTAGGGGTCTCCCTGCCCAGCGGGCGCCCTCCAGGAAGACGCAGCGTGAGGTGGTGGGTGTCCGTGTCCCCTAGGCTTGACCTTCTTGCCTGGGGACATCACCTGCCACAGGCCTTCTCCTGGGTGGGGAGGACAGGTTCTTCCTCACAGCAGCAGCGGTTTCTGTCCTCTGACTCTTCCCTTACTCTCACCTGCGCATGTCCTCAGACCTTCAGAAACGTAAAGCCTGCAGCCTGAGTCCAGCTTCCTCGTGTGGCACTCGGGACCCTCCACCGCCTGACTGCCGCTTGTTCCTGAGGTGCACAGGGCAGCGTCGTGACGGGGCTTTGCTCGGGCTGCCTTCCCACCTCCTCCCGCCGAGTGACGCTCCACCCACGTAGCCTTCAAGAGCTGCGTCCAAAGTCCACCTGCTGTAACATGTGCAGCCATGCCCGGCCACCCGCTCCCTGTGCCGTGGTCAGGGTGGATGACTGCGGACCACAGAGTTGTTCTGTGTGGGCTGTCCTGCTTGTTAGGGTCCCTTACAGGTGTGTGGGCCACAGTTGCCGTCTCCTGCTTTGCACCCCTGGCTCCTCGCATACCATTGGCATACACTAGGTGCACAATACACGAAATTTGAATAAATAAATGAGATCTGGTCGTTCTGATCAAAGTTCCTCTGCAAGGCCTGTCCTCCCCACTGCCAGAGACTGTGTTACGCAGGAATCTCCAGGTAACGGAACAGGAGCTCTCCGGGTGCCCGAGGCCCCTGGCTGCACCTCTGCGTGTAACCTCATCAGTGGCTCACCTTCCTTTGAGGCCTCTCCATCTGCAGCCAGGTGTGTCTTCTGAAGAAGCTCAGAGCCAGGGAGAACTGTTAAGGCCTCTCCCATCTAGCCCTGGTGACCGCACTGACTGTCCTCGCTGGTCCTCAGAGAAGGAATCATCAGGTGCCCCCGGTCGGAGTTTGGAGGCCCAGACTCCTCCCTTGGATCCACAGCTCACCACGGAACAGGAAGGCTGGGCTGTCTTTACACACAGGTGGAGAACAGCAGCTGCCCACAGCTCTGATGTCTGGACTGTCCCTCCTCTAATCCCAGCTGTTCTTCAGGAGTTGCCCCAGCCACCCAGCAGAGGAGCGGTGCCTACGCAGGGCACTGGGCAGACCCGGATCCCACAGCCGCATGCACTCAGGTCATTCTGGAACGCTCTGTAGTGCTGGTGGGCGTAGGTGGGCAGTAGTCTAATACTTAGACCAGTCTTGGCAGCTGTACGACCTCGGAGGACATTCCGAGTTCATTTACGAACGAAGTGGGGGGACCGGAGCGCGTGGCTGTTCACAGCGAAATTGTGTACTGACAGGACCCACCAAGGCCGAGCACGTCCTTACTGACCTGCTGGTGGAGCAGAGGGAGAGGATTTCTACTGTCACTAGAGGCAGATGTGCATCTGCATCTGTTGTCCTCAGACACGTCACTGGTACCTTGCAAATCCGTGACCTATAATTTGTGAGCCCACTTTATTGATCTGCCCACATGAAAGTGAGCTCAACCAGTGGGATTTAAGAATCCATGGTCTGGGCGGTTCTGCTGCCAGGGCTGCTGCCAGAGAGCATTTCAGCACAGCTCTGAGGGCTGAGGAAGACGATGCTGTCCCTGTCCCTTGGCTGGCGAGTCCTTTCCTGGGGGATCCTTCTCCCCCCCAGCTGCTGTGCGGGAGCCTGATTCGGTGTGGGGAGCCCCTACCCAGTGGAGGCCACAGGGAGGTGGTGGCACCTGGGCTGGGGGGAGGGGGGTGCGGGCAGTGCCTGTTTCTGCCACCTGTGGCCTCTGCTGGCTCATGCATTGAGATCCTGAAGGGACAGGAACAGGAATTTACTCAGCTCTCGGACAAGTGGAAGACATTCCCATCCCCCTGGAGCTGAGCCCACAGAAGCACCCAAGCCCCCAGACCCTGCTGTACCCCACACCCCGTGGAGTTAGGGCAGACACACGTAGAGGGAAGGAGGAAGCCCCATGTCCAAAGTTGCTGTGTCCCTCCTGTCTCATCTGGAAACTTGGGGGCGAGAGGGCACGGTTTCTGGTATGAAACTGCAAGCTCCAGGATGCCCCTCAAGAGGTCGCGCTCAGTGTGCCCTTTCCCAGTGGCCACAGACGCAGGTGGCAGCCGTGCCCAGAGGGAGCCAGTGTCCTTGCCGTCATTTCCCAGCCACGCGCCGGTTGCGTCAAAGCCTCCTGGGACACAACTGAGTCACTAGTTCTTTCTGGATGTGTTTGGGGACTCACAGCTGTTTGTTAGCAGGAATTAAGGTGGTAGCTCTGGGACACAAATGTTTGATTGGTTGAGATCATTCCCCTTCTCGGGGTTCTTTTGCTAGTTCTTGAATATTTCACATTGAGAGTTAGCCCCATGAGGGTTTTATAAGGGAGCCCTCCTGCCCAGTTGCAAGGATTGTCTTAGGACTTTGTCCCCTAGACTAGTAGTTGGCCTTTGTGTCTCAGAGCCAGTAGGTAAGAGCCTTTGCAGGTGGCCCATGTGGCCGCGTGGTGTGACTGCATCTGCGACCTCTCACCAGACCTGATTCTGCTTTATTTCCTAGGGTTCCTGTAGGAGGGGCTGGGCCACCCCGGAATAACGTGGTTGGAGGGTCTCCACTGGCCAAAGGGATAACCACAACCATGCACCCAGGAGGTGGGAGCCTCAGCAGCCCAGCCACTGCCACCAGGCCCGCCCTGCCCATCACCACACCCCCGGCCCACACCCAGCACCCAGCCTCGCCTCCGACGGGCAGCTGTCTGCGGCACGTGGCCCAGCCGGCGGCCAGCCAAGCACGGAGCACCATCCCGACAGGTACGTACACAGACTCGCAGGGCCTCCCCTGCCGGGACATCGACAAGGGGCTTTCTGGGACACAAGCCATGAGATCTGTGTTGGCCCAGGATCCAGCATTCCACAGCGGGGTGGGTGGTATTTGCTTATCATAACCGTGAACCTCTGCTGATCTCCAGGAAGTTTGCTTGATTTATCACATTACCCTATCCTGGCAGCTGAAATAGATTAGAGAGTTTACAAATATTTACACATTTCATTGTGGCAAGTGGACCACGTGGACTCATGAGATTAATTTTGGCGCCTTTGCATGCCTCCCCCACGAACGACTATGGCCACATGGGCCTTACGTCTGCCGGGCACTGCAGGGCTCCCAGCCAGCAGGATCTCCCAGGACGGGGCCTGGGGGAGACTTGGGTCCAGAGGTGGCTGAAAGGAATGGTGAGCATTGACCCTTCACTGTCCTGGCAGCGTCATCCATGGATAGGGTGACAGAACATATGGAAAAACCAGGTTGCCCCTGGGATAGTGTCAGATGGAAAGAAATCATGGGGTGGGCCTTAAAGGCATTAAGACGGTCAGCACATCTTGGTTGGAAACTTAGTGTCGAGCTGATAAAGAACTGCTGAAGCTTGACTCGAGGAGGCTGTGGGAGGGCCTGGCGTGCACCTTGCAACACCGTGGAGCCAGTGTCGCCGGCAGTGCCCCGAGAGTACCCCAGGGCAGGCGGAGCTAGCACAGAATGTCTGTCCCCACCCAACTCTGTCCCTTCAGAAATCATCTCTCTTCTTCTCAAAGTGAGGCTAAAAGGGTAGAAAGAACGTAAATTGTTTGGAGCAATAAAAGGTACTGTTTTTTGGACTAGGCAAGCAGCAGGTGATGGTTGGAAGTGCTCCAGAAAGCAGCCCTCGAGTGTGGAAAGGTGGTGCTTGGCACAGCGGGGGCCTGTGTCCTCCAGACCACAGCTGATGGACAGGGGGTGGGGGGATCACCCCCACACACACACTGCTTGCCCACCCACAGAGCCTTCTGCCACCAGGGAAGGTAGCCTGCACATTCCCACACGAAAGCCCCTTCAGGTTTACGTGGGGCAGGAAGAACTGCCCGGCCCTGGCGGGAAAGGCTGCGCTGAGTGTAAGCCACTTCGAGAGTTTTCTAGGCTCGTCCGCTCCAGTCTCTGTGCCTGCTGCAGAGCAAGACGCTAGCCCTATTCTCAGCTGCCTGACAGACCGACTGCCCAACTGACTGTCAGGGAAGCAGAGGCTTGTCAAGGGGCACCTGGACAAGGGGCTGGGGAGCAGGCAGGGCTCCCCATAGGGGCAGCTCCACTAGTGAGCAGCACAGTGCCACTGAGGCAGGAATGGAAGCAGGCACACACGAGGCAGAAGGAAATGAACAGAAGGGGAGAGCGTGTCTCATCACCAGCTGCAGTAACTCAGTCACAGCAGAGCACAGACACCTGCCTGAGGCCTGTGCTTGGGGCCAGACACACCTGAGCTCTAATGCCAGGGCCTCCGTTTCCCCTCTATAAGGAATGTAAATGGGGCTCCCCTTGGGGCGGCTGTGTGAGGACTGCCTAGCAGGGTGCTTAGTACGTGCTCAGTGCATTGTTGCTATTTTGATTGTTCTGTGGGAGAATAAGAATATTATTACTTGAGTACTCAATGCATGAAAATCAAAAAAGTAAATAGAAATTGTTACCAAAGGATCTAAGGGGGCAGAAATCTGTCTTAAAGGCAGTGGGTACCCAGTGAGGGATTTTAAGCAGGGGGAACAATGCTGCTCCCCCCATCACCAGGCACGGCGTGAAAGAAGGGTTATTGTGACGCAGTCTGGTAGGGCAGGAAGTCAACTCCTGGTACCTGGGAAAGGTGAGCAGCAGCAAGGGACCTGCACCCAGGTGGGCTGCAGCGCTGGCACAGAAAATGATGGGTAGTTGGCAAAATGCTTATGAACTGGGATGGGCTGAACGGAAGTGCCCAGGGGGGCCAGGGAACCAAATCCAGTGTCCAGGTTTACGGACTGGGTAGCTGGGAGAATGACAGTGGCTTCCCCTGTCCTAGAAGATTCCAGAAGGGAACTGGCTCATGGGGGAAGATGATGCACTAGGCTTAGAGATGTGGCTGTGAAAGGTGCAGTGGGTATAGTTGTCACACTGTGGCCCCTGGCCAATTCAGAGCAGCTCCCTAGTGGGGCTCATCTCCAGCGTCACGAATCCTGCCCCCCCCCATGGGGGAGATGAGGAACTGACTCTGGGTCCTGCAGCGACTGCCATGCAGAAGACAAAATCATGAGGTGCCCTGTAGATCCCTTCTGGGCTGAAGGCAGTGGTGAAACATCTAGCTTTTCAGGGGAATCAGGTGGATGTCTGGGTCCCGGTGCCTGGCATTGTGCTGGGTGCAGGGTGACTTTGGGTGCCCAGTGTCCGGCCTCAGCCTGTTTGGTGTCTGTGTCCAGCAGTAGAGGATTTAGCACCAGGAAATCCTCTTAAGTGGGCTGGGCACTGCCCTCCAAGACTGACTCTGCCATCCCAGAAATTCTGTACGTGCCTGCTCTTCTTTCATATGTATCTGTTAATATTTTGCTTAAATTAGCCAAGAATGAGTTCTGTGTTTTTGCATCCCTGGCCTATGGGGCCCTGGGGAAGAATTCGCTGTCTCTACACGACAGAGCTCTGCAGCAATACTCACTGGTGCCGGGGCCTCACCCGCAGGCCACCACCTTCTGGCCAGCCACACCTACAGTGTGGTTTAAGTTGCTATGCTGGTGTTGATTGGTAGCCTGTAGGCAGGGACACAGCCATCATAGTAGGCAAGTGATCAGGTGATCTAGAGCTGAGCTCCCCGACTGGCCAGACGTAGCCAAGATGCTGGTCTCCTTAGCCCCTGGAGCACTGGGCAGCACCCGGGGAGCTAAAGTTCCAGGCCAGGACCCTCTGGTTATAAACATCTCATACGGTGTGGCTTGTGTGCACCCCGACACAGAAAGGTTGAGCCGCCCTGCTCCCTGCAGTGCGTGTGCCCCCCACACAGTGGCCCTGAGTTATCTGCACAAAATAGCCAGTATAATGGCCTTTCCACGCCAAGCCTTGCTGGAAACAGTCCCAATTCAAAGAAGAAATGGAGCCCTGCCAGTCATTTCTCCCTCTGTGGAATAACAAGCAGCATCAAAAGAAATTGGCATGGCCAGGGCAATGCGGCATTGTGTCTCAGTCCTTGATCACCATAGTAACCGGGATGGCATGGCAAGCATTCTCTTCCATCAGTTTAATTTTGCACACAGGAAGAGTAAGGCCCAGGGTGGTTTAAAGGGCTCCCCGGGTGTGTCCCAGCCCACGTCAGTGCTGTCACAGCCAGGTTAAAGAGTGGCTCCTACTGAGCTGTATCAGTAAATTAAATGCCACTGCATTCCCGCAGCATTTTCCACTTCATTCTGCATTTAGAGAGAAAGAAAAAAACACTGTTGACAGTACAAGTAATGGATTGTTCTCTGCAGTAATTGCCCATTTCAGCAGACCCCAGCCCGGCAGTTGGGAGGCATTTCATCAATGTTCTCATCTAAGCCAAAGTCAGGCAGTTTGACAAAGGCTTAATTGCATTGGCCACAGCGTCCAATACGATTTGTTCTACTTGATTAATGTAACTCCTTTCCCAAGGGCAGAGCACCCCTGTAAAGCGCCAGTGTTCCTCACGTACTCAGGTCTGTGCTTAGCAGGGGCAGGAGCCCAGCACAGCTGTGTATTCACCAGCAAAACAAAAGCACCAAGAAAGAGCTAGATACAGACAAGGCACTCTGCTGGGGGCTGGAGACACAGAGAGGAACCAGCGGACCTCGTTTCTGCCCCAGTTCGAGAGAAAGGCAAGAAAACAGAGTTCTGCAATAGATGGAAAGCACTGCAGAGCAGGCTCAGGTAGGGCATCGAGAGAGTGTGGAGGAGAGAGAATTGGTTCAGCCTGGGGAGGAAGGTAGGAGAAGGGTGGGGAAAAGTTGTGTGGAAGTTTTCAGGAGGAGGTGGTAGTGCCTGGGATCTTAAAGATCAAGCAGACAGAGTAGAAAGGGAGCTCTGGGCAGAAGAACTAGCAAGGGCAAAGCCCTGGTGACGAAAAAGACCAAGTCCTTATTTTGAATAACTTTATTTAGTTGAAATAAAGAAACAAAAGTGTGGAAGGAAGTGTCCAGTGTGTTGATGACAGTTCTCTGTGAGGCCTTTACCTTGAATCTGAAGGATGGGTGGAACTCAGCATGCTGTGGCAGGTGGGTGAGGGGAGCGAGGGGGCGGGGCTGAGCGTGCAGAGGCTGGTGCCTGTGGACTCTGAGTAAGGTCGGGGAAGGGGGTCACAAAGGAGGGTGGTGGCGAAGGTGGAAGGTCAGCCGGGGCCGACTGTGAAGGCTCTTTTAGACCATGTCAGGGGATTTAGGTTTTTATCCTAAGGGCACTGGGGTATATTAAAGGCTTTTAAATAATAGATATAGTCGTGTTTTTGCGCTTAAGAGATGGAGCTAGACTTCTGTTTATGGCCAAGCTGAAGCAATGAGGACAGGCATTACCCTCCCACCTGAAACAAATATAAAACAGACAAGTGTGTAAAACAACAGTTTTCAAGGCAGTAGACATTAGACAGCCAAGGACTGTGATCCATGGGAGAAGCTGCAGGGTGGGGAGCCGAGGGGAGCCCAGCAGGCCCCTTGCAGTGAGGACAGGGAGATGAGGGTCTGTGTGACAGAGAGGGCTGGAGCTTCCAAGGCAGGGACCCAGAGGAGAGCTGCACAGAGAAGGGCGCAGAGCGCTCCCCTGGAATATTCAGCTGAGAACTAATCAGCATGTGAAGGAACGTGAGAAAATTACCAAAAGCCAGGAAAAGAACTAAAGAAAGGATTAGCACTAACAGAGCCCAGAATACACACAGGCTGGAAATAGTGCCTGTTCCCACCAGCCAGACTGGAAAAATTTCAAAATTCACAGGGCATTGAGTAGGCTACACAGAAGGACCTTGCCTCAATAGTGGGGAATGTTATCTGTGGGCTGTTCCAGTTTCACCTAATGAATCCCAAAAGCAAAACTCACAGGGTCAAACTATTTCCAGTTAATTTAACTTTGTCCCAAAGTTTAAGAATATTGTAGGAATATAAAAATATCCAGCTCTTGAAAACATAAAAGTTACAGTATCTGATATCCAATGAAAAAATTACTAGGCATGCAAAAGAGCAGGAAACTATGACCCACAATTAAGAGATAAATCAATCAATTGAAACTGACCCAAAACTGATATAGGTGTTAGAATTAGCAGCCAAAGTCTTTAAAACAGATACTGCATTCCATATATTCAGAAAGTTGAAGAGAGATTTAAAAAATATTAAAAAGACCCAAATCAAACTTCTAAAAATAAAAACCACAGTGTATGAGATCAAGAATATACTAGATTGAATTAATAGCAGATTAAACATTGCTAAAGAAAAAAATATTAGTGAATTTAAAGATATAGCAATAGAAACTATGAAAAATAAAACAGAGAGATAAAAGAGAATTTTGAAAAATGAACAGAGCATTAGTGAGCAATGGGACAAGTTAAAGTGGCCCAATATTTGTATAATTGGGGCTCCCAATGTAGAGGAGAAAGAGGTAGGACAGAACGATTTGAAGAAATACTATTTGAAGAAATAATGACCAAAATTATTCTAAATTTGATGAAAACTACAGACACATAAACCAAAGACAGTTGGTGAACCCCAAGTGCAAGAAACATGAATAAAACTACACCAAGGCAAATTATAATCAAATTGTTGAAAATCTATGACAAAGAAAATCTTTAAAGCAGCCAGAGATAAAAGTAGAAAAAAGAGAAGTATGACAATAGGTTTTTTGTCAAGAACATTTCAGGTGAGAAGACAAGTGGCCTAACTGAATGAAGTTACTGGAAGACATAAATCTGTCAGGCTAGGATTCTATAGCCAGCAAACATATCTTTCAAAGGAAAGCAAAATAAAGAATTATTTAGACATAGTCAAGCTAAAAGACTTTGTCACTAATAAATCCACCCTATGAGAAATGTAAAACAAAATTCTTTAGGAAGAAGGAAATTTATACCAGATGGAAATACAGATCTATATGAAGAAATGAAGAGCACTAGAAATGGTAACTACACAGATAAAGATATAATATTTTTATTGTTTAAATATCTATAAAATATAAATGACTAAATAAAAACCAGAACAATGCAGCTAGGGATTTAAAACTTATGTAAAAGTAGAAGGTATAGTAATAAAAGCACAAAAGTTGAGAGGGAGAAATGGAAATTCTGTATACTATTGTAAGACCCTTACACTACATGTGAAGACTCTTGCACTATACTATAAAATCACTTGTAACTAGATTGTAATAAATTAAAGATGTCAAGCAATCACTAAATATGAAAACAAAGAGTTACAGCAAAAAATCTATCAGGAGATAAAATGGAATTATTTTAAAAATTCAGTTGATCCAAAAGAAAGTGTAAAAAAGAGGGTAAAGAGAACAAGAGAAAGAAAACTCTTCAAAGAGAAAACATGTAATAGGATGATAGATTTAAACCTCATCATATAAATAATCACACTAAGTGTAAATGGTCTAAATAACCCCAAATAATGCCAGAGATTGTCAGATATTATTAAAAACAAACAAAAAAAACCCAGTTGTATGCTGTGAACAAGACACATAATTTAATATTTTAAAGACAAAAATGGGTTAAAAGTAAAAGGATGGAACAAGATATACACATTCTTATTATTCACAGTAGTATGTTCTATAAAGTTACCATGAAAACTGAATTAGTGAATACTGAACTATTGTTCCTAGGTGAAATTGTGTGTGTGTGTGTGTGTGTGTGTGTGTGTGTGTGTGTGTGTGTGTGTAGACATATCTCACATAAATTATAATCTCATCCTAGTGGATTCTATTTATTTAATTTTACTAAAGGGAAAAAAACGAGGTTGAGAAGTGTTAAGTAACTGACCTGTGGCTGCCCTACTAACAGGTGCCAGAGGTGGTATTCAATCCTTTCCAACTGGCCCCAGAGCCAGAGCTCCTTGCGCTGCACTGCACTGCCCCCTACTGGCTCCACCCTCCTGTCATCTTTGTGCAAGGCTGAAACAGAAAGGATGAGGTCTTGTCCAACCTCAGTTGAGAATATGGGTGTCAGGTGACTCAAATTTGTTGCCAGTCTGCAAATGTCTGAAAATAACTGAAAGCCCCACAGGTATCAATTTGGGGATTACAAATTAATTTCTCAGCAGGAGAATTTGCAAAAATACTGAATCTGCCAATAATGAGGATCAATGCAC
This sequence comes from Microcebus murinus, assembly GCF_040939455.1. NCBI lineage: Eukaryota > Metazoa > Chordata > Mammalia > Primates > Cheirogaleidae > Microcebus > Microcebus murinus. The sequence goes on from NC_134106.1 coordinate 86,657,239, forward strand.
CATGCTAATATTCTGCAAAAGAAAGCTGGAGTAGTTATCTTAATATCAGACAGAATAGAATTTATAACAAAGGATATTATTAGGCATAAAAATTCAGTTTCATAATTATAAAGGGGTCAGTTCATTAAGAGGACATAACAATTCTAAATATTTATGCACTGAATTACAGAACTGCAAAATACATAAGCAATTACAGGCAGAGCTGCAAAGAGAAATAGACAAATCTATAATTATAGTCAGAGATATCAATATTTCTGTTAATAACTGATAGAACAAGAAGACAGAAAATTGGCAAAAATATAGACTATTAGAACACTATAACCACCTTGACTTAGTTGACATTTGTGCAACATTCTACCCAACAACAGAAAAACACACATTCTTTTCAAGTGCACACAGAACATTTACCAAAATAGCCCACATTCTGGGCCATAATATTTGTCTCAGTACATTTAAAAGGATTCAAGTCCCACAAACTATATTACCTGACCACAGTGGAGTTGAATTAGAAATCAATAACACAACTAATAACAAATATTTGATCCCCTCAAATATTTGAAAACTAAATAACATACTTCAAAATAACCCATAGATCAAATCGAAAGGGATGTCAGAAAGCGTTTTTGAGCAGAATCAAATGGAAACACAGCATACCAAAATTTGCGGGATGCCACTGAAAATAGTACCTAAGGAGTTTACAGGACTGAACACCTGTATTAGGTACCAAATCAATGTCCTCAGCTTTCACCATAAGAAACTAGAATAAAAAGAGCAAAGGGACCACAACAGAAGTGGGAAAAGATCAGAGCAGAAATCAATGACTTAGAAAACTAATAGAGAAAATCAGTGAGACCAAAAGGTGGCTCTTGGAGAAGATCAATAATAAAATTGATAAACCCCTGGCTAGAGAGTAAAGAAAAAAGAAAAACTATACAAATTATCAATATCAGGAATAATAGAAGTGACATCATTCAGATTCTACAAGATAATAAGGGATTACTTTTTAAATCTTTATGCCAATAAATTCAACCAATTAGATGAAATGGACAAATTCCTTAAAGATACAAATTAACGGACTTCCCAAGAAGAAATAAATAACCTGAACAGGCCTGTATCTATTAAAGAAATTGAATTAGTAGTTAAAAACCTTCTACAAAAAAAGACTCCAGGCCCACGTGACTTCGTTGGTGAATTATACCAAATAGTTAAGGAAGAAATGCTAACAATTCTATGGAAACTCTTCCAGAAACTTGAAAAGAAGGGAGAAAACTTCCTATCTCTTTCTATAAGGCCAGCATGACCCTAATACCAAAACCAGACAAAGACATTACAAGAAAATAAAACTACAGACTAATATCCCTCATAAACATATATGCAAAACTTCTAAACAAAATTTTAGCAAATCAAACACAGCAATAAATAAAAAGGATAGTACATCATGTCAAAGAGGGTTTATTCCAGGAAAGCAAGGTTGAATTAACATTTGACAATCAATGTAATTTACCCTATTAACAAATAAAAAATAAAAATATTATTTCAATAGGTGCAGAAAAAAAGATTTGGTAAAATTCAACATCCATTCCTGATTATTTTTTTTAAAAAAAAAGCTTCTCAGAAAATGAGGAATAAAAGTGAACTTCCTAAACCTAATAAAGGACTTCTATACAAACCCACAACCAACATCATGCTTAACAGTTACAGGCTACAAGATCAATATACAAAAATCAATTGTGTTTCTATATACTATCAATGAATAGTTGGAAACTGACATTTTTAAAAACTATACCAAATTTAGTAACATCAAAAAGTAGAAGTTACTTAGGGATAAATCCGAGAAAAGTTGGGGAAGACCTATACTGAAAAATGTAAAACACTGATAAGAGAAATCTAAAAAGACCTAAATAAGTAGACAGATATATTTTGTGGGTGAGAAGACTTAACATTGTTAAGATGTTTATTCTCCAAAAATTGACCCATAGATTTAATGGAATACCAATTGAGATCCCGCCCAACTTTTTTGTAGAAAATGACAGTCTGGTTGTCAAATTCATATACACATGGAAAGGACCTAGAATAGCCAAAAATAATCTTGAAAAAGAACAACAAAGGCTAATACTGATTTCAAGACCTTATGTACAGCTACAGTAATCGAATCAGTGTGATATTGCTGTAAAGAGAGACTAATTGATCAGTGGACACTTTTTCTCGAGACAGAAAGCTGTCCATTAAATTTGGTAACATGAAATCATAATTAATCTTGTCCAGATAATGTTTGATAGAATGATGGGGCTAGAAGCTGTGTTTCAATAGACTGAGAAGTCAACGATGGACTCTTAGAGAGTATGGAGGAGAGGGTAGTTGTAGAAACCCCTACTCTCTTCTAAACACAGTGAAGTTGGTTTGTCTTTAATATTTTAAAAAGTCTATGAGTCTAAACAAAATGAAACACACCATAGCAAGTTTGGGGGGGAAGCACTGGCCTATCGGGCTCTGGGATGACGAGTAGGCAGTGTTGACTGACTTTCATCTCCTGCAGGAGAATACAGACAGGAAGCCCCTGTTGTAACAGGGGCCTGTCATATGAGATGCGCCAGTTCTAACAGCTACAGCCTCTTCCCGGGGATGGTCCATGCAGTACTGAGCTGCTATGTCAGGTGTAGGGGTGAGAGAGAGCCCCAGCCCTGGGCTCTGGCCTGAGGACTTAGCTCAGCACCCTCCCTGCAGGACCAGAGCCCCAGCCAGCCACTCACACTCAGTTCTGAGGGAGGGTCCCAGACACCAAGCAGAACTAACAACAGAACTTCCAGACTTTGTATACTCTCTGTGTAGAGGGGTGGACAAAGACTCAAGTTCAAGGTGAACTGGCACACTAAGATTTCAAAGCACAGGAGGGAGCCTGAAATACACAAGATAGCCAATAACCTCGAGAAGTGGGAGGGAAATAAGGGAGAAATCTGAAAGCATCTGAAATCAGTATTTTTAAGATCTTCTAAGAGGAAAAAGAAGGAATAACACACAAAAAAGAAAGAAAAAATAGGAAGTTATTAAAAAAAAACAGGTAGATGGCTGTGAATCAGAAACAACTGGATATGAAAAAGAACCAATTTGAAATTTTGGAAAGGAATACTATATTTATTTAAATGCAAAACTGCTACAGGTGTCATAAACTCTAGGCTGGATGCAGTTGAAGATGGAATTTGTGAAATTGGAAAGCTGTGCAAAGGAATTTATCCAAAGCACAGAGCAGAGATGAAAAAGACGAAAGAGAAGTATAAACATGAAGACAGATTGAAGAGCTCCAAACTACTTCTAACAGGACTGTCAGAAATAGACAATAGAAGGGATGAGAGAGAGAAAATATTCAAAGGAATAATCCCTGAGAATTTTCCAGAATTGAGGAAGGGCTCAAGTCCTCACACAGAAAGCACAGAGTGCTGAGTAGGACAAAGAACCATAAATCCAAATCTAAACATGCGGTACCTAAATTTCACACATCGAAGGATAGGGAAAATACTGTAAAAGCTGCCAGAGAGCAAATGCAGATTGCTTGCAAAGAAGTGAATAAAAACATAAGAAAGAGCAGGTATAGACACAATTTCTAAAATATTAGGTACAAAGACAAGCGGGGAAAGGAGGCACTGGCTAAAAGAATACAAAATATAGAAGGGTTCTTTCTTAAATGGGAGATTGAACGTGGTTGCTAAATTATGGGGGAAGGGTTGATAGAGGGGCTGAATACAGGAGAGAAGGGATGAGCCTGAGAAAGGATAAATAATGCGGATGAAGGGCTGACCTGGTGGGACCTGGGGTCCTTGGGAGGGATGAGGGTGAGTTGAGAGGGAGGCTGGCCTGAAGTTGTGGGGGGTGTTACCAGTGTTCCCTGACATGCTAAGTGATACCCCTGAAAATAAGGAAAGGACAAAGCTGATGATAAAGTAGGTCATTCATTCATTCAACTACTATTTTTTTATAAAAAGCAACTACCGGATGCCCAGGACAGGATTCTAGGTACTGGGGACATAGCCGTGAACTCAGTGAGGATGAATAGGGCACAAGGGACAGCAGAGTTGTTCAAAGAGGGAGTTGGAGACCATAGAGGAGTATTCTCCCCAACAGCCTTCATCTGCGGTCTACTCTTCAGAGAAAGCACGGGCTACTTTGGCACGGCTACGAGCAGGCTCACTGGTGGGATGGAAGTCTAGGCCGGTGCAGGACTGGGGACACAGAGAGGGTGGAATCTAGGGTGAATCCCTCTGAAGATCAGTGCGTTCTCCAGCCAGCCAACATGATGAGCCATGCCTCACTGTCTCACGGGGCACTTTTTTCCCTTCGGTGGTTCAATTCTGTGAAATCTGCAGTGATGCTTTTGCTGGGCTTCCCTTTTCTCAAAAATTCACTCGTTCATTCAAAAAATGCCTGGAGCACCTTTTTCATGCCAGGCACCGTTCCAACATCCCCACCCTGTGGAGCTTCCATAGCAGTGGGGGAGACAGATGAGGAACCGTCAGCCTCTAGTAAACGAGTCAACCGCACAGAGGACTGAGAGGGGCCGCGTGCCTGGGGGGCAGACCGCAGAGGGGCAGCTGCGTGGGGGGCCTGTCTGGGGAGCGGGGCCCTCTAGAAGGTGGTCTGAGCTGATTCAGGCAGCTGAGTCGAGGAGAGTACTAGGAGGTGAGTTTAGAGAGATGGCATGGCCAGGGGCTTAGAACTTTCTGGAACACCCTCTTCCTTTGCACCCTGTGTAGCAAGGCCACATGGCAGCCACATAGTGGAGCAAGGCTGGGCAGAGCCCTCAGCGGGAGTCCTGGTAGCCCTGCTGGGTGAGGACTCCCCTTCTAGGGGCCAGTGGGCTGAGGTGCAGGGGCGTTCAGACTGCAGGAAGGGGAATCAATCACCCCAGGAGCAGCCTGCAAGTCAGGGTCCCCCGGTGATTAAACTCCATCGATCTGCGAAACTGCCAGACCTGCTCTTCCTTGTAAACGTGGAGCCATGTTGGGGGAGGCCTCGAATGTTCTAGGTTTCCAACCCATCTGAAACCCCAAATATTTAAGCTCAAAAAATGTAAATCAGACTTTCTGTATTTCACCTCGTGAAAACAGCAGGCCATCCCAAGTCGCAGAGAATGGTCGCATAATTAGATCTTGCAAGCTGTCCCCACGTGGCTCTGTCAGAAGGAAGGGGCTGGCTCCCAGATGGAGGCTGTGTGTGTCACGCAGAGCTACTTCACAGGGCCTCGAGACGCCATTAGGATTCACAAGTGCCATTGGTATTCGAGGATAGTTGGGGGCTGAGAAGACTATTTTTATTGTGTGCATATTTTTCATGTTCTAAAGCCATGCATGCTACCAGTTCTAATAGTAGAAAATAATTACACTGTGACATAATTTTTCTCTGACATAACAATGCAAAAACGACTGGATCTGAGTGGCTTGGCACAGGTTGGGACCCTGGTTGTAAAGTGATGGCTGAGGCCTGGCCTGGGTCTCTGCTTGCATCCGACCAGCCCGGGCCGTGAGCCACCATTCCCTGGAGACTGTCATTCTCTCTCCTCATGTGTTTGTATTTATTAAGGAGACGGTTCTTTGAAATTACTAACGCACATAGTAGCAAGATTAATTTTGATACGGTGCTGTGTTTGGAGGGAACTTTATCTTTTCAAATGGGAGATATTTGCAAATATTATGCCTCTGATCCCTAATATCTGTAAGAAGCATTTTTCTGGCAGCCAGGAGTGGGTTCACAGTCCTGAGGTGCCTATTTTATAAATTCAGGGGCTTGATGCTTTGCCTGCAGGCCAGGCGCAGGTGAGGCAGCTCAGGCTGCCACCAGGAGAATTTCCCCAGCCAAAGCAGTCTCCCACACTCCCCACCCCAACTCAGCACGGGCCTGGACCCAGAATGGAAACCAGGCATTGGGCTGGGCTGGTTCTGGGGTCAAGATTAGCCAGAGTCCAGCATGAGCAGCTTCTGTGCAGTGGTGCTTGACGATTCGGGGCATCTCCAGACTTCTGGTTGCTTTCACAGGCTTTACTATTATAAGCATTTTAACCAGGGTGTTTTTAAAATTTTTCTGAGTGCATCGGTTCATCATGGCAGAGAAAACCAGTTGGGAGATTTCACAGGACACTGGGAACATGCCCACACTCACAGCAACCTTAGCAAAGCCGTCTTCGTTCCTCCCAAGAGAAGGGCTGTTTTGGGGGGAGGTGGCAGGACCCCGTGATCCCACGGGCTTTGGAAAGAGGGGGATGCAATTTCACGCCTGAGAAGATCTGGGGTGCAGTTGCTGGGCAGGCCACACTCTGACCTTTCAACCCGCTCTCTCCAACCCTAGCTGCCCACTCCTCGGCCCAGGCTCAGGAGCGGCCAACCGCCACCGTGTCTCCCCTGCGCACTCAGAACTCTCCATCCCGCCTGCCCGCCACCAGCCTCAGGCCCCACGCTGGGGCGTCCCCGCAACACAGCCACCAGCCCCCAGTGCAGACGTGCCTGCGGCCAGCCATCCCCCTCACGTCGGCAGCATCGGCCATCACGCCTCCCAACGTCAGCGCTGCCAACCTCAACGGGGAGGCCGGAGGGGGGCCCGTCGGGGGGCCGTCCACATCCAGCCCCACCAATGCGGGGTGCAAGCTGGACGAGAAGAAGAATGAGAAGGTAAGTGGCCTGTCCTCGGGCCCTAGTCCAGCAGGTTATCATAACTCTTGGGCACAAGGTGACAATGGCGTTTTGTACAACTGAGGCCTGAGTATGAGCACCAAGTTCTCGCCCTGAGATGCATCAGGCACACGGCAGAGAGGGAGGCCAAACCGTCAGAGCAGCTACAGTTTTCATGCAAATCAGCAAAGGACGTCCCCTCCTCAAGATGCCTTAGTTCCATCTGTTGTAAAATCATTGTAATACACTCATTGTGTTAGGAAAAGATACTTACTGCCATGTGCCGGCATATTGTAATAATAAATATACAAATCTACATGTGTGCAGTGTGAACAGCACCTCTTCCCTTCAATATGCCATCCTTGTGCAGTCCACAACCTGTTTAACCATATGGGACGGGCCTGTTTCCTAAGGAAAAATGAGAAAGAATAGGAGAATGCCAACCTGATAGTTGGTGTGGACAGCATTTTGGGCTATTCTCTTAGCTGTGAAGGAAGTCGGGCCGACTTCATAAAAGAAAATCTGAGTCTAATGAGCTTGCCCCACTTGCTACTCAGCTAGACATGGGATTAGCCAGGATTAGAATCCAGATTTCTAAATTGTTGATGAGATATTTTCCTTTTTTTTTTTTTAACAATTATGGAAGCCCATATGAAATACAGTGAGCAACTCTCCAGGACATAAGGCCCACGTGCTGCCGGGGCTGCGTCGCCAGGGTATCTCAGCTGCAGTCGGGCAGGGTCCACTCTGTCTATTAGCCTTGCTGCATGGACAGTTTAGTGTCGCTCTCCCTCGGCTTGACCACGTTCTGTGGGTCCTTTGACGCCTTCCCATGTAAAGTCCGTCTTTGGATTAGGGTGTATTAGCCAGTGCTTGGATGAGCGCCCTTGACACTTAGACAGTAGGTTCGTGGCAAGGACAGCGTCTCCTCCCTTTCCCTTGGGGACATTATCCAAACTGGCAAGGACTGGTCAGGCCCCTGCACAGGGTCCTGGAGGCAGGCCCTGCTTGCCACCCGTCCTCACCAGGAGCCTGGGGACATCACAGAGATGGGCCGAGCCGGACTCTGCAGGACCTCCGGGTTGGCGCTCGGGCCTCAGAACCTCCTGCGTTGTCCTGTCCGGAGCCCCACTTGTCCCCATGCCGACTGGGGTGGAAGAGGCCGCGGTCACAGCGCCTGCAGCTACGCTCTCAGCAGCAAAGCTCGGGTCTGCTGCAGGTTCCAGGGTGCCTGGCGTGAAGTGCAGTGGCTGCTCTGTGTTTCGTGTCCATGTCTATTTGAGATCAGTTTGCTCTTGAATCTGTTCCCTTCCACCTTGCAGCAAGGTAGCTGGGTCTCATCAGGAGACAGAGGTGGGGGTCACAGTCCTACTCTCACTGGGACATCCTCCCTGGAAGACAAGATCTCCTTCTGAGCTGCTCAGAACCAACCAGGGGACGGCCTTGGAAAGAGAGGGGCCATTATAATTGCTTAAACATTTCTAGGCCGGGTGCGGTGGTGCACCCCTATAGTCCCAGCTACTCAGGAGGCTGAGGCGAGGGGCCTTAGGAGGGGCTTCCCTCCATGGAAAATGCAGATAGGGCGGCTCAGCCCACTCCTCATCTGGCAGTTCCATGAGCTGTCAGCCAGGCTCGGGGCTGGGCACAGGCTGTGGGCACACAGAGCACTATCCACGCTGGCTCCAAGCATGAGGAGCCATGGTCTGCGTGAGGCCAAGTGCGTCCAGAGGGTCAGCGAATGGCAGCAAAAGAAGCATGTTGTCCTTCCACATGTTACGTGTGCTTTTTATTCCCCACTTCTCAAGCAAACAAAAACAGCACCTGCCTAAAAAACCACCTGTTACGGTTTTTCCCTTCTGTGTTCCCAGTTGAATCTTCCCTAATTTACAGCAAGATGCAAAGCGTCCAGAGCTGCCATTTGTGGCAGAAGGGCAGAGACTATGGTGGTTTCAATCCTTACTTGGAAGCCTGTGTGATCCCTGCACCCCACCCGCCATGACCACCACTGGACGGACTTTGCTAACTTTGGGGGCAGCACTTGGCTTTAAATCTATTTCTGGATGACACAGATATGCACATATCTGATTATGGTGAAAGGATTTTTAAAAGTAACTGGTAGTGTTCTCCAAGCCGTTTCTGCTGTTTACTATTATATTTTCTTTGGGAAAAGACGCTGAGCCCCCAGCTCTGCTGTCCAGCATGGTTTCATAGTGCCCAGCTCTGCTGCAATCCCATGCAGACCCTTCCTAGCATGTGCAAGAGAGAAGCTGTGATTGACGGCGCTCCTGGGTGCCAGAGGTAGGGTGGGGACAGTTGTCTCCTAGGAGCCTAGAAGTGTATGCTCCAGAATCCCTGGGTGTTTGAGAAGACAGAGCCCCTAGTCCAGGGCTGGCTTGTGTGGCTCCTGTTGGGGGACCTGGGGAGGCTGGCGCTCGGCCATTGGGCCTTCGAGCCCGCCCCCGGCAGGCCTTGCAAGGCAGCTCTGCGTAGCCGGACGTGGTGTGCAGGCCCCGGGGATGAGGCAGTGCTGACGGCGTGGCAATTCCTTCTTTACACTGAGCCCCGAGCCAGCGCTCCCCTTCGGACCCGGGGTCTGCCAGCGTGTGCAGGAGCCTCTCAGCCTACTCTTGCGGGCGCAAGACCACCCACCTGCTTGGTGACGGTCTCCCTGTGGGGCTGCCCTGAGGCCAGGCCTCTGTCACTTTTCCCCCACCCAGGCCCATGTGAAGAAGAGACTGGCTAGAGCTTTTGGAGTAATCTTGTGGAACCCACAAATCAAAGAGTAGAGTCCAAATCCAGTTGGACTGTTAAGAAGATGATCCAAAGAGTTTATGTTATCCTTTTAAGCTTGAAAAATTAATTTTGTGCTTGAAATAACCTGCTGTGTCCATCAGGGACAGTTTTGTGGTTTTGAGGCCTCGTGGGCATGTCAGCACTAGGGGACATGGACCAACCATCCCTCAGGGTAACTAACTCCAGGAAAAGTGCTCTGAAGGAGAAGGTGCCACAGCCGCAGCAGCGTCCCTGACCCCCCCAGCCAGCCATCACTTGCTTGTCCCCGACACCCCTACTCGCCTGCGTATGCAGGGAGCACATAGATGTTCCCAGCAGAGTCTAGGCACAGAGTCTATAGCAATGGGAGGTCCAGCGCTGGCCTGGGGGAGCCAGAGCCCAGCACAGGTAACTGGTAACAGGAGAGTGTGACGGGCCCGTGTGCAAGAGCAGAGGTCCCTGAGAAGTGGGCTGGTCGGCCCAGGAAGCAGGGAGGCTTCCTGGGGGACAGGTAGGAGGAGCTCCAGCTAAGGCATGGCCCATGCACAGGCAGAGGACATGGCTGAAGTCAATGCCATGGCAGGTGGCTTGTTGGGGCAAGGTGCTCACTACCAGCTGCCGCTCAGCTCTGTGAACACCCTCTCTCCGGGTGCTGGACAGAGGGTGGGACGCAAGGTCTGAGCATAGGTCCGCCTCCTCTGAGGTCTGGACCCCCTGCCGCCCTTGCAGTCGCCGCGCCCTGCTCTGTGAGAGCGCGTGTGCTGGGCGCCTGCCATGGGTTCAGAGCTCTCCTTGGTGCTGAGGTTCGCGGGAGGCGCTTGCACTCTGTGTGAGCCCTGCAGCGGCGTTCTTCGAATGGCAGGTGCGAAATGACAGTGGAGTGGATATCGACCAACATGCTTATTGAGGCCAGATAGGACGGATAGAACGAGATAGAGTAAAATGGACCCGCACACAGGTCCTGTAAAATGCCTAGCACACAGTAGGGATCAGTAAATTGGGGGAAACTTTTGTTGTGTTGCTGTTGCTGTTGTTGTGTGTGCTGAGTCCTGATATAAAACTTATTTCAAAAAAGTCTAAAAGCCCTGATCATCAGCCCCTAAAGAGTGTCTGGTGGTATTCGTAGACTAAAGAAAGGTAAAAAAAAAAAAAAAACCTACAACCCGGAAGTTTTCACTCCCGTGACTTACGGGAAGCTCCTTGCTTTATGCACCAGAGGAAACTTACTTTTCTGCATATGGGTGCAGCAGTTTCAGTTTCACGGAATAATAGAATAGTCCAACTGGAAAGAGTCTTGAAAGATCCTTTCAGTAAACTCGCCATTTTTCTGCGACTCAGAGATGTTGAGAGACTTGCCTGGGGACACACAGCATCAGCAGTGGAGGTGGGACAGTCCTGTGTCATGGCTGTCTCAGCCCTGTGCGCTGACTGCAGTGACCTCCCCAGTGAGGTGTGCAGGGTAGTGGCTGGCAGGAGACCATGAGGTTGGCCCGGGAGCGGGGAGGGTGGGCCTGAGGTGTCTGCCGTCTGCTTCCACATCGGACTCAACCGTGGAGCTATGTGACAGGGAACCACTTGGCCTAGTCCACGTGGGTGGCTTGACCTACATAATTAACCCGTTGGTGTTGGATGATGCACATATATGTCATTCAGTTTTTGACTTTTGAGACCAGATGATACATACGTGCGTCGTTGAGATTTTCACACCGGTATAAAACACTATGTATGGTTCGATTTCTCTTCAGAAACGTCATAACAGATGTTTCACAAATTAGAACAATTAGATATGTTTCCAGTGTTCCATTTTGTTTTGTGGTTATCGACACTGGAACTGTGTATACGTTAGAGCGATAAGATATGAGTTCGACACTTGGGTTGTGCTTGTTTTGCTACTCACATAACATACGTGGAGAAACTTTTTACACGTGTAAATATTGTGACATTCCTACGTCTCAGCAGTTGTTTCCAAGCATGCCACACAAATTGGAATGACTCTCTCTGATAATATGATACTGTGAGTAAAATGCCAAATTTTTTTTTTTTTTTTTTTTTTTTTTGAGACAGAGTCTCGCTTTGTTGTCCAGGCTAGAGTGAGTGCCGTGGCGTCAGCCTAGCTCACAGCAACTTCAAACTCCTGGGCTCAAGCGATCCTGCTGCCTCAGCCTCCCGAGTAGCTGGGACTACAGGCACGAGCCACCATGCCCGGCTGATTTTTATATTATATATATTAGTTGGCCAATTAATTTCTTTCTATTTTTTATGGTAGAGACGGGGTCTCGCTCAGGCTGGTTTTGAACTCCTGACCTTGAGCAATCCGCCCGCCTCGGCCTCCCAGAGAGCTAGGATTACAGGCGTGAGCCACCGCGCCCGGCCCCCAAATTTTTAATTTCTAAATAAAAAACAACCGTTGATAATCGCATGTTTAAAAGCATAAATTATGATGCGAAAAAAGTAATCTACAACTTTCCTCAAAATGTCTTCGAAAAGTATAAATTGGTCAAAAAGTCATAGCAGATTCTGCTAATGTAACGCAATTGAGAGAAATGATGCAAAATCCCCCATCCTCGGGTCAAGCGCAGCTCCCAACGCTCTGTCGCCAGTGTGCCCAGACTTTGGGAAACGGTTTGTCTGAACGAAGCAGAGGACGTCACCGAATGAGCCATGACATGGCGAGGCCTGGCCTGGGGTGTGGAGGCTGCGGGCAATGCGTGTGCAGATGAAACTATTCAAAATATGTGTATCTGTCGCTTCATATTCGTGATCTATCGCACATACATGTATGATAAAAGGCACATAGTATGTAGGGTTACAGTTTTGTTTTTAATGAAAACCCGAGAATGTCCAATCTGAAGACATCTTGAGCATGAAGCTCTTTCGAACAACCAGGCAGCTTCTTCTAAAGTGAAGAATGGCTGGCTGATAAATGTATTTTCTGTCTAGTTGAGGCTCCCTGCAGCAGGCAGTCTTTCCTGGTGTGATCCCACTTTTCTGTTTCTAAAATGCGGTGTGGGAAGCAAGGCTGCCGTCAGCTCCGTAACCCGCTTCTCCACTGCTGCCACCTGTCTCCACTTCTGAAGCTACACTCCTGCCTCCCTGCCTCCTGGGCCGGCCGTGTGAGCCCCTCAGCCAGGTGTCCCGCTGGCGACACGACTTGCAGACGTCAAAATGCAGGTGGGCATGGGCCGGTCTGACCTCACCCAGAACTGAGTTTCCCTCCCGCTGATCGATCGTGGGGGGAGCCTTCCCCGCCAGCGCTCTGTCGTAGGTGCGGCCATGGCCCGGGGCGTGGCTGGGCTCCCAGGCCCATGGGGGGTTGGGGAACCCCGGGTCTGCCCCACGGAGGAGTCACTGAGCCGTCCAGAGATGTGAGGCCTTCTCCTCCTCCCCGGAGTCGACCTGCATTCTGAGGGAGGGGGGGAGAGCGGGCATGTGCTGGCGAGTCGTTTTCAGGCTGCAAACGAACCCATCCCGAAAGCACCGATCCCAGCAGCCACAACAACACAGCGGCACCTGAAGCTTGTGGACAGGCTCTTGGGAGAGGGCTTGCTCTTGGAGTGTCTCTTCCCTGGTGATGGGGCAGCAGCTTCACCCTGAGGTGTGAACGTCCCACCAGAGCGCAGACCCTGCGTGGGGCCAGTCGGGCTGGCCCGGCCTGAGCAGACATCTGAAGGCTTCCCCTGGCGCCTGTCCTGCCAGGATGGACGTGAGGCACCAGCCCCCAGTTCTCCAGGAGAAACCCCGTGGCCTCTGCCCTGGGGTGAGATTCAATCTGATGCCTTCAGGATGTCAGCTCTGTTGTGAGTGCCAGAGACCCTTTCTGGGAACAAAGGTGGACAGGAGGCCCAGAGAGGCAAGGGGACCCACCCAAGGCCACACAGCCAATAGGTCACTGGGAGTAAAACCAGGCCCCGCAGTACCCAGGTGAACACCTACTCCCTCCCTATCCTCTGCTCCTCTTGGCCAGCTTTTCCTAGGAGAAGAGCCCAGGGGGTCCTGTCCACAGGGAAGGGAGGAGGAGCCAGAAGTTTGTCAATACTGAGTGACACTTGGATTTGGAAAAAGAAGGCACAAGCATTAGCTAGCATAGAGGGATGATCTGGGGCCCGTGCACAGGCTATGGATCAGGACTCTTCTGGTTACCAACCATGTGACTTGGAGCAAGCTCCTTTCCCTCCTATGCCTCAGTTTCCTCATCTGTAAAATGGGGATGATAGCACCTACCACCCTGAGTTGTTGGGAGGAGAAAATTGGTTAGTTTCACAAATGTATAGCATAGTATTTAGGACAAAAATATTAGAAATTATTATTAAGAATTTGATAGTTAATTGAAGTTTAGATCCCATAAGGATTATAAGATAGATACAGATATAAAACTATAATAATATCCCGAGCCTACTCTAAAAGATCAAAAATGGATTTGGTTTTGCAATTTTAGAAAAAATACAATTATCATCACCAGATTGAGAGATGTAGGCTACTCAAAAAGGAATGCTAATTGATTAATGCAATCTGTTTGTGAAATGGTATTTATTCATCTCCTTAACCACTGCAGGTTCCATTTCCTGGCTCATTTTTCCTATGTCCACCAGGAAATGTGGACAGAAAAGGACTTTTAAGGTTTCAGTTTTATACCTGACATACAGCCCGAACGATGGTGTGAACCCAAGAAAACTATTAGTCAGAAGTAGTGTTTCAACTGCAAAGCATTGAGCCAACATTCATTTTAAAATAGTAATAAACTCCAGAAGTGGAAAAGGATTTGTTAGTCTTGTGTAATAGCTGGGGGGGGGGGTTCTGTCACCCTCCCCAGAGGACAAATAACGAATAACTTACAACTGATCAGGGCTGTTGGTGGACCTGGCCCTACTGCACAAGTAGGGAGGAGCAGGTGACACTGGGGAGAGATATACAGGCACTGAGTGGCCGCAACCGCTGGGCACATGCCATTCCCATGTCAAGTCTAGATTCCGTTTTCCTGCAAAATTCTAATGCTGTGACTGCCTTCCTTTTCAAGTAATATATTCTCATGTCGCTCATGGAGACATGGGATATTTTTTTCCAGTGTTCCATGCCCGGGGAAACTCAGCTGATGGGATCCGTTCAGAAGGAATACATCACACACACCCCAAAGACCACACCAGAAGGGGATGCCCATGAATGGGACCCAACAGACTGTCCCTCCCAGGGGGAAGCCAATGTCAGCATCATGGGGCACCTCTAGACACTCTAGAGAACCTATGATGCTTTTCATGCAGCCCCACAACTGAGGGCCATGCCAGGAGAGAACAGGAAAGTACTGGTGTCATTTTTCTGCTTGTTGTGGTTTTACTGTGTTTTGTCCATGCACCCAGGCCATGGTGATGGGGGCCAGGTGCACCTCACCCCAGTGTGATAAGGCAGCTTTATACCATCTTCTTCTTCCAGGGCGAAGTCACTCTAGGGGCAGACTTGATTTTTATTTGCCTGATATGTTAGGTGCTTAGCAAGTCCTTCCTGGACACGCTTAATAAATTGCAAGACACATTTGCATATAGCATGAGAATGAAGCTCATTAATCTTTGCAGAGGGTTCACGCTATCTGTATCTCAGAACTAATGGGTCAGCTTAATGAGAATGTCATTGCTGTAGGATCTGCTCGGAAGACCAGCAGTAATGTCCTTCCAACTCCTCCCTGGTTCACTCCTTCACTTTAGCGTCACCTTACAAATCCCTTAGATTCTGTCTGTTTAGTATTAAAATGGAAATACTGTCTTTTGCTACTCAGGGAAATGTTATGAAAATTAATTGTTAGTTTGTATCCATCAGGGGTCTCCAGAGAAGCAGAACCAAAAGTAGATAGATAGATAGATAGATAGATAGATAGATAGATAGATAGATAGATAGATAGATAGATATAGATGACAGATGATTTATTTCAAGGAATTGATGCATGCGATTGTTGAGGCTGGCAAGTCCAAAATCTCTGGGGTGGGCCAGCAGGCTGGAAGCTCCGTCAGGAATTGATGCTGCTGACTCAAGGCAGAAATCTTTGTCTCGGGATATCTCAGATGCTCTTAAAGCCTTCAACTGAGTGGGTGAGCCCTCCAGCATTTTCAGGGTGCACACTTTAAGTAATCTCCTTTACTCAAACTCAACTGGTATAGATGCTAAACACATCTATGAAATATCCTTACAACATCTAGATTAGTGTTTGACCAGACAACTGGGCACCTAACCAAGTTGACACATAAAACTAACCATCAGCGTCTACCCTATGTCAACTAAGTAAACCATACTTAGTCTCTAAATAAAGACAGTAACAAAGTCATGCTTCTGCCTAACATGATACAACTGTCATAGGCACAACCAAAAATGCATAAACTTTTTCCCCAGAAAACTTTCAGTTCAAAGGAACCATTGTTGTATCCCCTGGTGGAATCATTCTTCCCTCTGGAACTAAGACCTCTACGGCACTAGAGCGTAACGTAGTGGGAACAGGACGTGAAAATGCTGCCGGTAGGGTCAGGAGGGCTGGTGCTGAGGGGAGCCGCTCCCAGTTGCACTCCTGATTCCTGCGTCAGTGGATCCTGGCCGTGGGAGAAAGAGCCATAAGTTGGGTGCGGGTTCCGAGCACATCCAGACTCCTAGAGAACACTGCCCCAGCCTGGCAAGGTATTGTCACCTGGCTGGAGCTGTAACTGGGACTTTAAAAGGCCATTCCGGCCTGGCGCAGTGGCTCATGCCTATAATCCTAGCACTCTGGGAGGCTGAGATGGGCAGATTGCTTGAGGTCAGGAGTTCGAAACCAGCCTGAGCAAGAGTGATAACCCATCTCTACTATAAATAGAAAGAAATTAATTGGCCAGCTAATATATATATACAAAAAATTAGGCTGATATGGTGGCGCATGCCTGTAGTCCCAGCTACTCGAGAGGCTGAGGCAGCAGGATTGCTTGAGCCCAGGAGTTTGAGGTTGCTGTGAGCTAGGCTGACGCCACGGCACTCACTCTAGCCTGGGCAACAAAGCAAGACTCTGTCTCAAAAAAAAAGGCCATTCCCCCATTCTGTCAAGCCAGCTGCATTAGCATGATGGGGACATGGTGAGGCAGTGGATTCCGTGAGCACGGGTCTACTGCTGCACTTCATTTGCCGTGACTCGAATCCTTGATGGGAAACAGTGCTGTGTGGAGCACCGTGATGGTGGCTAAGGCGCTCTGTGTCCATGGATGTTAGTTGTGGCAGAAGCACTGTGTGTAGGGAAGGCAGATCCACATCCAGAGTAAGTGTCTATTCCAGCAAGGTCAGAACGCCACTGCTCCTTCCATGACGGAAGTGGTCTAGTGTGACCAGCCTGCCACTAGGCAGCTTGGAGATCACCTGGGGAATGGTCCCTATCCAGGGCTCAGTGTGGTCTCCACTGCAGGTGGACTGGGCACTCAGTGGTGGCTGTAGCCAGGTCAGCATTGCTGAGTGAAAGTCCATGTGGTTGAGCCCACATGTAACATCCATCCACCACGGCCACTTTGGTCACAAGCCCATTGGGCAGTGACAGGGTGGCTGGGGAAAGAGGCTGAGTCCTGCTGTGCATGCCCCACTTGTGGCTCAGTGATTCACATGGCACCAATTCATGAGGGGCAGCTCAGGTCTGTTGGTAACTTGGTGGCCAGTGGGTAAGTATCTGGTCCCTACTAAGGCCCGGTAGCAAAACAAAAGCTGTTTCTCAGAAGGAGAGGCGTTGTTGAAGAGGGTGGGAGGGCTTTGTTCCAAAATCCAAAGGGCCTCTGCTGTGATTCCCCTATGGGGCCTGCCAAAGGCTCCGAACACCATCACTATCTGTCACTGATACCTCGATGCCACCAGGTCTGCTGGGTCACATGGCCCAGATGGCAGAGCAGCTTGCACAGCAGCCCAGACCTGCTGCAGAGCTTTCTCAAAAATAGCAGTTTTGGGGTCACTTAGTAAATGGGCCATATGGCACAACCAGATGAGGAACATGTTGTCTCCAAAATCCAAAGAGGCCCAGTAGGCATTTTGCCCCATTATTTTTTATGGCCGTAGGAGGGGCCAGATGCAGCAACGTGTCCTTCAGCTTACAAGGGGTATCTCGACATGCCCCACACCCCTGGACCCCTGGGAATTTCACCGAGGTAGAAGGCCCCTGAATGTCAGGCAGATGTATTTCCTGCCCTCTCACATGTCAATGTGGTACCTATAAATCTAGAGCAGTTGCTGCTCCTCGCTCTCCAGGTTCAGTCAGCATAATGTCATCCATGTGATGGGCCAGTGTGAAACCTCGTGGGAGGGAAAGGTGATCGAGGTCTCTGAGAACTAAGGACGCAGGGCTGGAGAGTTGATATACCCAAGGTAGGACAGTGAAGGTGTGTCGTCGGCCCTGCCCGCTAAAAGCAAACTGCCTCTGGTGGCCTTTGCTAACAAAAACGCATTTGTCAGATCAACTGCGGCAGGCCAGGTAGCGGGGGATGTGATGTGTTCATTTGTTCAAGCAATGAAAGCACATCTGGTGTAGCAGCTGCAATAGAGGAACCACCTGGTTAAGCTCATGATAATCCACTATCATTCTTCAAATCCATTTGTTTCTACATAGGCCACCGAGGCAAGTTGAGTGAGCATATGGGGGGACCTATATCTGTCACATCCATGATGGTGCCACTAATCCCCTCAGTCTCTCCAGGATGGCGGCTTCACTTGTGTCGTACTGTCTTCCTAGGCAGAGGCAGTTCTAGTGGCTTCCACTGGCCTTTCCCACCATAAGAGCCCTCACTCCACAGGTTGGGCAGCCAGCGTGGGGATTGTGCCAGTTGTTAAGTATGCCCCTGCCAATCACACTCCAGAGCTGGGGAGAAAACACAGAGTGGGTTCAAGGACACCCTGGGGCCCATTGTGAGGAAAACCTGAGATAAAACTCCACTGAGTGGTCACCCACCCTCCATAAGCCCCTGCCCTGACGGCAGACCAGTGACGCATGGCTCTCCCAGAGTTAGTGTCAGTTCAGACTCAGTGTCCAGCAGGCCCTGAAAAGTCTGATTATCTTCTTCTCCCCAGAGCAGTTACCCTGGGAGGACAGGGCCTTCTGGAAAAGGCTGGGAGAATAACTAACAGTGTGAAGTTTTGGCCTGGTGCTGGGCTCTTTCGTCAAGGGGATGGGCCTGCAAATTCAAGGGGTTCCAGGCTTGTACATTAGCTCAACTCTGGGAATTGACTGAGAGGTCGTGATTCAAGTTAGACTTTTGTTCACTAGACCCAGAACTCTTCTGTTTCTGTGTATAAATCGAGTAAGAATTAAGTAGACTGCCTGTCTGTTTCTCTTCTAGGAAAACAATCAGGTAGCCACCTCCTAGTTGATTACTACTTTGTCACTCTGCTCTCTGTGACAGTAGTAAACTTGTCTTACGGTATTGCCGCCTTGTCTTTGGCATTAAGTGTGGCCACTTGGCCCCTGCCACTCCAGGATCCGTTTTCTCCTGTTTCTCAATTCAGTGGCCACCATCCCCACCGTAAGTTGCCCTACAGAGTAGCACAACCACAGAGCTCCTCAAGGGTGCCGGGTCTCCCCTCAACAAACCTGATTCTCACAGGTGTGGCGAAAGGTGGGGTAGGGGAGAATATGAATCATTGCAAATTTCTGATTATTGCACAACTTGGTAATAAATAGGTGCTTTGGCAGCAGTGGGGAAGAAGCTATCAATTTTCCAAGGCTTATAGGAGAGGAGACATTTGTTTCCACTCCAATCAAGCCATCTAAACTATTTAACACCTTAGAGAGACATGGCTTCAAATATTTATGTAAGAAGAATACTAAGATCACTGAGGAGGATGCCCTCAGCGGACACTGAGAGATGCAAGGAAATGGTCCATTTCTCAGCATGACAGCATATCACCCAACGGGAGGCTCCTCTCGCACTGTCAAAACTCTCTGATTCCCTGAGCTGGGCTTTCCTGGGAGTCGGAGGTGGCATAGACAGGGCAGGGTGTCTTCTGTGGAAAAGGCACCTGTACACAGTATACCCAGCAAGATCAGCAGGAGGGGATGCAGAGACCCTCACTCACCAGGGCCCCCAATCCACAGAGCTTAGCACTGGAACGGAGGCATGCCACCTGCACTGGCAGCCCCACCTGCCCCCACCAGCCCAGCAGCCCTGTCTGCAGCATTTCTAAAGGGATCATTCAGGTTCTTCTAAAATACCTCCAGGGACAGGGAGCTCACTACTTAATGAAGGTGTCTATTTTATGGCTGGACTGACCTGTTAAAAGACTTATCCTCTTGTTGAGTTTAAATCTAAAGAGTCTACACACATAGGTTCACATACACATACACACATGCATACACATAGACATGTATGCATATGCGCACACACATTTGCATGCATATACCAATATACATGTATGTACATATGCACACAAACCTGAATACCACATACAGACCTACATACACACATTCGTGTGTGTATAAAAACATACATATACATTTATATATGCATACACACAGATGCATACACACATAAACACATGTACACATACATAGACTCACATATATACATACATATCCTCTAGAGTTGATCCACTTTTATCAATTCTGCCACTCGCAATCTATTTCCTTTTCTAAAAATAGCCCTTCTGATATTGGAAGTCCTCCTCCCAAGACTTTTTTAAAAAGAGGCTTTATTTTCAAGAGCAAATTTTGGTTCACAGAAAATCGAGCAGAAAATACAGAAATTCCCATGCGCCCCCTCCCCCCACACATGTACACCCTCCCCACTATCAGCATCCTGCCCCAAAGTGGCGCATGTGTTACAGTTGCTGAACCGACATTGACACGCCCTCATTACCCAGTGTGCATAGTTTACATTAGGGCTCACGCTTGGTGTTGTCCAATCTATGGGTTTTGACAAATGTATGATACATGTATCCACCATTATAGTATCATACAAAATAGTGTTACTGCCCTAAAAATCCTCTGTGCTCTGCCTATTCATTCCTCCCTCCCCATTCATTCCTGGCAACCACTGGTCTTTTTACTGTCTTCATAGATTTACCTTTTCCAGACTGTCATATAGTTGGATTCATACACCATGTAGGTTTTTCAGATTGGCTTCTTTCACTTAGTAATATGCATTTAAGTTTCCTCCATGTCTTCTCATAGATTAGTAGCTCATTTCTTTTAATTACCAAATAATATTCCATTGTCTGGATATACTACAGTTTATTTATCTGTTCACCTACTGAAGGACATTTTAATTGCTTCCAAGTTTTGGCAATTATGAATAATGCTGCTATAAACATCGTGTGCAGGTTTTTATGTGGGCATAAGTTTTCACCTCACTTAGGTAAATACCAAGGAGGGATATTGCTAAGAGTATGGTAAGATTATGTGCCAAGATTGGTAAGAGTGTATTTAGTTTTGTAAGAAACTACTAACTGTCTCCCAAAGTGGGTGCACAATTTTTCATTCCTGTCAGCAATGAGAGTCATTGCTTCACATCCTCATGAGCATTTGAAGTTGTCAGTGTTACAGATTTTTGCCATCCTAGTAGGTATGCAGTGGCATCTCACTGTCATCTTAATCTGCAGTTCCTTAAGGACTAAACGTTGAGCCTTTCCATATGCTTATTTGCTCCCTGTACGTCTTTTCTGGTGAGATGTCTGTTTTTAATCTTTGCCCAGTTTTTAATCAGGTTGTTTTCTTATTGTTGAGTTTTAAGAGCTCTTTGTATGTTTTGGATAACATTCCTTTATCATAGTTGTCTTTTACAAATATTTCGTCTCAGTTTATGGCTTGTCTTATTCTCTTGACAGTGTCTTTTGCATAGTGCAAGTTATTAATTTTAATGAAGTCCAATTTATTATTTATTTCATGATTGTACCTTTAGTGTTGTATCTAAAAGCCATCACCAAACCTAACATCATCTAGATTTTCTCCTATGTTATCTTCTAGGAATTTTGTAGTCTTGCATTTTACATTTAGGTCTGTGATCCATTTTTAAGTTAATTTTCCTAAAGAGTTTAAAGTCTGTGTCTAGATTTTGTTTTGTTTGTGCACGTGGATGTCCAATTGTTCCAGCACCATTTCTTGAAAAGTCTATCTTTGCTCCATTGTGTTGCTTTTGCTTCTTTGTCAAAGTTCAGTTGACTGTATTTGTGTGGGTCTATTTCTGGACTCTATTCTGTTCCATGGATCCGTTTGGCTGTTCTTTGGCAATACAATTCATCTTGATTACTATAACTCTGTAGTACGTCTGAGTTCAGGTAGTGTCAGTCCTCTGACTTTCTTTTTCTTCAATATTGTGTTAGCTATTCGCAGTCTTTTGCCTCTCCACATAAACTTTAGAATCGGTTTGCCAATAACCACAAAATAACTTGCTGTGATTTTTTTTTTTTTTGAGACAGGGTCTCTGTTGCCCAGGCTAGAGTGCAGTGGCAACATCATAGCTCACTGCAGCTTCAAATTCCTGGGCTCAAGTGATCCTTCTGCCTCAGCATCCTGAGTAGCTGGAACCACAGGTGCATGCTGCCATGCCTGGTTAATGTTTTAAAAAATTGTTTTAGAGGGCCAGGCACAGTGGTTCACACCTGTAATCCCAACACTTTGGGAGGCCAAGGCAGGAGGATTGCTTGAGATCAGGAGTTCGAGACCACCCTGGGCAACCTAGTGAGACCCTGTCTCTACATAAAATATTAAAAATTAGACAGATGTGAGACCCTGTCTCAAAAAAATTTTTTTTTTAGATAAAGTCTCACTATGTTGCCCAGACTAATCTCAAACTCCTGGCCTGAAGCAATCCTCCTGCTTCAGCCTCCCAAGTCACTTGTATTATGGGCATGAGCCACCATGCCCAGCTGATTTGGAGTGGTTTTTGATTAAGCTTGTGTGTTTTTTAAATTTTTTTTGAGACAGAGTCTTGCTTTGTTGCCCAGGCTAGAGTGAGTACCATGTCGTCAGCCTAGCTCACAGCAACCTCAAACTCCTAAGCAATCCTGCTGCCTCAGCCTCCCGAGTAACTGGGACTACAGGCATGCACCACCACACCCAGCTAATTTTTTCTATATATATTAGTTGGCCCATGAATTTCTTTCTATTTATAGTAGAGACAGGGTCTCACTCTTGCTCAGGCTGGTTTTGAACTCCTGACCTCGAGCAATCTGCCCACCTTGGCCTCCCAGAGTGCTAGGATTACAGGCGTGAGCCACCGTGCCTGGCTGATTAAGCTTGTGCTGAATCTATACATCAAGTTGGAAAGAACTAATATCTTGACATTATCGAGTTGTCTTCTCCATTAACATAGAATATTTCTCTGCTTATTTAATTCTTTGATTTCTTTTATCGGAGTTTTATATTTTTCCCACATGAATGTAATACATATTTTGTTAGATTTATACCTATTTATTTTGGGGGATTGCTAATGTAAATGGTATTGTGGTTTTTATTTCAGATGTCAATTATTCATTGCTGGCATATCAGAAAGCAATCAACTTTTGTATATTAACTTTGTATCTTGAAACCTTGCTATAATGCTTATTAGTTCCAGGAAGTTTTCTAGTTTATTCTTTTAAATTTTCTACATATCTCCTGTGTACAAAGACAGTTTTATTCCTTCCTTCCATATATATACATATATATATATACATATATATATATATACTTTTTATTTCCTTTTCTTGTCTTATTGCATTAGCTAGGACCTCCAGTACAATGTTGAAGAGGAATGGTGAGAGGAGACATTCTTGCTTTGCTCTGATCTTAGTGAGAAAGCTCCTAGTTTCTCACTATTAAATATGAAGTTAGCTGTGGGATTCTTGTAGATATTCTTTATGAACTTGAGACAATTACCCTCAATTTTTATTTTACTGAGAGTAAAATAAAAACACCATGAATACCATGAATGGGTGTTCGATTTTGTCAAATGCTTTTCCTGCATCTATTAATATGAGCATTTAATTTTTCTTCTTTAGCTAGTTGATGAGATGGATTACATGACTGATTTTTAAATGTTGAACCAGCCATGTGTAACCAAGATAAATCCCACTTGGTCAGAGTGTATAATTATTTTTATAAATTATTGGATTCACTTTTCTAATATTTTGTTGAAGAGTTTTGCATCTATGATCATGAGAAATATTAGTCTATAGTTTTCTTCTTTTATAATACCTTTGTCTGGTTTTATATGAAGATAATGCTAGCCTCATAGAATAAGTTAGGAAGAATTCCTTCTGCTTTTATCTTCTGGAAGAGATTGTAGAAAATTGGCATAATTTCTTTCTTAATGTTTGTAGAATTTACTAGTGAACCCATCTGGGCCTGGTGCTTTCTGTTTTGGAAGATAATTAATTATTGATTCAATTTCTTTAATAGATATAAGCCTATTAAGATTATCTATTTATGCTTGTGTCTTTCAAGAAATTGGTTCATTTCATCTAGCTTATCAACTTTGTAGGCATAGAGTTATTCATATTACTTTATTATTATTTTAATGTCTATAAGATCTATAGGGATGCCTCCTCTTTCATTTCTGATATTAGTAACTTGTGTCTTCTCTCTGTTTTTCTTAGTTTGCGTGGCTAGAGGGCTTATCATTTTATTGATCTTTTTAAAGAACCAGCTTTTGATTTCATTGATTTTCTTTATTGATTTCCTATTTTTCAATGTCATTCATTTCTGCTCTAATGTTTATTATTTCTCTTATTCTGCTCACTTAGGACTTAATTTGTTGTTGTTTCTCAAGTTGCCTAAGGTGGAAGCCTGGATTGTTTTATTTTAGATCTTTCTTCCTTTCTAGTATATGTATTCAATGCTATAAATTTTCCTCTATGCAATGCTTTTGCTATATCCCACATGTAAGTTTTACTTTCAATTTCATTTAATTTAAAATATTTTAAAAATTGCTTTTGAGATTTCTTCTTTGAACTATATTCAGGAGTGTTTTATTTAATATTCAAGTACTTGGGTACTTCAAGTACCGGCTATCTTTCTGTTACTGATTTCTAGTGTGTAAGATTTCTGTCCTGTTAAATTTGTAAAAATGTGTTTTATGGCCCAGAACATGGTCTTTCTTGGTGAATATCCCATGTGAGCTTCAGAAGAATGTGTATTCTGCTGTTGCTGCATGCAGTAGTCTGTGAGTGTCAGTTAGACCCAGTTGATTGATGGTGCTGTTGAGTTCAAGTGTGTCTCACTGACCTCCTGCCTGCTGGACCTGTCAGTTAATGATAGAGGGGTGTTGAAGTCTCCCACCAACAACTTTTTACAATCTGTATTAAACAAATGCAGATCACTAAACAGTCCTCACGCGTATCTTAGACATTTATTTATCCCAGAACTATTTACCAAGCAGCTGTGTCTCAGGCATGCTTCTTGGCATTGGGATCCATGTGGTGAACAAAACAAGTGACGTCCTTGCCCTTCTGTAGCTGATGTTCTAGTGGGGGATGGACAAACATGTGAGAAAGAATTAACAAACATCCATCTAGGTGCTTGTACGCAGGAGTGAGGAAAACTGAGCAAGGCATCATCAGTAGGGTCATGGTGTTCTAGACAGAGGCCAAATGAAGGAAGGAGGCAGCCATGCAGGGGGAATGTTCCAGACGGAGGCAGCATGTGTTGAACACTTGGCCCAGAGCAGGTGAGAGGGAGGGACAGTGGGTGGAGAGGGGTGCCAGAGGCCAGCAGACCGGTCAGGGCAGCCTTGAGGTATGGTGGGGGTGTCTGGATTCTACTCTGTGTACAGCAGGAGCCTTGGTGGTTCTGATAGTGATATGGTCACATTCACCCTTTTAGAGAGACCAGCAGCCATGCAGGGTGGGCAGGGAGGGTGAGGATGGAAGCCAGAAGGCCCTCAGGAGGCAGAGGGCCTCAGAAGGGGATGAGGCCATGTGGAGCAGGAGCTGCCTTCTCTCTGAAAGGACGTGAATGCCACACACAGCTACATCACAGTTAAAGACAAGGAGGGAGGTGACAAGAGGGAGCATGGTTGACTTGACCAGAGAGACAAGAAAGCCGTTTTGCAATGAAGACAAGGCTAGTATTTTCGCTACGTGACTCGTGAGTATTTTTACACAGGCACTCCTTTAGAAGTATGTAGCTCTGTCTATGTGTACAGGTGTTCGGGGAGGAAGGGGAGAGATGCCAAGTATTTAAGGAGTCAGACTGAGAACTCTCCTCCACTGCCGGAGGACATGTGAGATGGCTCGACCCCTTGGGACAGAAGGTAGCAGTTTTTTAAGAAGTTAAAAGTCATACCACCTATGACTCAGCCATTCCACTCCTAGAAGAAATGAAAACACATGCCTATATGAAGGCTCGAACGCGAGTGATGGTAGCAGCTTCATTTGTGACAACCCTGCACTGGAAAGAGCCCAGATGTCAACCAGCTGACAAAGGGAGGAACAAACTGTGGCACACCCGTGCAACGGAACACTGCTCAGCAATGAAAAGAAACACGTGACCGATACATACAATAATAGAAATAAAGCACAAAGTCATTAAACCAGACAGGAGAAAAGAACACCTACTGGATGGTTCCATTTACATAACACTTTGGAAAATGCAGACTCCTGTTTCATGGCAGGAGGCAGCTCGGTGGCTTCCTGGGTCCAGCGAGGCACGAGGAAGGACGGCAGAGGGGCACCGGCCCGTGCTGAGGGCAGGGGCAGGTACGTCACCCCGATCGTGGGCTGCTGCACAGGGCTCTGCTACATCGAAACTCATCAAAGGTGTAAAAACCATAGGGACATCTTTATTTTAAAAATGAACATAATATGTTTTGTGAATATACAGATTTTAGTGCCAGAAGAAGGGGTGAGCATGATTCCATGTCTCTTTGGGAGTCAGCATTTGAGACAGCACCTCTGCTTTGACTCAGCCCTACTCCACCGCCGCCTCTCTGCTCCGGTCCTGACACATCTGCAATGCGTCAGCCAGGATGGGCTGAGGAACAAATGCTAAGCAAGAGCCTCTGAAACACCAGTGTAATGTTTCAGCCCAGGTTCACCACTTTTGCTCACGAAAGCTCCCACAACTCCTTGATCCAAACTAGGTACAGTCATGTGTTGCTTAACAATGGGGTATATTCTGAGACATGCGTTGGTGGTTGATTTCATCACTGCGTGTACATCAGAGTGTACTTACACTAGCCTGAATGTGCTTCACCGAAGGGTGTCAGCCACCCTTGTCCTCTGCCTGTGACTTCCCCCTGCAAGGCCTCCTGGCACTGGGCACAGACAGCTCAGAGTCACATTGCAGTGCTGGGCTCATGTACTTTTGGTTAAGGACAAATCCACGAGCTCTGGAAACCCAACAAGCAAATAATGTTAATAATAAGGCAGGCATTCTCTGCAAGCACTGAAAGGCTTGACTGATATGTTTTTGCCAGACAGAAGAACACCCGGGTCTCATGAAGAAAGGCCAGAAAACTGTGATTTTCCTCAGGAAGCAAACCGGGTTGCTCCAGCAGTTGGTTATGTGTGAAGTTTGGGGCCAGACGCTTGCCCACTGCGACCACAGACCACGTCAGTCATGCCTCCGTGGAGGGTCTGGGTCTAGAAAACGGGGTTCTCGAAGCATTTTCGAGATGTGTGAGCTACAGAATGCACCTGTGAGCAGTTGTGCTGTATCCTGCCAGGTGGAGTCACTTAATGGTGACCATTTTAATATCAGGGAACAGTGTTTCAGGGGTATAGCTGAGCCTGCCTCGCTCACGAGGATCCTTCCCGTCCTCTGGGGTGGCCGGGCTGTGGGTCACGGACTGCTGGTACGTCCTCATCAAACGGCCCAGGGACCTCAAAACAAAAAGAAAATAAGGTTTATTTTGGGATGATTCATTTCCTCATCGATAAATGACAGGACTTGAAAGGATGATCGCCGAGCCCCGCGGCTCTCGCCACCTGTGAGTCCAGGCTGTGTTCTCAGGAGACTCTGGCCGACTCCCGCACAACCTGTACGGCCGTATGTTCTGGAGCTCTGCTAGATCTGAGTGGGGCGGGTGCTGTCGCACTTCATTGGTGAGTGGGCTGCCGTCGGAGTCACCTGCTCCAGGACAGACGGCGATGGGGTCCAACGCCCTTGCTTTTCCACTCGCCCCTCACTGTCTCGGCCTCCATATCCCCAGTGGGACAACCCCGAGAGGTTAGTCACAGGAGATAAAGTAATGCACGGCCCAGGATAACTCATCTGCCCTGTGCACAGAGCGCTTCTTAAACTTTCCCCACATTCTCCTTCGCTAAGACTAATCAGCCACAGCCAAAGTGGATGCCTGGAAGTTCTGCAGAAGGCAGGGGCTGTGTGTGTAGCCAGTTGGTGTCATTTAGTCTGAAAAGTGTGTCGCTTTCCTCTGTGATTGTATTGGTCACTCAGGGAAAGTCTGGGCCTCCTGCACTACATGTACCTGGAGGACAGTGTACACCAGGATTCTGGCAGCTCGACCTCTTTAAATTCTCTTTCTTTTCTAACCTTCGTAATGTGGTCGTAACAATCACCTGTGACCTCTGGGTGGTGGCTCCTCAGAGAAGTGTAAGAGCAGTTGACCAATGAAGACTGGACAGGGACAAAAGCCCAAATCAGGGCACTTATTCTGGAAGGTTCTGCCTGGCCAGGGTCAGGCTGCTCAGCAGTGCAGGGCCCCCCTGAGTCCCCTCACCTGCATGTCCAGGCGCTGCCAGGCCAGGTGTGCGCCCGGGGTTTCCTGGAAGCAGTCCGCCTCAGGAAGTGCAGAAGACAGGAAGGAAATCCAAACCGCCCCGTCGGCTGCAGGACGTGCTGATGGAGACGAGCGCTTTGATTCACGGCTGCTGCCTCAGAAATCCTCGTCCCGCGGAGGAACTGACCTGCCGCTGCCTTCCTGGTTGGACGAAGTGATTTCCATCCATCTGTTTTGTGTATATAAAAAAAAAAAATCAGAAAGTACATGAGTTTGGCATACCTAACTAAATAATAATGTATTTAATCTTCCTTGTTTCATTCCAGAAATCCTTCAGAAGGATGCCAGATTTTACAGAGATTTCATTTGAGTGCATTTCACTTAATCTAATCACTTATGGCAGCATTGTATTTGTTCTACAGAAAGCAAGCCAGGCGCCCACTGGATATCCGAGCGCTAAGTTATCCTACCGGGACGGAGCCGCAGCGTGCCACATCATAGAGCAAGCGGGCTGTTCCAGGTTCTTACCGCTGTCCATCCTGCCTCTTGGCCTAATCTCCTTCGAAGCAATTTTAAAGGCATTAATGTTATGCTGTAAATTCTGCTGGGTTAGCAGGGCCTCTCGCGCCGTAGTGAAGAGATAACGGCGCTGGGCTGAGGTGGCAAGGGGCACGCGCGTAGCTGCAGCTTCTCAGCTGCCGAGTCCTGGAGAAGGTGTTGAGAATGGAAATCTCAGCACCGAATCCTCCTTCACTTAGCAGTGTTAAACCTGGCTAATGCTGTGGAAGCTCTGTGGTAGAGTTTCCTGGGGGAGGGCGGCTTCCCGCCTGGAAGGACAAGCGCCTCCCCGGGTCTGGTTCGTCCCATTCCACACCTGGGCACCGCTGAGTGCCTGGGCCGAGGCTGGGCCTGTGGAGCCGGAGCCCACCTGTCGGCGTGGGCGTCTGCCCTCGGGCTCGTGGCCGCCTACCGGGTGCAGGTTGGCGTCACCTTCTGAACGGGGAGTGCTCCAGGGCCCCCATCAGCATGTGGCACTGGGTACAGGTGAGATGAGGTCTGAGCCCCTGCAGTCCACGGTGGGGGAGGCAGGAGTAGTGAATACAGGTGATGAAGGGGGCCTAATGACAGAGCCATGGAGGACTCAAGGGGATGTCGAGGAGAGAGAAAAACTCCTCCTAAATACTCGTTTGGGCTCGGAGGAGAGGGTTTTCACATGGGGAAGAGGGAAGCCGGAGGACTGGCAGGTGGAGGAGGAGGGGGCGTGCGGCGTCCTGCCGCAGTGCCCTGGCACCTGCACTGAGCCTGTCTGCGAGGCCTCTGAGCCTCCCAGGCACATCCGGCACTCAACCTTGCCATCCCTTCCCTGGGGCATCTCCAAACCACTCAGGCCCCTCCGTCCATAGCAGGGCTGTTGTACTTCAAGGGTGACACGTCCCGCACACTGACATCACCCTCCCGTCAGGGCAGAAAGTCCATGTAGATACCGTCTGTGTCCTCAAAGGTGCTGGAGGCCGGGGTGGTCATGACGTGGGCTGTGACACTAGACTCCTTCCGTGCCTCTGTTTGGCCCCATCACCTTTGGTTTTGGGGGTTTGCGGCGTCGTTTGATATACAGTGTAGGGTGGGGCTGGGGGAGGCGGCAGAAGTTCAGAAGACACAGGTGACAGGGAAGCCCAGCTTCACCTGCACAAGAACACATACCTGGGCATGGCCGGGTCTGGGCCCTACAGGGGCTCTCAGGAGGTGGGTGTGGGCGTGTCCATCTGTGACTGTTCTTTTGGGGTGGGAAGAAGGACTCAAGTTAGGAGTCTGACAGTGAGGCGTGAGGCTGGGTGAGGAAAGAAAACCCTCTGGGTGTCTGTGGGTCATTTGGGCTACAGACTACAAGTGCCAGCTAATCACATCCTAACAGAGCTCCAAGAGGGGTAGGGGCTGTTTCCCATGTGGCATACTGCCGGTGGGGGACATGGGCATGATGGAGAGCAGGCCATGTCCCTCTGGGAACATGCGGAGCAATGTTTGAGGCGCTCAGTTGGCCCAGAGCTGGGACTGCAGCCACAGCAGCCCCGAGCACACAAGCCACATTCACAGCTCTCAGCGCTGCAGACCGACCCAGGCTCGGGCAGGGGAGGAAAATGCACGTGGCCCCTCCCTTTCTCCAAAGCATCCCAGAGACTTCTCTGCTGTCACAGGCAACAGAAGGGCAGATCCAGATGGCTCTGGTGACCCGAGGTCCTGCACACTCTAGGACAAGGAGCGCAGCAGGCTGCCAGTGAGTGCCCAGGGCCAGCGCCTTCTGTGTGTGCCGTCCCTCCACGCTCACTCTTGGCTGCACAGCCCAGCAACCTTCCAAAGCCAGCCCCAGGAAGGTCAGCAGCCCCTCCCTGGATCACAGAAGGTAAAATAGCACATTCAGTGTTATCTGTAAATCTCCAAGGCTCTGCACCGTCCTGTCTGCCAAGTGGACTCTTTGTCGCTCCTCCACCTCCTCCTACTTCAAGCCCACACGAAGCAGCAGCCAGGCCCCTACCTCCCAAGAGCGAGTCAGCACTCACTGCCTGCAGCTTCTCGGATCTTAAAGCAAAAACTGGGAGAGAAATGGGCTGCTGAGGGGCATCCTGGGGTGCTGAAGCCCACCTAGCCAACTTCTGCATCCTGTAAGCTACCGATTGTCCCACCAAGCAGCTATATGGGCCCACAGGGACACACTGGGGCAGAGCCTGACACCTACTCTACAAACCAGGGCTTCTTGGCCTTGCCACTGAAGAGTCCAGATATCTCTTTGTTGCGGGAACTTTCTTGTGCATTGTCGGATGTCGAGGAACCCCGCTGATTTTTACCCCCCTGGATGCCAGTGGTGCACTGCTGCACCCCAGCTGGGACAGTTAACAATATCTCCCAACATTGCCAGCGTCCCCTGGGGGACAGAACCACCCTGGTTTAGAACCACTGGTGTATAAACCAACTGTGCCCTAAAGCTGTGGACTGAGTGTTAGGACCCGGGGAGCCTGATTCTCTTGGGCATCTCACAACTCTTTCCACGTCTTCAGATCCTCACCTTCATTTTCAAAAGAGTCCTAGGCCTACCAAAAACTCCTGCAGTATAATTCAGCTTATTAGAACTGACTCATTATGCTTCACTGAAACTGTGTGCCCGCTGATGAGTAAGTTCTGGAGATTGCTGTGCAGCTTGTACCTGCAGTCAGCAATGCTGTATGAGACACTTAAAACATTGTTAAGAGGGTAGCTCTTAACAAGTGTTCTTGCCAAAAAAAAGTCAAATTTTAAAGTAGCTTTTTAGCATAGCAAGGCTGGAGAAGTCTCTGCAGGAGTTAACCTTTCCCCACCCCCTCCAGCTCTCCTAAATGCAGTCGTCCAAGTCAGCTTTGCCCACGCCAGGCCTGCCGACACCCTGCCATTCCCTGGGCACACTGGGGGTGCAGGCACAGCACCTCCCATGAAAGTCCCTTGACAATTGTGGCATGGCCCAAAGGTGAGGCCCTGGGTAACCCCAGGGTGAGGACTGGTGGTACTCAGATACTATCAGACTCTTCAGAAAATTCATACACTGAGAGTCCCATACACAAAACATTAGAGCCTTCAGTTTAAGCTCGGCTGCTCTGTGTCAAAAGACTACTCTTTCTTATAATCTCTGAAGGGCTCTCAGCTCTCTGGGAGCCTCAAGTAGGTGGTTATGCAGACATGGGCCCTGGGAGGTGTGAGCCTCGGGGAAGACTGAAAGTGCCTGAAGCTCACCCCCTCTCCCCTTTGGTTGCATAACCCTCACGTTGTCACTGTTAAGGACTGACCCAGGCAGGGTGCAGTTGTTCACACCTATAATCCTCCCAGCACTTTGGGAGGATCACTTGAGCCCAGAAGTTTGAGACCAGCCTGGGCAACATAGCAAGATCCTGTCTCTACAAAAAATAAAAACTAAATTAAAAAAGAACTGATGTAGAGGAGAGAAAATTGCTCCCCACTCCTCCACAAAGGCACAGGCTTCACACCCAAAGACCACATCACTCTGCCTTCCAAGAAAGAAACGGCAGGCCATATGGGGCCAGCTGCACTCACTCATTCCTTGAAGCTGTTGTCTTAGGGGGCAGAGGGAGTCATTGCTGTCTCCCCAGTTCAATCCTAGAGCTCCCTAGAAGGAGAGTCCTGCCTTCTAGACAGACACACGCCAGGGCAGGACAGGGGAGAGACTTTCCCAGCAGCAAGAGTAAAAGGATTGGGGTCACAGCTCCTGTCTGCGTCCACTCTGGCTGCTAGAACAAAATACCATAGACTTATTATATAAACAACAGACACATCTCACAATTCTGGAGGCTGGAGGTTTAAGATCAAGGTGCTGGCAGATTCAGTGTCAGGTGAGGGCCTGCCTTCTGGTGCCTTCTAGCCACATCCTGACATGGTGGTAGGGGCGAGCCAGCTCCCCAGGGCCTCTTTAATAAGGGTGCTAATCCTGTTCATGAGGGCTCCACCTCCATGACTTCATCACTCCCCCCAAAGGCCCCACCTCGAAATACTATCACACTGGGAGTTGAGATTTAACTTATGAATTTTGGAAGGACATAAACATTCAGAATGTAGCAGCTCCCCACGCCCTTGGTATGGACCTACACAAAGGAAACCCCCCACCACTGGTGGGTTCCAGCAGGTTCTGTCTTCTCATCCCCCCACCCCAGGCATGAAATATTACTAGGATGATTACAGGGCTGAGAAAGACCCCTGGGGAGAAGGTCCCCTGCGTGTCTATCCACCAGGGGCTCTGAGCTCTGCAGAGGGAAATGAGATGCCCGATTGGAGGCAGCTTCTTGGGCAAGCACATCAAATCCTTTTTATGACTTAATGGGCTTGTTAACTTTCACAGGTCTGTCTCCAAGGCTCTCATTGTTATTTTTCATTTCTTCTCTCTCTTTCAGTTCCCATAAAGCCCTCAAGCTGTCTTGATGATCCACTCACACTTGCACGGTTTTGATTCCCTCGGCTGTCTGACAAATAGGTCCTTTGAGTAAAATCCTTCTACCTCAATTCCCCGAGTATGCCTTAAAATCAAGATGGGGCCTTCTAGTTTCTAAGTGCCCCATCAGTGTGAAGTGTGATCTAGTTGGCTTTTATGACCATGCTCTTCAATCTGATTGTATTAGGTTATCTAGAAGTCTTCAGGTTTCTAGGAAAAATATACCGAAGTTTGGTTCTTGGCGTTTTTCCTTGCAGAATTCTTCTCTTCTATTACTTGGATGCCTGGTGTGCCTTCAGTCATACACGTTTCCAATGTTTCTGTAAACTTTTCCAGAGAAGTCTGCTGGGGTGTGCTTTTATTTTTCCATCCCACACTTGTTTATCAAACATATATAGTTTGTGTGTGTGTGCATGGTGTGCACGCATATGTGTGGGGGCGGGGGGAGAGAGGGGGAAGGTGTCTGAAGCTCACAGGTCATTACACCCAACGTTGGCAATGCCGACAGTCTTATGTAGGTGTTGTCTGGCGCTGGGAAATCTCATGAGAGGTCAAAATGGAATCTGTTGCAGTTATTTTCGCTGCATGGCGAATCACCCAAAACTCGGTGGCTTAAAACAGCAATCATTTTGTCATGATTGTGAATCTTGTGGGGCAGGAATTTGGACAGGGCATAGCAGGGAGACTGTCCCCACTCCACCATGTCTGGGCCCCAGCTGAGAGGACTGGAAGGCCTCGATGACTTGCTGGCAAGGGCTGGAGCCATCTGGAGTCGTGTTTGCTCTTATGTTTGGCGTATTTGGCACTTGGTGCTGGCTGCTGCCTGTAGCTTGGGTAGGGCAGTGTCAGACACCAGCACGTGGCCTCTCAACATGCGTGAGCTTGGGCTTCCTCGCAGCATGGCTGCTGGGTCCCAAGAGTGAGCACATGGCCGGCCCCTGGCCTGGCCTCAGAGTCAGGTAGCGGCATCTCCACTGTGCTCTGTCTGTGGGGGCTGTCACGGGTCTCCCTGGCATGCGGGAGGGGACACAGCCCTATCACCTGACGAGGGGAGTGCCAGAGCTACTTTGTAACAAGAGCGAGTGGGGGACAGACAGTGTTGTGGGCATATTTAGAAAATTCATTTGCCACATGATTTAAGTCCCCGTTCAGCACTACAACCTGACACACTTTCCTCGGGTTCAGTCAGAACAGTTGTCTGGTGCAGCTCCCTCTGGTTCTGTACTTTTTAATTAAGTACTAAAATAAATTCTGCAATATCTTTGCTCCCCGAGGAGTCTTGCTTTCTGGCTTTCACTGGGCAGAGGAGGCAGCGGCCGGGCGGCCAGGCACCCCCCAACAGGACTCCCCAGCCCAGCTCGGTCCTAAGCCTGCAGGGCTATGAGCCCACCAGGCAGAGCCCCGCACCTTCATCCCCTCATTTTGGGAAGGAATGAAATGATCGGTTTCTTTATGTTAGGGAGCGGGGCATGAACCCCCGAGAACCTGCTGAAAGTCACATGTCCACACTGCTCCCAACTTTGCAATTGCAGGGATTGCACAGACCCTGAAACCATCTACAGACCATTGGTGAGGACCCTGGGACCCCCTCACGTTGGCACACCTAACAAACCTGTTGCTGGGGGTCTCCCTGGAGCTCTTGCTCCTGCTCCAGGTTTGCTCACATCCAGTGGCAGGCAGGTGACCCGTCCCCTGAGGGCAAGCGCTTCATGCAGCCATGGGAAACAGCGCTTCCACCTTGCTGCGAGTTGAGGACCATTGTCTAGCAGGGGTGGGGAACCTGCAGCCTTGGGGCCACATGAGGCGTCTGGATCCCCGAGCGCAGCCTTTTGACTGAATCCAAATTTTACAGAACAAATCTTCTCAATAAAGGGATTTCTTCCGTGAAGTTTGGATTCTGTCGAGGGTCCACACTTTTCCAAAAAGACCACATCCTGGCACTTCTGCTTTGGCTGAGAGGTGATACTTTCTTTTCCAACATAGTATAAAAGTAACACTGGGGTGTCACTCACACCAAGGCTTCTGCTTTCAGAAGTCATCAAGAGAAGAAGGCACCATGGCCAGTATCTGCATGGTGCCAGAGTCCGTGTTGAAGCTATATTGTCCATGAACTAAAATAAAATCTTAAGGCTCCCCCGGCTGACTGAATGGACCCCCTCTTGGCCAAAGGGATACCCTAAAACTGAGTTGCTGCCCATGAGAAGGGAGGTCAGATATGCCCCATCATGCCCCTCCCTTCTCATAGACATCCTTTGTAACTCATTAACAGGCCTAAGGCCATGCCAGACAAATCTTTAGGTCCTCAATTTACACAGCAAATCACTTGAGTCTGGGTTTATGTTCTCTGGCTTGTCTCTGATTAACAGACTTCATTATCTTAGCTTAAAACATTCCAAGCCTTTAGACAAAGCCTCATTTCTTTAACCAATTACAAATCAGAGAGTCTTTAAACCCACTTATAACCTCTGTAAGCCCCCGCCCTTTGAAATTTCATTTTTGAGCCCTTTGAAATTTCCCTCATTTTTGAGCCAAACCAACATACGCCTTCCATGTGTTGATTTACAACTTTACCTGTAATTCCTGTCTCCCTGAAATGTATAAAACGAAATTGTAACCCAACCACAGTGAGTCCACTTGCTCGAGGCTTCTTGGGCGTCGCTCTGAGCCATGATCCTCATATTTGGCTCAGAATAAATCTCTTTAAATTATTTGTAGAGGCCGTGCGCGGTGGCTCATGCCTGTAATCCTAGTACTCTGGGAGGCCAAGGTGGGCGGGTCGCTCAAGGTCAGGAGTTCAAAACCAGCCTGAGCAAAAGCGAGACCCTGTCTCTACTAAAAATAGAAAAAAAATTAATTGGCAAACTAAAAATATATAGCAAAAATTAGCCGGGCATGGTGGCTCATGCCTATAGTCCCAGCTACTCAGGAGGCTGAGGCAAAAGGATTGCTTGAGCCCAGGAGTTGGAGGTTGCTGTGAGCTAGGCTGATGCCATGGCACTCTAACCTGGGCAACAGAGTGAGACTCTGTCTCAAAAAAAAAAAAAAAAAAAAAATTTATTTTATAGAGTTTGGCTTCTTTTTGTTGGCATGTAGCAGAGCAGACAAAGGTGACATCTGGTGGGGGGGGGGGGTGGCTGGCACCCAGCAGGTATTGTTTCATTTGATCCTGCAACAACCCCCTAAGGCAGGTGCTATTATTATCCTCATTTTATAGATGAGGAAACTGAATGGAAAATTTAAGGTGTTAGTCCAAGGGCATAGGACTGGCAAGTAGCGGAAGCCGCTAAGACGCACTTGGGCTGAGGGGATGGGAATGATGCAGAGAGGAAGCCAGGTCCAGCCCGGGAGTCCTGGCGGAGCAGAAGTCACAGGGGAGGTGAATATCAGGATCATTTTGCCCACACAGCCTGGCTGTGTTAGCGTCTCAGGCTGCCAACACCTGTTACTCAGGAAGTCTCACCGGGGTGAAGGTCTGGAGGTCTGGACCCCACCGTCCTGAGCAGCCGGGCTGCCCTCAAGGCTGCAGCCATCTGTGGAGGAGGAGGACGGGAAGAGGTGCTGGGATATGCGAGCCCCTGGCCCCCTCTCGGCCTCACTCCCCTCCTTCCCTGCCCCTCCCCACCCTGGGCTCACCTGGCTGCTGGCCTGGGCACAGGTACCAAGGACTTTATCACCTCTGCTCTCTCTAGCCAGGGCTTCATGGAGGAACCTCCCCGTCCTCCAGCTCAGAGCTCGGGCATCGGTGGACAGTGTGATTTGTGTGACTTCTGTCTTAAAAGAATGTCTAGATGAAGTTGCTGAGAAAAGACCTAGAGCTCATTTGAGAGGTTGGGCTAGAGATACTTCTACCCTGGAAAAGAGAATTGAAGAGCCCAGCTTGTGTGGGAGGTTCAGGCAAGAGGATATTGACAGAATAGAGGCACAGGGAGTCTGAGGGGTGTTTCCACTCTAGGGCTGCCAGAAAGGATGCAACAGCTATTCAGAGAGGCAGGAGAAGAAACCTGTGAGAGGAGAACATCTCAACACAGAGGTGGCAGGCACGCCAGCTGAGTGGGTCACCCCAGTATCTCTGTGCTCAAGTCCCAGTCACCATGTTGTCACCATATTTACTGTGTGTGCTGGCAGCTGGAAGGTCCATCTGGTGCTTTCCACCCAGCAAATTGAGTTTAAATAAAATATGGAAAAACAATGTCTATTGTGGCTGCACTTCTTGCAGTGCTCCTGCCCAGAGGCCAGAGAGCAAGGTGTTTCTCCAGGTTTGGAGCTTCTGAGATATCCTCAGTAATTAAAGACTGGACTGTTTCAGGAACTTGGAGAACATTGCTCAAGAAGTTTTCAGAAGATTATAGATGAGTAGCTGGCTCTTACATCTCTTTGCATCTTCCCTTATGGGGGCATAACTAGACATGCCCCCATCCTTTCTTCAGCCTTGTGCTACCAGGAGACGATTGCTGGCTGAGCAGGGACACGGGGCTGGGGCTCTGGCTCATGTCACCACCGTGATGAGGATCCCAGCAGCTCCCATGTGCTGAGAGTTTCCTAGGTGCGGGCATGTCACTATGTGCTTGAAGAATGTCACTCATTAGCCTCCTCCCAGCATCGAGACAGCTATTATCAAAATTCCATCTTGAAGAAGCCCAGAGAAGTCAAGGGACTGCCCAGGTCATGAGGCTGATGAGCAGTTGGCCAACCCACTGTTTTATCTTCACAGAATCACTGTTGGAGTTTTGTCATCATCATTTTATGTAAATACCTCGGTGCGCATCTATGAAAGGACTCAAACAGATACAAATCTGAACAGTACCTTCCATTTACTAAGCACCATACTGGGGTTAGGATGTTGCCATTTGGTTCTCACAACCAGGCAGTTGCTTCATAGTTCAATTTGAACTCAGCAAGTCCTGGGCTCAAATCCAAGGTGTGCAACTTTCTGATTGATCACCCTGTGTCTCTTATTTAGCATCTTGAAGCCTCTGTTTTCTCTCTAGGGCTGCTGGAGAATTAAATGAGCTGATGTATGGGCAAGACATTGCCTGGCTCGTAGCAAGCTCTCAAGAAACAGTTCTCAGTATCATTATCATTATTATTATGTTTAGATAATTATGTAGTCAATTTCACATACGAGGGAGCTGAAGCTAAGAGCAGTTCAGTCACTTGTTCAAGATCAGCCAACTAATAAATGACAGGGACACCCAGCTCCATCTGTCCCCAAAGCTGTCTCAGCATCATGCGCTTCTCACAGACCACCCTGATGTGTCACTTCTTTTCCTGGAGCTCCTC
The DNA here is from genome assembly GCF_040939455.1 of Microcebus murinus. NCBI lineage: Eukaryota > Metazoa > Chordata > Mammalia > Primates > Cheirogaleidae > Microcebus > Microcebus murinus. The sequence goes on from NC_134106.1 coordinate 86,695,533, forward strand.
GGGGAGGCTAGCTCTGCCACCGCAGGCTCTCGTTCACACTGCGTTGAGCTCAGCTGGTCATCCCCACCCGGTCCCATCCCAGCCAGGTGCTGCGGCCCAGTGAAGGGAGAGCAGGTGAGCCGGTTCTGAGTCTGGTGACTGTGACAATCCGGCACCCTCAGCCTCCTCTCCTCTGGCCTGCTGGCTCCCTCTCAGAGAGCCCACAGGCAGAGGTGCCTGGCAAAGGCTGCACCGCTGATCAGAGCGAGAAAAGCAGCACGGGGCAGCGGGCGCCTCTTCCCTCAAAAGCAGAAGTCACAGAAAGCACCACCACTGGTGTCTCCCTGTCTGCTCCTCCTGTCCCCGCTGTTCTCATGAACCAGTCTTCTTTATCTTCTGCCTTTGGTGAGGGCAACATTTTTGAAGATGGGTTTTAATATTTAAAATAACCCAATAGCTCAATGCACAATTTTTCTGTCTCTTTTAATTAGCTTGTTAACGTCTTCCTCTTTATTCATTATAGATCTCCTATTCCTCTGTCCTTTCTGAAAATGCATTGCATATTCATATTGCTATAAACCCTCCTCTGCTCTTCCAGTAACTGTTTTCAGCATAACAGGAGAGATGCCCTTTCCCCATTAAAATTTTAACAGGGCATAGCTCTTAATTACCCTTTTCCCATCCCCAACGAAAAAGTTTCCAAACATAAAATAATAATCAAAAAGCTTCCGAGTGTAACTTGCTGCCTGGGAGCCAAACTCGACACTGATAAGGGCTTCGTGCTTCCCTCATCCCTGTTTCTTCTTTCGGAATATCTAAGAGCACCTTCAAACCCCGGCATTGTCTGCCATGCCGAGTTCATGTGGCTCAGGCCTCTGGCCAGGCTTCAGTCCCTTCCTAGATGTGCAGCTGGATGTCGCTGCAACAGTGTCTGGGAGGAAAGGTGCTCCCTTCTCCGAGCCGAGCCTCCCTGCAAGCCTCCGGCACCTGCTCCTGTTTTCCTGAGTGCCTCTAGGTTGAGGTGGCCTCTCAGAACTCTCTGGCTATCTTTATAAACTCATTTTGCTTCTTTTAATGTTCTGTTTGCTTTCTGGGCCAAAATGTTGACATTTTTCAACAGATTGCTAAAGTATAGGGATTCACATGGGGGTTGCGACAAAGTCAAGGCTGGGCACAGAGCAAGTTTTTGTGGCCACAGCCCAGCATTGTGACCTCCGGTCGCTGCCTCCTGGCCTGGTGTCTCCATGCCCTCCCCTCTCCAACCCGGGGCCTGGCGTGACCTTCCCTCTAAACTCCCCCTGCAACTGTCCCAGTAGTGGCTCTGCTGTCCCCTCGCAGTGGCTCCTAACGTTCTACCAAACAGACAAAAACCTCCTCTGTCGGCTGTCAAGATGCCAGGGTATGGCGTGCATGTCCACCAGCCTTCTCCCTGGTGGCATGCCCACGATCTGGCCAGCGCCTGCTTTCTGCTAGATGAGTTTATTCCACACCTCCGACCCCTCACCTGGACCTGTCGCCCACCAGCCCACGCCTTTGCACTATCTCCACGTCAGCCAGCTCTCGGGGCCCACCCTAACTGCCCTCCTACGGGGTCACCTCCTGCCCTACAGCTGATCAATAGCAAAACTTCTCTCTGGGTTGTCATATTTAGTACCATTGTGTTCAAAATAACAGGCTGTGACTTTTCCCCTTTTTATCTTTCTCTCTTAAAAAAAGAAACATAAATTCAATGTAATAAGTCAAATAACACAAAAGCGCATAACGAAATTGAAGTACTGCCCAGCCTCCCTCCAGTCCTGCCCACCCTGGGAACCTGTATCATCAGTCCGGAGGCCCTGCTTACTTCTGTGCTTTCCTGGGACACTGTGCGGGGGCTCCCAGGTCACTGAGGGTCAACTGAGGGTCAACACATGGTCTGAACATCTTTAACCGGTGACCACTATCTCCTGGGTCTCAGCTCATGAAAACATCTTTGTGTTTGCCTGGCAGAGCAAAAATGTGTGGTTGTGTTCAATCCTTTATTCTCAAAGCTAATGAGTTGCCAGCCTCCCTTCTGTTGTTGAAAAGAGCATATTACCCATCAAAGCGTGCAGGCTGTTTGGGATTCTGCAGATTGTGGTTTTCCTGGGTTATCAAGGTTAAGCTTTGCATATCAAGTCTGTTTCTACCTGCTTCCCACGATCCCTGGCCCAGCGTGATGTGTGCCCAGCCAATGCAAACTGACTGCAAATATTGCCCTAGGCAAAGAAAGAATTAAGACAGTAAATCTGTTTTGGTTTTTTTTTTAAAGACAGAGTTTTGCTTTGTCGCCCAGACTACAGTGTAGTGGCATCATCATAGCTCACTGCAACCTCAAACTCCTGGGCTCAAGTGATTCTCCTGCCTCAGCCTCCCAAGTATGATAGCTGGGACTATAGGTGTTTAGGCATACACCTGAGCAATTTTTCTATTTTTTTTTTTTTTTTTTGAGACAGAGTCTCGCTTTGTTGCCCAGGCTAGAGTGAGTGCCGTGGCATCAGCCTAGCTCACAGCAACCTCAAACTCCTGGCTCAAGCAATCCTCCTGCCTCAGCCTCCCAAGTAGCTGGGACTACAGGCATTCGCCACCATGCCCAGCTAATTTTTTTTGTATATATTAGTTGGCCAATTAATTTCTTTCTATTTATAGTAGAGACGGGGTCTCGCTCTTGCTCAGGCTGGTTTCGAACTCCTGACCTCGAGCAATCCGCCCGCCTCGGCCTCCCAGAGAGCTAGGATTACAGGCGTGAGCCACCGCGCCCGGCGATTTTTCTATTTTTTGTAGAGACAGGGTCTCACTCTTGCTCGGGCTGGTCTCAAACTCCTGGCCTCCAGCGATCTTTCTGCATCAGCCTCCCAGAGTGCTGGGATTATAGGCGTGAGCCACTGTGCCCAGCCAAGATGGCAAATCTGTTTGAGAGAAATGTGCCGTGGCCACCTCCTCTAGGATGGGTTAATAAAGGAGGCAACTTGATAAATGTGCACTTAGAGGTCACAGGTACAGCTTTACTTCATTTTAATGAAATGAATGGCATCCCTGTTTAATGTTGCTTTTTGTGAATCAAATCCTATGCCCTTTGGCTCTTTATAATTTCAGACACAATTTTCCATGACTTCTAATTGACCTTTAACTGGCAACTGATCTCACTTTAAGCTTTAAATTTTGTTTTCCCTTTGCCAAGATTTTATACTAACGTTCTATAAAACAATTAAGGCCCCTAGGGGAACCACTATCTTAATCATAATCAAGAAAAACTTATTTTACCATGTGTACAATGTTTTACGGTTTTTCTGTACGAGTGCAGTGTGAATGAACACCTTCAAATGTCTCTTTTTTAAATATTGGATTTCCAGATGATGATTCCTTAAGTGGAATATAACTTGATCTCAGAGTGCATGTGTGTGTGTGCATAGTTGTGAGTGTGTGAACACACATGGCTTTTTCCTGATAGAACTCATGAGCCTTCACTTCTCCAACGTGACCATATTCCGTGCATGTGTGGGGAAACGCGCTCAGACCCAGGTCTTCAGAGCAGAGCTGCTGGCATGGCCTCGTCACACACTTTGTGCCCTGTCCCTTGATCTCCTACGCACCCATCAGTTGGTCTGGGAGGGAGAGGGCTCACCCGGGTGCAGCTGGACAGCACACACCCACAGAGTCGGAGTGTGCGCTCCAGCCGGAAGCCCAGCACTGCAGATCTCTGCTTCAAACCTATGCGTGTTCCCTGCGCTGGGGACTTAGTAGGTGCCAATAACCTTTTGCATCCTTCCTTTTTCACCTTCTCAAGAAGCTCTGTGTCTTCTGCAGTCACTCACCAGGTTGCATCATTGGCTTCTAATTGATCACTTCCTGGCTTCTGTACCATAATCATTTCTTTTTGGTCCCCATTTCAGACCTGCTGAAGCAGAATCTTTGAGGGTGGGGCCCCCAAATTTATATTCTATTGAACTCCTTAGTTGGTTCTTTACCCACACAGTTGGAGAGCTGAGAGCCCGGCATTGGTCCAGGTTCTCTCCCAAGGCAAGGCAGGTAGATGTTGTGGATGGGAATCTCATTTTATTCACGTGACAGAAATGTATTGGGGGCTAACTAGGTTCTAGGTATTCTGCAAACTTTTTAATATTCAGAGATGAGTAGAGAAAGCATATCGTGAAAACAGCAACCTAATCACCAGATAGTGGTGAGAAGCATTCATAGTTTACAAAGTGCTCTTACGTTTGTCATCTCGGCAACTCATTGAAGCAGGCAGCATCCTTCCAAATGTGCAGAGGACAACACAAGGGTGGTGGGCAGCAGACTGGCGTCTTGGAGCCAGGCCTTTGCCACACTGGCAGGGGCAGCACCCACAGATGTGACAGAGGAAGCGGGAGGGGGGGGGTGAGCCTCATGAGCTGACTGCACTGGGGGGTGGGATGGGCCTCCCAGTGGGAGGCAGCAGCCCTGTCTCTCATCTGGGGGGAGGGCCAGGGCCCCTTTCTCCACAGATCTGCCTGCCCCAGGCCACGACTCGTCAGAGCAAAGGAGGCATTTTCCTCCCAACACATCAGGCTGTTTGGTTCCCTCCTCCCCTCATGGCCGAACTGACTTGGACCTTGACCGTTCAGAGCATTCAGAGGAGTCGCTGGGGTGAAAAGTGATCCCCTCAGGAGAGGGGAGTGTAAGCTGCAAATGGAAATGGCAGAATGCTCGGGGAAGTTTGCTGAGGGAAGCAGAAAAATATATATATATATATATCACAGGGATGCCAAATCCCCATCCCACCCTGTTTAGGAATGTTGCTGATTTACTCCTGGTCCCAAAAGAAAACCAGCGAATCCATCTTTCCTTAACATAAACTTTTAGCCCAGATAGACCCTAAATTGCATCTCTTAAAATGTTACCGTCCCACAGTGCTGACCCCAAATATTATCAATCTGTGAGACTTTCCCCGGCATATGCAAAGTGTCCCGTAGCTAATTCTTACCTGCCTCACATGGGGCGGCACCAGGGAAGTGCTTGGAGTGTTTATATCCATATTCCGTGAAATCCTGAGCATGACAGTTGTTAGTACTGGGAATTCCACAGCAATTTATAATAACTGGATGCTTCAGGCATGAACAGAATTCTGTCCTGGAAGGCAAATGTTTTGGAAAAGGTTTTCTAGCCATGACATCAGTGTTTGCCCAAGTCGAATTAAGAAAATGATCAGTCATATTAAATCCTGGAGAACTGAAACAGGAAAATTGTCCATCACAGTTCTCCACCCCACCCTTTTCCCAGACATATAGCCAACGCTGGAATGACTGCAAATTTTCTCGTGGGCCTGGCGGGAGGATGGCAGGCCCTTATCTCCAGCTCAACTGCATAGCCCACGGAGGCCCAAGGGCCCTTGGTGCCCTGGGAGCCAGCGTCTGCCCGCTGGGGCTATTCTCTGCTCAGGTGTAGAAGGGCTCCCCCAGAGGGACCCTGAGAGCCTGCACAGTGAGCTCACTTCATTCAGCAAACGCACACTGAGTGCCTGCTGTGTGCCAGCCACCAGACTAGGCCCTGGGATTCTGCCGAGAACAAAATAAACATGGCCTCTGCCCTCCCCAGGCTTTTATTCTAGAGGGAGCCTGGAAGGGCATGAACAGCCACCTGGCCCCATGGGCGGGGATAGGGGCAGGATGTAGAGACAGAGGCAGCAGGAGACGGCCCAGATGTGGCACTCGAGCCCACTGCTGGGTCTCTCTGCTATTGTGCGAGGAAGAGGGGCTGCAAGCCCAGAGCCTGGGCGCCAGGCAGACCTGCTTCCTTCTGCACATCCTGGCTGGCGGTCTTCCTCGTGGACCTGGGATTCCCAGCCTCGGCACTGGTGGCACTTGGGGCCAGGTAACTGCCATGAGGCCTGTCCTGTGCATGGGAGGATGTTTAGCAGCATCCCTGGCCTCTGCTCACCAGATGCCAATGACAACCCGAATGTCTTCAGACATTGCACCGGTCCCCTGGGAGCAAGGCCACCCGCTACTGGGAGCCCCTGCTGCGGGCCAGGCCTCCTGAGGAAGTCCAAGGAGGGAGACGTGGGGCAGGAGTGCCTCTTAGGGAACCAGGCCCCACCTGGTCCCTGCAGCCACACCTGAGCTGTCGACTTAGAAAACTGCGTGAGAAGGAAGTAGGCCACATGCACTGCTGGCTCCTCTGACACGGCCACTGACATTGCCAGGCTGGGCCAGGGTCCTGCAGTGCCAGGGCAAGTTGTCAGGACGGCTGTCCTACAGCGTCCTCTGGTCACACATCGGCGGCCTCCCCCAAGCGCCTGGTGGTCTGTTTTGGACACTTCTGCCAGGTTTCAGGAGAGGAAGGAAACAAGTTAGCAAGCTTTTGGCCTGAGTTTTGTCTTTAAAGTTTCCTCTCTTGCTAACGGCACAAGCACTTAGCAGAAAGCACCAATCCATTTGGTTTCAATCTTGTGTGTCTCTGCAGAAAGAGAAGAAGAGCGGGCTCCTGAAGCTTCTAGCCGGGGCATCCACCAAGAAGAAGTCGCGCTCCCCACCATCTGTCTCCCCGACCCACGACCCCCAGGCGGCAGTGGACGCCTTGCTGCAGGGCGCGGTGGGCCCCGAAGTGTCCTCGCTGTCCCTCCATGGCAGGGCAGGTTCCTGCCCCATAGAGAGCGAGATGCAGGGGGCGGTGGGGATGGAGCCGCTGCACCGGAAGGCAGGCTCCTTGGATCTGAACTTCTCCTCGTCCCCTTCCCGGCAGGCGCCTCTCTGCATGGCTGCCCTGCGCCCTGAGCCCAAGCCGTTGCCCAGAGAGAGGTAAGGGAGGGCGGGCTTGCATCCTCTGGGGCCAGCTGCGGGTCGGCCTCTGAGGGCTAGAGCCACCTTGGGGAATGGGGACAATGGGGCTTCTTGGAGGAGGAGGTTCACCTGGCATCCCTTGTCACCCAGCTTTGCCCTGAGCTTGGGTGGTGAGCCGCCAATGAAATGGGTTTGGGAACTGGGGTGTATTTCATGTTCCAAATCCATGTGGTTCCTGAGTTTGGGATTGTGAGGGAATCATCCGGAAATTTGTCAGAACCGAAGTGATTCTGAGTGCAAATAGTAAGAGATCGATTGGTGAGGGGACCAGGTCCCCTCAACCCTGGGCCACCCAGGAGAGGGCCCCTGGGCTGAGTCCCCCACGGGCCTACATGCCCCCTGCTCAGAGAGCGGCTCCTCTGGATTGTTGCCCACTCTGGCATTTTAGAATTATAAAACATTACCCTGAAATTGGTTTCAATGGTATATAGTCTGTTAAATTACTATTAATGGGAATATCATAAGGTTCAGCCTAGAGTTTTACAGGTCCGGAAGCTGAGTCCAGCAGAGGCGACACAGCCCAGCAGGGCCATGGGCTGTGGACTCACAGATGCTTGAGTTTTACTTGGGGTCAGGGGTTCGAGTCTGGCTGGTGGGTCCCCCCATTTGAGTTATGCGTCCTAAAAGAGCTCTCAGAAAAAGGCCAAGCCAGAGATTCAGGCAAGCACTTTCTGACTGCAGAGCCCAGAACCTGAGCTGCCTCCCTTTGTGGGGTGCATGGCTAGCAGCCCCCCGTACTCACAGGGCCCACCAAGGGACCCCAGTGTCTTCAGTGTGTGAACGGTGTGGACATGTCACAGCCCTGCCCAACATCAGCGTCTGCTTCTGGGTCCTCGAGAGACCATCAGCACCTCCCGTCCACCCGCACCAGGCACAGCAACACGCGATGGCGGAGTGCCCTCCCCGCCAGCCCCCGGGGGCACACCACACCACACACCCCATCCACACACACACTCTCTCCACACGCCGCACACACTGTGCGACACACATAGCACACAGATAAACAGGCTATGGACACATGGCACACCACGCAAATGCACATGCACACCACTACAGACACACGCCACACGCATATAGACATGCAAACACACACACAGACACATTCTCTCTTCGGTTCCTTCTCTCTCTCTCTCCTCCTCCCCCTCCTAAAATTCCCCTCCCCAGGTGCCTCTTGTGATGGGGCAGTTCTGCCAGTTCAGAACCACCCTCCTCCCTGGGACCAGCACCAGCTGCCTGTGAGTTCCGAGTGTAGACCGTCACAGAGCTGGTCTGCTGGCCCGTGACAGTGACAGACTCATAAATACTTCACAGCTGTTCTCACATCTCCCCTGGGGTCCTACTCCCCAGACCCCTCAAATCTACCTTCAAAGACGTGGCTGCCAGAGTCTCCAGTAAAAGGTCTGGAAAGATTCTGCTCTAAAAAATCTGATTGCAAAATGCAGAGAATCACTTCCACTCTCCAAAAGTTCCATCTACACAGGGGTTATTTGTACCCAGAGACTCTTGGCGACCTCCTTGTCCCCAAGTGCTCTACAGAGCTTGTTAAAGAGAAGTGTGTTCAAAACACAGCCTGAATCCAAACTGCTAATGAGTCGCAGAAACACCACCTGTCCTCGGCCTGGAGCCCAAACGTTGGGGCTGAGGGTGTGGCCCCAGAGACGCTGGCCTCAGGCTGGGACAGCTCCAGAAAATGGCTGGACTCTTGCCCTGCAGGCCTATTTATGGAACTTACTTGTGGGCTTACTTTGGGGGAGGGAGGGACTGGGATGCAGCCCCCAGGTGGTCCCCCCAGGGGTCCCTGCGCTGGGGCCCTGTGCACTCACCTGTTAGAGATGCATGAGGGCTAAAGTGTGCACGGCTCATTTGTGATGACAAAGGTGGGAATGGGGCGAGAGGGCAGCATGGAACCGTCAGACAGGGAACTTAGTGTGATGCCACCCCAGAAATGCCAAGGAGAAATGAGTCTGTTGCTGCCTGCATTTCTTGGGCACCTCCTGTGCACAGCCTCCTCCGGCCTCAACCGCTTCTCTATTGGGCATCTGGGAGTCAGCGGGAGGTGCTGTCCTCTGAAGTCAGAGGAAGGACATTCAGGTCAAAGTTCCTGCGGAGGGAGCTTCTCTGAGGGAGGCCACCCAGGGGCATTTCGTGGACACCTCCCTCCAGGGAGGTCCTTCCTGCAGAGTAGACCTGTATGAGCCACACCCCAACCCTCGGAGTAAACCAGAGGGCTGGTTACTGATCCATTCCCAAGACACCCATGCTTTGGGCCATCTGAGCACACAGTGTGCACAGGGCGTCAGAGTGCTGGAAGCTCCTGGGAAATTCATAAGAGGGATGCAGCTTCCAGACATGAGCATCACATGGCATCAGGTTAAAAGTGCCTAATGCTCAGTGTCCCCAGTAGGGCTGCAGCTGTGATTTCCAAATGTGGACCCGGTCACAGAGTTGGTCTGGGGCCAGGCCCCCCCCCCACCCTCTGGGTGCTGCCTGCTGGCTTGGAGCAGGAAGAGGCACCTGCCATCCATCAGCCATCTCACCCCAAACAAGCCTCTTCATTTCTGTGAGTCCTAGTCTGCACACATGAAGTGGCAATGATAATACGCACCTGACAGGTGTAATTCTTGTAAGGCACCTAGATCAATACCTGCAAAATTATGAGTGCACAACAAACAACAACAGTAATATATGATATGCTCTACATAACAATAACATGCTGTGACATATGTGAGAATAATACATATGATGCCACCAACACTGCAGGGTACCCCCACTCCCCTTTCGAGTGGCACAGTCCTTTTCCCATGTGTTCACACACCCAATTGGTTCCTCCTCAGCATTGGCTGGCCTGGGAGGTATTTGCCTTTGTTAGGATCTAAAAGTGTTTTGCTTGGATCCATTGTGTGTTATGGTAGGTAGAATAATGTCCCCAAAGATGTCTGTGCCCTCATCCCCAAAAGCCATGAATCTGTTGCAGATGCATGGAATTTAAGTTGCCAACCAGCTGGCTTTAAAATAAGGGGGTTGGGCGGGTTACCTGGGTGGACCAGTGTAATCACAGGGTCCTTACAAGTAGAAGAAGGGGCAGAAGAGGTCAGAGTGCATGGCATGAGAAGGACTCTACCTGCCATTGTCTTTGAAGACTGCGGAAGAGGCCTCCGGAGAAGGGATGCAGCGGCTGGAAAAGGCAGAGGACCCACCCTCCCCTAGAGCCTCCGGAAGGAACCAGCCCTGCAGACACCTTGGTTTTAGCCCAGGGAACACTGTTGGATTTGTGACTTAGTGAACTGTAAGACAGGGAACTTAGTGTGATGCCACTAATTTTGTGGTCATCTGTCACAGCAGCAACAGGCAACTCACACGTGTGCTGACATCATAGTTTAGTGTCCACATACCCAAATCAGAGGCTCACTTGCCGTGTTGAAGCAAGTGCTCTGAGAAGGCTGCCATGCAGAGGCCCACTTTGACAGCACCAGAGGAGGACGGGACACCCCAGACATCACACGTGGAGCCAGTGGCAGCAATAATCAATGCAATAATAAGAATTCTTTATGATGTTGACCATTTGGATTCCCTGAGCCTTCTGTCTGAAAATTATCTGTGGGGTTGACATAACCTCAATTATCCTCAGCAGGGCAGAGTGGCTCGCTGATGTGTGACACCACACAATCATGACGCAAGAGTAGCTGTCATCCTCGCTGCTCACACGGACGGCCCTGTGCTTCTGTGATGGGCTGTATCAGTTACTTTCATGCAGCAGGAAGAACAGCTCAGAGTCTTGGAATGATCTGGACAGAAACATTAAATGCTTGTCTCATATAAATTCAGCCCACATCCATCTGGGCTCATTAAATCATCGAATTGCTCAGAAGCACCAAATTACTTCTTTCTAACAAATTACATTTTTAAAGCTGCTTGTTTGTTTCACATCTGGCAGTTGAGGCAAAAGCCAAAACTTGCATTCAGAGTCTGAGAAATCATCTCACCCTTTGCCTTCCTTTCTTTCCTTGGGGAGGAGAGAGAGGAGCAGGTGTTCAGAGGAGGTGGAGGATGGCAGAAAGCCACAGGTAGGACAGGCACTGGTCCTTGTGGGCTCTCGCAGCCCTGGTTGTGTGCATGCATGCTGTCTGATTTCACAGACTGCTGGCTGCATCCCAGTGGCCATCTGTCCTCCTTCAAGGAGGCCAGCAGGCAGCACTTGCAGAGATGCTGGGCTGGGAGGAGAGCAGAGGCACCTCCTTCCTCTCTGCCTCCAAGTCCCTGAGAGCCTCGTCTGGCTGGCCAGCGGACAGCCCTGGGAACCCATCCAACCCTTCCGCATCTGCAGACATTCCCAGGCACTCAGAGTTGGCCAGACCTCGGGGCTGGGGCCGTGGCCTGGCTGGCCGTGCTCCCTCAGGGAGAAGGAGCACCACACACCCCCACAGCAGCCTGGGGACCCTGCCCCCACCCCCTGTTCTCTCGGGCCTGAAGCAGGCTGGGGCCCTGTGCCCACAGCCGTGTGCTCTCCAGGGCTGGGCCTGGGTCTCCTCTGTCTGCACATCTTTCCTGAGCCCAGTGCCAACCCCAGCTGCCCCGATGCCATGGCCTCTCAATCCCAAGCCAGAGAGACCAGGCCCCCAGGCCCTGGGAGCAAGCCAGGTGAGAAAGGGTGAAGTCTTCCTCCCATCTCCAACGGTTTGCACTCTGCACCTTGCTTCTCAGACATCGGCAAGCAAAGGTTCACTCATAGAGCTTGTAGAAAAGCCACACTCCCTGGCCCCGGTCCCCTGGGTCATACCAGGTAGGTCCAGGAGAGGCCCCAGGATCTGTCAGGGGTCCTGAAGTCTACGGGCCACACTCTGAGTAAGCATGCAACAGAGCCTGCAGCCGAGGGCCAGACGGGGAGGTTCCGGCCAGGCCGGGCCTCGGGGACCGACGGCACAAGGGCCCGCGCTGGTTGCCCTTGGCGGTGTTTCGGCAGAAGGCTTGCGTCAGGGCAGCACAGCTGCTTTCTAGCCAGGTTCCTCCTCCTCTGAGGCTCACAAGACAGGTGTAGGGGGCGGAGTGTGTGTGTGTGTCCTGTCAAACCTAGACACAGCCAGACACTCGTGACAGTGGTCGGGGCAGCTCCTGATCAGGGGTGGAATAAACTTTCCCACGGGGGTTGGAGTCCAGCAGGATTTGCACACAGTGGCCAGGCACCTTCCGGGGAGAGTGAGGAGCAGGGAGAGGGCAGCGGGGGCTCAGGAGAGTCAGGGAAGTGGAAAGTCACAGAGGGGACGCAGGGGTCCGGCCACTGAAGCCAGGCCGACACCCTCCCACAGAGGCTGCAGACAGGGCCCGTCCCCAGGTGTGCGGGACAGACGGTCAATCCTTTGGACAGCCTGGAGGTTTCCCAGGAAGGCACTTTAAGGGGAACTGGGGTCTCCTAGGGGTCTGGCCTTGAGCTGTTAGAAACTATGTTTGTGTCTGTCCAAGTCTTTATAGGCCAGGGCGATGCCCAGTGGAGAAGGGCTCAGAGGGGCCGCGCTAGGGTCTGGCCGAGGAGAGAATCTTGGTCAGTGCTATGCTAAGTGCCGCCTTGTGCTGTCTGCGAGGCTCTGGGGCCTCGAAAGTTGCTGGCTGGAGGGTTGGACCCTGGTCCCACACCCCGGAGCACCTGCCACAGCCTGGAGGAGCCCTCGGGCCTGTGCCCACCAGAGCCCCAGGCTGCAGGGGGTCTGGGTCTCGTGGAAATGAGCTGTGGGGAGAAGTGGCCGGTTGATGTTGATGAGGGGACCTCAGCCAGTACAGGCACTCAGGCTACAACCTCGTATGACTGGGGAGGACATTTAAAAATAACCATCTAACCAAAAGTGATCAAAGCCCCTTTCCCACATGATGGGGGACTCGACCTCCTATGAGGCTGGCACAGGTGAGGACGCTGCTTGTCAGAGGGAGAACGGACACCTGGAGAGGTGGGGACAAGAGCCCAGGGGCATGAAGGTGAGATAGGACAGAGAAGGACAGAGCTGAGGGCCCTGCCCTGCCCAGCCCCTCCCGGGGACCCTGGGAGGCCAGTGCTGGGGGCTGTCAGGGCAGGAGGGGGTGTGAGACGGGGGCTGTGCAGGGCCAGGGCTGGTCACGGAGCTGAAACAGTCCAGCTTCATTGTAGATCCGTGTCGGAAAAGACGCAAGGGGAAACTTCCTTTTTACATTTGTTTATTAAAAAATGAAAAAATTCAAAAGAATTTTGGAAAAATTAAAAATAAATAGAAATTTCCTGAAGTGGGAAAAGTAACCCCAAACGACAGTCACTTACACTGAGGGAAGGAACGGAGGAAAAGGGGGAGGCCCAGGGCGGGCAGAGGTTGGCGGTCGGGGCTCACCCAGTGCGTGTCTTCCCCCAGGTACCGCGTGGTGGTCTCGTACCCACCGCAGAGCGAGGCGGAGATCGAGCTGAAGGAAGGCGACATTGTGTTTGTGCACAAGAAGCGTGAGGACGGCTGGTACAAGGGGACACTGCAGCGGAACGGCCGCACCGGCCTCTTCCCAGGCAGCTTCGTGGAGAGCTTCTGAGCAGCGGTGCTGTCCCCCGGCTCCCCGAGGGGGGCCCTCGGGAAGCCCCAGGGCACAAGGAGAGGGTGCTGTGGCCGCCCTGAGGGTCGGGGGCCTCTCCAGGTGCCTGGCCTGGGGCAGGGGCCAGGGCTGTGAAGGTCATGTCTTTGCCCACAACCCCAACGTAGAGCACACCCTGCGGTACTCTTCCACGAGAGGCCCACCTCTCTGTGCAAACCGTAAAGAAAGCTCCTTGTGAAAGAGAAGGTGCCCTTGCAGGCCCGTCGTGGCCGTGGCTTCCTGCTGCGCCGTGGCACCCTCCTTTGCTGCCTGCACAAGGTCGGAAGCTGCAGGAGGGCTGCAGGCTGCGTGGTGGGCATCAGGCCACGAGTGCTGGGGATGGCCCCCCCCATGCCCGCCTGGCCACCCTGGGCTTCCCATGGGGCCCAGATCGCTGTCACCTCTCTATATACCTCAGTCACCTGCCGCCCAGCCACTCAGCAAGGGTGTTCATGGCCTGGGGCTCTGGAATCCCGCGGAAGGCCCGCCACAAGGCTCCTCCTGTCGGGGTCTGGAGCAGAATCCGGTGTGGCTTTGTCTCCTGCCAGCATTGTAAGTGACACTCTCTGTTTCACCACCACCGACCCTTTGCATTGCTTCTTTCTTACGACATCTTTTTCACATGAAGCTGTTCGACTTTATATATTTCTAATGGGTCAGACGTTGCCTATTTTTCATACATCTGGTGCTGCCTTTTTGTAAAACTAGTAATGACTTGGTCGAGCTTGAAAGAAAAAATGTCTGAGGCGACATCAAAGGGGCAGGGTTTTTATATTTACCATATGAATTTTGGAGCGGCTGAAAAGCCCACTCCTCCACATCGGTGCCGCTACCGCTCCGTGGGGAGGGAGCGGATCCCTTTAGGTGGTTGGAGGGAGTTTGGAAACAGCCTGTTTCTCTAAACCTTTACCAAAACCCCATGCTCTGTCTAGACAGTGATGATGATTATTCAAGACCGGGAAACATTTTGAGAAAGGGCCACTACAATGTCCTTTTGTGTATCGGTAGAAGGAACACACGGGTCCTCCCCAGCCCAGGAGGGCAGATTCTTCCTTGCATTGCTTCAGAGAGAATGACTGCAATTAGCATTCTCAAAATAGGATTTCTTGCTATCAAAACGGGCAGTTGGTACCATAGTTCAGGTCACCACCTTGCAAAGGTTTTTTTCCCTTCTTTTTAAAAAATAAATAACTGCTCCCCGATCAGACAGCACAAACCCTCACCTGCTAGAGGCGAGAGGTGCACTGAGAACAGGGCTGGCTGCGCCTCCGCAGCCGTGCAGGACCCGGGGAGGGGAGGGCGGGAGAGGGTGAAGGGCAGCTCTGGTCCTGGGACCTCCCCTGAGTGGGGTGACAGGTGCCACAGCTCGCTTCCCCAGACCACTGATGGAGGGGCCCTGTCAGGATAGTTTTGTTCTCAAGAGTCACACCTTAGGAGCACACTCTGTCATCTCAAATTCTTGATGCGTAACCCCTCTGTCTACCTAGATTTTTATAAAAACCACTCAGACTTCAATGAGGCTGAATACATTAGGGGTGTCACAGGTTTTCAGGGGAACAACCAGTTCCAGAAACACATTCTCTTTCCCAGCATGAAGCCTTTGAGATTTGGGCCGCTTATTTTCAGAGTTCCCATGTGGGGACATGGCCTGGCTACTTGTCACCACCAGGTGGCTACGCACGAGGGAGTGACACCTGGAGAAAGGCTCTTTCCTCCCTCTAGATGAGAACACATTTCATAGACTTGAGAAATTCGTCCAGAATCGGAGAAAAAATCTGGTTTAAACACAGGGCCCCCTGTAGGTGAGTGACAACCAGAAGGTATCTATTTACCTTTGCTGCCAAATTAGTGGCCATGCACAAAGATCCTGTGCATGTTTAAATTCATGCTGTCACCAAAGAGGTGCACAGATTAACACCCTGAGTGATACACATGTTCTCCAGCGAAACCAGACTAACTCAAGTCTCCAAAGAATAAAAAGGTTTTTTAAAAAAACAAGGGCACAAGCAACAGAATAGACTTACTCGGACCTTCTTTCCTCTGGTGCTTCTGGCAGGGATGTGCTCAGCACCTAGTGACGGCGGCTGAGGCGGCAGCCCCAGGCCGAGCACCCCCACCTCACGGGCCAGAGCTGGGCAAGCATCCCTGTGCCTTTGGAAGACATCAGCCGCCCCTGTCGTGGCAGAGTCAGGGGTGGGCATTGGTGCCACCTTGGGGGGAAAATGATGCCGTGAGCCCAGCCAGGGCCAGGGCCTGCTCTGCGAGGGCTCTGGGAGCTGATGCCAGGCTGCCAGAGAGAGGGGCAGGCCCACGGGCGGTGCTTGCGCTGAGTGTTCTACACACGTTCAGGCCCTGCAGCCTTTGAGACGATGCAGTCTGCAGGCGAGAGCAGGAGTAGAATTAGCTCTTTCCTCCAGGCCATCTGGCCTCAAAGGACACCCCGTTTTGGCTGTACTTTGCCTAAAACCCTCATGTTCTATGCTGGCCTCACAACTGCACACATCTTAGCTGTGCGGTGGCATCTGGTGGCCCAGGTGATTTGCCGTGAGGAGCCCAGTAGAGTCCATGGCCATGATTAAATGACGCCAGTGCACCCCAAGGAGCCAGCACGGCCACCACCAGGGGCCCAGGGAGCGGGGAAGGGCAGCGGGAGGGCAGCCCACGGGCACTGTCCTGCGTCCTCCCAAGGTGGCTGCCAGGCTGGGCGCCCGACACAGCTCAGCGACTGACTGAGATCCTTTGTACTTTGCACAGTTCACACACACACACACACACACCAAGGTTTCTGTTCTACACAAATGTCAGCGTGTGGTTTTGGAAGACTTGACAGTAATGTCAAACTATGATGCCTGTGTTTCCGAGTCTTTAAATAAAAATGAACACGGAGAGGCCTGTGTCTGGATGAAGAGCAGCGGGGTTGGGCAGAGGCTGCGAGTGAGGGCCCTGGGTAGGAGGGACAGCCTGTCGGCACGTGCTCACATATGGGGGACGCAGGGTCTGTATCAGGGCAGTGGCCATCGAGGAGGCCAGGAGTCGTGGCAGTGGTGATGTCAGGTGGCCGCACCCAGCACACACTGGAGATCCACAGGCAATAAGAGTGGGGCCTCAGGAGCGAGAGGCTGGCCCCCTGGAAGGCAAGGGGACTTTCTGTAGATGACTCACCTTCCTCCCTTGTAGTTATTCACGTCACTGTCAGCCAGAAGTGTGTGGTGTTGACCTCATGACAAGCAGCCTCCTGGACCTGCTCTTGTCTCTCTAGTCTTGGGGGTGCCCGAGCCATGGGGAGCTGTTCTCTGCAGCACAAGATGTGGGTGCAGGGAGCCCCACAAATCAGACAGACTGACAGCTGCAGAGTGTCAGGGACAGCGTGCTTTCTGAAATGGGCTTCCATTGCCCTCTTAGCTGAGACATGCACCCAGATATTTATACTTGAGCTGCAAGGATGCTTAGCAAAGAGCCATTTTACTCTTCTGAGACAATTAAGTGAACTTGCCAGGAATGTTGGCAGGCACCTGTAGTCCCAGATAATAAAGAGGCTGAGATAAGAGGATTGCTTGAGCCCAGGAGTTCAAATCCAGCCTGGGCAAAATATTGAGATCTGTCCCCCATCTCTAAAAAAATTTTAATTAAAAAAATTAAATGAACTTGTATAAGAGTAACACAGCAGGGGTAGTTACAGGGGAGGCTGTGTGGGCCCAGCACTATGGTAAGGAAGTGTGTGTGGAAGGTGCTCTTACCTTTGTTTGCTAGATGAGCAATCAGAGTTAGAAGAGGTTAAATGAATTGCCTTGGGTTGCACAGCTCAAATGGACTGCCATGACTCAAACTCAGGTCTGCTCTTCCAACTCAAAGGCTGGCCACTAAACCTACGTCTGCCCCTTTGTAGAAATATTATGTCCAGCAGAAGAGAGTGGGGAGAGGAGGTCCAGAGGAAACGTGGCAGTGCCCATCACAATGTATCTGGAGAGGCTGGCTGGCAGGCCAATGCAGCCAGTCTGCTGGGCAGAGATATCCTGACTGTGAGACCACATGGCAACCCCTCGGGGCCTGGTGCCATTTTACATTCAAATCACAAACCCCACTCCCCGTGTTCCAAATCCATGCTCACTAAGCAAACAGGACTAATTTGCCTTAACACAGGGAGAAAGGTGTTAGGGTGGCCCAACTGTTCAGCCTGTGCAACAGAGACAGTTCTCATCAGCCATCAGTGAACTGGGCTGCCTCAGTCCCTATGGATTCTGAGAGCAGGAGTTGGCACCCCTGCCTCTACCCGATGCTGACAAGGCCATGTCCCTGAAGTGGAAAACGCTGGGTCTTCTTTCCCCGGGAACATCTCCACGGGCGGGCCCTTCCCCCAGCCACGCAGAGTGCTGCGGGGTGAGCAGCGAGGGTGAGAGCCACTGGCGGCTGAGCTGCAAAGACCGCACACACCTGGCCGAGGGACCGGATGGGTAATCTCAGACACCTCAGGGGGCTCATGAGGCTCCTGGGAGAGGGAGCCAAGAGGGCTGGAGACCCCCTGGGGTATTCAGAGGGGTGAGGCAGGCCAGGGCCTGGAGGGAAGGGAGGCGATTCACAGTCTTATTTACATAGAGTTTTCACATGGACCATCTCAATCCTACAACAGCTCTTGAAGTGTGGTTCTTATCATCCCTGTTTTACAGGTGAAATTTTGACTCTGAAAAGTTCTAGTATTCACTTTGAATTAAATAAGGGGCAGAGCCAGGACTTCTGACCATACTAGAAGGACGGTTATGACAGCCAACTGTCTGCTGTCAGCACTAACCACCAAACGAGCTGGGCGCTCCTATCATATTGTCGTATAGAAGGAGAAATCGAGGCAGCCCAGGCCTAATGCCTGGTGTGAGGCCAGGCTCTAGGCAGAGCTGTGGTTCCATCCTGCTATGGGACAAGAGGAAGGGCCGGAATAGCCCGCGGACACCGGGGAGGAGTCTGTGTCAGTCCCACGGGCCACGCAGTGCATGGTGATGGGCCGGGAGCCGTTGCTCTGCACTTTCTGGAACAGAAGCGGGAAGGAGGGTCTTAATGCCCCTCCTCTTGCCAAGTCCCTGGATGTCGAGGTGGGACACAGCACCCCATGAGACCTGTACCGCTCCGAGACAGCAGCTGGGGGAGTCCGGGGCTACCCCTTCCCAAGCAGCTCCAGCCCGGCTGGGCCTCACAGTCGGGGGACTGTGCCAGGATCCTGATGGAGTTATCTGCTGTCTAGTCATGTTATCCTGCCAGGTGGTCCTTGCACTTATCAGAGAAGGCCACCTCCAGCTGGCCATGAGGGACACGTTGTCCCTAGCGTCTGAAGCTGGCCACACCTTGCTGAGACTGTCCTCTGCACTGTCCTCCACGGCCAGAACTGGCGGCTTTTTATTCGTCCATCTCGATAGGAGCCTGTGCTGGCCACATCCTCACTGCAGCTGACCCTTCCCTCAGTGACCGCCCCCACTCCTGCGCTCTGATGGGCCACACTGAGATCAACTGGCACCTTAGGGGTTAAATTCCAGGCACCCAAGACAGTGGTGGCAGAGGGCCATTTGTTAGGGCCCTGGCATCTCAAAATGCCAGAAAACCAGCTGGAATGAGTAAAACGAGGACACTTTGACTCGAGTGTCTGAAGAGCCAAGGGCAGTCAACTGGACGTGTGGACACGATGGGGGGTCTGGGGCTCCATGGGGACACTCGGCATCTGGCTGGTGGGAACCGGGATGTGGAATATCCTGTGCTGTGTAGAATAGTCACACGATGAAGACTGCCTAAAATGCCACGAGTCGGTCCGTTAAGAAACCCTGGTTTTGATGTGATTTGCTTCAGGCACGGCTGGATCTAGGTGCTTCTGTGATGTCACTTTGCCCTGCTGCCCTCCACGTTGGCTCCTTTTTCAGCAAGCTATCCCTCGAGTCACAGCATGGTGGTCACCGGCAGGTTCAGGATGCCACCCTGACCCCTTGGCCATCCCTGCAGAGGTAGAGCTGCTCTTTCTCAATGGCCCTGGCCAAAATCCTGGCATCGACTCTCCCCACTCAGTTTGGGCCCGTGCTGCCCCCAGACCCAGCCTTGTGGACAGAGGACAGGCACATGCAGAGGGCCAGTGCCTGGGCTGTAGGCCCCACCCAGGCCACATGGATGGAGCGCGGCAGCGAGAAGACACCCCTCCCAGGGCCACCCCCCATGACACACACCCCAAAACCCCGCAGCAGTGTGTGAGAGGACCAGGCATCAGAGGGTCACCATATCGTGTTTAGGAAAACAAGGAATAAAAACTGGATCTAAAAGAAGTCCCATACATAAACTAAGAACAGAAAAAAAAGATAAATAAATAAATAAATAAATAAAAGAAGTCCCAGAGGAAATATTGACAGACTTGGACATAATTATGTCCACATGGAGAAAGAAGCCTTAGTTTGGAAGAAGTCACATTCTGTCACGTCCGGAGGAAATGGAACCGGATGAAAGCCCGGGTACAGCCAGGAAGTGTTGAAGGAGACACGTCACCGCACGCCGTCCATTCCTCCGTTGGTGAACAGATAATTATAGGCACCCACAGAGACAGGGCGGAAAGGGCAGACACAGCTTCCCACCCCCGCCACAGCCACCACAGACACCATGGTCCCTGCCTGAGCAGGACATGTCAGAAGGTCCCGCCTGGACGTCCCACATCTCAGGCAAGGAGCTCGCACGTTCCTGCCAGGAGAGACGGGAAGAAGTGCCCCCTGCCACGGTCACACGGGACTTGGCTCCAGGTCTGGGCACCTTCTCTCCACCCTGCCCACCCTACTCACTCATCCCGCAGCTGCCCCCCCTGCCTGGCTGCGGCGTCACTGAGATGGATCAAGGCAGATGACCCCACCCCAGGCACTCAGACCCCCCTGGAGCTTCTGCCAAGTGGGCCCAGCCGTCAGTCAGATAAATCTGCATCTGGTGCTGTGGAACCAGGTGCACAAACCCATGGTGCCTGTATCGGTCGCTAGGGCCACCCTAACACCATACCACCCCGAGCAGCTTAAACAACATAACTGTATTTCCTCGCCGTTATGGAGGCTGGAATTCCAAGATCAAGGTGCCAGCAGGGTTGGCGTCCTCTGAGGCCTCTCCCCTTGGCTTGGAGATGTCATCTTCTCGCTGTGGCCTCCCGTGGTCATCCCTCTGTGCCTGTGTGTGTCCTAATCTCTCTTTAAGGGTATCAGTCAAATTAGATTAGGGCCACCCTAATGGCCTCCTTTTAACTGAACCAAACTTGAAATACACTCACATTCTGAGGTCCCAGGGGTTAGGACTTCAACGTGTGAATTCCAGGGGGACACAGTTCGGGCTGTGGCAGTGCCAGTGCTCATGGGGAGCACATTGTAATGAAGTCAAAAGTTAAATTAATTAAAATGAGCAGACAATCGCTCTAGTGCAAAGTACTAAGGGATAGCAGGAGAATCTCATGAAGTTGGAAGGGTGGCGTGGAGGGTCATCTGGCGGGCAGGGGTAGGTCACAGAGCAGGGGGGGGGGGGCAGGATCCAAGGATGCGTTTCAGAGCAAAGCATGTCTAAAGCCCCCTCTGCTGGTAGTACAGGCAGTGGGCCCCGTGATAGGGAAGCCAGTGTCGGAGCTGCGCAGATGCCAGGAAGAGGTGAAGTTGTCCCTGCCGTGGGGGGCAGCGAGGTCATGGGAGCAGCGGCAGCCGTGAGGGTCCTCTGGGCAAGCCAGGTCAATGTGGAGACGGAAACGTCCCAGAGGGAGGCTGCCCCAAAGTGGCTCTTCTGGAGTCTGTGCTGTGATATCTTCACTACTTGAAAGCACAGGTGGAGGAAGGGAGGGGTGGGCGTGGGGTGCCCAGAGACCTCCCATCTGTGGGCCAGCCTGTCACAGCCCATCAGTATACCCCGTTCTGAAAGCCTGGGGCTCCCGGTGCCAGGTGGTAGGTGCCAGGCCCTGCCCAACACACGCTGAGGGACTTGGCCGGACTCCACCCTCATGGGGCACTGTGGCCCAGATATGGTGGGATCCAGGGCTTCATGTCTGTTCCTGGCCAGGACCAGGGGCTCTGAGTGCCACTGCCCTTCCCAACAAAATAGCCACCAAAGCCTGCACAGTGGCCCTTGCTGTGTGCGGTGTAATGTCCCCCTCACCACCCCCAGCCTGGCTGGCAGGGCAGGGCTCCATATGACCGGGACCTGGTCTCCTCCCCATGCTGGGGGCTACACGGGAGTGAGAACGGCTGTCCTGCAGGGGGAGGGAAGGCAAGAGAGGGAGAGACAACAGCAGACGGGGAGTGACAGAGAGCAAAGGTGACAACAGGTGCATGCGGAGGCCTGGGTAACTGGGCCCTCCCTGGAGTTCTGTGGCATCCTTGTCATAGGTGAAGATGGCAAGGAACTTTGATCACGCTCATTTCACAGGTGGGGAAACTGAGACAGAAAGCTGTTAACCAGCTCACCTCCAGAGATGACAAAGGGGTGGTGCAGCTGGGATTCAAGCAGAGCAGTCAGCATCCAGAGGCCACATCCTAACCCTCAGCTGGAGCTCGGCTCCAGGAGGCCTGGCTGAGTGGCTCCTGACACCACATCCCCACTGGATACCCATGTCGTGTCAGCCAGACCCAGGGTGGGAAGACGGGGTCTCACGGCCATCATGGGGACTTGGCTGTCCTATGGCCTAGTGTGTCATGTGGCACACTTGGTGGCAACATGCTCTTTTGTCAAAAAGAACAAAAGTTCCCCACTAGCTGGTGGACCTCTGCTCGGGCCCACAGTCTGGTGATTGGTGGCTCTGAGGGGTCCTGGCTGGAAGAACCTGCTCGCTGCACCTGAAGCTGCCTGGACCAAATGGTGACAAGCTAAGGCCAGCACTGCTATGACACCTCATGGTACCCACACGGGTGGGGACTACAGGGAGGGAAGAGGGAGGAATATGAGCCCAGGGTTGGGAGCAGTTCTGGTCTCATACCTGCCACCAACTGGCATTGTGCCCCTAGGTGGGGCCGGGGCTGGGGCTGCCTCACCAGCAAACCCTAATCCACACCCTCCCTGCACTTGGCTGCTATCCCCAAGGCCCCTGAAATAAGGAATCTCAAATAAGGAGGTGGCCAGAGATAGGGGTGAGGCTTCTGCAGGGTTCCAGTGGAGCAGGCCCCCCCCTGAGCCCATGGGGAGCGTACACCCAGGAGGCTGAGGTAGGGGCGATCTCTGTCTGGCCCTCCTGGCGGCCAGTGTGGTGGCTGCCTCCAGCAGAGGCCGACCCAAGGGAGAACACCCTGCCACAGCATACTGCCCTCTGCGAGGAGGTGTATCCCACCCCAGCCTTGAGGCTAGACAGAGGAGCAGAGACTGGACCCCAGTCCCTTAGCTTGGAGTCCCCAGGGCTGTCTCCAAATGCAGTGCTGTGAACACAATGTCACTGGACACTGTGTAGGAGGCCCCCAGAGGCTGCCCAGGGCCCTGGCTGGCAGGCGTGTTTCCACTGAGGACATAGGACAGGTCTGAGTCCTCAGGGACCAAGGTCAGAGGGAAGAACTGGACCTATTCCAGGCAGCACAGCTGCAGCCTGAGGCCAAAATTCTAGAATCATCACTGCCAAATCAGCCCCAGCAAAGACGAAGGCCCCAGGGACAGGTGACCTCTGACCCACCCTGCCCGAACCACCGAGGCCTGCCAGAAGGCCACGGCCCCCTCTGCCTCTTCTACAGGTGGGAGTCGGGCAGGCTTGGGGACTATTTGCAGGACACACAGGAGCCCCATCACAAAAAACTTTCTTTGCAGCTCTCTGGGGGATGTGGGGCAATGTCTGTGTCCACATCTGACCCACCTTTAGGGGGCTTGTCCACCCTCCTCAGCCATCTCTGTCTCATTCAGTTCCTGAGGCACCTGTTCTGGAAATTCTTCCCCTGGCTCAGGCCTGTGATATGCCCTGACCCTCCTCCACGTGGGCCCCAGGCCACTGTCCTCTGTCCCCTACATGCCGTGGTGGTGGCAGCACTCTCCTGTCTGAAATGCCTCTCACAATTGCAGCCACCACCTCTCCTGGAGCCACGCTGCGGTGTCCGACTGCTGCTGGGCGTGTGGCCCCATGGCCCAGGCACCCGACACTCTGGGCACAGCCGTCACCCCGAGTCCTGCCCTTCCAGGGCTCCCACGGGTGCTTCCTTTGCCCTCTTCTGAGTGTGTGGCGAACTGCCCCTTGTTGCAGCTCACTCACCTCTCCCTGGCTCCTCCACGCCATCCTCTGCCCCCTCCTGGCCTAGCTGCAGGGATGCCTGGGACGGTCCCACCAGGTGTGCATGGCCCAGTCTGCTCTGCGCCGTGCTGATCACCAGGAGTTTTCCATGTCCCCCAGCCACGCTCCCTCCTCGTCCACAGCAGTGGCCCCGCCTGGTCTCCTTGTCTTTTGTCTCGTGTCTCTTTCTCCCCGTCAAGTGTTTCTCAAGAACCCTTGACTGGAGCACCACCTGGCCCATATGAATGAGTCAGCCTCAAGGCCGAGTGAGAAAGAGAAGCTAGAAGGCCACCTGGAGGGCTCTCCCCAGGCACTCCAGCCCCTCCAAGGGTCCTCTGAGGTGCCCCGAGACCCACGCCTCCTCACGAGGCCCTGACACTTCCCCTGCCTCCTCGTGGGCCAGCAGAGGCGGCTGCCTGCTGTCCTGCCTCCCACTACTGGCTTGCACGCAGGTGGCCTGGCAGCCGCTGCCTCAGTGGCATCTTTGTGTCCTGGCGGCTTCTGGGTCACCTCCTGCAGGAGCCCACACAGCACCTTCACCTGCCCAACACAGAAGCGCAGGCCTGAGGGAGCCAGTGGGCAGATGCGACTCCCTCCCTGGGCCAGTTCTGAGACATCCCACACTAGTGCCGCAGCCTCTGTCCCCAGTTCCCTCGAGTGACTACCCAGAACAAGGCACCTGCTTAGGTCCCGTTTATTCACACCAGACCCATGTGCATGCACAAACCCCAGATGCTACACACACATGCACATACACATGCCCCACATGCACACACATAGCACACACAGGCGTGCATACAACATGTACCCTCACAACTGACGTGTGTGCGTGCACACACACGTGCACACATACCTGCATGGATGAGACTCAGCGGGAGAGGCTGTGAGGGAGGGGGAGGAGCGAGGACAGCCATGGAGGCTGTGGCCTATGCCCACCCCAAGGCCAGCCTGTGGCTTCAAAGGATGTGTCCAGGGGTGCAGGGGAATAAGTGGCCCCAGCAGACCAAGCCCTCAGCATCCGACATGGGGTAGCCTTGCTCCCAAAGCACCACAGCCTCCCCAGAGGACCACAGGACGCACGGATGCTGGCAAGTGACAAAGCCTAGAAAAATGTGCAGCCCATCAGAAGCCCAGGTAGCCCCCCAGGAAGGGCCTTCCTGTCCCCACCGCTCCTTGCTGCCTGAAGCATGTTGCCAAGTCCCTCGGGAAGGCAGCACTCTGCTTTCTGTCACTGAGCCAGACACTCCTGGGGCTCTGAGATTTGGTTGAAACTTAAAGCTCAGCAACCAGCTCCCCAGGCCAGCTTCAGAGCTTATGTGACTCTACGGGAATTCCCATGTGCTGGGCTGGCCATTTCTAGAAACTTATGATTCATAACTTTGTTATGGCTCTGAGCTGGTAAATATGGAGTTTCTGCTTTGGACTCAGAAACCCGTGTTATAAAACATTTAACAAGCAGCCCACCTCCCCCAGCGCCAGTGAGTTGGGACTTGTGCACAGCCTAAACCCACAGGTCCGTGGGAGTGGAGTTAAGTCCCCGGGCATCTGTGCCCAGGCCAGCGGGCAGCTGCAGGAGGTGCAGGCCTGGTGCTGTCCTGGAGGGGGCGCTTTCCCCATGTGCAGCCCCCAGGCCTCCAGCATGCAGGGTCTGCTGTCCACAGTGGCCTGGGGTATGGCCACAGCCCGGCCTGGAGTTCTCTTCCCCTCATTTGTCATTTTTGGTCACCATGGGACCGATTAGTCCTGGAACTCTCTGTGCAGTTTATTTCACTGTGTGAGGTCCACAGCTCGCCTCCCTTGGGGACTGGGTGTACGGGAGGAGGCTCCCCCCAGTCACGTCCTCAGCACACACAACTCCTTTCCTGGCCTCGTGCTCCCCCCACCTCCTCCCAGACCCTCCTCTTCCTCCACACACGTTCCTTCTCCCCAAGCCCTCAACTTATGCTGGCCAAGGCTCCCAAATGCAGAGCCAACTGCTCCTGCCACTTCCCAGCCCCAGAGCCCACCTTGTGGACACCAGTCCAGGATGACTTTGACCTGGAAATCCCCTGTAGCCTCCCAGGACTGGACGCTCCTGCCCACTGGGCACAGGGCTGGCCAGGCGCGCCAGACCTGGGTCGGGATCCGTGCCTCCGGGAGGGATGTTTGCACAGGAGCCCTGTTTCCCTGCTGCGCAGGCCACCCCAGGGAGAGCGCACCAGCTGCTCTGTCAGCTTCTCTCTGGCCTCGGCTGTTGCCGACTGAGCACCGCACGAGGCACTTTACAAGAGTATCTCGTTTAATTTGACAGGCACCCTACAGGCTGGGACTCTCGCCACGGCCATTTTACAAATGGGAGCGTGGCTTCAGGGAGGTTAGGTGACTTCCCCCAGACCCCACGGCCAGTGATTGGCCCAGCTCAGAGTCCAGACCTATGCTCTTAGCTCCTCAAATACATGCAGCATGGAGAGTCCGTGACTCCCGCAGAAGAGGCGTCTGCTCCAAGAACCACCGCTTGCCTCCTCATTTCTGATGGCCGTTCCCATGATTAGTACAGTCAATGAAATTGTACATAAAGCAAATGTGCATATATCGAATAAAAATTTCCAACTACACTTTGCTGGAATTCAGAAAACGATGCATTCTCACAGAAAGTGTTTGGATTCCGATGCATATTTATTACTGTCCAGTTCGCCCAGACTTGCATTTGCATGGTCCCCGACTCACTGTCTTTCTCCTACTGTAAAGAACAGCCCAGAGAGAGTGGCACCAGGCGGGAGAGGCCATGTGAGCTCGGCCCTGCAGCGGCACCAACTGGGACCCTACCGTTACTGGCAAGGTGACACTGGTCTCCAGGGTCACTTGTGACCTGAAAAAAGACCTTTTCAAAAAAAGAGCAGACAGGCATTAAAAATAAATATAACCACATCTGCATAGACGCCGTGGGCTGGTTCCCATTTCCTTCTCCTTCCTAAGTAAGGAGGAAGTCACGGTGTCCAGCACACTTCTGTCAAGGGTGTGTGAGGTGTTGCTTTCCATGCCTGCTCCTGTCGCTGCTCCATTTACATAACATTCTTGAAACTACAAGACCACAGATACGGTGAACAGGTGAGTGGTTGTCAGGGGCTGGGGGCAGGGTAGGGTGGGAGAGAGGCAGGAAGTGTCTGTGGCTACATAGAGTGGCCCCGGGGATCTTTGTGGGGACAGACTGGAGTAGGGTCATGGGAATCTACACGTGTGACCAAATTGCATGGAACTACATGCTTAGTACACACACACACACACACACACCTACACACCACCATGCATGTAAAAGGTGATAGCTGAATAAGGCCAGTGGTTTGTACCAAGGCCGATTTCCTATGATATGGCACCGCGTATGGTTTTGCAAGATGTTATCACCGGGGAAAACTTGGTGGAAAGTACATGGAATCTCTCCGAATTTATTTCTTAAAACTGCACGTGAATCTACAGTTAGCTCAAAAGAAAAAGTTTATAAAACAGGGAGAGGAGCTGGAGCTGCGTTCAGAGCACAGAGATAGACGAAGCGGGTGGGAGTGAGAGCACTGTGCAAGCCTTACGACGCTAAGGGTGCCCCCGAGAAGCATCGGAGAACGGCCCTCAGATGAGACAGGGAAGGGCAGGGCTCCCAGGGTGGTCACCAATGTGCTCTGGAAATCAGGGTTTCCTCGGCCACTTGGGCACAGGGTCCGGCTGGCACGGCGGGAGCCCGCCCTTACAGGTGCCCGGGCAGAGTCGGGGTGCCGTGAGCTGGAACAGCTGGTCCCACGGAGCTGGCGTGTTCTATTTATTTCCACTCCTTTCATTTGAGACTTGGTGTTTGTGATAATCAAAAGACGTTGCCAGCTGGACATGTCATCGGGAAGCCGGGTGGGCCCCGAGCAGAGGTGAAGCAGGGTGGGCCCGGAGCAGACCCTGGCAGCTGCGGCCCTCCTTGGGGGCCCTGCTTTTGACACTTTAATTACAGATTTAATCAGCTCATTACCAAGTACCTCTTATTAGGACATGTTATAGTAGGTGTTAATTGAAGCTGGGTCTTTGAAGATTACTGTTCCGCAGGGGTGGAGAGGGCCACGTCCGCAGCTGCCACCCTGCCCAACAGCCGGCCCAGGCCCACCTGCCCACCCGGCAGCCGCATAGATGGGACGGGACAATGTCACCCCACGATGGCAGCAATTGCTTTGCAATCTTTAAAGTTTTGATGAAACTGTTTTTCAAATTGTAATTTTAAAAAAAGAAACTGCTGAATGTACATGTGCAAACGGAGTCTCCTAACTCTTGAGATCAGTCAGCAGTTAGTGAGTTTTGAGGGGGGGCCTCATGGTCTGTATGTGGCTCTTCGTCCCAGCTGCAAGTTAGCATTGGAGAAGGAACCCCAGTGCCCACCCCCACCCCAGAGATTCTGTGCAACGGGCGGGGACCAGGCCCCACACGCTTCCCAGTGACACTAATATGCCACAGGCACTAGGGACCATCACTCTCTATCTTCACTTCAAGAAGCAGTGACCAGATAGTCATGAGTGCCTGCCCAGGGTGGTGGCACATGGCGGGCAGACGTACCCTGGCACAGACGACCAAAGAAGTGGTGCTTTGAACTACATGTGTGTTCAGACAGGGCTGCGAGAATGCAGTTCCATGTATGAATTGTGGATTCCCCATTTAGAGCCAGTGCTGACAGGCATAAGCACACCTTCTACGTCAGGAAGCCAGCTCTGCACTCCCTGCTGGGACCTCCCCACGCCTCCTCCACAGACGCAGGGTGCCTGGCACACTGCCAGCCCCACCTCCTCCAGCCGCCATCTATAACAAGGCCTTACGCAAGCACCCCGTCTGAACACAGCGCCAGTGACGCAACAAGGGCTCCTACAGGGCAAAGGCTCTCTCAGGCCTGGAGCCTGGCCCTTGGCTCTGTGGCCCTGTGGAAGACACACCCGAGATCCAGGCACAGAGCAGAGCCCTTCCCATCTGAGAGGGCACAGACCCTTGCCATGTATCCCACCTCTGGAGATGCCAGGGAGCAAACCACCCTCCCTGCCAGCCTGGCTCCCAGAGACTGCCACAGTCACATATCCGTGGCACTAAGGGCACTAAGGAATCAGTAAGACAGACATGCATAAGGAGGCCCGGGTAGTGATGGGCAGGACCTGCTGTGGGCAGGGCGGTGACTCAGCCAGTGGACCTTGTAAGGGATGGCTGTAGGGTTGGACGAGATGTACCAGGGGCCTTGAGATATTCACACTCTTAGGCCCTTTGGGAAAGCTAACCAAGGAAATACTCAGAGATGTGAACAATAATGATAACGGATATTTATTGGCCAGGCATGGTAGCTCACACCTGTAATCCTAGAACTCTGGGAGGCTGCAGCAGGGGGATGGCATGAGCTCTGGAGTTTGAGACCAGCCTGAGCAAGAGCAAGACCCCATCTCCAAAAAAAAAAAAAAATTAGAAAAATTAGCTGGGCATGGTGGCGTGCACCTGTACTCCCAGCTACTTAGGAGGCTGAGGCAGAAGGATTGCTTGAGCCCAGAGTTTGCGGTTACAGTGAGCTGTGATAATGCCACTCACTGCACTCTAGCCTGGGCAATAAGGTAAGACTCTGTCTCCAAAATAAAGAGGATATTTACTGAAGCATTATCCATAATCATGAAAAAAATGGGGAAGACGCTAAATGCCCACCCATGGGCAATTATAAACTGGCTTGTGCTGTGTGGACATGTCGGGCAGTGTGGGCACCATGTCCGTGTGCTTGGCTCGAGACAGCACTCACAAGCACACAGGGGACCAAGCCTGAACCCTGGATGTGCAGAGAGGAACTGACTAGAGACACGTACCAGATCCTAACCCTGGGCTTGGGGCCCCCTGTGGTTTTCATTGCCTCTTGATCTTTGCCCTTCTTTTCCATAATTTCTATAATGAGCATATCCCTGGTTTAGAAACCCTTAATAATTTTGAACATAAAAGGCCTCATTACTGGGTGTGTGTGGCCGCCCAGACCTGCCTGTGCAGCGGCCCAGCGCGCTCCCCACTGTTCACGTGCTCAGCAGGAGAGAGGAAAGTGCACGCCCTTGTGAGGCCTGGGCGGCAGGACCTGTCTCCTAACTGGTCAGCTGGCCAGGGAACTCACCTGTGGAAGGCCCGTAGGTGGCATGGCCATGCAGCACAGCTGTTGCGTCTGTGGCCACAAGGCGGCTGTGGGGTGAGGAGTGTAGCCCATCACACCTGGCACCCACGCCCACCGGGGGGCTTTCCTGGGAGGACACATAGGCAGAGGCTGGGCAGTGCCTGACAGCAGGTTCGAGCTCTCTTGCTGCCGCCTCTTCTGTCGTCACCTGACCCAGCCGACAGCCAGTGCCCACCGCCCACCGCAGCCCAGGGCCTGCCTGGCCCCACAGCCCCAAGTGGGGACCCCCGGGCGGCCAGTAGAGCTGCCCTCTGAGCCCAGCCCAAGCACAGAACAGTGAGCAGAAGGATGTGGGTGTTTTAAGCCACTGCATTGGGGGGGGGGGGTTGTTATGGACAGTTAGATGACTGGGTCACAGGCCTCAGCTTGACCCCAAGGCTGGCCGTTTGTCGGGGCCGGTCTGAGGCTCGACCTCACTGAGCCATCGGGTGGGAGCAGCACAGTGCAGGGCGCAGTGGGGCCTGCGTGGAGGTGACTTGGGGTGTCCTCAGTGCACGACGCCTGCCCCCCAGGCAGGGACACCCGGCCGGCTGCCTCACTTGGGACTCTGGCTTTTACCTTCTTCAAAATCTCTTCAATATTGGCTAATCTTTGTCCTTTGAGGTTGGATTTATTTTCAGAAATGAACAAAAGTCAGCAGAAGCTAAATCTGCAAATCTAAATAAAACTGTTTAAAAAAACAAGGCAGAAACACAAAGTAATGAGACCAAGTTGTGTTCTTTGTTCAGCTATCCTTGCAAGAATTCCCCGAGGAAAGTCCCAGATACGTTTAGGCTGCAGCTGAACCTCTTGAATATTTGCGTTGTTTTCTTTGAATCTGTTAACTTCAAGAAATTCTGGCCGATTTCCTAAAATCACAGCTCTTTGCCTTATATTCATACGAGAGCAGGCGTTCAGAGACTGCGCTCAAGTTTCACACCCGATCTCCAATCCCCAGTGGTGAGGGCGATGGTGGGGGAGGCGTGACCCCCAGGCTGCCCTCAGGGTGGGTGGGTGGAGAGATCTGCACTTCCAGTTCCAGACCCTGAACCTGCCAGCCTGGGCCTGTGGATGAGCCACTTCACTTCTCTGAGCCTGTTTATAATTGAAAATGGAGGGAGCCCCATGCTCCCTTGTCACCAGGCCCCTGACCTTATGGGCAATGTGGGGGCCCCCTGAGTCCTGGCAACCGGGCAGGTGAGACCCAGCAGGTGGGCATGGGACAGCCCTGCTCCTATCCCTCCCTCGGGGAAGGCAGGACCCTGGGAGGACTCTGGAGGTCAGAGGTCTCTGTGTGATGCAGATGGCGGTGCCGGGCTGGCGCGGCAGGAGTGGGTGCCATCAGAGCAGGGAAACCGGCTCTGGGAAGCAGGTAGAAAAATCTGAGGTGAGGAATAGTACTCAGGCTGCACGGTGGCCACGCCCCTGTCCCTGGGGCAGTGAGTTGTGTGACTGGTACACTCCCCAGCCCTGCTGGGACGATTTCCCTGGCAGCTCAAAGAGACAGGGCCAGAGGCACGAGGCCAGACGTGGGGGTGGGTGAGTTGCCAGCAGCTGTGCCCCTCAGCCGCTTGTGTGTCCAGTGGGAACTCCCAGGTCTCCACCTCCCTGTCCAGTGGGAACTCCGGGTCTCCACCTCCCTGTCCAGTGGGAACTCCGGGTCTCCACCTCCCTGTCCAGTGGGAACTCCGGGTCTCCACCTCCCTGTCCAGTGGGAACTCCCAGGTCTCCACCTCCCTGTCCAGTGGGAACTCCGGGTCTCCACCTCCCAGGTCTTTCTAAAGAGCTAATGAGTCATAGGTGAAAGGTGTCTGGCCTGGAGTTAGGGGAAAATACCTACCTGCCAAATAAGATAAATTGAATCCATGAAACTGCACATTATCTCCACAGCACGTCCCAGGGAGACCACCTGCACACAGCCTGCTCAGCAAGGTCTGTGTCCCTGTGGGACAGGGGACAGTGGGTGCTACACCACCTGGTCACCTGGGTGAGCATCCTCACAAGTGTGTCCATTTTGGTCTCCCAGCCTGGACAGCTCCCCCGAGGCCTTTGGCTGGCCCACGCGTGGGAGGCCGGATGTTTCTTCTTTGCAGGTGGGCCACCCCCTGGACGTGGACCTTGGTCTCTGACCGCATCTACAGCCTCCCCAACACTGGGGACCACTTCTGGCAAATCCTGAGATCACTGGGCCTTCTCTCTTCCCACCAAGATGGACCCACAATGTGAGAAAAAACCCTGACACGGTGGTCCTGGAGGGGGGAGCAGCCTACAGAGATTCGAAGATGCCTCGATTCCAGGAGGAGCCCTTGACCAGTGTCCGCACGTGTGTGCAGACCACCCGCTGGGCCTCCCTGGGACCATGGAGGTGCTGTTCTGGCTCCCGGGTCTGCATAGTGAGGCCACATGCTCCCTTCTGGACCCTCAGGCTGCCCGACTCGGGCCTGTGGCCTGGGCAAGGCACCAGCTGCTCTGAGCCTCTCGGCCTCCTCTCTAAATGAGGACATGGTGCCGACTCTCTGGAGGAGCGGGGACGGGAGGAAGTGTGGTCACATGTGCCGCAGGACGTGGCACAGACGGCCGCTGCGATGCTTATTCCTGCCTGGCTGTGGTTCCCCAGACATAGCCTCTCTCCCACTCTCGCCGGACCCACCTCTGGGGCCCGTCCTCACCCCTCAGCTTGCAGAATTCTGCTCTACCCTCCTGGGAAGCCCTCCCTGACGGCCTCTGTGCTCCCGCAGCCGTGGCGTCTGCCCCGCCGGCGAGCAAGACCGGTGCCTCCCCAGGGTGGAGACTGTTAGGGACCGACCTTCCACAGCCCCACCGGACAGAAAAGCAGAGACATCGAGGATGCAATCACACAAGAGGAGGTTTATTTTCTGGCTAGTCAGGGTCCAAGCCCCAGAGCACCAACGCAGTGGCCACTCTCGCAGGCAGGGACCCCGACTGGAACAACGGCATGCCTTTTATCCCCATGGTGCACAAGCTGCGCACAAGCCGACTACAAGTGGATCGTGCGTTGACCTTTAAAATGATTGGTTGCCCACTATTGCCTTTTGAAATAATTGGCAGGTTGGTTGCCCTCTATTGCCTGATGGGCCAGTCGCCCGTGCTTCAATGATCTCATCCCATAATTCCCCCTACAGCGGTATAGCAAGCAAGCAATGACCAGAAGCAAAGGTTTGAGGTTAGCTCATTGCCCCACCCAAGTAAATTCCCGACAATTGGAAGAACTCTTCTGGCCTTCCTCTGTCCTACAAATTCCTCTGCCCTACAGAGACTGCACCTTGTGGAGGTGCTGGAAGTTTCTCCAGGACTCAGCACAGCATCTAATCGGTATGGTG
The DNA here is from genome assembly GCF_040939455.1 of Microcebus murinus. Classification (NCBI taxonomy): domain Eukaryota; kingdom Metazoa; phylum Chordata; class Mammalia; order Primates; family Cheirogaleidae; genus Microcebus; species Microcebus murinus. The sequence goes on from NC_134106.1 coordinate 86,728,638, forward strand.
CTTGCCGCAAAGTTCAGACCTGACAAATTTTTGTTGAACAATTAAATGGCTTAATTTGGCTTATAGAAATAACTGATTTTTACAATCAGTTATTTTACAATCAGTTACAATCAGCTACCATAAAGGATCCCCCCAACACACACACGTGCACACACATGCACTCCTACAAACGTTCACACACAAGTGCCACACCTCACACCGGACTCACGGATGGATGTTCCTGAACCCAGCTCAGCCAACGTTACCCATCAGCTGCCGCGTGCCCACTGCCCTGGTCCTGGAAATGCAAAGGCGAAGTGGCCTCGGGGCCCAGCCGCCCGCACCTGTGGGAAACCCAGGAGGCCGGCACAGGCAGACAGGGGCACATTTGGGGCAGGGTGGCATTTGCTTCCTTCCCCTGGGCGAGGAAAGAGTTTGGTAAAATAAAGAGACAGCCGTGTTGGAGGCGTTTCCCCATGTTCCAGAAGTGCCCAACAAGGTGATGACTGGAGGACTCGAGAGGCACAAGGAAGGTGGTGTGGGACACCGGGCACGAGAATGGACATTGCTGGGACCACTGGCAGTGCCGGAATGAGGTCTGGAGCTGGGCGGATGATGTCCTGTCAACACCAACACTGACTTTCTGGTGCAGACTGAGGTCCTGCAAGGCGTTAGCATCGGGACTCAGTGGAAGGTTTATGAGGATTCTGTGCTATTTTTGCAACATTTTTGCAAGTCTAAAATTGTCTCAAAATAAAAGATTTTTCAAAATAAATAGATGTGGCTTGCAGGTCACCAACATTAGCAAGTCTGCTTTGCAACTGATCCCCTTTAAAGGCCCTCAAGCCTCCTCAGAATACCCAGGAGCAGAGCCACCTTCCCAGCGCCATGCCGAGGGGACCAGGGACCACAGCGGATCATGGGGTGGCGAGCTGGGGAGGGCAGCGCCCAGCCCCAGCAGCCAGCCCTGGAGGACCAGAGGATGGACCAAAGTGCCTGAGCTCTTCCAGGGGCTCCCGCCCTGCATGCCCAGCCAGCTGGAGGATGCACCCCACGTGCTGAGGGAGGCTGTCGGGTGAGCTGGAGGTCCAGGCCGGGATGGGGCCAGGGCAGCAGAGCAGGAAGGGCTGAGGGCAGGATGGGGAGGCTTCCAGGGCCAAAGCACACTCCCTTCTGGAGAGCCCTTCTGGGGAGCAGCCGGAGCCACTCTGGCTCGCCGGGCCTGCATGGTGATCTCCAGCTGGATCTCCAGCCTCACGGATGGGTCCTGGATTGAATCAGGGATTGGAGTCACCCACAGGGCCTGGCGGGTGCCCCACTGGTCCTGGGCCTCAGGCGGGATGGGGGTGGGTTTGTCTGGACACAGACAGAGTGAGGGGCCAGCCAGGCCAAAGTGATGGCCAGCGAAAGTCCAGCGGGCCAGAGCCAGGAGTGACTGGCAGCTCCGTCCAGGAGGACGATGGGAGCCATGTGAACAGATGGGAGGCAGGAGGGCGGGAGGGGACACAGCCATGGAGGGAGGTGCTACAGGATGGCAGGTCCAGAGCAATGGGCACAAGGAGACCCCGGGGCACAGAGGGCACAGGACCACAGCTGCAGGAGCAGTGGGCTTTGGGTTTTGTGTGTTTCTCCTTTCCCAGGAGCAAGGAAAGCTGAGCATGTTCACAGGTCACCAGGAAGAGGGAGGTGCAGAAGGTGTCCTGCTGGGCTGGGCGGGAAGGGACAGACCCTGAAGGCTTTAAGAAGTCACCTTACCCATCACACTCCAAAGCTCAACCTGAGGAGGATGGTGACCGTGGGCTCCTTTCTCAGACCCCCTAGCCCCAGCTATGGTCCCCAGACTCCAGTCCCACCTGCACTTTGGGAAACTTCCTGAATCATCACCTTCTTCCCCACTCTGTTGTTCATTTGATGAAGCTCACATCTGGGTCCCTCAGGCCCTCCGCCTTTAAGTAATCAGAACAACTGCTTTCTTTTTTAAAAAGAAAAATAAATAGCTCTTGCCCTGACTTTCAAGACTGACATTTCTGCTTTGGATCTGACAAGTCTAATGAACAGACAGTTTCTGGGAAAGAAATAGGAGTGGCCCTCTCCCAGGGGAAAAGATGCTCAACCTCACCCATCCGTCAGAGAAATGCAGACTCACAGCCGCTGAGTCCCCTCCTCGTCCATCAGAGTGGCCGGAGCCCATGGGCAGGGTGGAGCCCACACGCTCCCATCTGCTGGCGGGGGCACAGACGGCAGCCCCAGGAGCAAGCTGAGTGGGACAGACGCACCTGTGCCTGGGAAACGCCATGCGGTCCCAGCCGAGCCTGCAGTGTTGCCATAACACCAAGCAATGGGGAGCAGCCTGTGTCCACAGGCTGGCTGGGGACCATGTGAACAAGCCATGGTACCTCCACTCCAGGAGTCCACACAGCTGCAAATGGATAAAGATGGATTTGCAAATGTCACTACATAGATTACTAAATATAGACAGCAAGTCGCACAACAAGAAAACAGTGTGCTGTCTTCTGTAAGAGAGTAGCATAATGAGAAATATATATATATATATATATATATATATATATATATATATATATATATATAGTATTTGCTTGGTTTTGCATAAGAAACACCAGAATAATAAACAAGGTTCTAATAGAAATGGTTAAGGAATAGGAGGAAACAGGCATGAGATGTCTCCAGGTGTAATTTACGCAATGTTGAATTTTTAACCTTATAAATATCTTACATATTTATGAAAATGGAATAGTCAATTTAAAAATCAAAGATCTATTTCGAAGTCGAAGCTGACCATTGACCTCCGCCCTCCCCCATTTAATAGGGATCACCATACCTGGCATGTGTCTCAGCCCTGCCCCCAGGCACTCGGGAGGAAGGGCCAGACCAGGGTGGCTCCTGGGTTGCTCCTGGAGAAGCCGCTGACAAGGGTGGACAGGGAGGGTGGCCCTAAGACAGGCTCTCCTCAGGAGATGAAGCAGAGATGCTGGGAGAGGGAGCAGCACCGGAGCCTCCCGGCACCAGGCCCTGTCACACCCCTCCCATCCAGCAGGGACCTGTGAACAGGCCAGAGCAGGCTGGCCCTTCACCCGGGACCCTTGAGAATTGGGCACAAAGACAGAGACTTCTATCTTTGGTCTCAGAGCTTGTCCCTTGGATATCAGTGCTGCTGGGTTTTTTCCTCTTTTTGATGTTCAAAGGCGCAATCCTGACACTTGGTTTCTGATGTGGAGACATCTCGCTGTCCCGGCAGGCTCCGAGTTTGATGTCAGCCCTTGTGGAGGTCAGGATGCGCTCTGTGCATTGGCAGAGATGCCAACTCTTGGCCAAGTCTCTCTTCTCTGATGACAGCTGGGCAGTGCTGAGCACTTGTAAAGGGAGGGACAGGGCAGACCCCGAAACACCACTGAGTTATTAAAGTCATGGTCAATACAGTACTTCATCCTGAATTCAGCTCTTTAATGTGCCTCTTAAATATGCATCGTGGCCCTAATAAATGTAAATCAGTCTGGGCATGACTTTTCAGCTGTCAGGAGCATGATTGATTTCTATTTTTTCAATTAACTCATCAAAGGACCCAGGTTTTAATCAAAGACTTTAGAATCTTCTATGGGCCCAAGTCAAATCATTGTCATTCTGAATGGAGGTCCCTAGTGGCATACCACAGGGCTTTGTCAAGTAAGATACTTCTATAATTTAGATAAAGACAAGGAGGTATAAATATTACATCTACCAATTATCCACAGCTTAGTGGTATAGGAAGATACTACAGATGGCAGATTCAAGGTCACAGTCACCTCAAGGGGAGGGACACTGCACCAACATCAGTGAGCAATGGCTCAAGCTGAATAATTGTAGAACAGTATATGTAGAAACAAGCAATTGATTGCACTTGACTGCAGATCATTTGCAGAGTGGCTAGGGTTCCTCCAGAAGGATGACACGCCTGTGACCAAAGTGAATGCACAATTGCCTACATGAGTGGATGGAAGCACGGGGCCCCACTGCACCTGCACTTGGCCACCCGCCTCCAAGGAAGTATAGATGAGGTGGTTGGTACATCTCAAGGGCATGTGGGAGCCACTGAAGGATGTGTAGCCATGGAGCCTGGAGAAGGATTGGGGGGACACAGCACAGTCTCGGGGCTCAGGGGCTGGAACTGCCTCTGGCTGTTGGAAGAGCACCCCCAATAAGAAGGGACAAAATCATCCTTTGCAAGAGGGGAGGTGTCTCTTCAATTAGAGACTAGGTCACTTCAGACTCTGGAATTCTCTGTCAGCAAAAACATGCAAGTTGTAACAACCAAGTAAATTGCAAAAGAGCTATTTTACACTTTCTATTTCCAAAGCCCTAGAACCAAATAAAAGTGGAGCGATTCCTCTTGAAACAGCAATGGAGCCCAGAAACCCATTGCATGGGCACCCCCAACCTGCGATGCTCCTGAGACCTTGGGTGGAACACAGCCCCAACCCCTTTGATAAAAGGCAGCATGAACCCTGTGTGTACTTGCTTCTTTGTACTTCTCCCAGGCAAAGGCAACACTTCTGCAATCTAAAGCTGTCACTTATATTGGGGAGTGATGTTCTATTAATAATAAACTCCCGGAGGATCTTGTATGGATGTTTAGACTTAAAAATATGATGCAGAATTCTTATCAATTGGCCTCGAGCAGGCTTGTCCCTTGCGTGGGAGCTCTCCCCACCTTCTGATCGATCATCCACATCTCCTGCTTCCTTCCTTTTGCTCACTTTCTGTTCATTCATTCAACAGGTACTCAAGACAGACGGGGTTCCCGGCCTACTGGGGCTCACGCTTTAGAGAGACAACCCTCACAGAAACACATGGACACATCAAAGGCCTCGGCACACAGAGCCCACTCTGGGCAGGAGACCAGAACAGCACCAAGGAGCCATTGCCAAGCCCTGGGGCGAGCCCCTGACACCAAGGACACCAGGCCCCAGGGGAGCTACAGGGCTAAGCACAAGGAGATTTGAATCAGGGGGTACAGTCATCCCACCTGCTTCCTTGCCAGGAAATCTGAGCTCTGCACATCTTTCAAGTGATCCTGACCATAATTCACAGGTGATGGAAAAAGGCTTCATTCTCACAAACTCTCCCCTTTCTTCTCTGCTCTACTGCCTCCACCAAGGAGATCACCTTCCCCGATAGTCCTCCTGCTCCCTGTCCTCCTCCTTCTCTCTTTACCATCCTCTTCCTCCTCCTGCCTGACTGTCCTCCTCTTCCCTGACTGTCCTCCTTCTCCCTAGCTGTCCTCCTCTTCCCTGTCCTCCTCCTTCTCCTCTCTCCCGGCCTGGCCTGCAGTGAACAGCTCTACCACTGCCCTTCATTCTGTGTGGTCACTCTTCTCTTCTCTCTCCACGTGTGTCCCTGGGTGACCTCAAGCCCCATTTTCTCACCAGCTTTGTCCCCACCCCTCTCCCACGCAGCGTGCTGCTTCCTGCTCCTTCTCCTGGGCAGTCCATGCATGGCCACCTTCTTCCCCAACCTGCTCCAGCTCCTGGCTTCTCTGACCCAGGTCTCAGCACCACCACCGGCCCAGATGAGGAACCAGAAATCGGGGGTTGTTCTCAATGCCCTCCGATCCCTCCCCACCATGTGCCACCAGGACAATCCCACAGTGCTGCCTCCCTGTGGCCCTTGGTCCTTGCCCACGTCATGCCTGTGGCTCCAGCCAGCCCTACTGGCCCCCTCCCCATCAGGCTGCAATCCAACCCACCCTTTACACAGCAGCCACTGGGACTTGTACCTAAAACTCAGATCTGACCAAGTCACTCCCCTTATGAAGCTCTCCAATGGCTTCCCATTCGCCTCAAGGTAAAGTCAGAACCCTTAAAGCCCCCTACAAGGGCTCCCTGCCCCTGCTCCGGCCTGCATCCCCACCTCGTGCTGCCTGTAACGCGTCCCCTGCCTGCTGCAGTCACCTACTCTTGCTGGCCAATCCTGCATCCTCAGGTCCCTGCACGGCAGGTACACGGTCTCTGGACAGACTGCTGTGCCCCTGCCTTCTTGAGTGGCAGTAACACCCCGAGCTTCCCCACCAGAGCCCTCACCCAGTGTAACTCCGCTGGGCTGATACCCTGGCTGGGAGCCTCTGCCACCCCGTCAGCCTGGCCCCCAGTTCCCTACATGGCCCAGAGGGGCCCACAAGAATGTGGGAGCCGAATGGTTGAATAAATGAAGTGACAAGACGAGCTTTATAAAACAATCCTCAATGCAGACACAGAGAAAGAGAAAAATAACCACAAGTCCTATTTCTCCCATGTGTGCTTGTTTAAAACCTATGTTCTACCAAATTCGAAATCAAAAGGAGATATGATAGGCTTTGTAGTCAAAACTCCTGCGCATGTCAACTTGGCAGTTAATTTTACAGGGGAAGCAGGAAGATAAATGCACTAGGAATTAAGAATGAGCTAACCACTTTTATGGGCGGTGTATTTAACTCTGAGCTCCGAGTAGCCAAAGCACCCGAAACAGGACGGTGTGGGAGCTACAGCTGGCTCTAGCTGGCAAAACCAGGCAGGACCTGACTGTTGGCCCAGACTGCCGGTGGAGATAAAAGACGGGACAAGGGTGCTCCCGGCTTAGTTACACAACTGCCTTGTGAACCATCAGGAACTTTTTGGAAAGTAGTATTACTACAAACCCGTGCTTGCTAAATGATCTGTAAAATCCGACTGGCTCCTGGCCAGGCGAGGTGGCTCATGCCTGTAATCCTAGCACTCTGGGAGGCTGAGACGGGGGATTGCTCAAGGTCATGAGTTCGAAACCAGCCTGAGCAAGAGCGAGACCCCGTCTCTACTATGAATAGAAATAAATTAATTGGCCAACTAATATATATAGAAAAAATTAGCCGGGCATGGTGGCACATGCCTGTAGTCCCAGCTACTCGGGAGGCTGAGGCATGAGGATCGCTTGAGCCCAGGAGTTTGATGTTGCTGTGAGCTAGGCTGACGCCATGGCACTCTAGCCTGGGCAATAAAGTGAGACTCTGTCTCAAAAAAAAAAAATAAAATAAAATCTGACTGGCTCCTTAGGAAGGCATGGCTGGCGAGGTCGAGAGCGCCACAGCAGGGACGCCCAGGCCCAGAGCCAGCTCTGTCAGGTCAGCCGTGCTCAGCCACAGCAGCGCCACCAGAAGCAACCCAACGTGGGGTTTAAGAGAAGAGAATCAGAAGTCATCAATGTCCGACTCAGTGGCTCCGCAGGCCCACGAATACCACTCTGTGTTTCTTGAGGAAAAAAAGAGAGCAAGACTTAGAGAAAACACCTGTCTTTTTTCACAGGGCGTGGAGAGAGAGCTGTGCGTGGAATCCTCATTTTAACACGGGGTCCGGCGGCCCGTGAGAGGGAAGCGGGCGAGGTGTGAGTCTGGTTACCAGGGCGACTTTGTCTGTGGGGTTCTCCACTAGTGGCACCTAGGCCAGGCCAGGAGGGACTGGGGCTGCAGCCACCACCCTCCGCACAGTGTGGCTAGGAAGGCCACCCCCACCCCAGCACAGAGGGGGAAGGAGACAGAAATGCTAGGGTCCCGGCTTCTGGAAGGAAGAAGGTCAGTTCTTCCGAAGGTAATTAAGTAAATAAGTTTGATAACTAAAAAATAATCAACTGTTCCGCCTAGATGTCAGATCTTGTATACTTATTGATTAAATAATATAGACGTCTTTTGCCAGCTATCAGTGTATTGCCTCTCAACTTCAAATTCACTCATCATGTGCTCTGTGAAGATACAGCTGGGCCCTTCCAATGTCTTCCTGTGCCCCGGGCAGGACGTTAAGTGTTGTCAGTTGGGGCCTGGGGAAAGGGATGCAGCTCCCAGCACCCTCAGGCGGTTTTGTAGCAGAGCACCTTTGGCGAGATAGGAGAGGGTGGCACCTTAGAGGGATTTGTGGCTCTTCTGTCTATGCCTTCGCTCCCCCACCCTACCAACACTTAGACTCCTGCCCTGGGCACTGCCAGCCACCTCCCTTCACAGGGGTAGCGGACGTCAGGCCCAGCTCTGCCAGGGCCTCTGCAGCTTTTGCTCCAGATACTGGCTCTGGAGCCCCCGCAGGCCAAGTGTCCGGGAGTGGACCAAGAGTGGCCAAGGAGCAGCTCGCAGGCATTGGGGGAGGGGAGGAGACTGGCTGTCCAGCCAAGATCCCTTTGCCAGGGCAGGTCTGCTGGCTCAGGTAGAGGGGTCTGATCTGGGGCCCTGGGCGAGGAGAGAGGTTTAAGCAGCCCTCAGTTGAGGAGCATTTTATTCCATTGATCAGTGGGGACAAGCAATTCAGCTGATCGTCTGTAAGGCCAAAAATGGGGTGTTAGTGGGTCTGTGTGCTGGCTTTGTCCCCACCTGTCCAGAGTCGCATGTAAGGCATATGGGAAGGTGGGCTTTGCGGTGCCTCATTTCCTGGAACCCAAGGGTGGGGAGCTTTCTTGACCTGCGCAGTTTTCCAGGAGCAAGGAGCTCGGGAAAGTTGATCATTGTTACTTTTACCTGTGCTGTCCTCTGGGCTCTTGGGTTTTACCACGTGAAGAGTGGGAGACAGAATCAGTGAGTGCATGGTGGTCAACAGACCCACCGCTCAGTGTGTCCTGACTTCCCTCCTCCTCGCTGCTGCCGGCCACCCCTGCTTTTGCATTCAGACTCTTTTAGGGAGAATTCAACCCGTCACCCCCACCCAGTCCTGATCGCCCCGCAAGGCGGGGACTGAGGCTCCACTGCCCTTTTGGCGGGGAAAGCGGGGCGAGGCCGCCCTCCCTGCTCTGGGCGTCCCTCTCCCAGCTCATGGCCCTCTCCCCACCGAGGTCCACCCTTCTCCTCCCCACCGGGGCCCCTCCCCACCTCCCGAGCGCCGCCCCGCCCTGCGGCCGCTGCCCGCGCCAGTCCCCGGAGCTCGCGCGCTGCCGGGTCTGCACCTCACGCGTCCTCGGTTCTGCGTGACATCCCCCTCCCCGACGGGTCCCCGCAGGCGGGGCCGGCCGGCCGCCCTGGCTCCACCCGGTGCCTTTACAAGACCCGCAAACCGAGGGGGCCGATTCCTGGCCAGGGTGCTCCAGGGGCGGGGGGGGCGGGGAGATGGAGGGGGAGCGGCCTCGGGGTCTCAGGGCGCCGCGCACCGCGGGGGAGGGGTGGACCTCGCGGGTAGATTCCAGCAGATGGAGCCGGGCAGGGACGGGCGGACACACGCGCGGACGGAGCGGCTGGCGCGAGTAGCGGGGCTGGGGAAGCGAGCCGGGACCGAGCCCTGTGGCTCCAGGCTCGGGGCTGCAGGGGGCCCAGCCCAGAGGGGAAGGCGGAACCGTAGAGGCGGAGGAGCAGGGGAGAGTAGGCGTAATCTCCCTGAGCTCGTCTCATCTTCAAAGGGGGAGAAAAACAATTACCTTTTGGAGTGTTTTGCGGATAGGTGAAACAATAATATATGCGCACCAAGGTAGGGCCTTGTACGTAGCATGTTAATGAAATAAACAGGTCTTAAACTCAGGGAAGGCAGGTCACTCCCTAAAACACACCTAGAAAGCGGCCCTGGGGAAGCAGAGGAGCGGGGACGTCCCTGTCTGGACGCGGAAGGAGGTGGCCGGCGTGCCCAAGCCAGTCTGCACACCTTCCACCTTCGTGCATCAGAGAAGACTGTCCGGACCAGTCATGTCTCTAGAGGCAGAGACTCCTTTTATAATTAACATGTCATTACTTTTGCTTATGAACATCAGGCACTATGTAATGGCCTATGTGGCGCTTAGGTATGAAGGAATCATGCGTCTTATTTTTATCTAAATGATTCATTTCTAAGAGACCCAAGAGGTTTTCTTTCCTTGAGTCAGCCATCTTCGGGAATGTTCCCTTATGCTTTATAATACTCTTCAAAATCTCTCAGATATTTTCTGGACAGTTTCCAGTGATTCACCAACTCCTCACCTGTCTTAAATTGGCATTACACACTTTGACAGTAGGTAAGCCTTACAGTTGTTCGGAAATTTGCACAGAACCTTCCATGATTCTTAAAGGGACAGCTCACAGCATGAGCAAGAAAGACACAAGGCCATGTGGGATTCAACGTGATAACCGAGCAGCATCTGCTGGGGGAAATCGCAAACATCCCAATTTGAAAAGGAAATTATTCTGGTCATAGCAAACTGCATATATTTTCGTTAGGAAAAGTCTAGCATCACAGATTGTCAGATTGTTGTCTCTTTACTTTTTGTTGTTGAATGTGAATAAAAAGGTGAAATGGTTCATGTTTAAATGGATGGCTCTTAGGAAGTGTTTGAAAAATCAGCGTGCTGATTTGCACCTATAAATAAGGCAGCCGCTGCACGTTCTGGCAGCGGGGAAGATGCTGGGTGCTGAGTGGCCTGTGCTCACCAGGTGAGCTGGGACCGCACGAGGAGCAGCAGGACATTGGCTTATGCTTTTTGTTAGTGTGTTCTTCTTTCTATCTTTAAAAGAAACATTAGACATATGTCTTTCTGTTGTAAAGAAAAACAGGGCAGGCTGGGTGCAGTGGCTCATGCCTGTAATCCTAGCACTCTGGGAGGCCAAAGGCAGGAGGATGGCTGGCTCATGGTCAGGAGTTCGAAACCAGCCTGAGCAAGAGTGAGACCCCCGTCTCTACTAAAAATAGAAAGAAATTAATTGGCCAACTAAAAATATATAGAAAAAATTAGCCGGGCATGATAGTAGCACATGCCTGTAGTCCCGGCTACTCGGGAGGCTGAGGCAGCAGGATTGTTTGAGCCCAGGAGTTTGAGGTTGCTATGAGCTAGGCTGATGCCACGGCACTCTAGCCCAGGCAAGAGACTGAGACTCTGAAAACAAACAAACAAACAAATAAATAAATAAATAAAATAAGAAAAACAGGGCAAAAATGATGCTGTGGAATTCCACAGGAAACGCTGACAGAACCAGGAGCCTGCGGAGGCTGTCAGATGGGGCAAGATGCCATTTCATGGGCGTCATTCCCATAATATTCCAACAATATTCTCCACTCAATGTCTTGCTCATACGTTGTTTTTTTAATATATATATAGAATAACTTAAAAGCTTTTAAAAAGAAAATAAGCTCTTAGCAAATAGAAAAGATAAGAATTAGAGGTGATCCGCATCATATGAACTGCAAGTCCACCTATTCATGTAAATATAATTTCTTTCCAGTATGGAAAAACAGCCTTTACTATGATCAAAGCAGACAACTGAAAAGTCCTGGGAGGTGCTTTCAAAATTTCCCTATCTCCTGATATTCCTGAAATCTCACCATTCAAATACATTTGAGTCTTGAGGATTTTCCATTCTTTAAAACATCTCTTTGTACAGCTTCTCTCTCCTCCTATGTGGGACAACACTGAAACTGACAACTCCTAAAGGAGAAATTGGGAATAAACAGGAATCCATGGGGAATGCTGCACAGAGCTGGTAAGGGCAGGTGGGCCGCCCTCGCGCCCTCTGCTTGTGTTGTCCAGCCTGAGGGACATAAGAGCTCTGTTTCCAGATGCCCGAAGAAGAGGCACCATTTCCCTCAGCTCACTTCTGCCTGGGACACTTTCTGTGCACAAGCCTGTGCTGATATGCAAGGCCGTCAGAGGCAGACTACCGTGGGGACAAACACCTGCACTGTTCCCTTGGGAAGAAGCCCTAGAAGTGCCTGGTTTCCTCCACTGGGAATGGAGACAGGTGAGGTGAGATTCTGACCCAGCTCAGCCACTGCTGTCTCAAGTCCTTAAGGCCATCAGCCCCAAATAGCCTAACCTATCCCCCTGCTTCCTGGGTTCGAAAAGGAGCAGAGATGTTTAGAGCAACCTGAAAACTCCAAAATGCTCTAAAACAACTAAGAGCTGGGAGGACACCAGAATAAGCAACTATATTTCAGCCAATGCTGTTGAAATGTTTAGAACCAAAAGTTTTTCTTTTCTTTTTCTTTTTTTTTTTTTTTACCTGACTAAAGTTGGGTAATTCGGGTGAATTGGTAGTGGGCCTAATTCTGAGAAGGCCTGCACCCCCTGCACATCTGTCAGTGACCGAGGTAACATCTCACCTCCCGCTGCTCTCTTCTGTTTCAACAGCTTTCAGAAGTCAGGTGAAGAAGATGGAGGCTATTAGGCCCCTGAAAAATGGCACCGCTTGGGGCACTGGGCAGGAGCATTAAGAACAGAGAGCAGACAATGCAGACCAAAGGGACTCTGGGGGAGCTTTTTTGGGACCTGCTGCATAGACCTCTGCATGTGGGCGCTTTTTCTCCCTTGCTCTCTCCCTTCTTTCTAAACATTTTATTGCAGAAAAGTGCATATGTATATGGACAGCTTGAGGAATTTTCTCAGAACAGTTGCCAATAGCAAGACCTAGAAATTGGCAGCACCCGAGCCCCGGGGCTGCCTACCAGCCACTGCGCCTCCCCCGGACCGACCACTGCTCGCACTTCTAGCGATGTAGATGTGACGTGATCTGGTGTCCTGCGATTATGCTGGGCCCAGGGGCCTATTTTGAGTTGTGTAGCTGGCTTTCAACTTCTTGACTAGTGCTCAGGGTACAGGCTGCCTTAGCCTCGCGGGTGACTGCTACTGGTGGTGGGTGACTCTGTCCACGGGTATATTTCTACAGAGGCAGGAATTTAAGCAGAATTTACATTAGTTAATTTTCTAATGTTCAAACAACCTTGCATTCCTGGAAGAAACCAATGTGGACATGAGGTCCTATCTTTTTTATATATTCCTGGGTTCGGTTTGTTAGTATTTTGTTTAGGATATTTGCATCTTTGCTCATGAGTGCATCCAGACTATAATTATGTTTTCTCAAATGTCCTTACCAGGCTTTGAAACAAAATCCATACTGGCCTTATAAAATGCGCTTGGGGATGCCTCTTTCACCTATTCTTGGGGAATACATTAGTTGTCCATTGCTGCTATAACAAATTACCACAAACTCAGTGGCTTAAAGCAATACAAATTTATCTTATAGCTGTCTGACGCAGGCCTCCCTGGGCTACCACCAAGGTGCCAGGAGAGCACCGCTTTCTTTGCCTGCACTCCCCACTGTGGCCACTTCCTCCCCACTCAGAGCAGCAGGGCCTCCCCCTCCCTCTTCTCACAGCCCTGACCCTGCAGACAGGCCAGGATCATCTCCCCTTCTCCAGGTCTGTAACCTTAACCACACCTGCAAAGTCCCTTCTGCCAGGTAAGGTGACATATTCACAGTCCTGGGATAAGGGCATGGATGTCACCTACCACAGGACGAGCTGTGAAAGACTGGCTTTCTGCTTCAAATGTCTCCCAGGCTTCCTGTTATCTCAGCCTAACCTTCATGGGGATTTTAATTACGGACTGCCATTTGTTATGAGTGTCCATTAATTCTTACATCAGTAAGTTAAGTTTTTTAAATGAAGTTGTCATTTCCTCTGTATTTTCAAATTTACTGACAAAGTTTTAACAACGTCTGCTGGATCTGCAGTGATGATACCATCTTTCTTTTATTCTCACTGTCTTTGCCTTTTTTTAAGAAAAAAAATCAGGTTTATTGAGGTATAATTGACATATAGTAAACAATATTTTAGGTGTACAGTTGTTTGAGATTTTACAAACATATGCAGCCATGTAACCACCACCACAGTAAAGACAGGGAGTAACTGCCACCACTCTGAAAGGTTGTGTACTGTACTGTGAAATCCACTAGGCAGGCCTGGCAACCACAGCTGACCTCTGTCCCTGTAGTTTTGCTTTGAAAAAATGGCCACATAAATGGAGGCATGCAGCCTTTTACATATAGCTTGACTTAGTATGTATGGGATTAACACGTTTTCTCATGTATTGTAGGTTGTCCCTTTATGTCGTGTGGGTGAACTACAAGTTATGCATTCATCAGTTAATGGGCATTGGGTTGTTTGGGGTTTTGGCAGATTATGAAAAAGCTACTATCAACACTTAGGTCCTTGTCTAAACAAATGTTTTTGTTTCTCTTGAGTACATTTTTAGGATGGGGATTCCTAGGTTGTATGGCATACTAAGCAGAACCAGTTCCCTTAAAGTAATTACTGATATATTTGGGTCTAAATCGACCATATTACTACGTGCTTTCTGCTCATTTTACCTGTTCTAATTCCTTTACTTTCTTGCCTTCTAGATTATCATTTTTTGTTAGGCCAGTTTTCCTTCTATTAGCCTGGAATTTACACACTTCACGTTCAGTGCTTACCCTAGAGATTTCAATCAACTAACATAATCTGTATCACCTAATTCTTTCAAAAGATATTAAGCCTTCCTAAGTCCAACATACAAGTGATTTTTGTCAATGTTCCAAGTGTACTTAAAAACAATGTGTATTCTGCGGTTCTGGGTGCATTGTTCCATCTGTGCTTAAAAGGCCAGAGCTGTTACATGTTTTCTTCAAGTCTCCCTTATCTGCACAAATCTATTTGCTTATTCTAGCCTACACAAGATGTTAAGACTTCCCATTAAGTGTGGATTTGCATGTTCCTCAACATGTTCCCGGGCCATTATTTTGTACATAGGAATTTAGAATTCGTAATTATTATTCTCTTGTAAGTGTCCCTCTTTAACCCCAGTAATGCCTTTTGCCTTAAAGTTGTTTTAATATATAGAAAATATAGAGCTATACATTAGCTTTTGGGTAGAGTTTATATGATGTGTCTTTTTTCATCTTCTTTTAATCTTTCTCTGTCTACAAAGACAGTTTAGACAGTTTTAGACAGTTTTCTCTTGTAAACTGCATATAGCTATACTGCATAAAGCATATAGCTTGTCAGAAAATGTTTATCTAAAAAAAAATTAAAGCATATAATCCAAGTAATTACTGATGTATTTGGATCTAAATCTACTGTATTACTACATGCTTTCTGTTCATACCTGTTGTTTCCTCTACTTTCTTGCCTTCTTCCTGATTATCATTTTTTGTTAGACCAGTTTTCCTTCTATTAGCCTGGAATTCACACTTACAGAGACTTTGACATGCACCTTTGATTTACCTGGTTGACTGGGACTTTCATTCTCTTCCCATTTTCATGCAATAACATAGGATCCTGCAATTTACTCCACCCTCAACTTTTATGCCACTACTGTCTTGTATTTTAATTTGCTCTGTATTTTCAACTCCAAAGACAGTATGATTGTTTTATGCAGTCATTATTCATTTGGATTTACCAATACAGCTGCCATCTTCATCATTATACATTCCTTTCTGCATTAGTATTTTTTAAACACTCCTTCGGTGACTCTGTTGTGTCTCTCTCAAGAGTTGGTCTGCCTCCCCGCCCTCCAATATCACTTTCTCATCAACTCTGGAGGAATACCTGACCTTGTTAAGGTCAAACCTTTCCGTGTCTCCTACTGCCTGCCAGACTGGGTTTATGGACTCTCTTCGACCTGGTCCTACCTGCTCCTGAAACCTCGCCCTTACCAGCACCTACTCCTCCCCTGGACCCTGCCCGTGTTCAGCTACTTTCCAGTGCACACATGTCTTACGGATGTGCTGCTCCTTGTCCCTGGACTGCCTGCTCCTTTCATACATGGGACAAGTTGCTCCAGCCCTTCAAGGCTCAGTAGCTCCCCTGTATTCGCTCCTGCATTCTGTGGGCAGAGACAGGCGCCCTTTTGAGAGTACCCTGTTCCATATCTGCTCACCTATCCCCAGTCGTCGGGCTGTCCCAGAATGGCATGGATAGCCCCAGTCATGTTTGTGTCCCCATTTCCTAGCCCAACAGGAAAATGAGGCCTAAACTGAGTTCATCTGCAAAATAAGGATAATAATAATCCCTGTGATGCTGCTTCCTTTTGTGGTGGGTTGAAGCTCAAATCAGTCTGTAAAAGAGCTTTAAACATCAGAGGAGCATGTACAAAGATTAATGGCTGTTAGTCAGAGGCAGTTGTTTCACATGTTTAATAGAAAAGTTTTAAACAAAATACGACTGTTTTGTTCCCAGGAAATTTATTAATTTAAGCACCAGTGGGTAATAACTCATTTTCTAACCTTGTACCTGATAGCAGAGAATTAATTAGCTTTGTGATATTTTTAAAAAGAACCTGAACTTTATAGTATAATTGTTTTAATTTTTTTTTGTAGCGTAGCTCTTTTAAAATATAATCTTATGTGGAATCCCAAATACATGAAATAAAATTCCATTATGGTTAAAGCAGGAGTGAGCTTTTCTCCCAGAAGAGTTGTCAAAAGTACAAAATGATTGCCCTGCTGTTGAGTCTTAGACAGGTTTCCTTTCTCTTCAACCAGAAATTTAAATAACTTTGTTTACCATGCAAACTTATGAGAGTTAAGGAGAGCTGCTTTATGTATAGCTTGGTCTAACATAGCCACATACAACAAGCACTGCTATAAATGCCACGAGCTCCCCCAGGAGAGTGCGTGGGCCAGTGCTGAGCACTGTGGGCTGGCCCGCTCTGTACACAGGCTGCTTCCCCGCCCTCAGGGGCTCCCCAGCTACCAGAACCTGGGTGCTGCTGGTCTTGAGAAGGAATTTCAGAGCTTGTTCTGTGACACTTACAACTTAATTTACTAAAGTTTTAAAAGGCTGAGAGATATTTGTGAATTTCAAATAGAAAAATGAAATGTAAAGTGTTTGTACAGATAATATTGTGCTATGAAATGAAAGGTTTTATTTACAACTTATATAACTTACAATGATTATTCAGAACCTCACGTAGACTAAAACTTTCTGTTGTCTGAAGATACCGGTAAACCACCTCCTCATAGTAAAATAATATCAAAATTAATTTTGATAAAATGTTTCTTAAAATGACAGTTTGCAAAAAGAAAAATTAATTTAAGCACATTTTAGTAAATATGTAAGTATATTTTATTTTTCAAATGTAATGTCAGTTTTATTTGAATATTCAAGAACAAAAAATGAAAATTTATATACTTACAACTGTTAAGAAAATGTTAGAAACCATTAAAATGTTCTCAGAAAACTAAGGCACTGAATGCAAATATCCCTTGAAATATGAACTATCTAAATTTTTATATCTTTAATATTCAGATGTTCATAGATGGTTTCTTAAAAAATATATTTAATGAAATGATTCAGCCTTATTAATTTTCCCTGAAAGATAGAGTTTTAAAACAAGTATATAAAACATCCTAATGAAAATAGTGTGATATACCCAGGTTAAATGTACTTTATCAAAAGGGTTTATATACCTGGATGTTTTTACTTTTAAACATTTGTTTCATCTCAGTAATACATCAGCCTCAATAAGGCATACTGAAGCATGAAAAGTTATCATTATATAATTTGACACAAAAGCTTAGGATCATATTACCATACGGATAATTGTATCAAAAATTTTAAAGTTCTATATAACTATTGAAAGATTAGAGTTTTAACTCTCTAATACATTCCTAAACATATTCCCAAAGCTTTTGTTTTTAAAGAATATACAAAAAAAAAGGTTCATCTAGAACATAAATGCAATCAAGATGGCCATAATATTAAAGAGTTCTGTATTCTCAATGGCACTGAGACTTTGCTCTTTGGTATAATGTACTGCAAAGTAACAGGAAAAAAGATCTAGATTCATTGCAAAATGGCAACTTAAAAATTTCTAACAACAGTGAAGGTTGTTATACAGCAGGTTGAAATACAGGTTGATTATCCCTTATCCAAAATGCTTGGGACCAGGAGTTTATTTCAGATTTCAGATTGTAGAATATCTGCATATACATAATGGGACCCAAGTCTAAACACAAAATTCATTTATGTTTCACATACACCTTATCTACATAGCTAGAAGGTAATTTTATATAATATTTTTAATAATTTTGTACATGAAACAAAGTTTGTATACATCAATCTTTCAGAAAGAAAGGTGTCAGGTGTAGAATATTTCCACTTGTGATGTCATGTGGTTGAAAAGTTTTGTATTTTGGAGCATTTCATATTTCAGATTAGGGATGTTCAGCCTATAATATCATCCACTCTGGCTTATGTATTGACCTTGTATTTAAAAGTATTTTTCCATAAATGTCAGTAACTGTGGCCATTTGAGAGATATAAAGTAAGTGATAAAGCAAATAAAAATGGCAAGAAAATCAAAGCACACTTCTGGTGTTTTAATAACTTTTGCTTGTGATGATCTTCTGTGCTCTGGAACTGCTGTTTTACATGTAATTAGAGCTGGAAAGAAAGAAAACCTTTTGATTGGTATAATAAAAAAACATATAGGAGCTAGAAATGAGCAAATATACATGTAATATAGGATATTTAGTTATAGGACTTTGAAAAAGAAAAAAAAATCCTCAAACACCAAATCATATTATCTTGAAAAGCTAAAAAAAACTATGGGCTTGGTCCTGATTTTGCGAATAACAGCATGGTTCTCAAGTGGAACAGGGTGATAATTTTTACAAGCTAAATGTAAATTGTCTTTCATAAGTGGAACAAAATCTAATTCTGGTAACACTGGATAAAAAGGTTAAAGATCCCTTAGCTTTATAATACAAAGCATGTTGAAAAGCAGTAATAAGTTAGATTTATAGTTTACCTTTTGAGATTCAATGCTTTAACAAAATATAGCTATTATACTATCATTTTATTTTTCAACAAATAATTGCATGCCTATTATGTACCAGGAACTGGTCTAGGCACTGGGGATGGATACATCAATTAACAAAATAAAGATCCATGCCTTGTAGAGCTTACATTAAAAGATCATACATGAGAAGAATCTATTCTTTTCCCAAAAAACAATAAAATCTATAGGTCAGTTAAATCCACCAAAATCTGTGGATTTACTTCTCCATATTTAAAAAATGGAAGGTGACCATGGGCCAAGATGATGTTTTCCAAAATATTCTGAAGTTGAGTTATAATATTCTGAAAATGCTGAGTTTGAAATAGATGCAGTGAGAAAATTAAACCAGAGGAAGTGCTGCTCTGGGAGGGACACAGGAGGACATGGTGCGGCTAACACAGAGGTGGCTGAAGTGAACTAAGGCAGAGACCCACAGAGGCCCATTCTGAACAGAACAGAGGTCATGGTGAATTTCAACAACAGTCAAGTAGTTAAGACTGACAAGAACATTTTAAGCGGGAGAAATAAAATGAGGAACACAAAGTACAGAAGGAAATTATCAAAAAGGAAAAAAAAACTTATTTTCCAAAACTGTGGTAACTTATTTTAACACATACCCCAAACCTACAAGCCTTGAGATTCCCATCCAGTGCTATTCATGGCGCCCCCTTGCACTGTGGCCCCTCTACCTTCCTCTGCATCTTTACGTCCACAATTGGTTTTAGAACTTCTGACATCAAAGCACAGGAGTTGGAATCGATAGCCCGGTTCCCTTATTAAAATAAAAATTCTCACAAAATCAATATCAGTAGAATTTGTTTTAAAAAAGTGAGCCTAAGAATTAGGATTTTTCTAAATAAAATGCTATATTTTATGTCTATGATTCCCCAACAAAGTATGCAGCTTCCATTTAGACATGAAATTCAAAATAACTCATTGGTAGGTCAGCAGTCATTAGCTGTGTACTAGGCCCAGGGCTGGGCTATGAAGTAAGAGCAGCCAATTTCTTTCCCCAGTTAACTGATCCTTTTACATTGTGATGTATTTTTATTTTGTTCCCTCATTCATTCATTCTGGCATCTATGTCCTGAGCATGTAATCTGTGCAGGTGCTGCTCTAGGAGCTGGAGAGGCTGCAGTGCCCAAGACGACAGGCCTCTCTCTGCTCTCCAGGAGCTGCATTTAGGTGCAGGAGGCGGAAGAGGAGCAAGTGAGACAGAGAGCAGAGCTGGGAGACCCAACAGGGCCAGGGGACAGACGTGGGGCGGAGCGGCAGGGCAGGGTGGCTGGGGACGCTTACTTCTTGCGGTCCTTGTCTTTCCTCAGGTTGCTACCGGTTGCCAGAAAGGACTGGTTCTGGAATATCTCACAGGTAGCTTTCTTTTTAGAGAAGGCGATTATATCTTCATCCAAAAGTCTTTTCTTCTCTTCGAGCTTTACTCTCTCTTCTTGGTGAATTCTCTTCAGGTGCTCAAACTTGGCCTGCAGCTGGAAAAACAAGTGCAATTCACGCTCCTGACACTGCGCGGCAGCACCCGCACGGGATGCCGGGGGCCGCCCAGCCTTGCGATCCGCGGCACCGCAGCCGGCCTAACAAGGCTCAGCAGTTCAGGCTCCAAATAAAAGTTTACATATGAAACTGCCTTGGGAACTTTAATTTTAAATGAGTTCCCATGCAAAAAATGCTTTAGCCAAATCGAATAAAAACCAGAGCCTCATAAAAAAACTTTTTAAAACATCTGAGCTTTTCCTAGAGTTTTTGTTTTCTCTTTATATTTTCCCCACAAAGCCTCTTACATAAAGTTTCTCAACTCCATGCTCAATAAAAATAAGAGACACAAAGTACAGAATGAAATTGTCGAAAAATTTTTTATAAACCCTATTTTCCAAATAAAGTTTAACATGTGTAGTCAGTTATTGAAAATTATACTGGGAAACCTCACTGGAAAGCAAATGTCAATTGTCAATTTATGTCAAGAACCTTAAAAGTATATCGTATTTTTCCACAGTCATTCAACTTCTTGAAATCTAAACTAAAATAAATTCTAAATTCAGAGAAAGCTTTGTATACAAAAACACTCACCATAGAATTTGCACTATACTGGGAAAAAACAGCCTAAGTATCCAATAAAGAGAAAGTCAAAATATAAGTTTATGCTAAATACACTCAATGCAGTTGTGGGAGACCAGAATGGGCCACCCCAAATATGAAGGCAGTTCAGCAGCAGGAGGAGAGCTCTCCCCCTTCCCTCTATCTGCCTAAAGGCAGGACATGATTTACAAAGACAAATGGGATGCTACTCCCTACCCTCCGCCCAGGGAGAATACAGGTTAACCATTGTTAACCACCAAAGACAACTGTAGGAACCTTTCGGGCCCAGGAAGGTACCAGAGGAATCCACATTAACCAGCTTCACTAACTAGCCATTATCTGCTAGTTATTTGCTGTCCTCCAAGTTGCTGCCCCTAGAGACTCAAAAGTCTTTTTCATCTGTCTTGTCACTGCTCTAAAAATTTCCTGTGCTTCATTGAAGATGCTATATAAGCTGCAATTCAAAGTCACCTCTTTAAAAACCACTCATTGTGTTTCCCAGGTATATGTGAAATATATTTATACATGTTTATTTATACATGTTAATAAACTTCTGTTCAATTTTCTCTTGATAATCTGACAATATGGCAAACATAGCATCCATTCCAACTAAGAATCCATGGCATACAACAGTTGAGAAAATACTTCATTAAAAATCAGAGGCTAAGGGTAGAAACCAGAGATAGCCGAACTCCAGTCTAATGCATTTTTATAATAGTATGTTCCAGATATGTAACAGGTTGTCCTGTGAGCCAGTGAGTCCCTGATAGACGTATTCAAAGGGAGGCAAGGTTGAAATAGAAAATTAAGTAAGGCCTTTCTAACCTAAGATGCTTTTATTCCAGATGCCTTTTCAGAGAGGCATCAGTTCCTTAGCATTTACTTATTTAAACAGCTTCTGGTTTTATAAAAGATACATAAGTGTGACAGAGAGAGAGAGAGGGAGAGTGTGTGTGTGTGTGTGTGTGTGTGTTTTTAAAGGGTGGGCCTCCCTTAGCTGTCATTCAAATTAGTGGCACAAACAGAGCAAGTGCACTCCCAAAGTGTGGCAAAGGAACAGGGTGGGGGGTAAGGCCTGGAAGGGAGCCTAAGGAGCAGGGCAGGTTTCTGTTATGTGAATGGAGACACACTTGGTTACTTAAATGGAGGCTGCACACTTTATATGCATACTGAAGTACCTTGAAAGCTGACAGAGTACTTCCTACATCATTTGTGAGGTTGACTAAAAATTCCAGGAAAAGTCAATGAGGAAAACATTTAAAAGAAGGGGTGGGGAGGAAGGTGTGAATGTGACTATTATTCATATGACATGGAGTTTGCAGCTTTTCATAACAATAATCTATTCTATGTACATGAAGCACACACTTATGGTTCTGTTGTTCACTATGACAGGCAGTTAATTCAAACATATTTTTAAATGCTCAAAAAATTGAAAACAAGGTATCTTTTGTGCTGTTAATAATTAGTCACCAGTTCTCTTAAGTTGCCAATATGGTGCAGAAGCCCTCCCTTACCCCAGGGAATATATTACAAAACCCTCAGTGGATGCATGAATCCTCAGACAGTACCAAACCTATATATAACTATGTTTATTTTGCTATATATACATATCTATGATAAAGTTTTATTTATAAATCAGGCACAGTAAGAGATTAACAAAAACTAATAATAAAATAGAACAATTATAACAATATACTATATAAAAGTTTTATGAATGTAGTCTCTCTCTCTCTCTCTCTCTCTCTTTTGCTAATACTTTTGGACCACGGTTGACCATACTGAAAAGTTAGGAAGTGAAACCAAGGATGGGGGACTGCTGTACGATGCCATGGCATCTGTGAACACTACTTCCGAAAATACTATACATTCCATTACTCAATGGTTCTTTTAAAAGTATCCATTTTTAGAAATTAGAAATGAATACCAGAGAAAACACTTCTCTCTTGTTGAGCTAGTAGACAACTTTAATGTAAGCTCTGTGTTCACTGTGGTTCCTTTTTGCCTTGCCTGCATGGAAGTCAGAGCCCAGTCTACCGGTCCACTTAAAAGTTCCCTCAACCTGAAGCTCTCAGTTGCCCCTCTGTGCAAGTGCCTTCTTCTTGCCTGTATTATAAAGCTCCTATTCTCTTCATGTTCATAGTTGCAAGGTGGTTGCATTTTTTATCGTAAACTATCTAGAACACTTTTTGGAAATAGGAGGGGCATAAATGTTAAATGAAAAAATTATATTAAGAAATAGACGGACATACAAAATTGGTAAATAGTAATATCTTGATGATGGTCATGTAATTTGGGGGATAAATATAAACTATACTCTTTCTTGTAGTGGGGGAGGGCTTATGGTATATGGGAAATCTGTGTGTCATACATGACATGCCTTGTGAGTTCACCTAGAATTATCGCAATAAAGATGTAGCGAACATAACATGTCGACCATATTTGGAGACCTCATTAGTTCTGTGCATCTCCCTACTCTAGTCATCTAATGTTCACATAGTATCATCTAACTGCATAGCATTGTATTGAGCTAACTAAATATGAAAATCCAGATTTATACAAAAGATAAATTAAGGGTATTTGTTTCATCACAATATTGGAAAAGACAGTTTAAATAACAAGGTCCTCTAATATAGAATTCAATAATATTTTGGATGGTATCTTTTATTAGTGACTGTCAGTTTCTTATTGCAATAACTAGCTTTAAAATGTTAGCAGCCAAGTACTGGGTGACTAACTGTCCCAGTTTGCCTGTAAAAGGCCTGGTTTATATCAACCTGTTGTTCTGATATAATTATAAATAAGCTTCCTCTCCCTCTACAACCCTCCTAATCAAGACCATAAATTATACAGTCCCTTTAGTCCTTCAATTGATGATTCTTGGTCTTGTGGAACAAAGATTAGTGACTGGATGACATCTTCACCAGGCTGACCCAGACTCTGAGCAGGAACAGTATTGGCTTCAGTGTCAAACTGGTCATGAGGTGCCTTGTTAAATATTAGCACAACAAGTCCTTGAAATCTACTGTCCCTAAAGCTACATAATTAAAAGTTTAGAGCTCTTGCAGCAACTCTTGTGGTTGATGCCTTGGCTTTAAATTAGTTTCATCACTCATTTAATATATACTCTTAATAAAAACAGCACTTCAACCATAAAAATAAACAAAAATCTATGAATCACTTACTGACAAATAGTACTTATCTCTTTCCCCCCAACCATGTGGTCTCCCTGAATTCTCCTTTTAAACAATACATACACATTTAAGCAAAATATTCTTATGTGGGATTTTAAAAATTAAAAATCAACTATAAACTACATCTATATATTCTCTTTCTTCTAATTGGTAAGACTAAGAATCATGACATATAAGAAACAAACTCTTAGAAGAATTTTACTCTACTATGGCCTTAAAGATGAATCTACTAATTAAAAGAAAAATTGTCATCCTTATTTTGTAATTATCACAACTTCTTCCTTAACATTTATATTTAAAAATAACTCCAAACTAGGGACAATTCTTGAATAAAAAAGAAGAAACTAAACAAACATAATATCCAAATGCCATATATGATCTGTGATTGAATCCTACTTCAAAAACAAAAAAGAAAATCACCAAAGAAAAATAAACAATGAAAGACAAGACAATTGTGGGGCAACTGGAGAAATCGGGATATAAACTGGAGATCAGGTAAGATTATGGCATTCCTATTAATTTCTTAGGTGTGGGGAAGGACATGGGTACCCTAATACTTTCAACTTTTCTGTTGTTTAAACTTTTTCAACAGAATTTTTCATTATAATTCAAATGATAAATAAATTAGTAGATTATTACTTTTACAAAACCATTTCCTGTAGGGTTCATTTAAATAGCAAGTACAAGTGTACTTGACATAATAAATTTTCAAAATTAAATTACAGATAACTCTTCAGAAACTCTTGTATTATCTAGTTTATTTATATTAACATTTCTGTCTTCTCTTACAGATTCCCTTTTGCAGCAAAATGACCTTCATTCTAAATGTGGCTGTTTACTTAAAAGTCATTATTGCTGTTAGCTCTGTAGGTCTACAGAAAATAGTTTAACTCAAAACTAAAACTGCTGCTTGAAGAACTAGACACAAACAAAACCATGGAAGTTCACTGGTGATATTTTCTTGTGCCAAGGCTATCCTAAGGTCATCTAGACCATCAAACTGCATCCAGAAATCCTGAGTTCAAAAGCAAGGAAAAGCTACTTTACAGCTCTCACAGTTACCAACTTTATGGCAAACAACTACCCCAACAATTCTCAAAAAAAGGTTTTAGCCACAGCTAAAACATTTATGGCTCATGGTGAACATATAATATTTAAAATACTTCTTAGTAACCTAGTCTATTACAAGTCCTTGGTAAACCACTCTAATGGAAGATGATTTGCTTAAAAGGGCAAAATTTTCATTTGATTTCGGATTATGACTTTTTAAAAAGTCTGTATTGAAAGACTACACGTTAAATAGCTACTTTTAAATGGACAAGTAGCCTACAAAAGCATCTCAACCAAATTCTTACAATAAATCTCCCAAATTAATAAAATAACTAAAAAACGCAAATCACATCCAACCAAGGTACTTGCCTCTCTTTCAGCTTCTTTCAATATAGCTTCTTTCTCCTTCACTCGCTGCACAAACATCTGCTTCATTTCTTCTTCCTTCCTCTGACGTTCACCATGGAATTCATGTCTTTTGGCTTCGTAGGTCTCCTGAAGACTAAAATAGGTATTTGTGTTACTCTTCTGTTAAAAGATGATGTAATAAACTTGCAGAAATACAGTAAGTCCTCACTTAACATCCTCAATAGGTTCTTGGAAACTGTGACCTTAAGTGAATGAATGAAACCAGTTTTCCCATAAGCTAATTGACATAAACAAGGATTAAGTTCCTGTCTTGAAAACATCACCAAACTTCTGCATAAAGACCCAAAACACTTCTAATATTAAACACCGAAAACATTTCCTTGCTATTCCTCTCCTCTCTAGCATAAAAGTAGCTTGCTCTCATGAATCTTTAATACCAACATAATACTATCATTGTAAATCTCAGTGACTTAAAGTTGAAGAGGAAGAAAAAAATTTTCGGATGCTCATCAAGAAAAGTCGTTAAGCCTTCACTTGGGACCTGTTTAGTTGTGTTTCATGTATAGTTCTAACAAGCCTGGTGAACTTTTCCCAAGTATATTTACTGTGAACTGTATAAAGTAAGTTAACTATTTATTTCTTAAGAGATGCAAAGACATAAAATGTCAAATGCTTAAGCAACTCTAAAATACTACATAAATCTTCTTTTCAAAGCTATGATATAGCTTTCAAAGCTACGGTATAGGTCCCATACTTCAATGACAGTGATTTCGTACTGAAATGCTAAAGGTGATCATGGGAAAGAGATTAGTTATGTTAATCTGAAATTATTAAATTTGGGGATTTAAAAAGTTTCATAAAATCATGTTTCAAATGGTTTAAATAAGTAATATAAAAATATTAAGATCAGTTAATTAAAACTATAAGAGTATAATGCCACTTACTTAAGTGGACCTTTTGATAAGCACTTGATCAGTGTTGGTGGATTAGGATACCAACTATGAGTCAGCAGAACCATTCAACAAATGTAAATGGAAAAACAAACTGAAGATCTGGCAAAGAGGGGCTGGGAAGTACACAGAAGTAAAGGTCACCCTGACAGGTTCATGTAACTTTTTTATTGCTAGATAGATATAATACTGAGAGACAGTTTACTTGCCAACCAAATCATAGTAACTGCCAAATTAAATGGGGAACATTCCTCAGAAAATAGAATGTAACTTATTGAAACTATAAAAAATAAAAGCTTCCTAATACATTAGGCTATAATGAACTACAGAAGCATTATCAAATCACTTATTTACTAATGAGAAAGCACCAGAAGAGACACTTTGCCTCAACTTGACTCAAGAAGTCCAGAAATTCAGCAGGAGATGTCTCTGCTCTGAAGGAGAACAGGCTGGAAGGGGAGAGCCTCCAAGCACAAACCTAGCTGCCCCTTTCTAGCTGGTTCTCTGCAAGCAGCTTCTAGTCACTGTTCCTGCCCCACTTCTCATCTGAGCCATGACCAGATGCTTCTCAAACTGAAGAAATGCTCCATAAGTGGATATGATGGGCAACATACGATTCCAGATTGCCCACCACCTGTCCGTCTCCTCTTGTTCTATTGTCTCGATTATCTCTTGGTGAGCTACCGCTCTCCCATGGGACACAGCCTGGTGGGACAATTAATCAGATTCATGCCCACTGCCAATCAAGAGATGGGAATGTGACCTACGTTAGGCCTACTGGATGCACCTTCCCTGGACTATGAATTGTGAGCAGTAGACAAAGAAGGCTAGCAATGGTTTCAGTTCATTCTCTCCATTCCCAGAGCTAGAACAAAACTGGTTTCTACCTATCTAAGCCTTCCCAGTGAATCTTTCTTTTTATTTTTTTGAAACAGAGTCTAGCTGTGTTGCCCAGGCTAGAGTGAGTGGCGTGGCATCAGCCTAGCTCACGGCAACCTCAAACTCCTGGGCTCAAGCAATCCTGCTGCCTCAGCCTCCCGAGTAGCTGGGACTACAGGCATGCGCCAGGCTAATTTTTTGTATATATATTAGTTGGCCAATTAATTTCTTTCTATTTATAGTCTCGGTCTTGCTCAGTCTGGTTTCGAACTCCTGACCTTGAGCAATCCGCCCACCTGGGCCTCTCAGAGTGCTAGGATTACAGGCGTGAACCACCGCGCCCGGCCTGAATCTTTAAATCCTACCCTATGTAGCCCTCTAACCACTACCCTTTTTAATTGAACACAGAGTAGTCTTCATTATTTTCAAAGAACTATAAAGAAGTGCCTCTGTACCTGTACAGCACAGATCTGGGCCTCAACTTCAACACAGCAGCACATTCCCTCTTTCTCAACACCCTCTTCACTCACTTCTAAGAAGTGACACTGCTGGCTTTCCTCCCCCTCCACCCAACTCTTCTCAATGTATCCTCCCTGCTCTTCCAGCTGACAAATAGAGTGACTCCATGCTATTGCCCAGGCACCTTTCTTTCCAGATGGGCTTCTCTAGGGAGTCTCGACCCTGCCTATATTTTCAATTAACCATCTAAATGCTTATGACTCTTTAGTGGTTTCCTCTGGCTTAGCACTTCTCTGGATCCAGATAAATTTAAGTGCCTACTTGACACTGTCACTTGAATGTTTCAGAGAAACTCAAAGTCAACAGGTCCCCAGCAGATCTTATGATCTCCCTTGTGCCTACCCGTGGCCTATGAAAAAAGCCAGTCCTCCTTTAGCGATCCCTATCTTTTTTTTTTTTTTTTTTTTGAGACAGAGTCTCGCTTTCTTGCCTAGGCTAGAGTGAGTGCCTTGGCGTCAGCCTAGCTCACAGCAACCTCAAACTCCTGGGCTCAAGCGATCCTCCTGCCTCAGCCTCCCGAGTAGCTGGGACTACAGGCACGAGCCACCATGCCCGGCTGATTTTTTTTTATATTATATATATTAGTTGGCCAATTAATTTCTTTCTATTTTTATGGTAGAGACGGGGTCTCGCTCAGGCTGGTTTTGAACTCCTGACCTTGAGCAATCCGCCCGCCTCGGCCTCCCAGAGTGCTAGGATTACAGGCGTGAGCCACCGCGCCCGGCCAGCGATCCCTATCTTGATGAACGCAGTGACCATCCACCTAGCCATGACACCATAAGTCTAGGATACCAGAAATCCCTTTCTAGCCTCCTGCTTTTTTATCCTCTTATATTCAAACAACGATCAAACTCTTCCAATTTCGCCTTCTAGACATCTTCTTTATTTTCATTGTTACCACTTTAGTCCAAGGAATACTCTCCTAAGCATCTTTGCATACCCCTTCAATACCTTCTTCACACCGGAGCCAAGAGTGAATTTTAAAATTCAAATATGGTAATCACTTCTAAAATGACTCTGCCTCCCCTTAGGACAATGACCAAATCCTCACCAGGGACCCCACGGCTCCTGCCCCCTGACTCTCTCAATCTCATGCCAGTCCAGTCCTGGCCCCATGGAACTCCAGCACACTCATCTCCTCCCAGTGGTAAAGATGCCATTCTTCCTCTATGTTCTGTGTCTTTGCATGTGTCTTGCTTTGTATTTCCCAAGTTATGATAGCTCACAATAGTCACTGTCTCAAAGGAATCTTCCCGAACTTTCCAGCTTAAATCAGTTGCCATCCCCCCCCCACCCCATTATACACTGTCTACTTCTGTAGTGCACATACCTTGGCTGTAATTTACTATACAATACCATGTTTCCCCAAAAATAAGACCTACCCATAAAATAAGCCCTAGCAGGATTTCTAAGCATTTGCGCAATATAAGCCCTAACCCTGAAAATAAGATACGTGGCTACCTGGCCACACAGCGTATCAGCACAACCCATGCATTTCATCGCAGAGCAATAAAGATGAGCAGCCTTTCTCATCTGCCCCATCGTGACAGCTACCATCCCAGAGGTGACTGGAAAGGTGCGGGCAGCCCCACCAACAAGGTCGGCTCTTCCTGTCAGGTCCTGGCCATCCTGTACGTGCTGCAAGCTGAGGCTTTTGAGGGGAAAATAACACATCCCCTGAAAATAAGCCCTAGGGTGTCTTCTTGAGGAAAAATAAATATAAGACCCTGTCTTATTTTCAGAGAAACATGGTAGGTGTTTAATTTGGGGGCCTCTCCTACAAGAATGTAAACTTCATGAAAGACAATATTAAATCCCCAGCACTTAGCCCAGAGCCTTGCAAATAGTAAACATTCAAAAATTACTTATTATTTTACCTAGTATTATTCACTGTTGACTCTCAAAGTACTCGCTCAGCCTTACCTTTCCCCTAAGCCAGGGGTCCTCAAACTTTTTAAACAGTGGGCCAGTTCACTGTTCCTCAGACCATTGGAGGGCCAGACTATAGTTTAAAAAAAACTATGAACAAATTCCTATGCACACTGCACATATCTTATTTTGAAGTAAAAAAAAAAAAACGGGCAAAAACACATGTTGCCCATGGGCCATAGTTTGAGGACGCCTGCCCTAAGCTCTGGAAACATCTATGTAATAACCTACTCAAATTCTTCACCTTAATATTTAATAAGCAGCTTAAATTTAACATTTCCAAAACCTCTTGATTTCCTACCCCATCCCTTCTCATCCTGCTCATCTCAATAAAGAACACCACCAGTCACCCCATTTATCAGGTCAAAATAGTGACTCAAATGATCCTTGATTTCTCTGTCCTTTAAATCCCATATAGGGAGTCCTATTGACTCTAACTTCAAATACATACCCTAAATATGCTTCTCACACCTCCATCACTACCACCCTCGTCCACACATCTACCTTCTCAGGCCTGCACTACCGTAGCAGCCTCCTAACGTGGATCTCCCCACCCCCACCCCCTCTTCTCTACACAGGCCCAGAGTGCCCTCCTCCCACCCCCACAGCAGAAGCGCTATAAGGACAAGATCTGGTTTGACCCCACAGTACCTACATACCCAGTGACTAGTATCATGCCCAACAGATGGTAGACAAATAACAATTATTTGCTGAATGACTGAAAATTTTGAAATGTAGATTCCCAGGCTCTGTGCTTGGAAATTCTGACCCTGCGTTTCTTAATCATCCTCAGGTGACTGACGATGGATCCACCAGGCAACCTGGACCCCTCTCCTTGGAGAGGACTTCAGAGCTGCCCGCTTGCTCTCGCTCAGGATCCTTGCCTCCTCAGTGCGCAGAGACCTCTCAGTTACCCGAGATGTGGAAGAAATGAGAAGTGAAGACTCCTCAGGGAAACACTACAGAAGTCAACTTGAGATGGTTAATCTTTAGTGAAGATAATATGATTAAAAAATTTGTTTTACTGGAATGATTGGCCCACAACCAGAGCACAGCATGCCTAAATTTGGTGGGGGTGGGGGTGGGGGTCAGGGGGTAAATTCTTAATTTACTATGCTACCGGAAGCTAAAACAATAATTAAATCCATAGATTAAAAAGTTTAAAACTTCAACTTCATTTATGATTAAGTCTTCCAAAAGGTCATACAAAATAGCAGCACTGATTTGATACACTATTTCTCCTTCCATCTGTGTTTACTCTGGGGTAAGTGTTAACAGCCAGGGAAAATGCTGACATGCAAACAATGCAATGAAAAAGGAATCCTCAGTCTCATAGCAGGGTTTAAAATAGCCTTTGCCCCAAGGATCTCATGCTTTTCTCCATGCAAACACTACTCTGGAATGCTACATCAAATCAGATTTGCTGTAGTACATTAAGGACTAGAGTTTCATGTGTATACATCTTAATTAAAAAAAGAAAGTTGGGGATATAGCATCACATAAAATAACCAAGGAAATTTATAACAACATGTAATGCCTTTATCACAGAGCAAGAAGGTCTTCAGGTTCTACAATTCCTACAATGGTGCTGTAATATTGTTAGAAACAATCTAATCTCTGGCTCCCTACAAGTACTGTCCATTACTTCAAGTTTCACTCATTCCAAAACTTTCACAGGAGAAAAACCAACAAATAGTATCTTAGTTTATTTAATATGATTTGTGCTCCAACTTTCTTTTACGATAAAATTAAATATAATTTCATCTGTCTCAGATAAATATAAAAATAAATCCAAAAAATGAGGGCTTTTTCCTTCGGGTATTCATGTCAACATGTACTGAAACAAGGGACTTTTGCCATATGTTCTTCCTTCTATATAACTCCTTCTAAGTCAGACAGTGATGCAAAAGTAAGACTCTTCAAAAGCAAGAAGATGTCCAGTAATTCGAGAAGCACAATCATTGGTCAATTATCAAATAATTCCATTTCACAGTTTTGGTAAATTTCTGAAAAACACATTCCCCTAAATGCTGGCTATACAAAAACATGCAGCCCTCTCTAACTTCTTCTTTGGTTGGCTTCCCAAGAACCCTCCTCACCTGACAGGCTTGTTCTCTGGGCCTATATCCGAGAAGCCCATTTCCTCTAGCTTGCAACGTCTGTAGAGCTCGTAGTGCCGGGCATGGGTCTGCTCGCGGAGGTCCTCCATGTTTGTGCAAATGAGCATCTCCCTCAGCTTTACGAAGTCACAGTGGTTTTCGTTTTCCACTAGCCAGAAAAAATAAGAAAAAAATAACACTGGTTTTTAATCCCTAGAATCCATTAGCATTTTTGAATGAACAAATAAATGAAAACACATGTGAAATAACAGCAAAATAATCAATCTGAGAAATAGTTATGATTATTTTATACAAATAACCAAGGAAGAAACTCTTGCATTAAACACACTGTATTATAGGCAACATTAATTGATAGACCAAGGGATTTGCTTTAAATTTAATAGCCAATAGATAAACAGGAAATTACAAAGAAACACAATTTATTATGTTACCATATGCTCTAGTTATTTCACTAATACGTTGTTAGCAGTTCACAAACCATCCTCAGGACATTTCACATAGCACTGAAAAAGAGTATGTAACATTATCTCACTAAAACTTCACAGTAGTAAATTCTGCAAACTCAAGGATATCATCTATGCATGCTATAATTATCAAATTCTTTTTATACATTTATGATCCTATGTTAGGAACTATTCAAAATTAGTGAACACACTTTCATGGTCCTTCTTCTATGTTTATGGTGACCAGAGTACTATAAATAAATGTTATGGCAACTAACCTTCTTAAGTACAATTATTACTTTTATATTTTTTATACATTAAAAATGTTACATTTTCTCAATATTTTTCTTAATTACAAAATTTATCAATTTTTAAAAAGCAGCATTTGGAAACCAGTACTAGTAGGGTCGATTCCCCATTAATTTCCATCACAAGTAAATGAACCAGGTAGTACTAATTACTTACTCATTATAATGCTAGATAAATAATCTAATTGTCAGGTGGACTTCACTTAGCTAACTGGTTTGTTTGGGAAATAGTTGGCAATACTTTGATCAGTAAAAATATATAAATTTACAAGATGGCTTATTATTCCCTATAGTTGAGTGGTAATTAGTTTATGTATCATGTTTAAACACTACTTTTTACGTTCAAATTTTGGTCAAAGTGCCCCATGAGTGCTTCCCACGGTCATGTGCCACAGGACCTGCACGTGGCACACTGAGAATGGGGAGGCTCTGTCTGGCCCATAGTCTCTGGTTAAAACAGTACACAACCAACGCCTCTGACAGCTCACCATAACCAAAACAATGCAACCTTGAGATCACTGGGCCACACACACATCTCTAGTTATTGTTTATCTCATTTACCTTGTACAACACCCCAAGGGTACTGGCGAGCTTTGACCATTTTATTTCCGACTTTCACCTCATCCATACTTCCTACAACAGCAAATGGCAATTGTCCCTGAAAAGGAACCGGAATATCTATCACAACTTCTCACAGTATGTGATAACTTACTAGCCAAAAAAAAAAAAAAATTTACATATATAATAATGAGAAAAGAATAACAAATATATACAAAATCAAATGATCAGCTATGCTTTCTTGGCAGTGAATATGTGCTAATTGTTCTACAAGTGTCAATTATGGGCCCTATAAAGAAAATTATTTAGTGACTATCCCCCACAGGTAAGGCACTATGCTGTTGGGAATACAAAAAAAAAAACTAAAAACTTTTAGTATAGGTGCGATTTTCCTCAATATAATCTTTGCCCTAAAAGACAAAGATAATGTTGAGGAAAGTACTCTCCCACCACACACGGTATATATAACATAACATAGTGTATATATCTATATTTAGTATGTGTATAGATATGTTACTAATACAAAGTAATATATAACGTCCCAAATTAATGCTAATATAGTAAATGCCTCAGAAATTGAGAGGAGTGAGAGATCACAGGGAGTAGAAAGATATCAGCCAAGCCAGATCAGGAAGAAATGGATTTAGATAGATAAGCTAAGTGGGAAGAGACATTTTAGGGAAGGAGAAGATTCTGAACAAAATGTAATAGCTAGATTCAGGGGCAAGGAGGAGACAGTCTGTCTGAAGATGAGGATTAATATAGGGGAAAAGTCTAATGTAATAAGTATTAAGTACTATGTCTAGCATTTAATAATTGACATTATTTAGTTTCTTAGTTATGCCTTTCTGAAAAATTATTCTAGGGGAGCACAAGAAATAACGTTAGATGTAAAAACAATCTAATACACAAGAATTAGGATCACTTCATTTACATTAGTCAGTTTTATTTAGTTTAGGTATCTTAATATAAATGGGGTATGAAAAATCAGAAAAGGAAAAGGGAAGAAATGGAATGAACAGCTATTGAAAGTCACTGTTAGACACTTAACAAAGTTTTATCACTAATCCTCATAACACCCTTAAGAAAGGTATTCACCTAACTTTGTAGATATGTTAACAGTGTCAGAGAGGTTTAATAATTCCAATAGAACACATGGTTAAGTCTATCTGACTTCAAAACTTATGCTCCTATAAAACATAACCAAGAAACATGTTAGCTTGAAGAAAGTACAACAAAGAATTTAGTAATCTTCAAATACATTAAACTAAAGTTACCTGAATGGTTAGTATGTACATGTGACACTGGAAGAGAGTAGTGTAAATACCAGCTTTAAGAAATCTCCTTAAAGATTTAAAGATTCTAAAGCATTCCAACGGAGGCTGTAATGCCTTCTTGTGTTTTAAAAGACAGGATAGAAAGGCGTCTTTAAGGCAACTAAATATGGCTCCACAAGAAGTATATCCCACTCTCACAAATATATCCCTTTAGGTGAAAGCAGAGTAGAAGGAAAATATGTTGAAAAATATATTCTCATTATACTTTTTCCAACTCAAAAAAATAAAACTTTTTCTCATACTAGACTTTCTGGAAATTCACCTTGTTTAGAGTCTTTTTGGAAGACACAAGTGGAAGTATATTAGTAGCAATGTGACTCATAAATTACAGTTTTATTTTGACATGTAAAACAATCAATATTCAACTAGGAGCTCACATTCATTGCACAATTGATCCTAGCAACAGTGTCATCGTCTGTCGGGAACTGGTATATCTGGATGCCATTGCTGACCAATTCACTCATGAGCTTGATCTTAAACTTCTGTAATTCAGTTTTAGAAACTGTATCTGCTTTGGCAATCACTGGTATAATGTTCACCTATTAAGAATAAAGAAAAACAAAATCTCATAATTAAGGATTTGTTTTTTAATCTCGTAGTTGTTTTTCACTCAACACCATTCATTCTCTGCCCATAAATTTCCTTAATCTAGATCAGGGGGTTGGCAATCTACAGTCCATCTCGCTGCCTGTTTTCAATGAATAAAGATTTACTGGAGCACGGCCACGCCCACCGTTTATGCACTGACTGGGTTGTCTCCATACCGTAGTAGCAGAGAGGAGGAGCTGCCCCAGAGGCCACCTTCACAGAGGGCCGGTGAAGACTGATGTATTTACTGCCTGGCCCTTTAGAGAAAAGGCCTGCCCACCCCTGACCCGGGTAATCCCTGGTGGTCACTCTCCTCTCTATATACTCCTTACACAATCATCCCTGTAGGTGCTGGCCTTATAGTAATAGTGTTAAAAAAGTAGAACTCTTGTAATCTTTCATTTGAATTTTGGTTCAGAAATCTCACATCTCCTTCTCTTTCCCTCAAAGTCTCTTACAATTCCACTACACACTTACTAAGTAAAAAGAAATAGACAGTAAGCTGAAATTGCCTGCTTAATACACTATGAATTATTTCTTAATGATCTAAACACTAAGTGATTAGGGTGATTCAGCCCTCAGCAAAACTAAGAACAGGTGAAGCTTTTCTTTTTGCCTCTTGTTTCAGCACTGCCTCCATCCCCACCTTAGCTCCACGGTTAGAGACTCTTAACAGATGGCAGAGGAAGGAAGGAACTGTTCCAGTACTAACAGAGTGTTCATCATGCACAGGAATAACTTTCTCTGTATTATTTAAAGTCCTATTGCTGACACACAGGAAGAGATCTGGGATCGTGAATACTGACTAACTTGTAAATCTAGTCCTATAAGAGCTTGATGTCTCCACAAAAGACTGATATCTCCACAAACTTGGGGTTGGTGGTGTTTTGATTTTTTTTTTTTTTTTTAGTTTGTTTCTAATGAAAAGGCTCGGGTTGGCTGGGCTCAGTGGCTCATGCCTATAATCCTAGCACTCTGGGAGGCTGAGGCAGGTGAATTGCTCAAGGTCAGGAGTTCAAAACCAGGCTGAGCAAGAGCAAGACCCCGTCTCTACTAAAAAAAAAAAAAAAAAAAAAAAATAGAAAGAAATTAATTGGCCAACTAAAATTATATGGAAAAAATTAGCCAGGCATGGTGGTTCATGCCTATAGTCCCAGCTACTTGGGAGGCTGAGGCAGTAGGATTGCTTGAGCCCAGGAATTTGAGGTTGCTGTGAGGTAGGCTGACACCATGGCACTCTAGCCCAGGCAATAGAGACTCTGTCTCAAAAAAAAAAAAAAAAAAAAAAAACCCCGGGTTAATCAGTCCAATGTATAAAGAAAGTAAGATCACACTGTAATTTTAAGAATAAAAGTAAAAGTAAAAATTATAATTCCTATTCTATTCTCAATTTTTTTCTTCTTCTTCAATTTCACATATTTCACATTGACTCAATGTGTATATTGGATTTATCAGTCTTCCATATGTTACAAAAGAGATAAGGATTTTTCCAACTATCTATGAAGTTAATGGCAGAAAACTTCCAGTAATTGTAAGTAAACAGTTTTCATGTTAAATTAGTCAAAGCACATAAACATTTTGGTGCCAAGTCCCTGGTTTCAATATACATATACTTAGTCAATAAATTAAGCCAAGTTAATAACTTACAACTGCTTCCACAATAAACTGCAGAGGTAGACTGAATGCTAAACATCAATGTTTATGTGCCCATCAGAGGGAGGGAAAGTACAGGGGCTACCCAGGGATGGTCACCTGTCACCATTTGCATAAGATAAATGGACTTTCCATATCAGTTAAGTGTTCTGCTTTTAATAATAAAAGACAAGGATCTGGAGGAGGCCTGGAAACTCCAAGGAGAAGCCAGCACAGACACCTCCCATCTTTATGTGGTGCTCTTGGGTAAACTGGGATCTCCCTATACCGGCCAGGTGGCTTGAGTGGGTAACAGCTACAGAAAAATGTGTGTATACCTATATAATATGCACCAAATCAATGTTGAGGCATATCTTAGTTTTCCCTTTAAATCTGTAACAAAGCTTAGGTGTAATCTTTCTGTCTGGTTTGTACAATGAAAGCTAAAGGCAGGACTTTGATAAAGCAGTTTTGATTTTAGAATTTGTCCCCCGTCGACTGAATGAAATAGAAGTAGTGATAATCTTTAAATGAGTACATGTTACCCATGATCTTCTACTGTTCCCATAAAACATCTCATTTTGGTTTGAATAAAATAAGGTCAAAAGATAATACTGTAACGCTTTTCAATGTCTGTGGTAGTAGAGTAGGCCCCCTCTTCATCTGTGGGTTCTGCATCCAGATTCAACAAACTGACAATAGAAATATTTGGAAAAAATATTCTAAAGTAACAACAATAAAAAAATACAATAAAACAACTATTTATATAACACATTAGGTATTACGAGTAATCTAGCAGGTAGGTTATATGCAAATATAGTCATGTGTCACTTAATGATGGTGATAGAAATGCAGTATCCTAATTGCCTAATGCGATTTCATCATAGTGAATATCAGAGTGTACCTGCACAGACCTCGATGGTACAGCCTACTACACACCAAGGCTATGTGTTGTGGCCTATTTCTCCTAGGTTACAAACCTGTACAGCATGTGACTGTACTGAATAGTGTAGGCAACTGTGACACAATGGTAAATATTTGCATATTCCAATATATCTAAACACAGAGGGGGTACAGTAAAAATACAGTATTGTAATCTTATGGGACTACTGTTGTATATGCATTCTATTGTTGACTAAAATGTTCCTACGCAGTGTGTTACTCTACTACGCTGTTTTACATGAGGGACTAGAGCAACCTAGGGGTCTTGGAATCAAGGGATGACTAATACATACGCATCTAGAGGTAGCTGTTCTAAGAGATAGTGGGTTAGACTGCTGTTCCAAAATATGCTGCCTGTGAACAAGTGCTCATAAGCTCTTCTATGTATTCTAGAAAATCCATTAAGGGAATGCATCCACATAAATTGCTCCTGGCTAACTCTTCTCAAAGACTTTTGACTACTCAAAGGTGATGGGCTGGCCAATACCTCCCATACCAGTATGTAAATATTCTGAATAAGACCATGCCCATTAATTAAAAAATAATTTTAAATAACAAACAATAAGTAACATAGGTGCTTCTTGTGTGCTAGGCAATGAAAATGAAAATGAAATGAATGAAAGTAAAAATGCTTTGTAATTCATCTCTACTAATCATCACAAAAGTCTTAGAGTGGGCTCACCATCCACATGAATAAACTACATGAAAAAACTAAAGCTGAGTTCATCCAGGGCCACACAGCTGGTAAGCAGCAGGGCTGAGGCTGAAATTAGGCAGTTGATCACTACATCCTGACCCCTCTCCACTGCCTATTTTACACCAGGATGCTGTATTGAGCCAGAACTCTGAAACAACCTTCTTATACAAAATAACAGAGGCAGGTGTTGTTTTGACAGGGTAGTTTACATTTTATCATAAAAAATAAAGAATATCTTTAAATTACCAAAGCTAGAGATTAGATTATATTTATACACTGTATTAAAACAAACTTCTATTCTACAGCTATTAAAAAGGGAAAAGGTGAACCAACATGTTTTATATGCCTATACATTTTGTATATTGCATGCCTAATATAATCAGGGCTTTATATACATTATTTCATTTAATCCTCACCAGGTAATGATTAACAACCATCTCTTACTGGGCATGTTTATTTGCTAAACCCTCTATTTACATGAATGAATTGAATTAATTTTCACATTTGCCCCTTGAGGTAGGTCCTCTCTCTAGTTTTTACTTTAGAGGTAAGGAAACTGAGGCTCAGAGGACTAAAGAAACGTGCCCAAGATCAAACAGCTAATAAATGACAGAGCCAACATTTAAAACCAGCCTTCACTAACACAAAATTCTACAATCTATATACAAACTACACCATGTTGCTTCTCTCTAGCTAAGATAAAGTTGCACATTCTTGTTTTTATGTTTCTTTAACAAATATGAATTTCCATATAATCAGACTCAACTATGAAAATAACTGGCTAAATGGGTAGAACAGCTGATCACATCTGATCAGAAGAACAGACAAGTAACCTTCATAAGTTTTTGCTAAAGCCAGGATACCGTGCAGCTAGTCAACAGTAAACCAACCTATGTGCCAAAGATTGCCTAGCAACCCTTCATGCTTTCCAAACTGATTTCTACAGGGAAAGCAGTAGCATCCACAATGTTCTTATACTCCAAATCCTACCTTATAAAATTAGTAACTAGGGCCGGGCGCGGTGGCTCACGCCTGTAATCCTAGCTCTCTGGGAGGCCGAGGCAGGGCGGGCGGATTGCTCAAGGTCAGGAGTTCGAAACCAGCCTGAGCAAGAGCGAGACCCCGTCTCTACTATAAACAGAAAGAAATTAATTGGCCAACTAATACATATAGAAAAAATTAGCCGGGCATGGTGGTGCATGCCTGTAGTCCCAGCTACTCGGGAGGCTGAGGCAGCAGAATCGCTTGAGCCCAGGAGTTTGAGGTTGCTGTGAGCTAGGCTGACGCCACGGCACTCACTCTAGCCTGGGTAACAAAGTGAGATTCTGTCTCAAAAAAAAAAAAAAAAAAAAAATTAGTAACTAGGATTATAAAAGCTGCCATTTCTCACACCATTAGAAATTACAGGAAAACTCTAGAGTAGCAGTTTCCAATCCTGGCACCAGAACCTGGGTTCATGGAAGACAATTATTCCACAGACTTGGGGGGTGGGAGTGGAGTGCTCAGGCACTCTGTGTTCTGGTCCCTAACAGGCCATGGACCAGCACCAGTCCTCAGCCTGAGGGTTTGGGACCATAGCTCTAGAGATTTTGGTTTTTTTTCAGTATAAGGTAGTTAAGTAGTCTTTAACCATCTTTTTAAACAAATATAAAAATCTGGGCCAGGCGCAGTGGCTCACGCCTGTAATCCTAGCACTTTGGGAGG
This sequence comes from Microcebus murinus, assembly GCF_040939455.1. Lineage (NCBI taxonomy): Eukaryota > Metazoa > Chordata > Mammalia > Primates > Cheirogaleidae > Microcebus > Microcebus murinus. The sequence goes on from NC_134106.1 coordinate 86,768,455, forward strand.
CCGAGGTGGGCGGATTGCTCGAGGTCAGGAGTTCGAAGCCAGCCTGAGCAAGAGCAAGACCCTGTCTCTACTATAAATAGAAAGAAATTAATTAGCCAACTAATATATATGGAAAAAATTAGCCAGGCATGGTGGCGCATGCCTGTAGTCCCAGCTACTCGGGAGGCTGAGGCAGGAGGATTGCTTGAGCCCAGGAGTTTGAGGTTGCTGTGAGCTAGGCTGACGCCACGGCACTCACTTTAGCCTGAGCAACACTGTGAGACTGTTTCAAAAAAAAAAAAAATCTGAAGTGAGTTAATTTATGGATTTTTTTTTTATAGCTCCTTGAATTTCTATATAGCACCTTGGCTCAGAAATTCAAAATAGGTTTTCTTGGTGTGGTCCAAATTAAAATACATTTTACTATATTTTACTATAACATGTAATGAAACATTAGACCTTAATTTTCTTCAAAGAAGGTCTTTCTCTCATTTAATAGTGTTATAAAGTAAAGTTACTGTCAATTATCTACATAAAAAATGTAGAGAATACCCATGTTCTGGCATACAATTTAATCACTAAAAAAAGGAACTAAAATTTTACTTTAATGTTTCTTTTTTGCATTTCATTTTCCAAACTGAATTTCTCTGGAAAATAAGCTAAGATAGAAACTTAATTTTTGTTTTAAAGCTGCATAAAATGAAAGTTACAATATATACACATATTGTAAAGACATTTTAAAAGTTCAAAATAAACATTAAAGTATCACCAGTTGATTTTTTTCCTAAGCCCACCTTGCTGTCAAGGTTCTTCATGGTTAGGAGATCAAGTGTCTTCAGAGAGTGGCCTGTGGGTGAGAGGAAGTAGAGGCACACATGGATGCGAGAGTCATGGTAGTTGAAGAGAGAACGCTTAATCTTCAGTTCTTCTTGGAGATAGGCCTCAAACTGGGCATCTATGTAGTCAACTATTGGTTGGTAGCTGAAAATATAGTTAAATATTTACTACAACGTCTCTGTGCTACCTTAATATTTGTGTTACTCCTAAGGTTTGAGGTCTGTATTTTTACCAATTAATGAACAGTTAATATCTATGCCAAATAGATGACTTTTAGTGATAAAACAATGCACAGAGCATGCACACACAGAGGTAAATACAGACGCTCCTAAACTTAAAATATGGTCACCTCCCAATAACCCAACCATAATTTGAAAATATTATACATCAAAAATGCATTTAATGTCCCAATAAACTCATCATAAAGTCCAAAGAGCATTAAGCTGAACTACCGTAAGTGCGGATGTTTTTCCACTTACAATGGAAGTTTATTGGGAGTTATGTCCCAACAAACCATCATAAAGTTGAAAATCATTAAGTTGAACCATTGTAGTTAGGTATTGTGCTTGAAATGGTATCAAATTTACATTAATTCTTTCCCACATTCATTCTGACAAAGGTTCCCACAATTGCCAGACTGCTCAAAGAGGCTAGTAGTCTAATTTGTAACCTAACTAGTACATGGCAGATTATTTAACTGAGGAGAGGTATGGGTATTGATAACTTAAAAGATATTTAAGTCAAAGTCCACGACTTCCTACCTCTTAAATCAGATTTATAAGGCATGAAAAGTGTTAACATAATAAAGATGAAAGGTACACATCAGCTGAAAATATCTAACTACTAATGCTTTTATTTTCATTTAATTATAAAAAAAGGAAAAGCCCATCACGTTCTCTGCTCAGACTCCTTACTCAGATAACTCCTCCCTGAATACCCTCATCCTTCTGGCTACCTAAGTCTATTCATCCTTCAAAATTCAAATCAATTCACAGTGCACGTGCAGAGCACAGTGTGCTAATAATGTTTAACAATTAGTTTGTGAGCATTCCACTTCATTCTGATGTGCTAAATCACTGCCTATGCAACTTACCTTTCCACTCTTAACTATTGTCATTATATAAATCTGGGTTTTCAAGTAAAAATAATAGCAAATAGTTCCTACACCAAATTCCCTGGACACATTTGTAATTATCTTTGTAGCCTTAAAATGGACCAGGATCTTGTGCAGCTGAAATATTCAATATCTGTGTAGAGAATTGAACTCTTCTATCAAAGTTGCCTGACCCTCCCAGTCCTTGAGTACCATTATCTTTTTTAAACTTACAGAATACCTTGTTTTCCCTATCCAAACAATAGAAGGGCACAGACAATGTGAACTAGCAAAAACACTTGAGCATTATAAGAACTCAATTCATTATCAGAGTGAATATTATAATACCACTAAGTGATCCTTAGGAAACTGATCTAAATGTGACCTAACAGTGTTCATTTTCCAAAATAATAAAATACTAAAAATTAATCTATAAGTATGTATTTGACAAAAACAATTCTAAAGAAGCTTTTATTAATGACTTAAAATAGGTCAGGAAGAAGACCTATTACAGGACCTAAATGAACAACCATCAATGTTCCTCTATCTGAATTCTATGCCTTATGCTTATCAAAAATGAAAATCATAAACATTTTTTGTTAAGTAAATAATATGCCATTAGAACTTCCTCTATAGCAAACTGGAAAAAAAGATAAAAAATATGAAAGAGAGACTAAAAATAAAAGACATGGAAGACAATGAGAAGATCTACCATATACTTCATCGAAATCAAAGTTTTAGAAGGAAAAGAAACAGAAAAGGGGGCAGAGACAAGATTTAAAGAGGCAATATCTGACTTTTTCTTTTTTATGAAAGAACTTGACACTCTAAACTTGACACTTTAGACTCAAGAACTCAAAAATATCACAAGCAGGATAAAGTAAAAATGAATAAAAACCCAGATATAGCACAGTAAAACTGGAGAACAATAAAAACAAAGATCTTAAAAGCAATGAAGGAAAAAAGGAGAATACTCTTAAGAAGAACTTCTCAATAGCAAAAATGGAAACCAGGAAAGAGTGGTAGCTCTTCTCGACAGAAGAAAAAAAAATTGCCAGCCCAGAATGGTATACCCAACTAAAATTAAAATATGAGAGCACAACAGAAAATTTTGATTAATAGACATATCTTGGCTATATAAAACAATAATAATAATAATGTCGTATATGTTTAAAAAAGAGAGATAAAACATATGATAACAATAAGTCAGAAGGGAGAGTTAAAGAAACTTAACTGTTTTAAATTCCCTTATTGTCTATTTGTACTGTACTAAGGAGAAGTATGAACATTAGTCTTAAACTTTGATTAAGTTAAAGATTGTATGTTATGAATTGTAGGATACCAACTAAAAAAATAGAAATCAGGCAAGAAAGGAAAAAGAAATATGGAACTGGCAAGACAAACAGGAAAAATAAAATAAGATGGTAAATTTAAATCTATATCAGTAACTACATTAACTATCAATATACTAAATGCTGAATTAAAAGATAAGCACTTTCAGACTAAATTTAAAAACAACTAAAGCACAAAGACAGAGAAAGGTTGAATGTAAAGGATTAGAAAAATACACCAAACATGCATGAGAAAGCTGATGTACCTACACTATCACACAACACACACTTTAATATAAGAAGCGTTACAAAAGAATAAAGATCACTACATCATAATAAAAGTGTCAGTTCTTTAGGATGGAATAAAAATGGAGATTAGAAATTTACTGAAATTGAAAGTATTATACATTTAAACTGAGAATGTAGCTAAAGCCACGTTTACAGGGTAATTTATAATCTTAAATGCAAAAGGCATGCTGGCTTTTCTAGGAGTGAAATTTTTAAAAAAGAAAAAGAAAAAAAGAAATACATAAGGCAGAAAATCAATGAGGAATTAGAGAAAATCTCCCAAAAAAGTAATTATAGATTTAACAGCAGAAAGTACTAACCTCCCTAAATGAAGAAGAAATAAAGTCATTTATAGACCAGCAAACATAAGAGAATTCGTTACCACTGGACTGGCCCTACAAGAAATTCTCAAAGGAGTTCTAAACATGGAAAGAAAAGGTAAATACTCACAAGAATGAAACCATAAAATTCACAGGTCTTATAAAACAATTAAACAATTGATGATACGAAGCAACTAGGTAACAAATAACATGACAGGAAGAGAACCCCACTTATCAATATTAACTTTGAACATAAATGGACTAAACGCCCCATTTAAAAGATACAGATTTGCAAAATGAAAAAAAACACAGAACCCAGCATATGCTGCCTACAAGAAATTCTCTTAACTGATAAAGACTTTTATAGAGGCCGGGCGCGGTGGCTCACGCCTGTAATCCTAGCACTCTGGGAGGCCGAGGCGGGTGGATTGCTTGAGGTCAGGAGTTCGAAACCAACCTGAGCAAGAGCAAGACCCCGTCTATACCATAAATAGAAAGAAATTAATTGGTCAACTAATATATATAGAAAAAATCAGCCGGGCATAGTGGCGCATGCCTGTAGTCCCAGCTACTCGGGAGGTTGAGGCAATAGGATCGCTTGAGCCCAGGAGTTTGAGGTTGCTGTGAGCTAGGCTGACACCACGGCACTCACTCTAGCCTGGGCAACAGAGCGAGACTCTGTCTCAAAAAAAAAAAAAAAAGACTTTTATAGACTCAAGGTAAAGGGGTGTAAAAGATATTCCACACAAATGGAAAACAAAGCAAGCAGAAGCAGCTATACTTATAGCAGGTAAAACAAACTAAATCAACAACAGTAAGAAAGGACAAAAAATGTCATTACATAATGATAAGGGGATCAATTCAACAAGACAATATTATAATCCTAAATATATATGTACCCAACACTGGTGCACCCAGAGTCATAAAACAAATACTACTAGACCTAAGAAAAGAGATAGACAATAATACAATAGTGAGAGACTTTAACATCCCACTGACAGCACTAGAGAGATCATAAAAGCAGAAAAATCAACAAAGAAACAGAGTACTGGACTCTTGAACAAATGGACCTAACAGATACTTACAGAACATTCTGCCCAACAACCACAGAACATACATTCTTCTTATCAGCACATAGAGCATTTTCCATAGTAGAACCCATATGTTAGAACACAAAACAAGACATAGTACATTTTTTTAATTGAAATTATATCAAATATCTTTTCAGACCACAATAAAATAAAACTAGAAATCAATTCCAAGAGGAACTCTTAAAACTATACAAATACATGGAAATTATACAACCTGCTCCTGGAATGATTTTTGGGTCAACAATGAAATCAAGATGGAAATTTAATACATTGACTGCCACACTAGAAAAAAAATTTTTTTTCCCTGTGGCCATGGTCTTTTATTAAAACAAAATGATCCTTTCTAATTTGTTATTTTTTATTGTTTTCTGCATGTGAGTTATATGTAATGCAATCCACGTTTTTAGAATTAAATTATCAATATTAATTGTAACAATAAGAATATCAACAAGTAAGATTTTCACGAACCAACTGCACAGTTTTGCTTCACAAGGCCCTGGAGTCAAAACTAGCCTGAGTTAAATACAACACACATGGCAGTTAATGTGGTAAAATTCTTTTGAAACAAATGAAAATAGTGGCACAATATATCAAAACGTCTAGGATACGGTAAAAGCAGTACGAAGACAGAAGTTTATACATTAAATGCCCATATCAAAAAGACTGAAAGAGGCCGGGCGCGGTGGCTCACGCCTGTAATCCTAGCACTCTGGGAGGCGGTGGCGGGCAGATCACTCGAGATCAGGAGTTCAAAACCAGCCTGAGCAAGAGCAAGACCCTGTCTCTACTATAAATAGAAAGAAATTAATTGGCCAACTAATATATCTACAAAAATTAGCCGGGCATGGTGGCGCATGCCTGTAGTCCCAGCTACTCGGGAGGCTGAGGCAGCAGGATTGCTTGAGCCCAGGAGTTTGAGGTTGCTGTGAGCTAGGCTGACACCATGGTACTCACGATAGCCTGGGCAACACAGCGAGACTCTGTCTCAAAACAAAAAAGATTGAAAGAGCAAAAATTAACAATCTACTGTCACATCTCAAGGAACTGGAAAAACAAGACCATATCAAACCCAAAGCTAACTGAGAAAAAGAATTAACAAAGATCAGAGCAGAACTAAACAAAATTGAGACCACAATAAATAAATAAAGGGATCAATGAAACAAAAAGTTGGTTCTTTGAAAAGTTAAACAAATTTGACAAACCACTAGCTACATTAATCAGAAATAGAAGCGAAAGGACTCAAATAAGCCAAATCAGAAATGAAAAAGGAGCGATTATAACTGATACCACAAAAATACAAAAGATTACAGAGACCTCTATGAATATCTATAAGCCTACTAACTAGAAAACCTGTTTCCAGGATAAATTCCTGGAAACATACAACCTCCCAACTTTGAATCATGAAGAAACAGAAATCCTGAACACACCAATAGTAAGTGGTGCAATTGAATCAGTAATAAAAAATTTCCCATAAACAAAAGCACAGGACTAGATAGATTCATAGCCAAATTCTACCATATATACAAAGAACTGATACAAATCCTACTGAAACAGTCTCAAAAGATTGCGAAGGAGTGTACTCTTCTATGAGGCCAGTATCACCCTGATACCAATGCCAAGAAATGATGCAATTAAAAAAAAAAAGAAAACTACAGACCAATGTCCCTGCCCTGATGAACATAGATGCAAAAATCCTCGACAAAATACTAGCAAACCGAATCCAACAGCACATCAAAAAGATTATACATCACAATCAAGTGGGTTTTATTCCAGGCATGCAAGGATAGTTCAACATATGCAAATCAATAGACATGATCCACCACATAAATAGAATTAAAAACAAAAACCATATGTTCATCTGAACAGACACAGAAAAAGCATTCAATAAAATTCAGCATCTTTTCATGATGAAAACTCTCAACAAACTAGGCAAAGAAGGTACATTACTCAAAATAATAAAAGCCATATATGAGAAACCCACAACCAATATCACACTGAACAAGGAAAAGTTGAAACATTCTCCCTAAGAAGTGGAACAAGACAAGCATTCTCACTGTCACCAATTCCATTCAACACAGTACTGGAAGTACTAGCCAGAGTAATCAGATAAGAGAAGGAAATCAAGGATATCCAAATGAGGAAAAAGGAAGTCAAATTATTTCTGTTTGCTGATGATATGACCTTATACATAGAGAACCCTAAAGACTCTTCCAAAAGACTCCTAGATGTGATAAATGAATTCAGTGAAGTCTCATGTTTACATAATCAGTGCATAAAAATCACAAGCTTTCCATGCAGAATAATAACCAGCTCAAAACCAAAACAAGAACTCAATGCCATTTATAACTGCTGCTGCTGCAAAAAAAAAAAATTACCTAGGAATATATTTAGTCAAGAAGGTGAAAGAGCTCTATGAGGAAAACTACAAAACACTCATGAAAGAAACTGTAGATTCTACAAATGGAAAAGTATCACATGCTCATGGATTGGAAGAATTAATATTATTAAAATACTATACTGCCCAAAGCCATCTACAGATTCAATGCAATTCTTACCAAAATGGCAATGCCATTTTTCACAGAATTAAAAAAAAATCCTAAAATTTATATGGAACCAAAAAAGCACCCAACCACCAAAAGAGTCCTAAGGAAAAAGAACAAACCTGGAGGCATCACATTATCTGACTTCAAATTATACTACAAGGCTATAGTAATCAAAACATAGTACTGGCAAAATCAAAGCATAGTACTGGCATTATAATAACAGACACATATAACAATAGAATAGAATAGAGAGCCCAGAAATAAAGCTCAATACCTACAATAAACTGATCTTTGACAACACAGACAAAAACACACACTGGGGAAAGGACACCCTATTCAATAAGCTGTGCTCAGAAAATTGGATAGTCATATGCAGAAGAATGAAACTGGATCCCTGTCTCTCACCATGTACAAAAATTAACTCAAAGGCCGGGCGCTGTGGCTCACGCCTGTAATCCTAGCTCTTGGGAGGCCGAGGCAGGCGGATTGCTCAAGGTCAGGAGTTCAAAACCAGCCTGAGCAAGAGCGAGACCCCGTCTCTACTATAAACAGAAAGAAATTAATTGGCCAACTGATATATATATATATAAAAAAAAATTAGCCGGGCATAGTGGCACATGCCTGTAGTCCCAGCTACTCGGGAGGCTGAGGCAGAAGGATCACTCGAGTCCAGGAGTTTGAGGTTGCTGTGAGCTAGGCTGACGCCACGGCACTCACTCTAGCCTGGACAACAAAGTGAGACTCTGTCTCAAAAAAAAAAAAAAAAAAAAAAAAAAAATTAACTCAAGATGGAATAAAGACTTAAATGTAAGACCTGAAACTATAAAAATTCTAAAAGAAAACCTAGGAAAAACTCTTCTGGAGTGTTGCAGAAAACTTGGTCTAGGCATAGAACTTATGATTAAAACCCCAAATACAAATGCAATAAAAACAAAAATAAGCAAATGGAACTTAATTAAACTAATAATCTTCTGTATAGCAAAAAAATAATCAACAGAGTAAATAGACAACCTATAGAATGGTAGAAAATATTCACAAACTATGCATCTGACAAAAGACTAATATCCAGAGTCTACTAGGAACTTAAACAATTCAACAAGAAAAAACAAATAACCCCATTAAAAAGTGGGCAAATGATATGAACAGACATTTTTCAAAAGACATACATACAAATGGCCAACAACCATGAAAAAATGTTCAACATCACTAATCATCAGAGAAATACCAATTAATACCACAATGAGACACCATCTTACTCAAGTTATAATGGCCATTAGTCAAAATAAAAAAATAATAGCTGTTAGTGAGGATGCAGAGAAAAGTGAATGCTTACACACTGTTGGTGGGAATCTAAATTAGTACAACATCTCTGGAAAACAGTAAGGAGATTTCTCAAAGAACTAAAAATAAATGTACCGTTTGATCCAGCAATCCCACTACTGAGTATCTATCTACCCAAAGGAAAAGAAATCATTATATCTAAAAGATACCTGCACTCATATCTTTATCACAGCACTATTCAAAATAGCAAAGATATGGAAGTGTCCACCAATAGATGATTAGTAAATTTAAAAAATGTGGTGTATACACACACACACACATACACATTCTCTCACTCACCATGAAATACTACTCCGCCATAATAAAGAATGAAATAACGTCCCTTGTAGCAAATTGGACAGAACTGGAGGCTATTACCCTAGGTGATGTTAACTCAGGAACAGAAAATCAAACGCTGCATTTTCTCACTTATAAGTGGGAGCTAAACAATGGGTACACATGGCTGTACAGAATAGAATAACAGACATTGGAGATTCCAAAAGGTGGGAGGGTGGATGAAGGATGAGGGCTGAAAAATTACCTACTGGGTATGAAGTACACTATTTGAGTGATGGGTACACTAAAAGTCCAGACTTCACTATACAATAAATATATGTAACAGAATTCACCTTGTATCCCCTAAATCTATTAACATTTCTTAAAAAGGGGAAAATAAACAAATAAATAAAGGTTAACTTAAAAAAAGTAAAAAAAGAAAGTTATATTCATAGCAGGTCTTATTCCATAATTCAATAAAATTTATTGCACATCAAGTATATCCACCATATGTTTAGGTTCATTTAAAAATACTTCTATTTATAGACACTAATTAATTCTAAGTTGATATCATCTTACATGTATTAATAACATTTAAAGCAAGGTGTCATAGGCCTTTGCCCTTGCCACTAATCTACCCTTTCCAAAATGTTCACACAAACCATTTCTTCCTATTTAAAACATACCACAATGCTGAAAAGGCTATCCTGTAAAGTGTGTCACACTGTCAATTTGTGCAAACTGCTTACCTATAAAAAATTACTTTTAATAATGAAAATATATACATTTCAAAAAGGAAAAAGAGCAAAAATTATTGCTTTATCCCAATCTATTTCTTCCTTTCATAGTTTAAATTTGACATAGAATTTATAGTCAGTATTTATAATACCTTAGGAGAAATGGTAACAAGAAATGATGACATAGGGTAAAATATAAATTAAAATTTCACTATCAAAACTTTCCTGCAATTCTTAATAATAGAACTGGCTATTTTAATTAGAATTTTCCAAAAATTCATGCACCATGTATTTGGCCATTGTATATATTTGCTCTTAAATACCTTATATTTTTTTCCTCAACAAGATAAGTTTTACATGAAAATTAGTACCAATGACTTAACATACACTAAATTTGTATGTTAGGATATTAATTAAAACTATTTTTGCTGAAATGCACATTTTAAAAACATGATTCAAAGTTAGACAAATGATATAAAAATATCAATTTCCTAATAAGAACAAAAAGTTGCTCAGTAATTTAAAAAATTAATGTCTGGGAGGAAAGGTATTACCATAGGAGAAGATCAAACCCCAGTCCATGAGACTAGAAGGCAAAAGTCTTTAAACAAGATAAACTTGTTTTATTATAAGAAGAAAACACATACCTCTCTTCTTTATTTATTTGGTCACCAAATCCCACTGTATTCACAATGGTCAATTTTAATCGAACATTACTTTCTTGGAGTTCGTATGTCTGAGCTTTAAGTTTCACATGTGGGCAAAAATGTGAAGATTCTTGGTCTTCAAAATTAGTATTAAATAATGTGTCAATCAGTGTTGATTTTCCAATTCCAGTCTCCCCTGAAAGAAAGAAAAACACATGTTAACAAGTGCATGGGACGGCTGAGAAAAAATATAACTGTAAACTCCTAGAGTGGTTTTAAGGATCTCACATATTGTGAAGGCCAGGTTGTACATAAAAGGAATATCTGCTCAGTCTGGTTCAGAGGTATTAGCAGAGCACAGAAATGAGAATGTAAGTTAAGTTACTCAGGATGCTGAAAATAACAATGAAATATTTATAGAACAAACAAAATGTATAAAACTAAGCTGGGTATGGTGGCTTGCACCAGTAATTAAGCTACTTGGGAAGCTGGGGTAGGAGGACAGCTTGAGGCCAGGAGTTCAAAACCAACATGGCCAACATAGGGAACCCCTGTCTCAAAAAAAAAAAAAAAAAAAAAAAAAAAAATATATATATATATATATATATATATATATATATATTAAAGCTAAGAAAAAATAGAATCTAAATAACTGCATTAAAACTCTGGGATCATGACTTCAAATTGATGACATAAGCATCACACTGCTTATGAAAAGAGTGAATTGAGCATAAGGAATACGAAGGAACAATTCAGAGGAAGAGTAAGTGGCACTTACCCACGCAGAGAATATTAAAACAGAAACCTTGCTGAATGGATCTATTGACCAGCTGATCAGGCAAACTCTCAAAGCCAACATGGCCAGACATAGTCAAGGAACGAATACTTTCTCTTTTCTGAAGGAAAAGAAAAGCAAAAAGACCACAAACAATAAAAAAAAAAATTTTTTTTTACTTAAATAAGATATAGGCACATTTGAAAGGATCAATATAATTTATCAAAGAAACTAAAGATTTTACAAGTGATTAAGTAAATTTTTCAGAAAAGGAATCTGTATCCTGACCCTCAAAATGCACATTTGTCATCCCCTTCATACAATGAAAGTCCAGCATTATTTATAATGTTAAAACATTTGATTTCCAAAAATAGGAAAATATCCAAGTAAATTATTATATATTCTTCACTCACAAAATGGAAAGCTTAAAGTCACTTATTATGTTTATAACAAATTTTTAATAACTTGGGAAATTCTTACATTAAAATGTCAAGTGAAAAGAAAACATGAAACAGTTCCAGTTCCCAGTAAGGGCGAATAACTTATGACAAACTTGCTTCCTGCTGGTAACAACAATAAGTAGCTCTCTCAAGTTACCTGAGTGCAACAAAGACCCTGGAGGAATAAGACTTTTAAGGGAAGGGCAACTATTAGATGAGATGCACAGTTATCTTAGCTTTTCCCCTAAAGGTACTCTTCAGTCACTATGGCACAATGAAGACAGAGCTCAGGAGAGAAGTATTACTAATAGGCCTACTGGGTTAAGAAGTCAACTGGAGACTTGAGCAGGCAAACTGGCTGGAAATTGAGGGAGAAAATTCCAAAAAAGAAGGAGTCCCTAATCTGCAAACATACTTCCCTCAAATGCATGGTTGACCACCAAACTGCATATACACAGAGGAAATGCAAAGATCCCAGCAAGGGGAGATAGGAATTGGGAGGAGCCAAGCAGAGTTTTCAAGAGTGCAGCCTTGGGAGATGGACAAAGCTTGAATTTTAAGTCTATATAAGTTAAAGGATCTTGGGTAAACACCTCGGGCTTTCTACTGAAACCATGGATGGACCACATTTTATGAGTAAGGACCATATCCCAGAAATGCTCTTTAGTACTAAAGGCAAAACTGAAATAGACCTGTCCTAACAAAGCCTATAACAAAGCTCAGCATGATCAATGTAATCAGCCAGCAATTTAACTGCATATTAGAACAAAGCTTAACACTCTTCAGAAAAAGAAAACAGAATCCAGCATATCTGCAATATTTACTACACAAAAAAAATTACAACAATAGGTAAAAGCAGAAAAATGTGAGTCAGAGTAAAGGAAAAAAAGTCAACAGAAAGAGATCCACAAATGGACCAGATGTTTAATTAGAACTTTAATAAATATGCTAAAGAATCTACAGGAAAAGAATGATATAATGAGTGACATAATGGGAAATTATACAGAGTTAAGAAAGTTCTCAACAACAAAAAACAACAATGGTTTTTCTTTTTCTTTTTTTCTTTTTTTTTTTTGAGACAGTCTTACTCAGTTGCTTGGGCTAGAGTGCCGTGGCTCAGCCTAGCTCACAGCAACCTCAAACTCCTGGGCTCAAGCGATCCTCCTGCCTCAGCCTCCCAGGTAGCTAGGACTACAGGCATATGCCACCATGCCTGACTAATTTTTTCTATATATTTTTAGTTGTCCAGCTAGTTTCTTTCTATTTTTAGTAGAGACAGGGTCTCCCTCTTGCCCAGGCTGGTCTTGAACTCCTGAGCTCAAATGATCTGCCCACCTTGGCTTCCCAGAGTGCTAGGATTACAGGCATGAGCCACCACACCGGGCCAATGGTATTTCTAGAATAGAAAAATGTAACATATGAAATAAAAAATTTATTGAGTAGTATTAACAGCAGACTAAACAATGGAAAAGAGATAATTATCTAAATAATAGTTATTATCTAAGCTAAATATCTTTATTTATCCAAGCTGAAAATTCTCTCGTAGAGAGAAGAGATAAAATATGACAGAGTCTCAAAAACCCAGGGGACAATATTAAATGGTCTAACATACCTGTAATTGGAATATCAGGTGAAAAAATTAGAGAGAAAGATGAGAGGAGGTAAAGAGGGAGGAAGAGGGCAGAGAGGAAAACAATGTCCAAGTAATAGCGACTGAAAATTTTCCAATTTTCTAAACATGAAATCAGAGACCCAAGATTTTTAGCAAACTAAAAACAGGAAATATCCAAAGGAACCCATATCTAGGCGTGTTATAGAAAACTGCTTAAAAACAAAGATAAAGAAAAACCTTAGGAGCAATCAGATGTGGGGAAGATACATTACACACAAGTAAAAGAAATATAAAATAACTACAGATTTCTCATAAGAAGCAATGCAAACTGGAACACAACAGAATGACATCCATAAAATGCCAAAAGAAGAAAAAAATGACAACCTAGAATTCTATATCCTATGAAAACATTCTTCAAAAATGAAGGCAAAATGAAGACATCTTCAGACAAAAATCTGAGAAAATCCATTGTCAGCTGACCTACCTTATAAGGAATATTAAAAGAAGTTCTCCAAGAGATAGGAAAATGACAACAGGTCTACAAAAAGGAATGAAGATCAACAGAAAGGTAGATATGTGGGTAAATATTTGCTTGTTTTAAGTCTTTGAAAATATAACTGCTTCAAGCAGTAATAAAAACAATTTTTTACAGGTTACATGTAGAAGTAAAATGCATGACAAGCATAAAAGATGGGAGGGGAATAGAGGAGGGGGAATGGAGGTACATGCTGTAAGGTTTCCATAGTATACATAAAGTACTATATTATTTGAAGGTTGGGTGTGATAAGTTAAGACCTAGATCAATTTCTATTTAAAAAAATAAAAGACCTGGCCAGGCGCGGTGGCTCACGCCTGAAATCCCAGCACTCTGCGAGGCCCAGGCAGGCAGATTGCTCAAGGTCAGGAGTTCGAAACCAGCCTGAGCAAGAGCAAGACCCCGTCTCTACTAAAAATAGAAAGAAATTAATTGGCCAACTAATACATATAGAAAAAATTAGCCAGGCATGGTGGTGAATGCCTGTAGTCCCAGCTACTCGGGAGGCTGAGGCAGTAGGATTGCTTGAGCCCAGGAGTTTGAGGTTGCTGTGAGCTAGGCTGATGCCACTGCACTCACTCTAGCCTGGGCAACAAAGCGAGACACTGTCTCAAAATAAACAAACAAACAAACAAACAAACAAACAAATAAAATAAAAGACTAAAGAGATATAGCTAATAAGCCAATAATAAAGATAAATTGGAATCATAAAAAATACTGTTAATCCAAAAGAAGGCAGGAAAGAAGAAAAATGAAAGAACAAATGGGACATACAGAAAATTAGTTAACAAGAAAATATGAAGTAAAACTATAACATTGAACTCCCACTAAAATGGCTAAAATAAAAAGGCTGACAATGTCAAGTGTTGGAGATAATGAAGAACAGTGGAATGCTAATAAATTTGGTAGTGCAAATGCAAAATGGTATAGCCACATTGAAAAACAGTTTGACAGTTTCTTATAAAGTTAAACACACATTACTATACAATCAGAAAAAAATCTCACTTGGAAGTACCCAGGATAAATAATGTATGTCCACATAAAGAATTATGTATAAGTGTTCATAGCAGTTTTATTCCCTACAGTCAAAAGCTGGAAACAACTTAAATGCACAATGGTGAATGGATAAACAAACTGTAGTATATCCGACACAATGGAATACTAAACTACTGATACACTCTTCAACATGGATAAATTTCAAAAGCTAGGTATCTAAACAGTGATTTACTTACTGTAATTTTAGTAAAAAAATATGCATATATTTTTCCATATGTTCATATATCCTTATATGAATATGGATAGAAATGTCTCAAAGGGTAGTGACAGATTATTGAGTGGTTACCACTGAGGAGTGGACCTGGAGGTTAAGGTGAGAAGGAATCACTTTTTACGGTATACAGTGGACAGAATTCTGAGATGGTTCCCAAGATTGATGGCCCCTGGGGCACATAAACTTTCTACCAGTTATTCAATCAAACACTAACGTAGGTGCCACTGAAAAGAGATTGTGCAGATGTGATTAAGGTCCCAAATCAGTCAACCTTAGAAAAGGAGGCTATCCTGGGTGGGCCTGACCTAACGAGGTGAGCCCTTGAAAGGGCCCAACCACGTCCGGCCAAAGATTGGAAGCATGAAGGGGACTCCACATGCCAGAAGTTCTTCCCTGCAGGCCTTCAGGATGGAAAGGGTCATGTGGCAAGGACTCAAGAAGTCTCTATGAGCTGACAGCAACCCCCAGCCAGCAAGGAACTGAATTCTGCCAACAACCTCAGAGTGTGGAAGGGGTACTACCAGATGAGAACCCGGCCAGCTGACCCCTTGAATAGGAAACCTGGGACAGAGAAGGGAAATGGGCCGTGCCTGGCTCTCTGACCTATAGGACTGTGAGCTAACAAACAGGTACTATTTTAAGCAGCTAAATTCGTGGTAATTTGTTATGCAGCAACAGAAAATTAGAACACTATATTCTCTTTTGTGCTCTTTGAATCCCTTTTAGTCATGTAAGCATGTTATCTTTATGATTTTTTAAAAAAAGAAAGTGAAGAAGCATTACACTTCCCAGTCATGAAAGTGTTCAGGATTAGAAAAACATCTGATAAGCACATGCTTATTACATAGAAGTTGAACTAAATGGCCTCTAGGATGCCTTCTGTTTGTAAAATGACGTGAGTGTAATGTCACAGGAACAAATGAAGCTTTTCAAAAATGAGGGTATGGTCCCCACGATTTAATGCAGAAGAGAGGCTAGAGAAAATGAGACTACAAAGCGGCCACTGGGTGGATTGTCACTGAAGATTACTAGTGATGGTGACAGCAGTCTCAGCAAAGCAATGAATTAGAAGGCAGATTAAAAGTAATTCAAAAAGTCTATGAGGTCATAAAATAAAGATGGAAGAGACTATTACTCCTAGTGAAAGAAAAAAAGATGAAAATGATAGTAGCTTGGTGGTCAAATGAAGATTTATCAAAATCGCAGAGACCTTGTCATACAAGGAGGAAGAGTGAAAAACAAAAGACTAGTTATTGGAACATAGAGCTAAAAGAAATTATTTAATCTTACTGAATTACCCATGTTTGTATTTGTAATATTCTTTTTAATTAAAAGTTTACCTCTTTCATCAAATTAAACTTACTCCTTCTTTTAAAATATAAATTTTAATATGAATTACTAAAAACCATCCCTCCAAACAAGCACGTTCGGAAGGCCCTTGGAAGCATCAGGTCTAATCTGGCATCAGGAAGGCATCTCGCAAGGCTGCCGGATGGCTCCCTGCACCCTGACCTTCAAAGAGTTCCATGCACCCACCACATTCTGCAGCGTCTCAGCAAAAGCAGTGCTAGTCTTTCTACTGAAGGCTGCTGAAGCACCCGGAGTTCTAATTTCCTTAATGTCAAAGACAATGAACCAAAAACAAATAGAAAAAAAATTTGCTTAACGTCAGACAGGGTAGGAACACTGTGGACACTCAACAATTATTCAATCCAGCATCGATTTTTCACTTGAATCAACAGAACAGTTAATTCACATTCAAAGTAGGTACAAACAGAAGCCTCCATCACAAGTCTGTCAGCACAGCAAGTAGTTATTTTAAAATCATAGAAGCATTTAGAGGACAACATATGCTCTATTTAAAACATAAACTCACGCTCTGTTCATCGTCAGACACTGGTGAGGACGTACAAGTTGTTTTCATTCCATGACACTGAAAGAGATGGAAAAGGAAAATAAAGGTATAAAACAGAAACATTACCCCTAAACCCATATCTAAATAATATATTTACATTAATAAGAAGTTCTAATATGGTCATTGTCACCAAGTTTTGACTTGCAATCCACACTAGTAACCCATTTTAAAATTGTGGCTTTCTTGCCAGACAGGTATCTGCTTAAATAAATTACATGTAATATTCAACATAAAATACAGAGTAATACACTTAACACATGCAAAAATTATAAGAAATAGTAAATTCCCATTTACAAGTAAGAAGACAAAGAAAACTGGTTGTATTTAAATGACTTTTTAGGATTAAAAAGGGAAAATAAGCTATTTCACTTAAAAAACTACTCTAGGAGCCAAGAAGGCACTCAAAAGTAGGTATGTTCCACTGTAGTATGCCAAGGGAAACACAAATGTTAAAAAATGCTCCAATTGTAGTATAGTTGTGAAAAGAAAGATTTTAAAATCTTATCAAGTGCCCTTAGTCACTCAATTAAAATAAAAATATCATTCATAGAACTCTTACATATGCCCACATCACTATGCTAGCTCAGTAGGCACATTTCCTTATTTAATTCTTACAACGCATCAGAACTATACATATTATCATTCCCACATCCTGGATGAGAAAATTAAGCTTCAGAAAGCTGAGTAACTCACCCAAAATCATACAAGCCAGTAAGCTGTAGACACAAGTCTGATCTGACTGCAAAGCTTCTACTGTTCCAAGTTGTAACCAAACACATACTCACTGTTTGCAACAGTACAGAATGATGGAAAAGGGTACAGAAGTTGTACTAATTTCGGGGCACTGCTACCCTACTTCTGAGCGCAGCACAAGATACTGAGGAAATGTGGCATTTTTTAAAAAGCAATATTATTAATATGGATATAGCAAAAAATGCAAATAGTGCCAATGAGAATACAGTACAAAATGAGTTCCCTTCCTACCCAATTCCCTAGTACCTCAGTCCTCTTCCCAAGAGGTCACGGACTCATGCATCCTTCCAGAGATAGTGCACATCTAAGCACACAGTCATATGCAGCCCCCTTTGTACCGTGTTTCCCTGAAAATAAGACCTACCCATAAAATAAGCCCTAGCAGGATTTCTAAGCATTTGCACAATATAAGCTCTACCCCCAAAATAAGACCTAGTGATGGGCGTGGCTGGACGCAGCGTGTCTGCACAACCCATGCATTTTGTCACCAAGCAGTAAAGAAGATGAGCAGCCCTTCTCATCTGCCCCAGGAGAGCTCTATTGCTCAACATGAGAGATTGAGGCCAATGGTTCTAAAGAAAATAGAGTCTCAAGAAATTCAGGGTGGAATTCAGGGTTTGGAGAGTTATGATGATGTTCCAGAAAAAGACTTAACTATATTTGAATAAATGTAGATTGTTGTACCGTACTTAAAAAAAAAATTATACATCCCCTGAAAATAAGCCCTAGAGTGTCTTCTTGAGGAAAAATAAATATAAGACCCTGCCTTATTTTCGGGGAAACATGGTAGCTGTCCACTGCTCTCCACTGTGGTTTTCTCCACTGAATCTCTCCTAGAGACTGTTCACACAAGTATACAGATCTACCTCTTCTTTCTGTGGTTTAATGTTCTCCTGCGTACACGACAGTACAGTATATATGGAGGTTCTCTCATCCTGTCTGTAATTACAATGAACTGTGCCACAACAAACAGCTTTGCCCAACGTGTGACAAAAGGTAGGTAGAACTTACTACCACTGTCTCCCCAACCTCACTGTCACCAAATGTGTGTCACACACATGGGGACTGTGAATGAATCCCACACAGGTAAAATAGTAAATCCATCATGACTGGATCTTACAGCCTGCTAATAACCATCTTTCTCTGTACAATCTGGTAAAAAAAAAAAAAAAAAGCTTTTGAGAACTGATCCTCCTGTGACTTAACACTATACAAACAGTGTTTTCAAATCCTGAGCAGCTAACTGAACACATTTTTCCAACAGGAAATGACTCTTGCCAGTTGGTAGATGCTCCTGTACAAAAACACACAACAAAAGCCCATTGATGGACACAAAGGTACTGCCTGTGTTTTCACAATTTGAAAAGGGAAAAGTATGTAATGATACAAAGCACATCAGAATCAACCTAATGTTTTAACTTTTGTTTTTAATTATACATACACTTCACTTACACCTTCCAACCCTCACCATCCTGAAAAGTACCCCCAACCTCAGTCACTGTGCAGTACATAAGCAGATCACATTCCTTTACTATGGTAGACAGAAAAGATACGAGAGCCACAAGAAACCACGGTGGTGGTTACAGAAATTTGGAGAAAGAGGAGATCACTAAAGACAAAGGCAGTTTTCAAAGAAGACAATAACTTTGAGATAAGTCAGAAAAGAGGGATAGCATCAGATAAGGCAAATCCCTCAGTACCAGAAGGGAGGAAGAAAAAAAAAGGAGGCAGAATTTCAAATTTGGAGAAGTAAACAGGGAGTGTAAGAATCTGGTGGGGAAAAAAAGAGTTCACTGTGTCAGCTGCAAAGTTATGAATGAGGTTGGACCTCATTCATATGAGGTCCACACGAGGGACGACACCCGAGCAGCAGCTGAGGAACCTGAAGTGCCCATTTAGAGTTTGACTTTTTGGTAAAGGCTAAGAAGGGCCTCAGAAAACATGTGCTTGGGGTCATGTTCAGAAGCCTGCATTAGAGAAACTGAGTCAGAGAAGAGAACATTCTATGCTTGGTGTTAACTCCTGACCTAACACAGCACCTGCTCACCTCTGAGCATCCATGTCTAAGTGATGTGCCACACATCTAATCCACTTAGACTGTGTTATTTTGACTTGTCAACTATAGAACCTCAAGGAAAATTAAACTTTTAAAAATTACTGGCCGGGCGCGGTGGCTCACGCCTGTAATCCTAGCTCTTGGGAGGCCGAGGCGGGTGGATTGCTCAAGGTCAGGAGTTCAAAACCAGCCTGAGCAAGAGCGAGACCCCGTCTCTACTATAAATAGAAAGAAATTGATTGGCCAACTGATATATATATATAAAAAAAAATTTAGCCGGGCATAGTGGCGCATGCCTGTAGTCCCAGCTACTCGGGAGGCTGAGGCAGAAGGATCACTCGAGCCCAGGAGTTTGAGGTTGCTGTGAGCTAGGGTGACGCCACGGCACTCACTCTAGCCTGGACAACAAAGTGAGACTCTGTCTCAAAAAAAAAAAAAAAAAAAAAAAAAAAATTACTGGTAAGAAAGTAGTTTTGGGATTTTAATATGATAGCATATTATATTATGCTATTATGATAGCATATTGTATTATATTACATTAACTACATTAGCATATTAAGCATATAATTTTGTGAAATGGTATACAGTTAACAGCTGGGTTGAAAAGTAAAATTAGCTTAGAAAAAATCAGAAGTTTTATATTTATCCTTAAGTTTTGATTACTATTAATAAAACCTAGGTTAAATTTATGTCATTTATGTAAGTGTGTACCAAATATCTGCTTCTGTGTATTCACTTCTTGTGCTTCTGCACATCTCCCAAAAAGCTACTTAAAATCTCAATGGATAAATGTTTTGATCAGGAAGTTTAAATGAGTCATATAAAAGTAATATAAATAGTTGTTTTTAATATTTTCCACTAATACTACTAGACTAATGAAATTTCCATAACAAGTTTTACACTGGAAACAGTTTTTAATAAATTAGCAGGATTACTAAAGGTAAAATAACCAGAGGACAAGAGTTGACTAAATCCCTCTAGTGGCAAAAAGAGCTAGCTCAGTACAGGGTTAAGAAAGACTAAATTAAAAAAAAAAAAAATCTGCAAGTGGAATTCCAGTCTGCTCTATCATCAACCACCTACTTACTCTGTGCAAATTACTATGCTGGGCCCTAGGGTCTCAGGAGCAATAAAACATGGCCTTTGATCTCACGAATGTATCTCAGAGAAACATGATCTCTTAGCAGGCAATCACAATCGCATTCCAAAGCACAGGGTAACAGACTAACAAAATCCCAATCTATACTTGACTACACAGTCAATTTGCTTTTTCTGTAGTTTGTATTTTTTTCAAGAGGTATATATATCATACACAAACATATATATAAATCTATATAACTACTCTCTAGAAGGAAAAACACTTATGCAATACCTTAACTCCTGACAAAGTCTAATATATACTTTTTAAAAAAGTTGTAGCATTTAATGAGTCATAGAGATGCCAGAACATCTAGGGTAGTTGGAGGAAGCTCAGGTTATTTTTGGGGTGTAGGCACCACCACAGAGAGCACAAAATTCATCCCAGGCCTTTGGGAGGCATGGCCTTTTCTTCAGCCAATTACAGGAAAACATTTGGTGGTTCTGTAAGATACTATAAGGACAATGGACACCTCCCAGCTTCTGTTTACTGCTTGCTTGCTAACTGCAAGGCATTGTGAGTACATTATGGGATGTGGAGAAGAAAGACAAGGAACACAGAAACCCGAGTCTCTCAGCTAGGATCCGGAACAGGTTAGAGCCTATCAGGGGCAGGATGAAGTAAGAATCACTGTGGGGGCAGATGCATGATCAGTATGTAAACAGCTTGAGTATAAAAGGTCACTAGCACACAAAAGGGGGTCCCTGCCGGAAGAAGAGGCCACTGCGCTGGCACTCTGGGGGCTCGGACCCTAGCTCGAGCTAGACAATAAAACTCCTTTTGATAATTACAGCCTCGGTGACTCTGTCTCTCTGTCCCGCCGCCCTGTGAATCTCGGCTACATAACATTTCTTTCCTAACAGGACCCTAGATAACAACTTTCCTTACCTTCCTGTGGGAACCCTTCCTTACATAGTCTCCTTACGTAGAACAATAAGCCTCCAAGAACAGAATTCTGACTTGCCTTTATGATAGCTTCATTTTAACTTCACTTTTCCACAATTTTTATCCTTATAAAGTTAATCCAAGAAATAGAACCAAAGTTTCAAATTGTCCCGAGTCTCACTTTGTCACCCTTGCTAGCGGCTAGTTGTGTCTTCATAGTTCACAGCAACCTCAAACTCCTGGGCTCAAGCAATCCTCCTGCCTCAGCCTCCCAAGTATCTAGGACTACAGGCATGTGCCACGATGCCCGGCTAATTTTTCTATTTTTACTATTGACGGGGTCTCGCTCTTGCTCAGGCTGGTCTCCAACTCCTGTGCTTGAGCAATCTTCCCACCTTGGCCTCCCAGAGTGTTAGGATTACAGGCATGAGCCACCATGCCCGGACCCCTGAGTTTCTAAAAGGTGTTTCTTTTCAAAAAAAAAAAAAAAAGTAAGACAGAAAGAAAGAAAAGCAGAGAATAGTCGAAATAATTGTTACCTGGGCCTATTTTTGGGGTATCAGGAGGGCAGCGGTCTTTGGCTTGAAACAATATTTTGAAAGAGTCCAAAGACTCATTATTTAAAATTATTTGATAAAATCTTCAGGTTAAGGAAACATTAAAAGAAAGTTAATAGTGCTGATCTAAAATTTTCCTTAAACCATGTTATTAAGCTATTCAAGTTAACACAGAGTAGATGCTAATTGCAGCCCAGCAAAAAAAGAAAGAATTTAATTGATGGCCTGCCTGCCTCAGAGCAGGAGAGGCCTGGAGGAGTTTAAGGTAGTCCCAATCCCATCAAAACATCACCCCCATTTTACCATCACCTCCAACAAATGCAAAGTCTATTATTTAGCCTCAAAAGAGCATCAAGATGGGGACATTCTTCATAGTAGTTCATGTAAAACAGAGTTAGGGGTCTCAAGCTTAACAAAAGTTTGCAGTACAACATGGCTGCTTAAAAAACAAATTAATCTTATTTTGAAATTACTCTTTCCCCTTAATTTAGAAAATTAAGTTAGTAAACAATACCCTGTTTCTAATTTGTGCTGTTTAATAACACTGTAATGAACTTCCTTCCTCTCACAGCAGCCAAAGAGGTGTGCCACTCAGATTCTCCCTTCAAACAACAACTTGTCCTGTGCCTATAAAGAATGTGGTGAGCTGATGGCCTCCAGCTGCAGAGCCTTCAGGATGGCAGCAGTATCCAGCCGAAATCCACTCTCTTCCCAGGCAGCCCTCGGAGAGGTCAGTGGGGGCGTTGCGGCAGTCTGGGCCAACTTTGTCTGATCCAGCACTGCTCTGCAGTGCTCACCGCCCAATTCTGCTTCCTCCTGACTCTCCTTACATAGCTATCAAGATCATATCAGGGCCTAAAGGCTTTCCTCCCCCTTGAACTTCATAGGCATTACCCCCACCCATGCACCCCAACAAAATCTCTTACACTGCCAGCTGCCCCTGAGTGTCTGTTTCCACAAAGATTCTGACCAACATACCTGTACAAGCATCAATCATTCTGCACATCTGATAAATTCCCAGAATGTAATTCCTGATCCGAGGTATAAACACACTGCCAAACTGCCCCCCCCAAAAGACTGTACGGGGTTACATTTCCAATATTAGTACTGAGTCAAGAAAAACAAACCATTTTTCCTCTGCTCTCACACAATATAGAATACTTTTGTGACCAAATGTCAGGGGAGGACTTCCCCACCCACCAAGCAAGCAATTTTGTAGAGGCTGCCCTCTAATTTAATTCTGACACTATCTAGGCATCAGATCCCACAGGTTAAGGGCTCAGTCCCCAAGACTGTGCCTCCCACTTCTGATGCTAATCACAAGCCCCAGATTACTTCTGCCCATGCCTCTGACACACTGGCTGTTAATACGCTTCCCACAATCCCCTCCTCAGGTTTGATTAATTTGCCAGAGCAGCACACAGAACTTAGGGAAACCTTTACTTATGTTTACCAGTTTATTACAAAGGATATTTTAAAGGATACAAGTAAACACCCAGATTAAGAGATACATGGTGCGAGGTCTGAAAGTATCCTGAGCACAGGAGCTTCTCCCCCCTACCCCGTAGAGTCACACAATCTGAGTTGAAAAGGACCTTAGATTATCTTGGCTTCCCACTCAGTGCAGAGTCAGCTCTGCAGCAGCGATGCAGGTGTGCACGTGGATATGTACACCCCACATGTTTGGCTAACTGTGAGCTCTCCAATCCCCGTCCTTTGGGGTTTTATGAAGGCTTCTTTAAGTAGGCATTGTGAACTAAAATGCTCAACCCCTACAGGCTGACTGAATGGACCCCCTCGTGGCCAGAGGAATATTCAAGGGCAAAGTTGCCTGCCAGGAGGAGGGAGGTCAGACAGGCCTTATCATGCCCCCCTCCCTTCTTGGAGACTTCCTTTGTAACCCATTAACAGGCCTAAGGGTATGCAAGACAAACCTGCAGGCCCTCAATTTGCAACAAAATGGTGGCTTATTTCTGGTAAACAGTTTATGTTAAAACATTCCACGTCTTTAGACAAAGCTTCATGTTTTTAGCCAATTACAATCTAAAGAATCTTTAAACCCACCTATAACCTGTAAGCCCCCACGTTCGAGATAGCCCTCCTTTTTGGGCCAAACCAATGTATGCCTCCCACACATTGATTGATGGCTTTACCCATAACCCTTGTCTCTAAACTGTATAAAAACCAAACTGTAGGGCCGGGCGCTGTGGCTCACGCCTGTAATCCTAGCTCTTGGGAGGCCGAGGCGGGCGGATTGCTCAAGGTCAGGAGTTCAAAACCAGCCTGAGCAAGAGCGAGACCCCGTCTCTACTATAAATAGAAAGAAATTAATTGGCCAACTGATATATATATAAAAAATTAGCCGGGCATGGTGGCACATGCCTGTAGTCCCAGCTACTCGGGAGGCTGAGGCAGAAGGATCACTCAAGCCCAGGAGTTTGAGGTTGCTGTGAGCTAGGCTGACGCCACGGCACTCACTCTAGCCTGGACAACAGAGTGAGACTCTGTCTCAAAAAAAAAAAAAAAAAAAAACAAACTGTAACCCAGCCACAGCGAGTCCACTTGCCCAAGGCCTCTTGGCAGTGGCTCCGGGTCATGGTCCTCAAATTTGGCTCAGAATAAATCTCTTTAAAATTATTTTGCAGACTTGGCTTTTTTCCGTTGACAGCATGGTTGATTAAAGTTTAATCAATGGTTTAATTAAATCACTGGCCACTGTTGATCAACCTAAACTTCAGCACTTCTCCCTCCATCTCCCTTCCTTCCCTACCCCCTCACCCCCTTGCAGCAGGTTGTGGGTAGAACTGGAAGTCACAACCCTCTAATCTAGCCTTGGTGTTTCTGGTGACCAGCCCCCAACCTGAAGCTAGGGGCTGGCTGCCACCACCAGTCATCATTACCATATAAAAAGACATCACTTTAGAGATTTTAAGGACTTTAGGAATTCTGTCAGAAAACTGGGTGGAAGATCAGATATATATTTCATAATATCACAAGTGTATACTGATGTCCATTTCATTGTCGACGGAAAAAAGCCAAACTCTGTAAAATAATTTTAAAGAGATTTATTCTGAGCCAAATTTGAGGACCATGACCCAGAGCCACTGCCAAGAGGCCTTGGGCAAGTGGACTCACTGTGGCTGGGTTATAGTTTAGTTTTATACATTTTCAGAGAGACAGGGGTTACAGGCAAAGTCACAAACCAATACATGAGAGGCACACATTGGTTTGGCCCAAAAAGGTGGGACATCTCGAAGCGGGGGCTTACAGGTTATAGGTGGGTTTAAAGATTCTTTAGCTGGCAATTGGCTGAGAGAGTTAGACTTTATCTAGAAGACCAGAAAGGATATGCTTACTTTAAGATAAGGGTATGAGCACTCTGAGGTCCAGACAGGAGGACATTTTAAATTTACAACAGGTGCCTGCTAGGATGCTTGAGTTAAGATATTTTAAATTTATGATAGGCATCTGCTAGGATGCTTGAGTTAAGACAGGGGCTTCCTATCTTTTAGGTGATGTTAATGCCATACCAGAATCAGGTCAGGAAGTAAACCACTGCTTCGTTTGGTTAACAAAAGCCGCTTAGTGGGAATTTACCGTTTGTCAGCCTAACCCTGCTGGCCTCCTTACCATTTGCCAGCCTAACCCAGCTGGCCTCCTTAGGAAGGAGTTTTTAGTAAAAAAATTAGAGTTCAGTCCTCATCATTATACACTCATCAATACAGGGTATTAACAATTTTTAAAATTTTGTCAATCTGATAGGCAAAAACTGACATCTTAATTTGACTTCTGGCATTTTGAACATTTTTCTCAGCTTATTGGCCATTTCTAGTGTTAACGGGAAAAAAAGCCAAACCGTAAAATAATTTTAAAGAAATTTACTCTGAGCCAAATTTGAAGACCATGACCCGGAGGCACACCCAAGAAGCCTTGAGCAAGTGGACTCGCTGTGGCTGGGATACAGTTTGGTTTTATACATTTCAGGGAGACAGGAATTACAGGTAAAGTCATAAATCAATACATGAAAGGCATATATTGGTTTGGCCCAAAAAGGTGGGCCATCTCCAGGTTGGGGGGGGGCTTACAGGTTATAGGTGGGTTTAAAAATTCTTTGGCTTGTAATTGGTTAAAGACATAAAGCTTTGTCTAAAGGCTTGGAATGTTTTAAGAAGCTCTTAATCAGAGATAAGCCACCCGACATATGTTTGTTGTGTAAATTGAGGACCTACAGGTTTGTCTTGAATACACTTAGGCCTGTTAATGGGTTACAAAGGATGTCCTCAATAAGGGAGGGGGGCATGATGAGGCATGTCTGACCTCCCTCCTCCTGGTAGGCAATTTAGTTTTGGGATATCCCTTTGACAACAAGGGGGTCCATTCAGTCAGCCGGAAGGGAGGTGAGCCTTAATATTTTACTTTAGTTCACACATTGATTCCTTAGTATTCTTTTTCCCCAAATTTTCCTTGTCCATTTTAATTCCATTTAGTGAGTATTTCTCTGTCTTCCCCTTTTCTTCAGCTCCTCTCCCAGTTGCTAATTTGATTGACGTTTCTATCACCTAGCCTACACAGAACATGCCCCAGCTCCCAGGAATTCAAGCCATTTACTTTTCATTTAAGTTAAGCCTTAAGATTTAGTTCCACAAGGTCTTTTCACATCAATGAGATGTAGTTTTATTGTGTCTTAATCTACTTGTCTGTACATGCAGTTTCCATGACTTGTTCTTCATTCTTCACCACATCACATACTTTCCCTCATTGCTTGCTCAAAGTTATAGTCATAAACTCTCAGTTGAAAAGAACCTTAGAAGATCATTTTCTTTGTTTCCCACTCAGTGCAGAAGTCAGTTCTGCAGCACTGATGAAGGTTACTGTGCTGGGCAGCTGCTGGAACCCCGCCAGGGATCCTAGCTCAGTGCTCTACAGGCAGTCCATTCCTCTGCTAAACAGCTCTAGCCTTCAGTCATTTCCCTTCATTGTGTCACAATCTGTCCTTCTAGTCCATTCACAGGTCACGGCTTTTCCCTGGGGAGGTTCATTTCCATAAAAGACAGACTATGTTTGAATATCCCTTGATTTTCTAATGGTGCACAGGCTAACAATGTGGAAAAAAGTAAGGTTTCACTGACTCTAAAATATTTTAAAACTTAGGTGTAAGACATGAAACCATAAAAGAACTTAGAGAAAATACAAATGCATGTTTTTAAGCCTCAGGGTATGAAGAGATATTCCAAACTTTTACATTTAAGGAAGAAGAGCTGAAAAGGTCAGTGACAAATCAGGAAAAGATATTTACAATTCACATAACAAGCAAAGAGGTATATCCAACAGTTCTTATTCATAAGAGAAACAAAAGAATACCCTGAGATAAGCATATGGGGGAAAAACATGAACTGATGGTTTATGAAAACATACTAGTGTGAACTAAAGTAAAATTTTAAGGCTCACCCCCCACCAGCTGACTGAATGGGCCCCCTCCTGGCCAAAAGGATATTCTAAAACTAAATTGCCTACCACAAGGAGGATAAGACTTGCCTCATCATGCCCCTCTCCCTTCTAGGAGACATCTTTCATAACTCATTAACAGAACTAAGGCTTTGCAAGACAAACCTGAAGGTCCTTAATTTACATAACAGATAATGTTCAGTGGTGGCTTGTCTCTGATTAACAGACCTCCTTACCTTAAAATATTACAAGCCTTTAGACAAAGCTTCATGTCTTTAACCAATTACAAGCCAAAGAATCTTCAAACCTACCTATAACCTGTAAGCCCCCCCCCCACCTGGAGATGGCCCACCTTTTTGGGCCAAACCAATATATGCCTTCCATGTACTGATTTATGACTTTACCTGTAATTCCTGTCTCCCTGAAATGTATAAAACCAAACTGTAACCCAGCCATGAGTCCATTTGCTCAAGGTTTCTTGGGCGTGGCTCCAGGTCATGGTCTTCAAATTTGGCTCAGAATAAATCTCTTTAAAAATTATTTTACAGAGTTTTGCTTCTTTTCTGTTGACAAGCGTGAAGTCTCTAATACATTTGCTTTTCATTTATTCCATAAATGTATATATAATATTACTAAAAAAGCCTCACTTTTTTTTTTTTTTTTTGAGGCAGAGTCTCACTCTGTTGCCTAGGCTAGAGTGCCGTGACATCAGCCTAGCTCACAGCAACCTCAAACTCTTGGGCTCAAGCAATCCTTCTGCCTCAGCCTCCCGAGTAGCTGGGACTACAGGCATGTGCCACCATGCCCGGCTAATTTTTTCTATGTATTTTAAGTTGGCCAATTAATTTATTTCTATTTTTTAGTAGAGATGGGGTCTTGCTCTTGCTCAGGCTGGTCTTGAACTCCTGAGCTCAAATGATCCACCTGCCTCGGCCTCCCAGATTACAGGCGTGAGGCACGGTGCCCAGCCTAAAAGCCTCACATTTTAAGGACAGAATAACAGACCTCAGCCACTGTGGATCAAATCTAAATGATTTGATATCCTTGCAATATGAATTTTAGTAAAGGTCGGAAACATGTATATAATTAAAAACATGGACAAGACAGTCAGGATATAAGAAACTCTGCACTGTCAGAGAAGGCATTGCCAAGAAAAGGCTTGACAGAGAAACAGGATTTTCCCAGCAAATAAAGGAAAGACAGTAGAGGAGTCAGTGTGTATAAATGATGCCAGTATAACCAGTATGGTGGGAAAACTATAGTGAGCTCGTTGTTGCTGAAGCCTACAGAGGCTTATGTGTAAGTGTAAGGACTGTGGAAGAGATAAGGCTGCAGAGAGAGGGCCAAGGAGGCTGTTACAGAGGATATATTAAGACATACACAGGTGGCCAGTAAGCACATCACAACCATTACATCATTAGTCATTAGGGAAATGCAAACTAAAACTATAATGAGAAACCACTACACACCCCTCAGAAAGTCTAACAAACAAAAAAACAAAAACTGACAATGTCAAGTGCTGGCAAGAATTCAGAGCAGCATGATTTCACATTCATTACTGGTGGGGCAAAATGGTACAGCCATTTTGGAAAACAGTTTGGTAGTTTCTTATTGAGTTAAACACACACTTTCCATACTACTCAGTAATCCTACTTTTAGACAATGACCCAAGCAAAATGAGAACTTATATTAACATAAAAAGCTGTAGATGAATGTGTACAATAGCCTCATTCATAATCGCCAAAAGCTGGAAACAGCCCAAATGTTCTTTAAGTGGAGAAATTGTGGTACATTCATACAATGGAACACCATTCAGCAACCAAGAGGACCCTGCGACAACATGGATGAATCTCAAAAGCATGATATTGAGCAAAAGAAGCCAGCTCAAAGGCTTCGTTAATCTCTACTTAGGAAAGGCAATACAGGGCAAAAAACTGGTCACAGAGGTTGTCAGCAGAGGTGGGAGAAGCTGACTACAAAAAAGCACAAGAGAATTTGGGGAGTTGATGGAACTGGTCTATAGCTTCATTGTGGTTATGGTGCTGCCCAACCAGGTTCATCTGCCCACTGCCCAAGCGGAAGCCAATGGGCTGAGTCAGCAGGTTTCACAAGGCAGAGAGTCTTTATTCCGCAGAGTGCTAAGAGGAGAGACGGAAGAAATTTCTCAAGAGGGAGAAATTTCTCAAATCTGCCTCCCTGAGAATTTGGAAGACAGGGCTTTCAGTAGTAGTTTTAGGGTAGGTGGACAGGCAAGGGATTAGGCAATTGGATTTGTTAACTGGGTCAAAATTATATGAGTGTAGACATCATCTTCTTGTGTTGTTTCAGTCCCTGGGGTCACAATTCCAGTTGACCAGGTTTCTTGATATGGGCAGCTGGTCCACTGGGTGGGTCAACCAATCCACTGGAATGCAGGACCTGGAAGTTAACTTAAAAACTACCTTTAGGTTTCAAAAAAGTGATGTTATCTATGGAGAAAGTTAAGAATCTTTATAGACACCAGCTATGGGAAGAAAGAAGTTAAGAATCTTTATGACCACCAGCTGTGTGGCTCCAAGTGGCAATTAACTGTCCAAACAGGTGGACAGTTACTAATTATTATCATTATTTTTAGCTAGGCCCTTACCACAGTTCTTGCCTTGCACCCCATTATTGATTTGTGAAAAAGGTGGTTTCATTTACACGACTATATGCATTCATCAAAACTCATAGTACTTTATACTAAAAAGGATACATTTTATTATATATAAATTATACTTTAATAAAAGTTAATTCATAAAAGTATAACAAAATTTTCTGACTAAAAGGAATCAATACATGGGAAAGTTATAGCTAACAAAAACCAACTAGAATATCTGAGGATAAACTAAATGATTAATATACATGTAAACAACAATAAAAAAGAAAATATACAGTAACATGCAAATACAAAACAAAATTAAAATATTTTCTCCAATAGTTCAAATTATAATGCTATATTAAGTTCTTTTGGCTCTCAAAGCTACGTGGAAACTATAAATTATAATTCTTTTCTATACAACAGTATCTCTGTTACTATATTAACAAATACCCTATCTTCTACCAAAACAGAGAGCCCCTAGAAATCATCTCAATGACCTGTGTCACAGTGGAGAAGAGTTAACATGACATCAGAATAAATGTATGGCTTAAGAAGGCTGTTAGAATTAACTGCTTATAGTGGCAACACATGCAAAATGCTGGAGCACTATGGAACTGCCAAGGCTGTGTGAGAGGATCTGGGGCAAGGAGGTACGATGACAACTCGAACAAGACAAGAAATATTCTGTTCAACTAAATTTGATAAAGTTGACTCTCATCCAAAAAAATGGAGATAACAGTACTCAGCTTATGGGTTGGGAAGATAAAATGTGATAATGTAAGTTAAGTACTTGCCATGATAAATGCATTTCACCATCTGGTAGCATTACATTACCACAGTGGACATAGTTATAACAGCAAAGGACAAATCCATAGAAAAATATATCTCGGATACTTCACCTTTCGCAAAGATTTTTAGACATTACTAGACCACTGAAAACATAAAAATATGTCTAAAGAAGTTGAAAATGGCTGAAGTTCACTTGCATTTAAAAAAAATAGGCATCGAAGGAAAGGAAATTTTAAAGCCATTTTTTTCATGATTAGTAAATTAACTGAAAGGCTTCTCATATTATTTGAAGGTTGGGTATATAGACAGTCTGAGATGGTGAATCTTCTTCCCACCTAAATGTTTAGCTAGTTCTTCCCTGCTAATCCATGGCCATCTCTTTAATACTTAGTTCAATACTTAGCTTTTGTAAAAAGCTTTCATTCTACTTATTTTAAGCTAATATGAACTGTAATCGCATAAATAAGTTGTATTTTCCAAAAGTTCATTATTAATAAGCTGCTTAGATTTAGAATACAGTCTCCATAGAAACAATATCATAAACAGTTACGGTCCTAAGTTTGCAAATGCTTATTTAATCTATTATGTACTAAGTATTTTCAGTCTTAGACTGTTTTCAAATCTAGTAGCAGACTTAGAAGAAAGGATATTTGTTGCCCTATTTCTAGACTGGCTAACTCTAGATCATGCATTCTCTCTGGGGGAAATACCTATATCACATCCACCCTCCAATAGGAGCAGAAATTGATTCATGGAAGATGAAAACAGTCAATGGTTTATGCCCTTCCTCCAAATCAATGCTATCTGAAAAAACTTTATTCTTTTATATTCATTTCCTTTCATTAGGAAGAACTTCAATTATTCAGTCTAATCAATTTAATTAATATTAAATTTGTTATCAACTAATTAAATTTAATTTTTGTCCTGAAGGGGCAATAATGAAAATAGTTTGAGAAATAATGCTCTATATAAACCTTGAAACAGGCAAAGTTTACAGTTAGTCTTTTCCCATCTCCCTTTCTGTAGCCCTCCCCATCCCCAACTCCTTACCCTACGTGTTCATCCCAAAGGAAAGTCAGACTTTCTTGATTCCCAAGATCTCACTAGGTGTTAGGAAAGTCAACCACTAACTAACCTGCCCAGAGGTATCTATACTTTCACAAGAGGAGAAAAGGACTTTCTATAAACTGGATTTCATGCAGTGTACATGGGAAAATGCTGAGGATCATGCTGGAGGTGGGTAAAAGCTCAATATCGGTTTCTGAAGCCCAGAATCACTGTCCTTGGATTGAGCAGTGCTACCTACTCATCTGTTAAAGAGGACAATTTCCCATCTATGCACATAGGCCTACCTTGGTCAACCTATTCCTCTTAAAATAGAGCTCTTTTATAACAAAGACATCTTTTTATTTTAATTTTCAAAAATCATTCAAGTAATTCTGGCCTAATTCACAGCTCAAAGTAATGTTCCCGCTAAATAGTGTATACACAACTAAGCACATACATATGTACTGTGTACAACTTCTAATTGTCCATGAAAAAACTGGAGTACAGACCACTCAACACAACATTTAAGGTGTCCATCAATACAGTCCCTACCTAATATTTCACAATTTATGATTTCCTTCTATATATCACAATCTCTAACTAGAACAATAGGACTCCTTTTTGTCCCCATAATATGGCCCACACCAAGGGTAGGATAAACTTGATCTGGTTTTTAAGAGGGGAAGGTAACAGTGATCAGAGAAGATGCTTACAAGTTCTCCCGCCCTATCTTTGGTAAGCCCCCTTGGTCACTGACCCTAGGCTGCCTGAAACTAGCATGGAGGGGCTGTGTGCCCCCCACTACCTGGCACAGACCTGTGGGGCCAAGCCAGTTTGCTGTCCTCCACGTCCCTCCTATAGCCACACTTTAAAAAGAAATTAGACACCTCCTTTCCTCCTCCTGACCTTAACCCCTTCTTACTCCTCACGATGTATATTTTTTTCAACTTATAGCACTGTTTTAATTCACATTTCAATTACATTACTCAGGTGTAACATCCCAGCAAACAACGCTATGCCTTCTATTTAATTTCTACTTCTGGTAATAAACAACTCTGGAACACATCATTTGATAACTAAATTTACTATGCAATGTCTACTAAACTTCCATGTATCTTATTTTACATCCATCAGTTGTCTCAGGACTACATATCAGAGTAATTAGGATTCTTAAAATGGAAAAATATTTGGGTAGCCTTAAATGTAATATGGCTGAGAGGGTGGTGTATCTTTATCCCTCACACCTAACACAGGTTCTACAGCCTCAGCTCTCCCAGGTTCACGTTACACCAAGCACAGACTCCCACTTACTCTTACTTGAGTCTCCAAGCAACTTCCCTTCTAGCAGAAAGAAGTACAAGTGAAGTTCTAAAGCTGAGCTCATATTCCCTCAGCTTCATTTCATCACCAAGGAAGGATTTCCTTCAGAAATCTTTCAGGTGCCCTTCTACTTGACTTTCCCTTTCTAGTCTCAACACTTACTTTACTTTAAAAACATTTCCCCAATAATTTATTTATTCCATAATCTAAAATCTTTTAGTGTTTGAAAAAGTACCCTGAAGGAAATCTGGAAATTCTAGACTTCCCAGTACAGTTAATTCATGGTTACCGAGAGAATATAACAATGTTTCTCAAAAAAGAAGCTCCAACACAAGCCTGAGTATCCTGATACTTAGACAACTGGCACTGTTCCAGAATATGCAGGACTCAGGACTTCTCTAGGTAAAACTCCATCCAGTCACACACCTTCATTTGTCTGGGATAGTAAGATTGTAGGTAGCCAAAACTGGCCCTGTCAAAAGTGACATAATTTACTTATCACAGATCAGGAAATGTTATAGAGGAGGTACTACAATAGGGCTTTTTTTTTTTTAAGAGCTCTTATCAGCTTTGTAAAGTCAACCTTAATTCCTCAAAGCAGTCTGGGCAAATCTGAAAATATGTCATTCTAGTCAAAGCCTTGGTAAAATAACCAGCATTTCTAAGTCTGTCCTGCTATAAAAGAAAACACATTTTTATTGAACTTATGTAAGTAACTATATTGCCATAAATTAAGAACACTCACAAATAGCTTTTAAA
The DNA here is from genome assembly GCF_040939455.1 of Microcebus murinus. NCBI lineage: Eukaryota > Metazoa > Chordata > Mammalia > Primates > Cheirogaleidae > Microcebus > Microcebus murinus. The sequence continues at coordinate 86,802,833 of NC_134106.1, forward strand.
TTCTATAGAAATCAAGTAAAGAGAAAAAATAAATGCTTTAAATTTCACTCAAAAAATATACTTTATCTAATTTGCTGTAAGCTATAACTAGCTCAAAAGAAGAATAAAAGGTTTTTTTGACTTCTGGAAAACAAAAGAATCAGTAATGTTTTAAACAAAAAAGTCATTAAAAAATTATTTTCCTCCTCTACTAGTTTAGTCCCATGAAATTAATTCTTGTTTTGTTGGATTAGCAATCTTTATGAATGTATCAGCTTTTTAATTAAAGTTTTGGAAGCTTTTTTAGTGGAAATTGTATGATCTTTAAAGTTATTAGAAACCTGTATTTAAGAGTACTTATCAGGGTCATTTTTATAAATTTTCTTGAAGAAGCCAATTTTTGACTGTAGCTAGTTAAAACTGTTTTTGAAAAGAATCTAAGTAAAACAGTAATTGTCTATGGATGATAAAATTCTTAGAATAGCTACAGTGAAAGACATAATGACAAAAAAATTTGGTTATTTTTGTGGCATATAACCATTTAATATAGCACTCATAATTATTATTGATAACATATACAGAGTTACAGTCTGGGACCATGTTAGGATGAAAATCAGTCCAGGAATACACTATCAGTGTACGGCCAGGGAAAGGTAGGGCTTAAATATAACATAAATGCAGATGAACAAACAGCTCCTAGCTGCCTGTAAGCATTTATAATTTATTCATTTAATATTCAGCAAGAATAAAATTGTCCAAGATGAACATATTTTCCATATAAAAAATAATCAGGCTGGGCGCGGTGGCTCACGCCTATAATCCTAGCTCTCTGGGAAGCCAAGGCAGGTGGATCATTTGAGCTCAGGAGTTCAAGACCAGCCTGAGCAAGAGCGAGACCTGGTCTCTACTAAAAATAAAAAAAAAAAAGTTAATTGGCCAACTGAAAATAGAAAAAAAAAATAGAGAAATTTAAAAAAAAATAAAAAAATAATAATAATCAACACCTGTCCTCAAAGATGTATGATTATGGCTATGGAGGATACAAAGAATAACACGGGTTGCTCTTCCTGATGACAGATCATTTAATTGAGGATAAAAAAATGCAAGACCCATTAAAATTTACTTGATTCAGAGAGTAGCAACACAAAACACAAATTAAAAGGTACTGCAGGCAGCATATGACTAAGTGCCACAGGAGCAATATATGACAAGCTGCTGGGGGTTGAGGTTCCCTGGGAAAGCTTCAAGGAGGTAGAGTCTTTCATTAAACTACAATGATTATAGGATCTCCAGATGAAGAGGTGGGAATACACAAAAGCAAGAGTTGGTATCTAACACCAGCACATGAAAGAAAATAATTAAGAACCACAACTTCAAGACACAGTAAAACAAATGAGAGAAACCTGTGAGACACAAAAAAAATATCCTAACTGAAGGATACACGGAAAAAGAGTTTAGAAGCACTGCAGCTAAAACAGGAAGTGATAAATGCAGATAGGAATTGCAAAGGTTTAGACACCATTTAAAAGGAATTTGAAAGGTAAAGATAATCTGAAGAAATGGAAAATTATGGATATGTTTCTGAGGGTACAGGAAGAGGCAGCCCATGATTCTACTCAACATTATTTGAAGACCCACTATTTGCAGCTAGAAATAAATAATTATATAGTCAAGATCTGAACAATAAAAGTGATGCAATTACTAATAAGGGGCATGATGGACATGATGGAGGTAACCATGGAGATAATATGTTACCGCTGTGTTCCTCAACCCCCAGTCCACAAACCACTACTGGTCTGGGACTTGTTAGGAACCGGGCCACACAGCAGGCGGTGAGCAGCAAGTGAGTGAGCAAAGCTTCATCTGTATTTACAGCCATTCCCCATCACTTGCATCACTACCTGAGCTCCACCTTCTGTCAGATTCAGCAGCATTAGATTCTATTTTATAGTGAGTTGTATAATTATTTCATTATATATTACAATGCAATAATAATAAAGTGCACAATAACTACAATGTGCTTGAATAATCCAAAAACCATACCCGACTCCTTCCAACCTCCCACTCCCAGTCCATGGAAAAACTGTCTTCCATGAAACTAGTGCCTGGTGCCAAAAAGGTTGGGGACTGCTGTGATACAGAATAGATCTCACCATCACTAGCTGTGATTCCTTGAGCAAGATGCTAAACCTGAGTTTTACTATCCTCTTCTATTAAAAAAAAGTCTAAACATCTGTTAAGAGTATCAAATAAGATTTAACACAAGAGCTCTCTCTTTAAAAAACAAAGGCAGAATGAAAGTGAAAATAAAACATAACAACATCTGTGGAACACAACTAAAGCTGTGCTCAAATGAAAATTCAGGCCGGGCGCGGTGGCTCACGCCTGTAATCCTAGCTCTCTGGGAGGCCGAGGCGGGCGGATTGCTCGAGGTCAGGAGTTCGAAACCAGCCTGAGCAAGAGCGAGACCCCGTCTCTACTATAAATAGAAAGAAACTAATTGGCCAACTGATATATATATAAAAAAATTAGCCGGGCATGGTGGCGCATGCCTGTAGTCCCAGCTACTCGGGAGGCTGAGACAGAAGGATTGCTCAAGCCCAGGAGTTTGAGGTTGCTGTGAGCGAGGCTGACGCCACGGCACTCACTCTAGCCTGGGCAACAAAGCGAGATTCTGTCTCAAAAAAAAACAAAAACAAAACGAAAATTCATACCACTAAATGCACACATCAGAAAGAAGGAAAAGTTCTAATCAATCATCTAAGCTCCCCCTTCAAGAACCTAAAAAAAGAAGAGCAAAGTAAATAAAGAAGGAAATATAGAAGAAAATATTTCCAAAGAAAAGGAATAAAGATCAGAAATCAATCATACTGAAAAACAATAGAGAAAAATCAATGAAATAGTTAGTTCTTTGACAAGATAGATGAAATTAACAAATTACTGATAAGATTTACAAAGTTATAAGATACAAATTACCAATACCAACAATGAAACAAGGGATATCACTGAGACCGTGAAGACATCAAAAGGGTAATAAAGGAATACTATGGTCAACTCTATTCACATTAATTTGACAACTTGGAAGGAATGGATTAATTCCTCAAAAACCATAAACTACTATAACTCACCCAATATGAAATAATATGAATAGATGAATAACCTGATAACATTAAGGAAGGTTGAATTCATAATTTTACAACTTCCAAAATATAAATCTCCAGGCCCAAATGGTTTCACTGAAGAATCCTACCAAACATTTAAAGAATTAACACTAATTCTACACAATCTTTCAGAAAATGCAAGAGGAAATACTTCCCAATACATTTTATGAAGCTAGTATAATCCTGATACCAAAACAAGGACAGTACATAAACCTACAGACCATTGTTCCCTCAGGAACTTGACAAAGAGTATCTACCAAACAAATAAACTAACAAACAAAAAACCCCCCACAGTTATGGTGAAAGACTGAATGCTTCTCCCAACATCAAAGACAAGCAAGGAGGTCTGCTCTCTTCATTGTTATTTAACATAGCGCTAGAATCTAGACAACACAAGAATGATGGAAAGAAAAGGCATATAGATTGTAAAGGAAGAAATAAAATTGTTCTTGTTTGCAGATGACATGATTGGTTATATAGAAAATCTCAAGGAATCTACAGAATCCCAATTCTTCTAATAAATGAATTCAGCAAAGTCACAGGATATAAGATACACATACAAACATATATATTGGTATATACTAACAATGAATACCTGAATGATGAAATTAAGAACAATTATTTACAATTGTTCAAAAAAACTAAATACTTAAATATGTGTAAATCTTAACAAAACACATGTAGTATTTGCATGCTGAAAACTGATGTTAATGGAAGAAAACAAAGAAAATATAGAAAAATTAAAAGAAATATCATGATCTTGAGCTGGAAGATTCAACATAGTAGAGATATCACTTCTCCCTAAATCAATATACAATGTAATTCCTCTCAAAATCTCAGCAAGATTGTTTTTAAATATAGACAAGATGATTCCAAAATTTACAATGAAATGCAAAGAACTAGAATGGCTAAAAAAATTTTGGAGGAAAAAAAAAGAATAAAGTGGGAGCAGTCGATCTACTATATTTCAGACTTATATAGCTACAGGAATCAAGATTGTGTGCTAAGAGAGAAACCCAGGAACAGACAGACACAAACCTGCTCAAGTGACTTTTGGCAAAACTGCAACAACAATGCTATAGAGGAAAAGGAGCCTTTCCAACAAATAGGGCTGGAGCAACGGACATGCATAAGCCAAAAAATGACCCTCGAATAAGTCTGACACATTATAGAAATATTAACTCAAAATGAATCATTGGCTTAAACATGAAACATAAACTATAAAACTTTTAGGAAAGAAGTAAGAGATCTTTGGGATCTAAGATTTATTTAGGCAAAGAGTTTTTAAACACGACACCAAAAGCACAATCCATAAAAGGAAAAGTTGACATTAATAAAATGAACATCAAAATTTTAAACATTTGCTTCACAAAAGACTGTTAAGAATATGAAAAGACAAACTACAGACTGACAAAACATTTGCAAACCGCATATCTGAAAAAAGATTAGTATTGTAATATACATAAAAAACTTTAAACTCAACAGCAAAAAAATTATTTTTTTCAATTAGAAAACAGGCAAAAGATATGCTATAAAGAGACATTTCACCAAAGAGGACACACAGATGGCAAATATGCAGATGAAAAGATGTTCAACATCATTAGCCACTAGGGAAATGCAAGTTAAAAATGAGATATCACTACACACTTATCAAAATGGTTACATTAAAAACAGGGACAACACCAAATGCTGGTGAGGATGTGGAAAAACTGGATCTCATTCATACATTGCTGGTGGGGATAGAAAATGCTATAGCCACTCTGGGAAAGAGTTCTTGGCAGTTTCTTATAAAATTAAACATGCAACTACTATATGACCCAGCTGTTGTTTTTCTTGGGCTATTTATCCCAGAGAACTGAAGACTTAGGTTTACATTATGTTACATTATGAGTTACTATACATGAATGTTTATAGCAGCTTAATTTATAATAGCCAAAAACTGAGAACCACCTAAATGTCCTTTAAACAAAATAAGGTACATCTATACCACAGAAAACCACTCAGCCAACCACTAATACGCAACATGATTGAATCACCAGAGAACTTTGTTGAATGAAAATATCCAATCCCCAAAGGTTACCTACTGGAGAGTCCATTATATAGTAACTTTGAAACGACAAAATTACAATAAAAAACAAATTATTGATTGTCGGGAGTTAAGGAAGAGGTGGGGTGGGAATGAAGTGGGTGTAGTTATAAAAGGGCAACATGAGGGATCCTCCCTGTGATGGGAAGGTCCTCTATCTTCCCTGTAGTTGTACCAATGTCAGTATCTTGGTTGTGGTATTGCCCTATGGCTTTACAACATAGTGAGGAAAACTGGGTAAAAAGAAACTGGGTAAGCGGTGCAGGAGTTCTCACTATACTGTATTATTTCTTACAACTGCAGGTGAATCTACAATTATCTCAAAATAAGAAATTTAATTAGAAAACAAAGGTAGCCTCAAAGTAAATTAAGTACAGGCAACTGACAAGAAATCCAACATCAGCTAAATGCAATGCTCTCTTCTGCTCAAGTTTGACTTGATACTGAAGATTACTCTGTGAATTAACGAGTTTATGAAACACACCTTCATAAGTACCCCCCCAATATTTCCCTGACCCACACATACACACACAAACATAGGAACTGTAACAAGGCAGTACAGATAGAAAAACTGAGACTTCCCTAAGTACTTACTTACTAGAATAGAAAGAGAGCTGGGCTGAAACAGGGAGAAAAATCCTTTGTCCAGGCTCTATAAAACAAATCAACTGTGTCACTTCGGACAGATCCCCTAATCTCTCAGCCTACAAACTGAACTGTTTCTACGTAAATTTCTAAGGTACGAGATTGCTTAGATCAGTAGTTCTGAAACTTTTTGGTCTCAAGTCTCCGAAGAGTTTCTGTTTACATATATATAGATTACAACCTTTGGTATTTATAGTATCAGAAATTAAAACGGAGGAAATTTTTAAAGAATACACAAAAACATTCCATTAGCCCTCAGAACAGTGAGGTTATTCCACATCATGGAAAACTGCTCCCTCTGGAAAATTCGTGCACCCTTGCAAAGACAATGAGAGTGGCAAACGCAAACACCACCTTGGTATTATGAAAATAACTGTGACCACACTGAGAACCACCGGCTTACCATCAAACGAGATATAGATACAAAAGTGATTCGAAAGGTACAAAACACAGGAGAAATGTGTTCTTTTGGAATACAAGGGTGCTAAGGCGGGAAAAAAATAAAAAACCAGTTCAAATCCCAATGGAGGACAACTTGGACAACCGCACGGCTGGGTAAAACGGGCAAAGCTTTTGAAAGGCCACGGAAGCTGGGCTTTAGAGTGTCACAGAAGTCTCCACAACTGTACGAGATTACTACTACTGTATTAATCTGCACTGCGCGCTCAAAAACCGTTATAAAAGCGATAGACCCACAATCGCTGTTTTGGATTCAACTTTTGGCAAAGACGGGGAAGCCAACCAAAGAGAACTGCCCCCAACGCCCGGCCGCCCCGCACTGCGCCGCGGCGAGAGGGGTCCGCCGGCACCCCTCGCTCTTCGGGCCCCGAGCCGCGCGGCCGCCACGGCCGCCCGAGGAGGGCGCGGGTCACAATCCCGGCCGGAGCAGGCGCGGCCGGGCGGGCCGGGGGGCTGAGGAAGGTCCGCGGGGACACGGGAAGCGCGGGGCGGGGGCCCGGCGTCGGCCCAGGCGGAGGGGTGCGGGAGTCGGCGGGACTCACCAGCTGCCGCGCCACCTCGGAGGAGGCCATGGTCGCCGGTGGGAGGGCGGCTGAGCGGCGGTCTTGGCCGGGGGCGCCCAGCGGCTAGTCCGGGCGGCGGCGGGCGGGAAGGCGGGCGAGCGGGAAGGCGGGCGGGTGAGGCGGGGCGTAACGGGCGGGGCGCGAGGCGAGGGGCGCTGGGCGCCGCCCCAGCCGAGTGACGGGCGGGGCAGCCTAGGCGGCGGGGACGGGGCAGGGGCGGGGCCGAGCCGGCGACCGCGGGGCGCGCCATTGGCCGCGCCAAGCAGCTCGTGCGCGGAGCGAGCCCCTCCCGGGAGTGCCCCTCGACGTGCAAGAGGACGGAGAGTCAGAGCGGGAAACGAGGACTGTGGAAGAGCTGGGACTTGAGAAGAAGACGCGAGGATTCACTCCGAGAGCCCTCAGCCGGTTGCCTGCGGCCAGTTGGAGCAGTGATTGTGTGCCCCCCGGCGGCTACCGGAAGTGGGCGGGGCCGCCGCCGGCGGGCGGGAACGAGGAGAGCAGCTTTTCGTGAGGACCGGAAGTGGGCGGGGCCGGAGCGGAGCGGCGGGGGCGGGGCCGGCGGGGGCGTGCCCGCGCGGGCGCTGCCCCACAGAGGCGGTGGCTGGGTGCTCCGGCCGCAGACGCCGCCGAGGCGGGGAACCCGCAGAGCCGGTCGGACCCTGTTGCCGTCGGGAGCCGGGTTCTCGGAGCACGCCGCGATGGTGCCGGGCTGAGCCGCCCGCCAGCGGAGGAGCAGCGGGGTCCGGGATGGAGGGGCCGGCGGAGCTGGGCCCCGAGGCGGTGCTGCGCTTCCTCGCGGAGCGCGGGGGCCGGGCCCTGCACGCCGAGCTGGTGCAGCACTTCAGGGGCGCCCTGGGCGGCGAGCCCGAGCAGCGCGCCAGCGCCCGCGCCCGCTTCAAGGAGCTGGTCAACGCCGTGGCCACGGTGCGCACCGACCCCGCCGACGGCTCCAAGTACGTGCACCTCAAGAAGCGGTTCTGCGCGGGGCCTCCGCCGCCCGAGGCCGCGCCCCCCGGGCTCCCGCCCCGCATCGAGGTGACCGCCGAGCCGGAGCCCCCCACCGCGCCGGAGGCCCCCGACGGCCCGCCCGCGCCCGAGGAAGACCGCAGTCCGGCCCCCGAGGCAGCGGCTCCCGAGGCGCCCCCCGGGCCGGGCGATGGGGAGCCCCCGGCCGCCGCGCTGGGCTCGTCCCTCGGCGGCGGGGCCCGCAGGAAGAACTCGCGGCGCAGCGTGCCGCCCCTGCCCCGGCCGCCGGCCGCGGGGCCCGGCGAGGACCCGGAGCCCTCGCCCCACAGCGGCGAGGAGGCGGACGGGGGCTGCTCCCCGGGGGCGGCGGGCGCGCCGCGGTCCGCCCGCCAGAACTTCCGGGACCTGGTGATGGGCAGCTCCCCGCAGCTGAAGAGGGGCCTGTGTCCGGGCAGCGGCAGCCCCGGGAGCTCCTCCGCGGGGGGACGCAGCCGCGGCGGGGGCGACTCGGACAGCGCCTCGGTAGCGTCTTCGTCCGCGGAGGAAGAGAGCACTGGCGGGGGCTCGGTGACGCTGGACCCTCTGGAGCACGCCTGGATGCTCTCGGCCTCCGACGGCAAGTGGGACAGCCTGGAAGGGTTGCTCACCTGCGAGCCGGGCCTGCTGGCCAAGCGGGACTTCATCACCGGCTTCACCTGCCTGCACTGGGCCGCCAAGCACGGGAGGCAGGAGCTTCTGGCCATGCTGGTGAACTTCGCCAACAGACACCAGTTGCCAGTGAACATCAACGCCAGGACGAGCGGGGGCTACACCGCCCTGCACCTGGCAGCCATGCACGGGCACGTGGAGGTGGTGAAGCTGCTGGTGGGCGCCTACGACGCCGATGTGGACGTCAGGGACTACAGTGGGAAAAAGGCCTCCCAGTACCTGAGTCAGAGCATCGCGGAGGAGATAAAGAACCTGGTGGGAGCCCTGGACGAGGAGGACAGCGAAAGCGCTGCTGGCAGCGGGGGTGGGCGCTGGAGGCTTTCAAAAGTGCTCCCTTCGCATCTCATCACCTACAAACTCTCGCATGTCCTGGAGGATGGGGGCGACCACCATCACCATCACCATCACCACTTGGCCGAGGGATGGGCTGGAGGCAAAGCAAAGGATCCAAGTCGCAAAGTCTCCAGCAGCTCTAGTGGTCGTATAAAACCCAGACTCAACAAAATCCGCTTCCGAACCCAGATCATCCACACCACACCCTCTTTCAGGGACCCAGACCAGCCACTGGAGGAAGGGGAGGAGGAGGAGGAACGGTCTCTTAAAGGTCACGCATCCTCCTTCAAATTGAGACCAAAGTCCAATGTATTTGGGTAAAAATATTTTCTTTTAGAAAATGCTAAGGTTTATTTGTTTTCAGAAACAGAATAATAGGTGTGGGTAAGGAAATGAGACCAGAAATGACAGAGACTAAATTGTGCATTCTCGCTTGAGGGGTTGGAATGGATGGGAAGGAGTTCTTTTCAGGTGAAAGTGGATTTTTTTTTAAGTGATTCATATTACCTTGATCTATATCTCTCTTTCCCACTTCACCTCTGTCCTTGAGTCCTGTTTCTGAAGACTGAAATGTATCTAAATTGGGGCGGGGGGACAGATTTGGTGACTGTGGGTTCCTTTGCTTTAACTATTACTGGATGCCATGCAAAGTAAGGAATGTTGCACTTTTATGTATCAGTTTTTATAAGTGGTTACTCTTACAAGAGCAACAAAAAATGCACATTGTAATGAAACTGGTAGTATTTATAAGTTGAAATTCTACATGCTGCCCTTTTTTTTAATAATTGCATTTGCTTTTTAAGGTACTACTGAAGGTTAGAGTTGAAATGCAAAAATACTAATTAGAGAATAATGTGAATAAAATGAGAATCCTGTTGGTATCCTATTTGTATTGTAAGTAGCAGTTCAGTTTTTTAAAAACCAATTTCAGTTTTAATAATAGAACTAAAGAAATGGGCAACATGCACTTTTCAGTAAATCTATAGTATGGTTTCCACTTAATTATCTCTAATACTGCTGTTAAGTTACACCAGTGTTAAGGTACATTATTAATTACTACACAAGTTTTTATTTAAAATAAAACACTGTTAGCCTATGGTACATTGAAATAAAATATCGTCTTGTTCTGATTCTCACTGACTTATATTGCTATTCTAAAACTCTAAATTTGCTAGAGTTTTTTATTCTGGGGATGACCTAACCATTGGTTCTGTTTGGCATAACCTTATTTAATGGTGCTTAGAACTAAATTATAGAAACTGTTTCTGGTTTAGATAATTAGCAAAAGTTGGCTTAAATATTAGTGAGCCCATGCTTCTGTGAAATAATTATTAAACCAACTTAATGATTCTCAATGTAAGATACAGTTTTAATTTTACTAATACATTCATAGTCTGTTTTGCAAATGCTTAAAATGCTAAATCTTTTCAATTTGCCAACATTTCCTTGAATCTATTAGATACCTATGGTGTAGTTACTGAAAAGCTGTGTAGTAAATCTACTCAGCTAAAAATGGCACTTTATGAAAGGGAAAAGAGAAGAGATGGGACTATTTCTATATATAAATGCTGCTGGCTATTGAATTCCTTTGTATACTTTTCATAAAATACTATTCATTAAAATTAAGGACTTGTTTTAAGTATGGTTCTTAATTACATTTCATTCATTTATGTTAGAGTAAATGGCTTTATAATTACTTTAAAATCTAACTCATAAACATATTAAATGTTTGTAACAAGATTAGAAACAACTTTTGTGGGAGACTAATTTGAACAATTCCTTCTTCCTTAGATTTTTGGGTCTCATAATTGCTGAACCCTAAGTACTGACAGCCTATAGGGTGACAGAGTGAGGGAACATCTTCTGAAGGGTGAATGAACCCATGTATGAATTGCACAGAGCTGCAGCATTTAGAGCTCTTAGATCTTTAATTTTCCAAGTCATAGAAATTTGTCACAAGTTTGTCACACCTCTCTCTACTTGGCAAAGGAATTTGTTTAAAGATTGATGAAAAATATTCACATAAAATATATATAAACTATTATCCATTTGTGTGCCTTTTGTTTTAGGATTATGGAAATGGACAATGTACATTTGAAAAGCACTTTTATCCATACATATGGGTGAAAAACCAATCTAATTTTGTGTAAAAGAGAGATTCTTTGAAAGTGAGAATCGGTCATTTGTTCTGAAGCTATACATGTTACCTTTAGTGCAGAATAAGCTATAACTTCCCATTGAGGAATTATAATTTTCATAGACATAGAAAGCCGAAGTAACTTTAAAAACTAGACACTTCAGAACCATCAAAAGGTACTATTGAATCACAGCCAGTATTAATCACTTAAATGTATATGTTAATAACTAATTGCACAAAATCTATAATTTGCTAGATCTTTAGAGATTGAGTCATACATCATTTACCTTGCTTTTCACACTAAAGGCTTTAACTTTTCGGCTAAGATATTAAATTTTTGAAAATCATTCTTGAGAGGAATTCTAGCATTCCTTGTCATGTGCAGTAAATGTAGCATTTTCAGCTACTTAATTCTACATTCCTCTTATTTTTCAAATAAATTATAGAAAGCAAATGTTTTGTGTAACTAATATTCATAGAGTTCTGCCTACCATTAATAGAAATATATATGTAAAATACTTCAGTGTTTATTGATAGGAGATTATATGGTTAAAAAACCCAAGTATGTCAGTGTGTTTCCTGTAGGTACACTTGAAGCTAGTGTTTGTCACAAGGCTCTTTACTTTCGTGGTATATAAAATGCAGCTAGTTTATATAACTTGAAAATCTGGTACTATTTTATTCATGCCTAAAATCTTGGAGTCTAGGCTGCATTGTCTCATTTGTTAAACAAGTGAAAGTTTGGGAGTTTGAGAATGTAAAGTCTTTGTAAAATTCGTTTTGTCAAAATAAAAGGTTCACTATAGAATTTTTCTCTAAATTGTCTAAATTTCTGTAGTCCTTCAGACTTTTTACATGTAAATGTTTTACAGTTCACAAAATGCTGTTTGACCCTTTTCCTTTCTCCTTAATTTACAGTTACGGAAATGAAGGCTGGGGGCTGTTTAGGCTCATGCAGTTAGTAGGATCTTAAAAGTCAGTCTTTAACACAACATTTGTCTTTTCTGCACTTTGAATAGCAAATATTTTAGCAAAACTGCTGTAGTTTGGCACCAGTGATGGAGGAGTCAGCTTAGAAGATAGTACCTCCACCACTGCCTTTCAAGTATAGGAGTCATGCATTCACCATCCTTAAACCTTACACACTATCCTTAAACCCTACACAGACCCAACCTCAAAGCAAGTGTGGAAGTGCCTTTTTCCATTTTCTTCAACCTCCATCAAGCATTGGGCAGTAATGAACTCATTTCTTTATCAGAGATGCCTGTGATCTACATTTTTAACAAAATCCAACTCTATCATTAACAGATGACAAAGGGATGTGGAATCCTTGGTGTAATTGTCTATGCTATTTCTCTCTCTCAGGGAGATCCCACTATGATTGCTACTGGGGCTTTTGCTGTTTTATGACAACCCATAAAATAGTTTTTAGTATAACTGAAGGATAAGACAAGTAGTTTGTTTTTCTAGAATGACTTTTTTCCTTAGAAGTACATGTCTTAAAAGGATTCATTAAGCAGTTTAAAGATATTGTTGAAATTTTTCTTAGTGAAAAATTAATTTTCCTAAGTAAATAGCATTATTTGGACTTTCTTGTACAGTTAATCCCCAAATTAAATACTCTGAGGATTTGCTGCAAACCACTGTTCCTTCGATGATGAGTCAAATCTTCATACGTCACTTACTGGTCTGGAACAGGACTCTACTTGAACATCTTTCTCAAGATAGAACAGTTGGGTTCATATCAATACCAGTTTTTTTCCCCTGAAGAACAGCACTTTCATGTCACCATACTTTTTTCTCCTTAACCTTCTCTTTAAATGTCAGTTTCATCTCAGGAAGTGGATTTCCCATTCTGTTAATAAATTGCCTGGGGCCAGGCGCGGTGGCTCACACCTGTAATCCTAGCTCTCTGGGATGCCGAAGGTGGGTGGATTGCTGGAGGTCAGGAGTTTAAAACCAACCTGAGAAAGAGCGAGACCCTGTCTCTACTATAAGTAGAAAGAAATTAATTGGCCAACTAATACATATAGAAAAAATTAGCCAGGCATGGTGGTGCATGGCTGTAGTCCCAGCTACTCAGGAGGCTGAGGCAGGAGGATTGCTTGAGCCCAAGAGTTTAAGGTTGCTGTGAGCTAGGCTGACGCCATGGCACTCACTCTAGCCTGGGCAACAAAGCAAGACTCTGTCTCAAAAAAATGAATAAATAAATAAATAAATTGGGTTTTTTTTCACATTCATGTATTGTTGTGGAATGTGTGACAAATGCCCCACCCTTACACAGTGCCTGGCATGCTGAAGGTATGCAATAAGTGGGTCTTTTTTTTTTTTTTTTTTTTTGAGATAAGAGTCTCGCTTTGTTGCCTAGGCTAGAGTGAGTGCCATGGCGTCAGCCTAGCTCACAGCAACCTCAATCTCCTGGCTCAAGCAATCCTTCTGCCTCAGCCTCCCAAGTAGCTGGGACTACAGGCATGCGCCACCATGCCCGGCTAATTTTTATATATATATATATTAGTTGGCCAATTAATTTCTTTCTATTTATAGTAGAGACGGGGTCTCGCTCTCGTTCAGGCTGGTTTCGAACTCCTGACCTCGAGCAATCCGCCCGCCTCAGCCTCCCAGAGAGCTAGGATTACAGGCGTGAGCCACCACGCCCGGCCCAATAAGTGGGTCTTTTAATGGAAAGCATTAAATATTTCATAGTGTTGCATAATATAGATAATTCAACAGTATGCATTCATGCTAAGTGAATGAAGGTAAGTATTTTTCATACAACATGACGTAAATGCCAACCAACCACTTCATCTGCAGCTCAGCCAAAAGAACAGCAATGTATTCCAGTCCCAGAGGTAAAACTGGCTTTATTAGAATTTTACATTGAGAGCAACTTAAGAGATTTCCAAAGTAAGTTTGATTATAACTAAGTTTTTACCTTACAAGCTGACTCAAGCACATGACTCCTAGTTGAATCTACTCTAACTAGACTTAAATATCCAAACCCCAAAGGACAAATAAATAGGGAAATGAATTTTATAATAATCATTTTAAACATGCCATGGATTGCCTTATGAGGTGCAACATTCAGCCTTTGGAAGTAATGGGTCAAGAGGTTACTTGAAAAGTTAAAGTAGATCATTTTAGAAGCACACCTATTATGATTCTGTCTCAAGAAACAGTTCTAAGCCATACCCTTACTGACCAAAGCTTTAGCAAAAAGTGCCCTGACTTAGAATGAAGTTAACTAAGCACTTCACCAGTGAGATTAAGTAGGATCATGTAAGTTTTTTTTTAACCCAATTTTATGCCATTCTGATCAAAGAACCTGGGAGCCCCCATTAGAATACTCTTCTGGGTCTCTAAGAAACTTTCGACTTAATAGTCTAGAAATATAATTAAGCATCCTCAAGACTTGTCCAGAAGTTTTCAATATTGACATACGAAAGCTTTGAGTTTTTGTTCAAGAGGCAATTACTTAGTTGCAGTCAGCAGTTCAGTACTATGGCCACGTGCTGAGTCTGCACCAAGGAGATTCTAAATCTGGTTAAGGATTTTCTTTGGCTGTATGAAAATGGCTAATGCTTTCAGGCAGCTTACTGTGTGTGCCAGGTGAGGTTTTAAGCACTTTATAAAAAGTAAGCTGTTTAATTCTCACAACACCCATCTCCTATCTATTGATGGAGAATTGAGGTGCAGAGATCCAGGTGACTGCTACTTGCCCAAGTTCACATAGCTAGTTCTTAGTGGAGTCTGTCATGGGGCTCAGGCAGTTTGGCTCTAAGGTTTGTGGAAAGCACTAGACTACCCGACTTCTCTGGGAATGTCAGTCACCTGGCCTGATGCTTACAGGGCTACTACCTAGTGATGTACAAGTAATGTAGAAAATTCATACAACTGTGTAAGAGGCCAAACTAAAAACCACAAATAAGCACTAATGATTTTCACAGATAATAACTTCAACATACTAATATTATTGCTGCACAGCAATAGGATTAGAACTAGATTTTTAGGTTTGGAGGTTTTTTTAAGTCTCACCTCGAATCAGATTAATTTGGATCAGGAAATACTTCCTTAGCTCAGAATAGTGGAGTTGCTAAAATGTTTGGGATATAGTTATATTTATTTTTCCTGTTTTTTTTTAGTCTCACCTCCACTCTCCCCAGCCTCTACTTATTATACTTCCTCTGAGCACTGAAGCATTAATGGATAGGTTCAGGCTCACGTCCACATAATCAAGATTAAAGGCCAATGTGGAAGAAAACCAGAAACACATCATCGATTTTCTCCACTATAAATTTATAAATTTACATCCGCTAAATTTGAATTTGATAGTTCATTTTAGAGTAGGCAAGAGCTCACCTTTGCTCTATTACAAAGGGTGCTATTTTATGTTTCTAGGGAAAAAAATCTTTAACAATATTAACTCATTGTTTGCAACGTGTTCTTAAAAATGGGTCACTTGCTACTCCATTGAGGCCCAGTTAACTATGCATGTACTTCAAATAAATAAAAATATCTCACTTTAATTAACTATTTCTATATTAAAAATGTAATATATGCTAATGGATTTAAAAAATTACATTACAGAAGGATATAGGGTGAAAAGTAAAAATTACCTGCTTCTTCACCGATTTACTTTCCCTAGCAAACCACAGTTTCCTTCCATACTTTTGGGTTGATACTAATTCACACTGACCTCTTGATTTAAAATAACTTATTTATTTTTACTGGATTATCTCTAACGTAGATATAGGTGGGGAGCTAGTATTTAGCTTCACATCTAAAGGACACTTAACAGGCCGGGTGCGGTGGCTCACGCCTGTAATCCCAGCACTCTGGGAGGCCGAGGTGGGCGGATTGCTGGAGGTCAGGAGTTCAAAACCAGCCTGAGCAAGAGCGAGACCTCGTCTCTACTATAAATAGAAAGAAATTAATTGGCCAACTAATATATATAGAAAAAATTAGCCGGGTATGGTGGCACATGCCTGTAGTCCCAGCTACTCGAGAGGCTGAGGCAGGAGGATCCCTTGAGCCCAGGAGTTTGAGGTTGCTGTGAGCTAGGCTGACGCCATGGCAAGACTCTGTCTCAAAAAAAAAAAAAAAAAAAAAAAAAAAGAAAGAAAGAAAAGAAATAAAGGACACGTAACTATGAGGCTTCAGAGATGAGGGGACCATAGGCTACAGTTCGGGTTACCTGGGAGGCTCCGCTCAGGTCTGGGGTCCATCTCGAGGTGTACTGGCTGTTCTCAAAGCCAGATTTCCTCACGAACGTCTGCCCCTGCCAGCCCATGCCTTGACCCACCAAGAACCCCTCTGACATCCGCCCACAGGCGTTTGGACCTGGGTGTCCTCACTGGGGCCTCCGGCTCACTGCAGGCTCCTAGCCCAGAACACAGCGCCCTGTCCAGCTCTGGCCCTTTTCCCCAATTGTGTGCTGCGGGCTGGAGCTAATTTCCCGTAGATGCCCTCTTCCCTGACCCCACCCGCTGGTTCTCTGGGACCCTGCACGGCCTGCTGAGGTGTTCTTGCAATGTCCTGTTGAGAGTAGGTGTCAGCAGTCCCGCAAGCCTGGGTTTGCACTCAGGACCTGCTTACAGGCTAATGGAATGAAGGACTCTTTTTGTCTTCCCACCGTCTGTACTCTGCTCCACAACTTTTGGATCTCTAAGAGGGGACATATTTGGAGCTTCTTTTAACCAAAGCCCAGGGTGGCCCTGGCGGGTGGCTTTCAGCAAGCCACTCCTGTTTCCCTGTGGTCCGATGACATGCATCTAAAAGCTATCCCACCCTGATGATCTTTCCCAACGTCTGACCTCCAAGGCCAACACGCACGTGCATTAAGTTGTCCACCCAAGGGGCACTGCCCGGGAATCCCTTCCAGGAAAGTTAATGTTTGAATTCATGACCAACCACTAGAAAACCACGCTTCCTTTATTGAAAAGCTGGACACCACGTTGGAAGCCAAAATCAATCTCCTGTAGGAACTTCCAAAACAAAGTTGGAAAATTTGGCATGTGGGGAAGAGAAAAGAAGAGAGAGAGAGGACACAGGAGAGCCCGAGGACACTGGATAGCCAAGGTGTGCTCATGAGAATTCTGGGCAAAATTGCAAAGGCTGGGGCTGGACAGAAGTCATCTTCGTGCCAATTTAATTCTACAAGAACTTGGTGGCTGCCTTCTGTGTGCTGTACGGCTGGAGAAGTAGCTGTGTCTGCTGCAGACTCAGTGCTTTGCACAGCAGTTGCTTAGTGAGTGTTCAAAAGAGGCTTGGGAACGTTAAATGGTGACCTGTGGCTAAGACAAAAATAAACTCCATGGTTCAGCCCATCTTACAAAGTTCTTTCAAGGTGACCTCCACTCAGGGGCTGCTCCAGGCAGGGCTAGTAGGAGACAAGCATATGAGAGCAGGTAGGAGCCATCTGTGAGCATGCTTTGGAAGCCAGACTGCAAGGTTTATTCATAAAGAGGCTCTGGGGAGCTTTTTGAGCAGGAGGATAACATGATGCATGC
Organism: Microcebus murinus; assembly: GCF_040939455.1. Lineage (NCBI taxonomy): Eukaryota > Metazoa > Chordata > Mammalia > Primates > Cheirogaleidae > Microcebus > Microcebus murinus. Next base: position 86,820,376 of record NC_134106.1, read on the forward strand.
TATATTTTAAGAAAATTCATCTGGCAGAATCAATTGCTTTTACTATCCTGAGGGACATTCTGGACCATGACACATGCTTTCAGCTGACCTTGCCCATCTCCCAAACAGGGTTTCACTCTTAGACAGTTCCTTCAGGCTTCCATTTGATGCCATCTGTGAGTTGTCTGGGAAATGTTATTTGAGGTCTGCTCCTCCCTTTCTTTCTTCGTGGGGAAATAATGAGTACAGTCTGGAAGTGTGAGAATCTTATGCTGATAGCTGCAGATTCTGTCAGTGTGTGTGTCTCCTTCCACACATCTCTCACTGTCTCTGGTTTATACACAGAAACTCTATTAATTCAGATTTGGGCAACACTGAAATTAAACTCTTAGCTAACTACGAACAGATATTTTGGTAAGCAAATGAGCAGAATGAAGGAGTATTTTCAGGGAAAACTTGCTAGGAAAGGGCTTTATTTTTGAGGACTTTAAACCACAAACACATGCCTTTTGTTGAAATGTCAGCAGAGGCTAACATTCAGGTAGCATTCTGAAGAGAGAATTTCTGAATTGAGTGGGAAGGTGGAACAGGATAAGCTTTCGTGTCATTTTAAATAGTAAATTCTGTGATTTAGATGCCTACTCTCGTGCCCCAGAAACCTAGCTGCCAGTCACTCCTAGTGTTCATTAATGGTGAGGCCTTTGTAGAAGCAAAACTTTGTCAGCCTACTTTGAGTTTACCTCATAGAAATGAATTGCACTTGTAACATCTTATAATTCAGATTTTTCATCAATTCACATTGATTTGACCCCCATCAATGCTGATTATAGAATATCAAAATATTTAATTGACTCATGCAAAACATAGATTCTTTGTTTTCTCCTTGAAAGTGATCACTATTTCTTGATCACTGGAAAATTCATCTGCCAATTATGTGCAATCTAAACTTAGGCAAGGTATTTATGAGTTTTAGTAATTCATCTATAAATTGGAGGTGATATATCTGGCCTATCACATAGTTGTTTTGAGATTCAAATGATGTATCATGTGGATGATTAAAAATACTATAAATTTAATGGCTTAGACCATTTTCTGTTACTATAACAGATTACCTGAGGCTGCATGATTTATAAAGGAAAGAGCTTTATTATGGTTCTGGAGGCTAGAAAGTCCTAGATCAGTCAGCTGCATCTGGTCAGCTCCTGGGGAGAGCCTTGTGCTGCTTCATAGAATGGCAGAAAAGCAGAAGGGCAAGTGAGCATGTGTGAAAAGGAACACGCACTAGGGCCTGGGCTTGCTTTATAACAACCTGATTCCGAGAGAACTAACCTAGTATCTGGAGAATGACATTCATCCATTCATGATGATGGAGCCCCCCTGACGCAAACACCTTCCACTAGGCCCCATCTCCCAAAACTGCCGCATTGAGGAATTACGTTTCCAACATTTGACAAACACAAACAATAGCAAGTACTAAACATGCTACTCATGAAATTAAAGAGGTCCAGGGTCAGAGTTCCTTTTCCCTTTGCTCTCACCAAATTGTGTTATTTCCTGTTCTAAAATGATTATGAACTCAGAGCTGTCCTTGTCTAAAATTAAAAGCATCCATATTTCAAAAAGAAATTGATAAATCCAAAATTAGAACAGAGATTATAATATGCCTTTCAGAAATGGATAGATCATGCATTCCAAATAGTAGAAAGGATGTATACATGGAATACAAGGTCAGCTTGGTATACATGGAAAACTAAATAAACTACTTAATCAATATATTAAATAAACCCTGCACCTGACAAATTGTGAATATCTATCTTTTCTATTATGCACAAACAATTTTATATACAATTGACCATTTTTATTTATTTATTTATTTATTTTTATTTTAGCACATTATGGGGGTACAAATGTTAAGATTACATATATTGCCCCCCTCCCCCCTCGAGTCAGAGCTTCAAGTCTGATCATCCCCCAAACATTGCACATAGGTCACAAAAGAAGTCTCAGCAAATTTCAAAGAATCAATATCAACATAAACAATTTCACTTACTATAGTGCAATTAAATTAGACCAACAATAATAGTTTTATAAAAAGTAATTTCCATGGAACCCTAACATTGTGTTCCTAAAAAGGATTAAAAAAAGATTACATGAGAAGTGATAACACAGTTGGCCTAGAAATGAATCCCATTGAAAGTACTATTTTCAAGATTTTTATGATGCATCTAAAGTGGTATTTGAGCCAAATTTATAGCCTTAGAGAAATTCATTCTTAAAAAAGACCAAAAATAACTAAGTTAATCACTCAACTCAAACTAGAAATAAAAAACACAGTAAACGTAAAAGATAGTGGCAAGAAATAATACAAAAACAATGCAGCAACTTTACACTAACAATTTTAAAACTAATTATTAAATAGATAATGTTTTAGAAAAATGACTTAAAGAGAAATAGAAAACCCTTAAGTGGCAAATAATCCTTAAAGAAGTTGAATTTTTATTAAAAGTTACCCTTTCTCCCCAACACTGTATCCTCTCAAAACAAAGCACCCCACAGATGCTTCCTATCATATACTGTCTTAGAGAAAATAAAAAGAAACATTTTATGAGTCTAATGTACTATCAAAATCAAACTGGTAGAGTACAAAAAGGTATGGATAAATCTCACTTATTAACATTGATATAAAAATCTTTAATAATAACATATCAAATTTAGCAAATTCTAGTGAGTTCTTCCCCCCTAGCAATGGAAAGCTAGTTCAAAATCTGAAAATCTGTTGAATTCAATGTATCACATTCAGGTATGAAGAAAAACTATATAGTCATCTAAACAATTTTAAAGTCTGATAATACCAAGAGTTGCTGAAGCTATGGAGCAGATGGAACTCTCATATGCAGTAAGCGTGCAAATCAGTGCCACTGTGGAGAGTAATTTGGAAAAGTAACTTGGAAACAAAGTTGAAGACACACACACCTTTTATCTCAACAATTCTAATTCTTACTACATATACTGCTCAAAGGTAGTCTTGGGACCAAGAACATCACCTTATTAGAAGTACAGAATCAGGCCGGGCGTGGTGGCTCACTCCTGTAATCCTAGCATTATGGGAGGCTAAGGTGGGGGGATTGCTCGAGGTCAGGAGTTCAAAACCAGCCTGAGCAAGAGTGAGACTCCCGTCTCTACTAAAAATAGAAAGAAATTAACCAACTAAACCAACTAAATTAAACCAACTAAAAATATATATACAAAAAATTAGTTGGGAATGGTGGTGCAAGCCTGTAGTTCCAGCTACTCGGGAGGCTGAGGCAGTTGGATCGCTTGAGCCCAGGAGTTTGAGGTTGCTGTGAGCTAGGCTGATGCCACAGCACTCACTCTAGCCTGGGCGACAAAGTGAGATTCTGTCTCAAAAAAAAAAAAAAAAAAGTGCAGAATCTCAGGTCCCCACCCAGACCTACTGAATCAGAATCTACATTTTAACCAGCTCTGAGGAATTCTTGAGCCCTGGCCTCGAGATCTCAAGCACGTGTGTACATGTGTTTGTTGCAGCGTTGTTTCTCGTAACAACAGAAAAGGGAACAACCCACATTTCCAACAGAAGAACAGATTAATAAATCATGATACTATCACACAATGACATGCTACAAAGCAGTTAAAAATAAGTGAAATAGAGATATATATGCTGCATGGATTACATTCAAAATCATAATGTGGGGGTAAAAAGCAAATTGCGGACTGAAGTGTAGAGTATGATACACTTTATTTAAAATTTAGGAATAAAACAATATTCTGTTTTATTTGGGGATACAAGCATATATTCAAAAGGCACAGAGACAGCATACACCAAATTAAAGATGCGGTTTACCTCTGAAAGAAGGGGAATGACATGGAGAAACTGAACTGCATGTAGAGTGTTTTGTTTCTTTAAGAAAAAAGTTAGAATCAAACATAGCAAGATGTTTAAATATGATAAAACTGAGTCATGGGTATACATTTGTTTAGTATATTTTTCTATATGCTTATAACATATGACACAAGGGGAAAAAAGAATTAAAAAGCTAGCCTGAGAAGGCTGGCTTTCAGTTGCTAACAGACTAAATACCGTGTTTCCCGGAAAATAAGACCTACCCATAAAATAAGCCCTAGCAGGATTTCTAAGCATTTGCGCAAAATAAGCCCTACTCCAAAAATAAGATACGTGGCTACACAGTGTATCTGCACAACCCATGCATTTCGTACTGTGGAGCTGTGAAGATGAGCAGCCCTTCTCATCTGCCCCATCGTGACAGCTACTATCCCAGAGGGACCGGAAAGGTGTGGGCAGCCCCACCAACAAGGTTGTCTCCCCCTGTCAGGTCCCGGTCATCCTGTGCGTGCTGCAAGCTGAGGCTTTGAGGGGAAAATAACACATCCCCTGAAAATAAGACCTAGGGTGTCTTCTTGAGGAAAAATAAATATAAGACCCTGTCTTATTTTCGGGGAAACACGGTAGACGACACGAGGAACATCAGCCCATCCGGGGAAGGTGAGGGTGCGTGCAGAGTGACCCCTCAACTCCATTCCAGCCCCCAGCCACCTTCGCCTCCTTCTGAAAGCTGGTGGGCTTCTCAGACTGACAACTACTGGCACAGACCCTCCTGTCTGAGGATTTTGAGTAGCTGGCTTCTGCCACGCCCCTGCCTTGCAGATTAAGAAGGTCGAAGTCACCTGCTGGCTGCCAGCACCGGCCTCTCAGCCTTTCCTGGGCGGGCCTGGTGCAGGTGTGCCAGAGCAGCGCCGGTGTCGCCGCTGCTGTGTGGGCTGCGGCCGTGCAGTGCATGCCCAGACCCTTAGTGGAGGCAGTAGTTTGGGAGTAGTTTTGACTTAAAAAAATTTTTTTTCTATGGAAGAATATAAAACACCTACAAGGAAGGACACACATTCTGCATATGTAATGACTTTTCATAAACTGAACACACCTGTGTCACCAGCACCCAGAGCAAGACACAGAACACTGACGGCTCCCCGGAACCCCTCTGGCACCCCCGCCAGTCACGGGGCTCTTCATAAGGGTGACACTCTCCTGACCTCTAACACCATAGGTGAGTTTTGACTTTGTCTTTATGCCCATATAAATGGAATTATAATGAACGTACTCCTTGCGTCTGACTTTTTTGTTTAACAGTGTGAAATTCATCCATATTGTTGCTTATTGTCGTAGATTATTTATTCTCATTGCCATATAGTTATGTGACTATAACAATTTGTGTATCCCTTCCACTGTTGATGGTCATTTGGGGGGCTATTCTGAGTAGTACTGCTATGAACATGCCAATGAAAGGCTTTTAGTGAACATATGTACAATATTTCTGGGCTGGAGAGCATGCATACATTTAACTTTGGTAGACCCGGAGCAGTGACTTCTTGATTTTGCATCTTCCAGATTGTGACTGAGGTGGTAGTTCCGATGGCCCACTTCTGTGGCGGTGTTCTGGAAGCATCCTGAAACCTGAGGCTGCAGCCACCTCTCCAACACTGCAAAGATGCTTCAGGCTCCTAAATGACGACAGGGAATCCCTAACCACTAAAAAAGATATTTCCCATTATTCTCAGCATGGCCACATTCAGTTTATACTAATTTAAGCCTCCATCACTTACATCCTCATTTATATTCGCATTCATACTTTCCCATGTGGGTACATTTTCATGCTAAACTCATCCTCTTTTCACCAAAGCTGTCTGCTTGGTTTATATCTTTTTCAACCTATCCACATTTCAAGACATTTTACCAATATGAGAACATACTACATATTGGGTAACCCATTTAATCTACTTTTTTTTTTTTTTTTGAGACAGAGTCTTACTTTGTTGTCCAGGCTAGAGTGAGTGCCGTGGCGTCAGCCTAGCTCACAGCAACCTCAAACTCCTGGGCTCGAGTGATCCTTCTGCCTCAGCCTCCCGAGTAGCTGGGACTACAGGCATGCGCCACTATGCCCGGCTAATTTTTTTTTTTTATATATATATCAGTTGGCCAATTAATTTCTTTCTGTTTATAGTAGAGACGGGGTCTCGCTCTTGCTCAGGCTGGTTTTGAACTCCTGACCTTGAGCAATCCGCCCGCCTCGGCCTCCCAAGAGCTAGGATTACAGGCGTGAGCCACAGCGCCCGGCCTTTAATCTACTTTTATACAGTAGATACTTTTAACCTTACAAAAAGTATTTGAGTGTTTATTTATTTATTTAAGTATTTAAGTCATTATTTTCCTTTTCCTTTTGAGGAGGTTCATGTTCTAGGCCAGCAGGATGGCAAATATGTGGAGGGTCTGAATAGTAAATAAAATACTACTGTTGGAGACTAAGACCCTCCACATCCCAACAACTTGTCCTACACAGGCGGAAAATAGCCTAAGATGAAAATAGCACCCAGCCCCCCAGCTATAGTTCCGAGAAGAATGCATTCCATGCCATGCTTGCTCCAGGGCATGCTACCTGCAATTGTTCCCAACCCCCTGCCAGGTTGGGGTTGAGTGATCCATCACAAACAGCTTCCGGTGCCATTGGGATGCTGATTGGGGCTGATTGGCCCACACACAAGCCTCATCATCCCCCCACTCTATTTTTCAGTTTCTATTTCCTTGTTTCTGTATATAAAACCTACTAAAAATCCAAGTAAAGTAGACCTTGACAACCCTTTGCTTGGTCTCGTTCCTTTCTCTCGCCCATCTCTTTCAGGCACGGTCCCCCTCGACCCCCGCGAGTAACAGAAGGTCCCACGGGCCGGGACATACTACTAAATGGGTAAAAAAATTCTGAAGAGCCAGCAGCCAGCAAGTGCAAATGTTCTTGACCTAAAGTTTAAAAAATATACATTTTTTTTCATTTTCTTGGCCCTTATTTCCATAAGCTTGAAAAATGATAAATCTCCACCTTAATATAAAAATTAACTTATAAGAATTTACTAAATTGAGAGTTTATCTTTGAATCTTGATATTCTATACTAATTTGAATGTAAATATGAAAATATGTATATGAATATGGTTTTGTAAATATGTATGTAATGTACTCTGCTAAGTATTTATTTCTTCATTAAAGAGTAGTCCTAGAGCTCATACAGGAGGAACACCAATATGCTTTCCCTTCTAGAGAAAACAATAATCTAAGGGTCTCCAGCTCTGCCCTCAAGGAGCTTCCAGGTAGAAGTAAAATAGAAGGTACCCACACGTAGCTGCGTGCAAGAAAAAGGGAAAAATCCATGTGGGTTATACAGACAAAGCGAAACTAAGGTTTAGGAGATAAGAAAGATAAATTCCAGCTTGAGGATTGCATGTATTATGTATATGTATATGTGTGTATATATGTATATATGGATATATATACACAAACATATGTAATATACATATATATTATTTTATGTGTTTTGCCATGTTAAAAAATAAAAACACCTTTCTAGCTGAGGGAGACTGCCATGGAGCATGCCTTTGATATGCAAACCAGCTAACCCAGAGCCAACCCTCCTCCATCTGGCCTGCAAACCCTAGGAGACAGTTCCTCTGCCTTAATCATCCCAAGACCAGGTAGTACCAGACATCTCAGAACCACCCATACAGGTAAGAACCTGCCAGAATTATTCATACTAGCCAGTCCTAAACTGTCCACCTGCCCTGCCTTTCCTGTGGAAACCACAAAAAAGGCCTCAGCCCAAACTTTCCCCTGGCTCCTGTCTTTCCCATGTGGCTCTGTGTAGCCTGGCATGCCTCCCCTCTCTGGGACCTGTGAGTATAACTTTGTTCTCCTGAGCCTTTCCTCTGTCTCCTCTTGTGGCCACACTTGCTGACCACCTCATAAAAGAATATAAAACAAGGATCAGAGAAGACTTTGTGGAAGTAATATTGAAAGATGTTATTATATAAGTATAGAAAGTTGCCAAGATTAAAAACTTGAAATATAAATATTGAAAATATTCTAAGAGCACTAGTTTTTGATGATTAAACATACTGTCACTGCTGTGTGATCTGGAAATTGACCATGGCAGTCACAGGATTGTAGATACCATCTCATTCAGCCCAGAAGATGCATCACCTGGTGGCAGAGCTAGGACTTGGACCTACTTCTACAGATTCTCAGCCCAATACTGTTGCCTCCATGTAGACTATTTTCTATGAATTGAACAAATTATACTTTCTTATCATAATGGAATATTTTGAAAAGAAGTCTTTTTTTTTTTTTTTTTTTTTTGAGACAGAGTCTCGCTTTGTTGTCCAGGCTAGAGTGAGTGCCGTGGCGTCAGCCTGGCTCACAGCAACCTCAATCTCCTGGGCTCAAGTGATTCTCCTGCCTCAGCCTCCCGAGTAGCTGGGACTACAGGCATGCGCCACCATGCCCGGCTAATTTTTTTTTTATATATATATCAGTTGGCCAATTAATTTCTTTCTATTTATAGTAGAGACGGGGTCTCACTCTTGCTCAGGCTGGTTTTGAACTCCTGACCTTGAGCAATCCGCCCGCCTCGGCCTCCCAAGAGCTAGGATTACAGGCGTGAGCCACAGCGCCCGGCCCTGAAAAGAAGTCTTATTTGTAATTGTGAATCTTTTTTGGAAAGTGAGTTAAGTATGTAGATATCAGTTCATAGGTTTAATGACAGCATCTGTCATAATTTGTCACATCCTTAATTTGGGAAACCCTAATTGCAAATAATGTCCAAAGTTAAATTGTATGTTGATTTGTGTCCTAAGTTCCCACCACTAATAATATGAGGTTTGAAAATCAAGTGCTCCTGAAAAAAGCTACAAGTTCATTAAGGAATCTCATGATGGCTATTATATAATAAAGAATTTGTCTGCTCTTTGTTCTGGGTTCCTGGCATTGAGCCTCTGAAAACCCTTGGAGTTTCCTGAGTGGTAGGACTTTGTTGTGCTAATGAGGCAATGGTGGGCCCCTAGGCAGCCTCAAGATGGGAGCTGGTCACCAGAAAGACCAGCCAGGTAATTAGAGGTTGGGGACTTTGAGCCACCTGACCTTTGAGGAAGAGGGGAGGGGGACTGGACGTTGAGATCAGTCACATGGTCAATGGTTTAATCATGCCCACATAATGAAACCCCAGTAAAAACTCTGGACTCTGAGGCTCCCAGAGCTTCCTGGTTGGTGAACATAATTGACGTGCCAGGAGAGTGAGGTGCCTGATTCCATGAGGAGAGGGTGCTGAAGCTGTGCATCTGGGACCCTCCTGTATGTATATGCTTTACAATAAAACTGCAGTTGTAAGTATAGTGCTTTCCTGAGTTCTGCTCATTGTTTCAGTGAATTATCAAACTGAGGCAGCCATGGGAACCCTTGAATTCATAGCCAGGCAGTCAGAAGTGCAAGTGCCTTGGGGACCCTTTGAGACTTGTGGCTGGTGATTGAAGTGGGAGGTGGGCAGTCTGTGGTGAACTTGGCTTTTAATCTGTGGCATCTGCACCAACTCCAGATAGTGTCAGAATTGAATTGTCGCATACACTGTTGGTGTCAGGCCAGTTTGAGTGGAACCAGAATATCTCATTATCTATTCAAAACTTGATATCGAAGATGTAATACACAATTATCATTTTGGATTTCTTTCCCTTCAAATTCCTTTTAGCTGCAAGATCTGATAGGTTACCATGAATGTTGTTACTTCTTTTCTGTTGTACTCATGCTCTCTGAGAACAGCATGGTTTGGGAAACTGTCTTCGGTAGGGGCCTGATGGAAAATAAAAGGCATGCTCGGCTGGAATTTTTAAAGAGAGTTTCAAGTGAAGACATGATTTTGAAAAGAATAGACAGGATTAAGGGAACAGCAGAAAATGCGGAGGCACTTAGGGAAGCACATACCATCCTGGAGCCTGGTGCCTGGCTGGCAGAGAGCCATGGAGAGGGCCGATCTAGCAGTCCCACCCTCATGGACCAACGCAGCCACTGTGGAACCACCGCTAAGCAGGAGGAAGCAAGCCCCAACCTCTCTCGCCTCCTACCTACCCAACATAAAGCAGAGATAAAAAGGAAACCCCCATGATTCACCTCACAGGTAGAGAATGAACTGAAGGCAAATGGATGATATCTAGCATTGAAATGAGCGTAGGACTCCATATAAGAGACTGCTAGATTCCAGGATTATCACAGGTGGACTGATTTTCAAAAAGTCAATCAGCATTTATTCTCTCATATAGCGTAGAGTTGACTTTGTTTTATCCTCATAGAAATCTAGGGTGTGGAATAGCTGATATCACATGATTGCTATTGCGTAAGAGGAATATGGATTAACTGGTGATTTCACTTAGAATTTGTATGGGAAGCCTTTGCTGAGTTGGCTACATTTGTATGTTTTGTGTTCTCATTTCATTTTCCCTCATGATACTGTAATTTAGTTTTCTACCTGCCTATTTTCCCTCCTATACCGTGAGATTTTTCAGGGCACAGACTTCCTTATATACCTTTCTGAATACTGGGCACAAAAAAATGTGAGCAAGGAATAGCAGACTATAAGTTGACTAAGCTTATTTGAAAAATAAATAAAATGCATAATAATTGAAATTTAAAACAAGCCTAATGGAGAGGCTTAACACCAGATTAGACATCTCAGAAGAGGAAAAAATAAAAGGGAAGATACATTTGAAGAAATTATCTAGAATGCAGCTCAGAGAGACAGAGATATACTTTTTTAATGCAAAAATGAGGTTAAGATATATAAAGGATAGGATGAAATCAAACACACTTGCATTTGGATTTCCAGTAGAAGAGAATAAAGAGAAGGGGGAAGAGGCATTATTCAAAGATATAATAGTTGGGAATTGATTAGGAAGCCTAACAAATTGCAAGCAGAATAAATAAATAGAAACCCAGACCTAGACACATTATAATAGAACTTCAGACCACCAATTACAAAGGGAAGACATTAAAATAAGCCTTAATAAAGAGTCTCCCAAAAAAGATGATTAGATTGAGAGTATCTTAATTGCAGCACTAAAGGCCAGAGGCAGGGGAAGGATAGACTCAACGCATTCCCAAACTAACTGTCAGCTGTCACTGAAGATGAAGCTTGCAGTTCTTTCAAGATGAAGGGCAAAATAAAGATATTTTCAGACAAATAAAAATTGAATTTGCCTCCAACACAGTTGCTCATTAAAGAATTATATTCAGAAAGAACTAAAGTAATCCCAGATGGAAGTTCTGAGATTTGAGTGGTAATGTGTATAATGATGCTTATATGTGGGAAAGTCAAATGAATACTGACTGCATAATACAGCGATGACAATGACTTATAATGTTAAAATTAAGAGAAAACTAACATAGGAAGGTGGTTTAGATCAACACAGAAAATAAATGACCAGTGTTCACTATAATACCATTTATTTGCATCATAACCACAAATGACCCATGAAGGAATAAAAGAACTGGTAAACAGTCATGATCATCTCTTTATGATTAAATATTCCTTTGCTGACATGTTTACTTATTTTGTCATCTACCAGCAACCACTGACAAATAGGCTATGGCAAGAGCCTAAGTGTTAACACAAATTTATGGAGAAACTTAAAACTAATGATATTCTAGCATTTTCTGTAAATTGCAAAAATAATTGGTTTTGATTGTTAGTGATCTAGCTCTTTCATCTGCTTGATAAAACTCCAGTGTTAAGCAGAATTGGAAGAACTACTTGACATATTCTATTTTATTCATTTATTTATTCAATAATCAAACATTCATCAAGCCCTGGAGTGGCAGATCCTCATGGTGAGAGTTTTTACCCAGCTCATGAGTGCAGCCAGGTGTCACATCTGAAGAGGAAGCTGTGTCCAAATCGGTTGCCTGTCCCTGACTTGTCTCTGCTGAGGACGAAGCCAAGATTGAGAAGACAGAGCAGAAACCAGTAAAGATGAATTGTGCAGGTGAAGTGAGAGTACTCTCAAATTCATTTAGTACGTCTTACTGAGTGCCAATTAAGTGCCAATTAAATCCAGTTGTTCCAGATTAAAGGAGACTCAAAAAATAGGACAACTGAATGCAACACATGATTCAGACATTTGCTGTAAATTAAGTAGATAATTGGCCAAATCTGAATAAAGTTTGTAGATTAAAATAGTATTGCCTTGAAGCTAATTTCCTTATTTCGATCGTTGTTCTGTGGTCATGTCCTCGCTTCTAGGAAATGCATGCTAAGTATCTGGGATAAGAAGCATCCCGACTATACTTACTTTCAAATCAGTCAGGGGAAAAAAGCAAGAGATAGAGAAAGATAAAGCAAATTTTTTTCCAAAAATGTTAATATTTAGGGAAACAGAATGAAAGATATATGGGAATTCTTCTTGTTACTACAGCTTACATTTAAAAAAGGTAAAAGAACAAAACTATTATGCTAGAGTTAAGATATAGGCTTTTCAAGTATTCCTAGTGCTTGCTAAAAGCAAATGAAGTTTATTTAAAGAAAGGGGTAAACACTAGGCTTCTCTCTGAAAATAATTGCCAAATGAGGCGTAACTTTTCCCTGAAATTTTCATTTTTATGTTCCATAAAAGCAGGCTCAGGTTCCAAATTCCTCACCAGGTGTGCACATGTGATGTGTTTGGACTGGTGTGGGTTTTGTTTCCCCTGAAGGTGACCTGCAGAGTGGAAAGGATAACAGTGATCTCATTGCTGGCCTCCTGTGCTCTCTTTCCATTCACCAGCTTAAAAATCATATTTATCTTTCAAACGTGTGTCAATAACATCAATTCCTGATTTCCGCATTTAATATACATTTCCCAAGAGTAGCTTTGCACAATAATACCAAAAAGAAAAAGAAAAAAAAAAGCTGTTTTGAATGGAGACTCAATAACAGGGCTCAATTCCCTTTTAGGTTCTTTTAATGGCTCATTCATGAAGGCTTGATCTCAACTCCAAAAATGGAAAAAAAAACAAAAAAAAACCCCCAAAAACCCACAGTTGTAAATGCCTAGGAAATAATTGTATTGCTGAAATGATTCTCTTGTAAGACTCTCTGGTTCTTCTGCCAACCCCCTGAGATAATGTTTCTTGGAATAAATAGAGATCAAAGACTTCTTTTTACCTCTGGTAGAATCTGGCCATGCTCCAAACAGAGCAGGGAACCAGCAGATGTTGCTACTGGCCAGACCCCTTCGTGGCAGCCACCAGGGCAATCCAAGAGACGGTGCCTGGATTTCCTACCAATATTCTTCACAGAAGGGGCTGGTTGTTTACAACTTAGAATGCTTTTTGTTGTCGTATATTCCTTTCGCATGTCAAGGTAGTTAGATCTGCAGCACTGCCTCCTTTGCAGATATTCACTCATATTTTCAAGTGCTTTTATTCTCTACCTTCTGAATTGAGAAATTGATAGTCAGTGATGGATTTAAGCATCAGGCCAAATCTAGGCTAAAAAAAAGAAAAATCAGCTGTTTTACTGTCTTACTGGACATTGTGGAAAAGAAAATTCCTCCAAAATATTCTGTAGGCTTTAATTAAATGTTATTGGACTCTAGAAATCATGTGAGGTCATCTTGAGGCTTTGATCTACCTTTTATAAAAGGTTATTACCAGCTCATTCATGTTTTCTAATAATACTAGATTAAGAGCAAAAGAGAACTCAAATAAATTCCTTCTTAACAAAGCTGGGAATTTTTCTTCCTCTGACTTCTATGAAAGCATACACCAAATAGAATGGAGGGTACACGCAGATGCTAAGGAATTATATGATTCCTTTTGTTTTCAAAGGCTGAATCTACTTTAATATTTAATTTTTCCTCATAGTAGCCCTGACGAGTAACCATGTATTTCAGGATCCCTTCTCTAAACACAGGTGAACTTATGCCCAATAACTGACTCATCAAATCCAGGCAAGATTGCAGCGTGGCAGTGTGGCAGCTTCCAACTGCTCCTGTGAATCACAGCCATACTCAATCCTTTCTAAGGGGAAAGCTCAGTTGCTTGGGCTCCGTTTTCATCCTGTCTGACTACTGTTTACTGAACAGTCATTCCCAACCCTTAAGCCTGGAGGCCCAGCCTGTGCTGGGTGTAGGTAGGTGTAGGTGTATCGGGAAGGACTGAGTCATGACTGAGTGCCTGTCCACACCCCTGGCCCTCCTTCCACATCTCCTCTTAAAACCCTCTGACATGTCGAGCTTCTAAAAAAAAAAAACCCTCTGACACTTAGAGACTATTGCTTTTACCTGGGGCTTACCAAAAGATAGAAATTGAGGGTAGATCTTCTATAATTACTGAAAAAAATAAGGTGGAGAAAGAAAGGAGATGCCTAAGATGTACACGGCAGATAATGGCTTCCAAGCATGGACTGGCTGGGTACATACCCCAAAGAATTGAAAGAAGGGACTTGGACAGATATGTGTACACCAGGGTTCACAGCAGCATTATTCACAATAGCCAAAAGGTGGAAACAACCCAAACGTCCACTGAAGGATGAATGGATAACCTAAATGTAGTACATACAAGGAAATCCTGTCACATGCTACAACATGGATGAACCTTGGAGACATGCTTAGTGAAATAAGCCAGTCACAAGAAGTTAAATACTGTATGGCTCCACTTATATGAGGTGCCCAGAGTAGTCAAATTCATAGAGACAGAAAGTAGAATGGCGGTTGCTAAGGGGACAGGGGGGTTGGGAGGTTATTTTTTAATGGGCACAGTTTTAGTTGGGGAAGATGAAAAAGTTCTCCAGATGGATGGTAGTGATGATTGCACAGTGTGAATGTACTTAATATCACTGAACTGTGCACTTAAAAATGGTTAAAATGTTAAATTGTATGCTCTATATACTTTATCACACTTGGAAAAAACTCATATGGATTGAGGAATAAAGGGACAATATTCTAGCCAGTTATGTAAATAGAAGAGATAGGCTCTTTATTTCTCAAATAATCTTTTTTTTTTTTTGTCCTTTGGCTATTTGAAATGCATTTAAAAAAGAAATTAGGATTAATAAAGAGAACTGAGTAATAGCCACTTAATGAGTGGTTCAGGGTATTTCAGCCAGATGGTGTGCTTTGGCAGCTGAACATTGGCCCCTGCAGAAGTGTCATGCCGTAAGCAGGAAATAAAAGTCCCTTGTGTGTGCACAAAACAACACTTTATTTGGAGTCCAGGGGAAATCTGCTAATATCTTCTGATAAGTCAGAAGACAAAATCTTCCCACTAAGCCCAAAGCTGTCACCAGATAATTTTTTTCTCCTCTAGGCAGACTGCCTCATTTCTAGCTTTCTTTTTTCTAACTTTACTTTCAGATATCATCATCTTTTTCCTCCCAGGTTTGCAAAGCTCTACCACTAGCATTTAATTGATTACTACTACTTAATTAAACCATATATACAATGGACCGTAGTGCTATGTGTACCAAAAAGTACAACACAAGGTTCTTGTTCTCAGGAACTTATAACCTAGAAAGGCAGGAAAGTCACGTGCACATAGAAAGGTAACTGACAATATCAGTGCTGAAAGTGAGATACACACACACGTTATTGATGAACAGAGAAGGGAAGATTTTATAAGGTGAGGAGCATGAGAAAAAATGAGACGTAGGCTAAAGTGTGTGTGATGTGTAGAAACCATATACTTTGAGTGATGACAGAAGGCTTGATTCCGGCCCAGGATAGTACAACGCATGTACTCAAAGTCTGGAGTCTGCATCTCACATTGGAAGATAAAAAATAGTCTCCCAATTTGGCTAGAACAAAAAGCATGTGCCAAGCAGTAGCAGATAAGGTTGGAATTAAGAATTGTCAAAGGATTGTGAGCCTTGAGAACTAAAGACAATATCTTGTACGAAATGGTTGGCTCTTAGTGGTCTGTTGTTAACTTTTCATTTTGGAAATTGTCAAAAGTATGGAAAGGGGTATATAGGTATGAACTCAAATGTACCCACAAACCAGCTTTCACAATTATCAACATTTTGGTCAAATCACCTTTCATTTATTACCCTGCCAACTTCCCTCTTCTCCTGTTATTTTAAAGCAAATCCAAGATATTAATTTCATCTGTAAATATTTACATCTCTAAAAGATGAGCATTCTATAAAATATATATATACACAAAACCAAAATAGCATTATCACATTGAAAAATTAGCGATGATTTCTTAATATCATCAAATATTGGCAGTGTTCAAGTTTCCCCAATTTCTCCATAATTTTAGCTTTTTTTCAAATTAGAATCCAAATAAGGATTATGCATTACAGTTGGCTCATATGTCTTTTAAGTCTCTTTCCATTTATAGTTTTTTCCCCCACCCCATAATCATCTTTTAAAAAAAATCTTGTATTTATTTGTTAAAGACACTGGGTCATTTTTCCTGTGGAGTTTCTGCACTCTAAATTTTTCTGACTGCATCCTCATGGTGTCATTTAACATGTTCTTCTATCACTTATATTTCCTGTAATTCAGTATTTATATCTGGAGGATTGTCAAGTCATATGTCAACTCATAGTCAAGTTCCATTTTGGCAAGAATAAGTCATAGATGCTGTTGTATATTTTTATCAGGAGACACCTAATATCTATTACTGTTTGTATGTATAAGTGTGATGTCAGCAGCTATTGAAGATCAGTGCCCACATGCATTCTTTCATTAGGGGCTGCAAAAGGGTGATCTTCTGATTCTGGGCTCTGATTACCAAAAAAAATTTCCACAGGATCTTTAAAATTACAGCACCATTTTGTTAATTTAACTAGAAAGGATTCTGAAATATAGACTACTTAAAAGTGAGAAAGACATTTGAGCCCACAGATCAACTATAGCTTCACTAAAACTGGGACTACAGACATGATGTTCTTGCTGGTGGAATGTGATAGGAAGTTTTCTGCACCACCTATGTAGTATTCCTGCTATAAAAATGGAACCTAAATCTCATTAAGCCTGTAGAACTAGCTTAGCTTCTAGTTGAAATAGCAGGGGACAGTGAAACAATTTAAATGACACCATGAGGATGTCGTCAACCAATTCAGAATATGGAAGACTCCACAGGGCAAATGACCAGGTGCCCCCAAAATCAATGGCATAAAAAGAGGGGAGGGACAGCTATAAAAGAGATTTAACATTTTCTGCCATTAATTTACACAAAAAAAGAGAAGACAAAAATAATAAAAGAAAAAAATATAAAGAAAAAAAAAGAGACAACATATTAGCCAAATGTAAGATGCAGAATTTATTTGGACACTGATTCCAACAAAAGCATTGTAAAAATATGTTATTAAGACATATGTATGGTATGAAGGGTTTATTATTAACTTTGTTAGGCATGGTAACGATACCGTGGTTATGCTTCCTAAAAATTCCGTCTATTCCAGAGGGTGGAAACCCACAGGAGCAAACCAACTGCAGATGCATACTGCTGTGTTTACAGGTAAAAATGACATGATATAAGGGATTTGCTTTAAAATATTCCAAAACAAAGGAAATTACCTATGTATGTGGGAAAGTAGATAAAAACCACATAGGCAAAATGCTGATAATTTTAAGGCTGGATGCTGAGTATATTAAGATATATTATTCTAGTTTGTATATTTTTGAAAACTTCTGTAATAAAAAGGTTTTTCTTTTAAAAATATTAAACAAAATGTAAAAACAAACTATTGAGGGAGAGGAAGGGAGGGAGGGAAGTTTTGCAAAATAATCTAGGTGACAGAGAAGGTGCCTTGCATTCTGGTTCTGTCAGTGAGATGGTGAGAATGGGGTGAATTGGGGATGTATTTGCGGAGTAGAGACCATTTTTAGTGGTATTAGGAAGGGAGAAATCAATTATGGGTCTCAGATTTTTGGCTTTGAGCGACTGGGAGGATGGCCGTGAATAGTCAGGAAGAAGGAAGAAAATCAGGAGAAGCGGGCAGAGCTCAGAAGTTCAGTTTTGGCTTTGCAGAGTTTGAGATGGCCAAGTGGAAATGTGAATCCATGGTTATTCATCCAGCCCTGGCACTCAGGGGAGTTGTGGGACCTGGGGACATACCTTTAGGAGTCATCAGTCCACAGACGGCATTGAAAACCATGGTCTATGGTCGGGTCACTTAAGGGAGAGAGTAGATTAAAGAAAAGTATCTGTGTTAGAGTTGGAATTTTTCAGAATCTAGAGATGAATGTTGAAACTCATCTGCAAAATCTCTCCAAAGCGAAAAAGGAAAGCGGGTTTTAGCAACCACATCCAAGCTGTGAATTGGCTCCTGTGTTCTCTCTATCCCGAGGGTACCTGGAACGCTGTTGCCTGCTGCCTCTGGGGTGTCCCAGCAACTGCCTGGATGCAGCATGGGACTGGAATTTCAGCTGCAGCCTCCCTACGTGGGGCTGGCATCTAAACCTGGACCTTGTTTTCTGCCCTGCCTCCGAGGGCTACTTGTCAATATTTGATTTCTAGATCACAGGATCACAAGCCCCAAAGCCTAGCACTTAAAACAAACAGAGGAGGAAGTCAACAAAAACCACTCATGTAAAACTGTCTACTTTTAGGGACTTTTCCCTGGTTAGTTTGCTGCTGCAGTTCCCACCCCCAGGAATAGCGCTGCAGTGCTAACTCTGAGCAGCTTTTGTTTGCCTTCCCACTGTGTGGCCCCAAAGGACAATGCCAGGATTTACAGGCTAGTGGGATCCTAAATGTCAGTGTGAATGCCAGCGGCAAGGTTACTCTTCAGTCTCTAGGCAAAATCCTTCCCTAGCATTTTTTTTTTTTTTTTACTTCTAAGGCACTCCTTCATGGGCCCAGCGAAGTTAATTCCTTGATTGCTATCTTGGAGCCTTGTTAACATAATGTAAATGCTACAGACTGGAGGACAGAGGTGGGGGTGGGGCACACATTGCAAATCCTCTCCAATTAATAAGTAAATTCAGTGACGTCAGTCTGGAAAAGCAAGTTATCTTAGTGACTTGGCAAAGTGGGGCACCCCACCCCTTCTGCCCAAATCCCTGGTCGGTGATACGTGAAATTCACCCTTTTAGCTTAGGATTTTGTTCTCTGTGTAAAGCCAATTGCTGCTGCCATTAGTAAGTGAAACCATGTCTTATTAAAATAAATCCAGGTCCTCCCAAGTTTATGTCTGAAAGGAGACTTTCTGCAGGAGGGGGACGCTGTGCTAAGCTTCTGCAGGGTGGCTCTGCCTGCAGGCTGCCCAGTGGCCTCAAGATAGATTGCTGAGATGTGGGATAGCTTCGTGGTCCTGGTGCCTGGACTCAGAAGTCAGCCTGTCTGGATTGGAATTCCTGACCCATCCCTTAACTGTGTGGACCAACCTCTTTCTGCCTCGATTTCCACATCAGTTAAAGAGGGATATTAATAGTGCCTACCTCGTAGAGCTGCTTGGAGGTTAGAATTTGTAAATCTCATTAAAGCTCCTAGAGTTGTGTCTGCACATAGTAAACCGGCGTGAGTGTTAGTTGTAACTGATTATGGCTGTCACCCGCATGCTGGCTCCTGCATGCTGGGGTGTACTATTTTAAACCTTCTGCTCAAAGTATGGACAAAACCCTTATTCCTCTCGGCACAGCCAAGAAAAGCTGCAAGACTCCAAAAATCTTCACTAAGACACAAGGGAGAGCCCAGGGAATCTGAAACCTGATACCTGCTGAGCACTGGGGCTGGCAGAGGCTCAGGCTCCCAACCTTCCCTCCTCAGGCATCCTGGTCCTCCGGAGTATGACCTGCCGTGCCCTTACCCTAGGCTACATTCTGGTGTTGGCTGTATTTCTGGTCTCCTTCCTGATGACTGACCCTTATCCTTTATGCAAGTCCTGACTTCATCCAGGAAGTGACTCTGAGTTCAGAGGATCCAGGGTTAGGTGAGTGAAGGACTCACCTCAGTGCAAAATATGGGGGTGGTGGGGGGGGGGCAGTCATCCAGATAAATAATATTTTGCAGATAAATAATATTTTGGTGCAGTATTTTTAAAAAATCAAATGACTGCAAAAAAAAAAAGCCCATGACAAATAAAATATTGCTATTTCAAATTCAGACAATCGATTTGATGGTGCCATGCTGAGCCATATTGGAACCTTAGGCAAAATGAATGATGTGCTCCTCTGTATACATGTTTTCATATATTTGTAAATGACAAATAACTTTAATAAGATTGTTTAAGGGTTTGCTTTTCTCAAGGTAAAATGATAAGAAATTCTGTTTGGAGTATAAGTGAAATAAATAGTTACATTTAAAACAATGCTGTGAGTTTTAATAAACCAAGTTTTCCAATGTTCAGTATTTTTGCACTACTTGATTATTTTAGGGAATAAAAAGACCCTGAAAAATACATAAAAACCTTTACCTTTTTGCCTGACCCACTGGAGATCTGCCTGTGCAAGTGGCCCCCTTGGGTGGTGTCAGCACAGCCAGTGGCTCTCCTCACTTAAGCACCTTCCTTTTTTTTTGAGACAGAATCTTGCTCTGTTGCCCAGGCTAGAGTGCCGTGGCATCAGCCTAGCTCACAGCAACGTCAAACTCCTGGGCTCCAATGATCCTCCTGCCTCAGCCTCCCAAGTAGCTGGGACTATAGGTGTGCGCCACCACGACCAGCTAAGTTTTTTCTATTTTAGTTGCCCAGCTAATTTCTTTCTATTTTTAGTAGAGATGGGGTCTCACTCTTGCTGAGGCTGGTCTTGAACTCCTGAACTCAAGAGATCCTCCCACCTCAGCCTCCCAGAGTGCTGGGATTACAGGGGTGAGCCACCACACCCCACTTAAGCACCATTCTTAAGTGTCCCCTGGAGGTCCCGTGTATCCAACCCAGGCTGCCCCAAGCAGAGTAGATCTCACCTGAGAATTGGGAATTGAGGGCCAGAGAAGCCACTCTCTCTCAGAGACATGCTGACCTGGAAGCCAGGGCACAGCTGTAGCCCCTCATGTACACAGAGTCGCAAAGTCAGAGAAAGCAGGTGGATGTGCAGAGGAGAGTAGAGACGAGAGGCCATGTGACTCTGGAGCAGGATGGAAACAACTTCCTAGTTCTGGTTATTTTCTCATGAGGCAGCTGCACAGCTGGTGTAAGTGGATTTCTTATACCAGCTATTACTTAGAATAAAAAAAAATCCTTGACACAAATTTGGTGAGTCAAACAGGTGAGTGGAGGCCTAATAACCTGGCTACAACCGGTAAGGCTGTCATCAGCAATGACCACAGAGGCACGCAGACAAGGTACGAGAAAGTTAGAGGTGGAAGATATTAATGGACCCACAAGCAGGAGGAGGTGTGAAGTAACATGGGGCAGTTCCGGGTGGCCATTGCAAGCAACTACAAGAAGCCAATTGACTCATCCTCAGGTCTCAGTTTAAACATCACTTCTTTGGGGATCCTTCCCTGATCCCCAGACTGAAGTGAGTCTCCCCAAAATTATTTAATCAAATGTAATCTAAGAATATTTTAGTGTCTGTCTTCTCTGCTAGAATGGAAGCTCCCTGCGGGCAGGGGCCTGCATCTGTTTGCTCTCCATTCCACCATCCCCAGAATCTAGTACAGAGAGGGGCAATGCCAGCTGTTTAATAAATACTAGTTTACTAATATAGATTAACAAATACTTAGGGTAAGACTGTATCTTACTGTAGTATCATGACCCCAAAGCAATCCTATGAGCCACAGATACATGGTTACAAAAGAGTGCCATTCTTCACAAATACATATCTGTTGTTTGATTGAATAGAAACACCTAATGCTTAAGCAGCACTTATTCTATACCAGTGCTATTAGAAGCACTTACAAAGTTAACATGTTGAGCCTTAAAACAGCTCCACATGGAGAGCCATACAGAGGTGGGGTTTGAATTGGCTCCTCCAGCCTCAGGGACTATACCACCTTTATAAATGAAGGAATCGAATGAACGGTTGCTGAAACAGAAATCATTAAGTACCAGTGTCAGTAGTTGCTCATGCCTTATGGAGCACCTGAAAAATTATAGCAGGGAGACCAGAAGAGGCTTTGCAGGTCCTGGCACCAGAGTAGGCATAGGCGTAGTGATGTAAGTTGAAGTCAGCTGTGTAGAGAAAGGACACACAGGACTATGCAGACTCAATGTCAGAGCTGGAGAAAGAACACTAAGCTCGCTGTTGTTCATCGTACTATTTACCTTCTCCTTTTGTATATGAACGAAATTTTTCACAAAAGGAAGAAGCTAATGTTTATATTACACTTGATCCTGCCAGATACCATTCTGAAGCGAGATTCCCAAAAGGTGGTGATATAATAGCAAAATGGAATAATTGCTTGCAAAGCTAGAGCAATTTGACTAAGTCCATGCCTCAGGTCCTACATGCTAAATGAATGACGCTTCAGTGGAAGCTTCTGATGCAACGTGTGTGTTCCTGAAAATGGTGCTTTAAGTATATTACAGGAAATTAGCCAGGTGTGGTGGCGCATGCCTGTAGTCCCAGCTACTCGGAAGACTGAGGCAGAAGGATCGCTTGAGCCCAGGAGTTTGAGGTTGCTGTGAACTAGGCTGACACCACGGCACTCTAGCCTGGGGTGACAGAGCAAGACTCTGTCTCAAAAAAAAAAAAAAAAAAAAAAAGAAAATGACAAACTCAATTTAAAATTTATTTTTAAAATAAATAAATATTTTACAGGGATTTAGTATTTAAAGGTATTACAGATTGTATACCTTCCTAAAGTGAAGAATATTTTTTGTAAAGCATGTGATTACTTCCTCATTTATCTACTTTGAAAGATAAATGAAAGTATCAAGTTTTGAAAGTTTCAAGTTTTTTATCTTCCGTTTTCTCAGGATCCAATTTCTGGAACACAACTTTTCTTTAAGAAACTTTTCCCCTTCATGTGTTTAAGGGAAAAGGGTGCTACTTATGCAAAGATGAACCTTGGAAAGGTGTCACAATGATGTTAGCCCATTGCAGGCCACGACCTCTCCCACCAGCACATTTTACTAGACATGCTGAAATGATAATTCCAGGATACAACCACTTGTTGCAAAACAGTTGTGACATCTTAGGGCAAGGCTGCAATGATTTCAAAGGTTCCCAGAACAGCTTTTCTTCTGGATATTCCCTATGGGACAGTGATGTGTGTGACTTTGGTTTTTCAACTGATTCATAAATATTTGCGCTCATTTGTATTTTGTAGGAAACAGAAGTCACCGAAATTCATAAGGGTCGTCACAATACATTCTGGCGAGGTGACAGCACACACACCATGGGTCAGGTTCGAGAAACGGAGCTTATGTTACGTAGATAGGAATTTAATCTGGGGAATTAGGAGTAAAGTTGAGAGCTGACAGAGCAAACAGTGGAATGCAAGGCCTCCCAGAGGGTAGTCATTGCAGGAAGCCAGGGCTCCTGGGAGCAGAGAGGGAGAAAGGAGGTGCAGCCAGGCATCCAAAGCCAGGCCCAGCTGTGTGAGCCAGTACTGTGGGGGAGTAGCCACCCAGGTGGAATGAAGCACGGAGAAGAGACAGGTAGGGGTGCTGCCTAGGTAGGCAGGGGTCCCCTGCTCCTAGTCCTTCCTGCCAATCTCTTGCCAGTGTTGCCACCCAACCAGGTTCATCCGCCCGCTGCCCAAGAAGCAGCCAATACGCTGAGTCAGCAGGGTTTACAAGGTGGAGAAAGAGTCTTTATTCTGCATAGCGCTAAGCGGGAAGATGAGAGAAATTTCTCAAATCTGCCTCCCCAGGAATTTGGGAGGTAGGGTTTTTCAGGGTAGTTTAGCAGGCAGGGGATTAGGTAATTGGGGCAGAATTATAGGGGTGTGGAAATCATCTCCTTGTGTTGCTCCAATCCCTGGGATCACAATTCCAGTTGAGTCAGTTTCTTGGTCTGGGCCACCGCTCTGGGTGGGTCAATGGATTCCCTGGAATGTGGGGCCTGGAAGATATCTTCAAAACTACCTTTAGGTTCCCAAAAGGCGATGTTATATACAGAGAAAGTTAAGAGTCTTTATGGACAGCAGCTATGGGGAGAAGTTAAGAATCTTTATGACCACCAGCTGCCAGTGGCTCCAAAGTAGCAATATTATCATTGTTAAACAATTATCATTGATAAACGATTATTATCATTGTTTTTAGCTAGGCCCTTATCAGTTCTCACCTTGCACCCTGTTACTGAAGGGCGGTTTCAGCACTGCCTCCCATAGGCCAGCCTGGCTGGAGGCTGGCAGGGGAGTCCGCGAAGTACATTCGGTGGGGACAATCCCAGTGTTGTAGAGCAGACAGAGGAGGGCGGGAGGTCCCTGAGTGTGGTGGCAAACAGCCGGCACAAGCACATCTTTGCTGCCAGTGCCCGTTCTCATGGTTCTACACATATGTAACTCCCACCAGGACCACCTCTCCTTCATGCGCCCTCTCCCCTCAAACCGAGAGACACAAATCCCAGCAATCCCTGGGTCCCTCTCAAAGTCCAGGCAGTGATACACAGCCCTGCCGTGGGAGCACGTGTTGCTTTGGGTGGCCTACCTGCCATCCTGTGGACTGCATGCGTTAAGTGCCACCAGTTCTCAACTGACGTACCAGGCAGCAGGTAAAGTGGAATGATATATGTGTGCCTATGAGGTTTTTTAATTAATGTTATTTATTATATTTTATATTCTATTTGATTTATTTTACTGTTTAAAACAATTGCAGTTCTCATTTCTGTAACTGTCATGAAGTTGATATCACTTTTTTCCCCCTCACTTCCCATTCCCAGTTCCCTTTGGTGGTTGGGGTCTTTACCTGGTAGGATGACGCAAGCCTTAACTTCTGAGTAGCTTGAGTCCTCAGTGGTTCTGCCTTTAGCAGTTACCTGTAGTTTCCCATTGGCATTTACTTTTTGACGTGGCAGGACTAAGTGGGGCCCACTAAATCCCCTGGGTACCAAACCTGGTCCTCTTCCATCCCCAGTGCCCAGTGCCAACCCTGCGTTCCCTTGGAGATTGGGATGTTTTGCCCAACCAGCCCAGTCGCTCCCCTTCTCTCTCTGCCTGTTGACTCTGGTATGGAATCAGACCTCAGCATGCGAGTCAGTGGGAATGCTGTTGCTTCCTCTGGCAAAGTGTTTTCTCCTTGGCAACCAAGACCTCTGCACCTCCAGAAATCAGGTTTCCAAAGTTGAAAGCAGATTATTAGGTAATAGTGGGGGATTCACTGCCATTTCCACCCTTTTATTCCTGGACCTGTGGCTTCCTTCTGTGGAAGAAATCACACCACATATTGCTCTCTGGCTCAAAGCGTCTGGTAGGCCAGCACCCCAGGCTTGTCTTCCAGCCACTTCCATAACTGAGTATATGTGTGTATATAAGACTGGACTCAAACAGGTTCAGAAGGTACAAGCATTGAGTGGGTGACCCAGAGTCTCATGACTCCTGCTGCGTTGCTCTCCCCAACCTGAGGTCCCATGGAAGCTCCTTATGACCATACGTGGCAGGGGTGTTAAAACTTGGGTCTAGTTTACAAATGGACAGACACAACATGTCGGCACCAACAAGAAATGGACTGCTGTTGGATTAGGCACCTCTCGAGGGTGGCCCTGAAGGACAGTGGTGAAGTGAAATCTTCCCAGCAAGTAAAACTTTGGCTGCTTTGCCTAAAAGGAGAGGTAGTCAGAGAGGAGGATCTGCACTGATCATAGCCACTGGCTAATGATATGGCTGCTTGGATGGCACAAGCAGCCTGAACACAATTGGAAGATTTAGGACGAGGATGTCTGGGAAGGCTTCTGAGCTCTCAAAGTGGGCAGAGCATGATGATGCTTGTCCTGTACGATTGTTTGCCAGTGGCATCCACAGCAGAGGAGACTTTTAGAATTCAGGTGCACAAGATGACAGTAAGGGTGAATATATTACCTCCCTTCTATCCCCAGCTTGCTCCATGGCACGTGTGCAAAGCGGCCATGGCAACAGGGATGAAGGCTGTACATGGGCTCAGCAACACAGCCCACCCCTCACCAAGGCTGATGTGACTGTTGCCACTGCTGGGCGCCACCCTGCACTGGCAGAAGCCAACACTTCTTCCCCAACACGACACCATTTCCAAGAGCAGGGTGCTGGGCGGCCATCTCCGTGGTAGTAAGTTGATGACATTAGATGTCTTTCCATCATGGAGGAGCAGGCAATTGTCTTCACTACAAGGGACAACTATTCAGGCTGTGGATTTGTTTTCCTTGCCTGCAAGGCTTCTGCAGGCACCACCATCCATGGACTTAATATTTTATGTGCCATCACGGTCGCCTGAAAGACCTTGCTCTGGCGAAGGGCCTCTTACACACCAAAGGGATTAAGGTGTTTTGCACTTGATGGTGCAGTCCTGCTGCAGCTACACAGCCAGGCAGCCTGGGGGTCAGACAGCAACCTGCTCCTGGCGGCAATTTGAGCATCTGGTGTCCTGTGGTCAAGCTTCTAGTCTCTGCCAGAGCCCGGCAGGAAGCCAGAGTGGCATAATTACAGTCATCTGCAGGACATGGTGTGGGTTTGCTCTAACTGGTAGAACATAACGATGTTTTGGTTTTCCAGAGATTAGTGTCAACATACATTTAGTGCTAAATAAGTCCCTAAAAGTCTTGGTATTTCCCTTTCCCAAATACAGTTACCTTGTGACTGGCAAATGGCTTCAAGTCCCTTAGGGGAGGGCTTGGAGGCAGATCTATAGAATACTGTGTTCCTGACAGGACTCAAGATTCTTTCCTAAGGAGAAATGGCTTCCTCTCCCGCAAAGGGCCAGTGCCCTGTGAGCTCGCAAAGATCTGGGAACTGACAGAGAAACAACTGCCTTTTGTGGTTACTCAACTCAGTGTCTGCAGACTAGAACCAGAATTTCTCTGCTTATATCGATTAATGCGTTAGGAGGGTTTCCATTTGTTCCATTTCAGGAGTAGCTGTGATCCCTGTTGTTTAGCTGGCTTTCTCATGTTCCTAAGTTTTTGAACTCCCTTCTGGACATTATGCCAGAGAGGTTCTGGCCTCCCTATTTTGTTACATGTAATCCGCTGTTGGGCCTCACTTTCAGTCTGCCCACCAGGCAGACCATCAGGGCCCCTCTCAGGTAGCACATCATATCCAGAGTCTTGGATAATGATGTCTCTCTCAATAAATGTAATCTAGTCCAATATCCTATCCCATCTCGAGCTCTTGTGGATATACACAGCAAAACTGTGCGGTCGTTTTGATGCACAAGCCATCTCCTCTAGGAACAGACCCAGGATGCACACATCTGACTCTGTGCATCCGAAAGTAATGAGCAGAGGTGATGATATGTCTTCAGGAAAATAGGTGCATCCTTGCAAGGCAATTGTCCCAGGCGAGATCTTTGAGCAATAATGGTGAGCGGCCTCAGACAGTGTGGAAGAGGATGTTTCTTCTGCTGGTTTGGATGTCTTGGTGAATCTGGGGTTCAGGATTTTCAGATTCTTACAAATCCATCCAAATGTCCCCATCTCAATCTCAAGGTCCCTCTCCCCCTACTAACAATGCTATATATAACCTTAGCATAAGAGACCTGACAAAGCTGAAGGTTGAACTTACCTTGCAGTTTGGAAGCCTGCAAAACTAGATTTGGTGTTGCTGCTTGTGATATTGAGATCAGAAATCCTGTTAGCATCACTACTACAATGGCAGTTGTTAGTGTCAAGCGATGCCTTGACCTGAGCTAAGAGGTTAAGGCCCTGAGCTTACCTTTTCTTTTTCCTTGTAAGCTCTGTAGTGCAACATGAAGTAGCCAGTCCTTCATCATTACTGCCATACTCATCAAGCACAGCAGCAACTTAGTGTCCCAAAGCCTTGCTGTCCACTGGCCTTTCACCGCAAGCAAGCAAAGATGACAGCATACGTCTTTGTGATGTCATAGAATTGATAGAGCTCATCACTGCTCAAGTAGCTAAGCAATCCCAGAATTCCTGGGACCACTTTTGGCATCAAGAAGTATGTCAGTCATGGCAGGGAATGCTTTGAGACCAGACAGATGATATTCTAGTATGGTAATGGGGTGCAAAGTCTATACCCCATTGCCAAGCTACTAGCTGTGTGATCTTGTAATGTTGCATAATCTCCCCTGGGTGTTCTCATTTCTAAAGGGCAGGTGATTGTGTTTCCCTGTCCCACCACATCCTGCCATGTGGACACAAACCATGGATCTCCACTTCCCCCACTTCCCTTCATAGTTCTATGCAACCAGGGGGATGTCAGACCATGGCTGATGGACCGCTGGCCATGAAGGCTCTGCCTAGATAGAGAAACTGGTTAAACAATCCAGTCTCTCATTTGGGAATTAGAATGGGTAAGGCCTGCAAGTTCCCTGGGTTTGGGAAAGTTTTAGGGCCATGGATGAGCTGGTGAAGAAGCAGAGGTGACTTATTCAAGGAGGAGAAGGTTAGAGAAGAGAAGGAAGAACAAACTGGGAGGGGAAGGGACCAGGGAGAAGGAGCAGAGAGTGAGGCCTCTTTGGAGGGTTAGTCCCTGCCTTGGTGCATGGTGTTCTGTCCTGTCTCCTCACCTGGGTCCCTGAGGGGCCCCTTCATCTTTATTCAAAAGCAAAAACAACAAAACAAAACCCTCCCTTTCACTTATACTGTTTGTATGTTCTCTTTCCCTTAAAGCCAAAAGATCTTGCTCTGGGAACAAAAATAACACATCTGGTACATTGTTGTGAGTATTAAATGAGGCAGTTTGTATGAAAGCCTGGTGTACTGTGGGGAAAAAACAAACGAAAAAACTTGTTTTCAGAATCAGATGGCTTAGGGTTCAAATTCTGGGTCTACCACTTATTATGAGTCTGGTCTTGGGCAGCTTCACCTCCCTGTGACTCAGTTTCCTCAATTATAAAATGAAGGTAATAATTCCATTTAGAATGCCCTTCCAGATGTGTCAGTTTGGATTTGTAAACTCCCAACCCTTTTTCAAAGTCTCACTGAAATGACATCTCCACAAATCCTAAGTCCCTAAGGGGAGTCTACCTCTCTTGTCTGCCTCAGCAGACTGATCCTATTCTGTCCATACAATTCTGATTTATGCACCTGCCTTATCTGTGCTACCACTCCAAGAGCATCTGCAATCAAGGGCCATGTTCAATCACCCATTATCCCAATGGGGTGCGGCAGAGAGCCTCTCAGTGAGGAGGTCCCAGATAAATGTTTCTTCAATTGGTGGAGCATATACTGTCCATTTTAGCCACATTCTTTTAATTTACAACTCCTTTTCTTTTCTTTTCTTTTTTTTTGTTACAGAGTGTCACTCTCTTGCCTGGGCTAGAGTGCCCTGGTGTCAGCCTAGCTCACAGCAATACAACTTCTTTTCTGAACAGTAAAATTCCAAAGGAAGTCCAGACTGACTTTAGGTGCTTATCATATACAGTAATTTCTGAAATGTGTCCCAGGTGATAGTTAGCAATTATAAAATTAATTTTCCCTTTTGCATTAATGAATGTCATGTGAGTATTCTGACTTCTTCAACGAAAATTTTAGTGAATGCAGAGTAAGGGCTCAAGAATGGAAAAAGATAAAGCACGGTCTATTGTGATTCTGTTAAGATAATGGAAAAAATCTGGAAAAAGTGGGATGATTTATAGGAGATATCAAGATCCCCCAATGGAGAAGAGAAAAAATGCAGATGGTAAAAATTAACTACAGGATGGGAAGGATGTTTTAACCTATTTTTTTTTAATAGTGGGGCCAAGAAGACCCATATGATTGGAAAGATGAAATCATTTCAGGTAAATTAGAAACAACTTCTGTATTTCCTGAATTTGTGAATGGCCCCAACCTAGACGTCACCTGCGTGGGGAATGGTTAATGAGCGTGCTCTGCTGGGGGCATGCAGACATCCCTGCATTTCAACATGCCAGACAGCTGTTTGTGAAGCAGAATTGGGACACTCCCAACAATGTTCTCTGCATTCCCATAGGAAGAAAATTATACAAGTGTGCTGACTGAAGTCCAACTTAAAATAAATATTTAAATTGGTTATAAATTCCTGTTCAGTGGAGTTTAACTATGAATACGACTGGTGTCTTTACTAAGGGTGAGGAAGGAGCAATACATCCCCTGAAGGGAACTGAATTGACTCAAAGCTCCAAAGACATGAATTAGCTGAGATTGTCGTTAGTTAGTTATTCGTTGTGGAGATCTCACCTCAAGTTCAAAACATTCAATTAGCTCATGGTATATAAGCTGAGTCTCATTTTCTCCCTCAATATAATGATTTCATTGTTAATAGACATAAATCAGAATCACAGTATTTTCTTCATTTAAACAAACCACCATGATATCTAGAGATAAGAAAGATCCTTTTAGAATAAGGTTGAGTCATAGTGGAAGGATCTTATTAAAGCCATTCAAAGATTGACAAATGACAGCAGTGATATCCCAAGAAGGAAATTAGATAACAAAATCTCATAAGCTCAAATAGTACCCTGGTGGCCTTGGCTCAATGGGAGCTCTGTCTTCTGATGGGGGTGTGCTGGGATTTGCCCAGGACTGCAGGTGAGTATGGTCAGGGCTCACAGCAGGGGCTGGGACAGATGGTGGGCTGGGGGTGGGGTAGGACAGCCCCTGCAGCAGGTGCTGAGAAGAAAGAAGGTTTTGTCTGGCAGACACATTGTCTGCCCAGGGTCAGAGCAGAAGGGGCCCCCGGATGAGGTTGCAGGGCTCATGTGAGGGGAAGCAGAGAGGCCAGGAACCTTGAATGAGGGGCTGTCTGCAGGCCCCAGTGCTCCATACCTAGGAGGACAATGACAGCCAAGCACAGCTCCAGTCTGGAGGGCTGAAGTTCTGGGCAGATTAGTTGAACAGGACACTCGGGCCAGACCATAGCCCAGGAATGAGAATTGGGGCCCCCGGCGGGACTGAGTCTCAGGTACAAGCAGAGACCCAGATGGCTAAACTGAGGCACAAGATGGGGGCCTAGATTGGGCAGCAGGAGCTTAGTCCTTGTCTCAGGCTGGGATTGGTTCCAGGAAACCAAAGGGAGGAAGAGCTGAGCCTATAGGAAGGGATCAAGTGGCTGCCAGGCAGAGAACAGAGGAGGAGCTGAGGGGTGAGAAGGGCTAGGCTGACGGGCCTGAGCAGAAGAGTGCTGGTTCTGTTTCTGTTACCAAATGACCTCAGACAAATCTCCTGGGACCTCATTTTCCTCTTCTGAAAAAGAGCAGTGATAACACCAGCACTTCCTAACAGTCTGAGTTAAGGTCTCAATTCCCTTCCCTGGCTCCTTGCCATCCACCTGACCCTTGTGTATAGAGAAAGTGCTAGTTCAGTGTCTGTCTTTAGCTCTATTCTCTCATTATATGCTCTCTCCCTGGGTTCCCTCTACTCCCACAGCCTTGATCTCTGTCTGGACCTCAGTGTACTAGGTAGGCCTCCTGAGGTCAGTTAGGGCTGGCTTATCTGCTGTAACAGAGATTTGATAACTAGATAATGGCCTAACAAAATGAAAAGGTATTTCTTGCTCAGGTAAACAGCCCAAGGCCGTGCTAGGTGGGCAGAGGAACCCTATTCCATGCAGTCATTCAGGGACCCAGGTTTATGGAAGCTTTGACACCTTCATACACCTTCATACTTCCGCTGCCAAGCTAGTGGAAGGGGAAGAGGCATGAGGGAACATGCGTAGAAAGTTTTAAGGGCCAGGAATGGAAGTGACACATGCTCTCACATATATGCCACTGTCTAGATCAGTCACGTGGCCACACCTAGCTGCAAGGAAGGCTGAGAAAGATAGACAGGGGCTAAGCCCAGAAAGTGGAGGACACAGGGCATGGTGAGTAGCTGGAATCTGCCACATTCATCTTTGATTCCCAGCTATCTTCTGGATATATCCCTTGGCTGCCCCAGAGAAACCTCAAACTAAAGCTGTTCACAATCAAACTCATTAATGCCCCCAGTAAAACCTGCTCCTTCTATTCTATTCCTTTGTCTGTTAATGGTATAATAACCCACTCAGATGCCCAGCTACAAGCCTTTGAATAAACTTGACTTCTCCTTCTTCCCTGCATCCAACTTTCAGTAAGCTTTGGTGATGGCCATAAAGATGCACAGCTCGTGTCCCCTGCTGTGGGGACCACAAGTGATTGAAGGCCCCAGCTGCCGCCCTTCAGGATCTGTCTCTGGGCCTGCTCTGAGACCACCCTTCCCAGCTCATGATTGAGCACACATGCCATTCCTGCGAGATGTGGGGCTCCCTGCGAGGGAGACTGTCTTGGATCTGTGCTGAGCGTGAGCCTCTCCTCCCGTCCTTCCTTTCCTCTCCTTCACTGAACTCAGGCCTGCCTTGTGGTCTGCAGGCTCTAGCCATGTTCTCTGCTTCCCCCTTTGTCTTTCACATGTGTTTCCCTCAATACATCTCTTACAAACCAGTCTAACGTGTTGGCATCTCCTCTGAGGAGCTGACCTAAAGCAGTTTTCAAGTTGTCCTCTCTTTTCTATTTCCACCGCCCTCTCCCTTGTACCATTGCCAAAGCGCCCTAGTGGTCTCCCAGCCTCCAATCTGGTTCTCAAATAGTGCATCTATATTGTCACAATATAGATAGTAACATGTCACTCCCCTGATCGAAAGCCTTCAATCACTTCTACCTGCCAATTTCTTGGAACATCATTCAGAACCTTCACAGTCTCTGCTCAGCCTCACACCACCCACTGTCCTTCCCTCTCCCACGCCTGGATCGCTTGCTTTCCCCTGAAGGCACAGTGTTCCCACTCTGGGCTCCTCCCTCTACCAGAATGGCTTCCACCCATTTCTCATTCTATCAAAATCCTGTTCATACTAGTTCATTAGAGCCAGCTCAAACCCTCCTTAATCCTCAAAGACCTCTTCCTTCCCTCTTCTGGGCTCTCTCAGCACTGTGCACATACTTCTTATCTTGCATAACTTTATTGAAGTGTATGTCTATCTCCTCCACTACCTGGGGAGCTTTGAAGGCAAGCATGGCACCTGTTTCATTCATCCATTCATTCCCCAGTTAATTATTGAGTGCCTACTATGCCCTAGTTCCTGTTCTGGGTGCTGGAAGTAGGTCAACAAAACGTAAAAATCCCTGCTCCCATGGGCTTCTTTCTTGCCTAGTGCTTTTGTATATAGCAAGTACCTCACACTTTGCTAAATAACTGAGAAGGAACTCATCATTTTAAATCCCTTACTGATAAAATATAGAGCTGATGGCAATGCTGAAACTCACGACTATATTAGGAGGACAAAATGGAATTATGGCTGGAACGTCTGTAGAAATTGCAGAAGAACTACACAAATGGAAGTGAATTTAGCTCCAATAAAGCCAGGAACACTTGAGGCAAGAGGTGTGAAGGCTGATAGAACATCCAAATTAAAGGGAACAGCCTCTGTGTTGAGGCTAACGCGAATCCACACGTCAGCAAAGGGACCGGAGGTGTCTAGGAATCGTTTCCAGAAATCACCCCTCCTCCCGTTGGCTCTGAGTGAGACGCTCTAATGAGACTGAGATGCCTCCCAAATGTCGCTGGGCAGCAGCCAACTAACGCGCAGTCATGGCCTCAGAGCTGGAAGGCGCTCAGGGTGAAAACCTCCCCAGAGACAGCCCTTCATCCTCTTCTGCCTGGACACCTCCAAAGTGAGCAGATTACTCTTCTGTAAAGCAGATTTCTTTGTTCTGTTGTTGGGCAGCACTAATTACATTTATTCCTCTTCTACTACATCTTAGATTTTACCCATCCTTCCCATTGAACAAGATCTTTTTGCTTTATAGCAAAATGCCTTCACTATATTTCTGTAGAAATGATGCATATGTTATACAAATTTAAGCAATAATATAAAGAAAAATTTAAATCACCTCAAGTCCTACCATCCAGGAAAAACCTTTATGAATAATATATGGTGAACATCCTTACAAAAGTCTCTCAGTGCATACCTAAACATGGAGATAGAGAAAAATAAATGTACCAAATGAGATATCACAACCCTACTTTTTAATTTTATTATTTAAAAACTTTATATGGAAGTACAGCATACATACAGAAAAGGGAAAAATCAAAACTGGAAATGCAATATTATCACAAAATGAATACATCTGTGTAAACTTCACTTAGGTCAAGAAACAGGACATTATCAGCATCCTACAAGCTCCCCTCCTCTCCTGCACGAAAGTCCTAATCACTATTCCCTCCTTCTTCCTCAATACCACCGTCCAGACTTCTAACAGTATGGATTCATTTTACCTTTCACTTTTTATAAAGAGAAATTAGGTGTTTTTTCTGGCTTCTTTGGCCTAAAGTTATGTTTGTAAGACATTCTCATTCTTGTGTCATATTCCACCGTCACCACATTTGACCTATGCATTCAACCATCAATGGATATCTGCATTATTTCAGTTTGGAGCTATTATAAGGGATGCTATTATGGACATTCCTGTTCATATTTTGGTGTACACATGCACACATTTCTGTTAGGAATTACCCAGGAGTAGAATGTTGGGTCATAGAACATCCACATGCTCAACTTTAATCAGAAAAAGCTAAACAATCTTCCAAGGTAGTTGTACCAACTTACCTTGCTCTAACAGTCTATGTGAGTTCCAGGGATCCCCTAGTGCTGTCTACTTGTGAAATTGTCAGGTTTCCCCCCTTCATTTTAGCTATTCTGGGTGTGATGCTTATTGTGCTTTTTTTTTTCATTTTTTTTTTATTTCAGCATATTATGGGGGTACAAATGTTAAGGTTATGTATATTGTTCATCCCCCCTCCCCCTAGTCAGAGCTTCAAGCGTGCAATTTGCATTTCTCTGAAGATCAATGAGGTTGACTCTTTTTTCATGTCTTTGTTAGCCAATCAGGATAACTTTTTGTGAAGTACCTGTTCAAGTCTTTTGCTGAATTTTTCTACTGGTTTCTGTGTGCCTTTTTCTAATTGGTTAGTTAGGATTATGTTGCAAATACCTTTTCATATCCCATGGCTTTTCCTTTAACTTGTTTAGTGCTGTTTCTTGATGACAGCTTTTTATCTTATGGTTAGTGCGTACATCCTCTTCTAAACAATAAAGATTGGGAGTAATTGTGCTTGAGTTTAACAGAAAAGAAGCTGAAGTAAAATTGAAGGAATTGTTGAATTTCAGGTAAATATTTCCTCACCATAAAAAATACTAGTTTCTTGCTTTATTTCACTTCTAGCTAAAAAAAATAAATAAATAAAAAAAAATACTAGTTTCTAAAATAACATGATAAAATTAATGAAAGGGTTTATGAAAAACATGACTAGGAAGCAGTTATTTTGAAATGTGTTTCAATTTCAGATAGCATCTACTAACTCCTTGTTATGAATCAGATTAACATTGTCACATTTCCTCTTTCCTACTCTCTCCTAGCCTCCTGAGTTTGCTAGCTTTACACCGTCAAGATTTACATTTTATTCTGGGCTGGACGCGGTGACTCACGCCTGTAATCCTAGCACTCTGGGAGGCCAAGGCGGACAGATAGCTTGAGGTCAGGAGTTCGAAACCAATCTGAGCAAGAGCGAGACCCTGTCTCTACTATAAATAGAGAGAAACTGATTGGCCAACTAATATATATAGAAGAAATTAGCCGGCCATGATGCCACATGCCTGTAGTCCCAGCTACTTGGGAGGCTGAGGTAGAAGGATTGCTTGAGCCCAGGAGTTTGAGGTTGCTGTGAGCTAGGCTGATGCCACGGCACTCACTCTAGCCTGGGCAACAAAGTGAGACTCTGTCTCAAAAAAAAAAAACAGATTTACATTTTATTCGGAAACCACAATTTCTACCATAGTCTGGGCCTAACTCTGCTTACACGGCACCATTTCTCTTCACCAATCTTTTCCCCACGGCTTCTCCCTCCCTTTACTTCTCAATTTGCTTCATCTCTTGGGTGGCTAGACTTTATTTTCAAGTATGTTTTGAAGGGCCCTTGGGAGCTGTTTCCCTCTGATCCTGGAGAATGTTTGTTCGAGGGACAACCTGGCAAGGTAGGAAGTACATGGGCAGGGCCGCCGTGTGTGAAGGCGTCAGTATGCCTTCCTGACAGTGAGGAAGCAGCCCTCTGGCTTACAAGTCCTGTGAGTCTGAGTTAATATACCCCTGACACCTCCCTTCTCGAGGCACTGAGAACACCTGTTCCCGAATCTGCAGAGGCCAAGGCCAGACCCTGAGAGGAGACAGAAACCGTGAGATCTGAAGGTGTCAGCTGGAACCTGGGGCCTTCCTTCCTCATCCTCCTTGCCTGCCTCTCTCTGCTGAGGGTTGGTCTGTTTGACAGCTGTAAGCAGGACAATCCCAGGCGGCCCTGGCCTGAGGGCCATTCCGTTCTCCACCCCTGGGTGCCTCTGGGAGGACTCTGGAGAGCTGTTGTTAAGTTTCACTTCCAGATGGCCTATTTGGTTCCCATAGGAACAGAGGGGTGAGTGGGTCACTGTGATTCTGTGATCAATGAGGAAGACTGGACTTAGGTACCCAAGTGGTCCATGCAGTTATTCTTTCAACACGCACTGACATACCAGGTGGTTCCTCGTGTGTAAGAGCTGTCAGAGTCTTGCTTTCTGTGTGCAGGGCTCATGAGACGTCTTTTCCAACAAGCTGGAAGGACCAGAGACAAATAACCCCAGGTGGCCCTTGCTGGCCCTTCCCAGAGGCCTGAGCCCGCCTGCTAGGGCCATTGCCTTGCATCCTACTACCACCCACAGGGCCTGGGGGTGTGGGGGAAAATGGAAGCCAGTCTCCCCTCCTTAGCATCTTCTTCGCCCTTTAAAGGGCAGCCTTTCCCTCCCCATCTGCCACCTCCACACTGGATGTGCTCTGGGCCCTTCCTCACCACCCAGTAAGTAAGTCACTTTGCAGAATGCAATGGAATTATTGTCCTGAAAGCAGAAGCAGGGACTCCCACTGTGTCTGAGTGCAGGTAGACACACAGAACACACCGGTTCCGCAGGGGTGGGCTGTTCCATGCTGTCAAGCAGATTTCTACCTGTTCAGCACTTGGGGTAGAAGAGTTGGTTTTGCCCTGAGTGCTGAGATGATCTCAGAGCAGACGCGGGAGGCAGGCCACCACAGGCCCAGGAAACGCCAGCTGGGGGAGGAGCCCTGAACTCCCTGAGGGAAGGAGAGTAGGCATTTTTTTTCTCCCCAAAATAAGGAGGCAAGCAAGATACTAACAGTGCAAGTACTTTCCAAACTCTGAGGCAGGCGAGACAGCATGATGTGTTAGTTTCTGCAAGGTTCAATCCTTTTGTGAGCTCTGGGCAAGAATACACACTTAGACTTTATTCTTGAGAGACAGAAATGGCTTTCTTTTTGGTGTCTGTCTTTCTGTCTCTATCTGTTCATCCATCCATCCATCCATCTGTCATCTACTTGAGGTCACAGCCCCACTTGTAAAGGTAGATCGAGCCATCCTAGTGTGAGATTTGCATTTGAGAAAAGCATGTGGTTGTCTTTTTCAGAAGATATTATAGGATGTCATCCAGGAGGTTTTCCACCCCTGCCCCACTCCTTGCTAAATGGGGACTAATTCCCTATTTTTGGAGGCTTGGCCTGGATCTGCACATGGTCCTTTGCTCCGGTGGCTTTGGCTGGAGCTCATCTCTTTGGTACCTCCTCATGTTTCCTCCTGCAGGCGTTTGCTTGGGCGTTGCCTTCTCAGGGTACTTTCCCCAACTCCCCAGACAGGGTTGGAAGTGCCTCCTCTCACCTTGCTCACAGGACAGCCAGGCACCAGCAGGGTCCCACCATTCCTTCAGATCTGGGCAGGACCCACCCCGATCCCATTACCCAGCTACCCAGACTGGAGCAGCACCTTGCCCAGGAGTTCTCTGTATTTTGGGGGCAGGGTGATCAAGGTCATCTTTGTACCAATTTCCCCCCTTGGCCAAGCTGTACTTTCTTCTGTATCCACAGCTGTTTCTTTATCTCTGCCCTGGCATCAGCCAATAGGAGTCCTCCTCATTGATCTCTCCTTCCCCGGTAACAGTGAACAGAATTCTGCTCGGAGCCCAGAATGTTTACTGAAGCTTTACAGGTCACTGGAGGTGCTTTTAAAAGCAAAACACTTAAAATCCACGCCACTCTTCCGAGGGTGCTCCAGCCAGCATTCCCCACCGCCGGCCACCTGTCCAGGTCCTGCCTTCTCTTCCCCTGTCCTTCAGGAACTCCAACCCCTAACCCTTCTCTCTGACAGCATCCATGCTCTGTGTGCCCAACTGTCATGACCCAGAAGTTTATAAAGTTATTTTCCTGAATAAAGCCGGTGCCCTCCTGATAAAGAACTCTGGCATCATCTGTTTAGATGAGACAGTTTTTTTCTTACATTGGCATCTTCCAAACTGTTTCTGTACCTCACTCTAATGCAGGCTGGACTCTCACTGAAGGCAGAGGCAGATATTTGGGTCTGTGTATTCCCAGCACCTGGCAAGGAGACTGGCAGGCTCTCACATGTCACCAGAGCACACAACTGGGACCCAAGGAGGGGAGTGAAACTAGCCATTGGGTGGCAAAACAGGCCATCCAACAACTGTGGTTCCAGTAGCTGGAGGGTCGCAGCAGCCAGCCTGTTGCTAGGAGATGATGGGCTTTCAGGAGGGATGTGCAGTGTTGCTTAGCAACATCTCTCCACGGCCCTATCACTCAGAACAGACAGGACCAAACAATTCGTACGGCAAGGGTCTTTTGACCTATTTCAGGGAAAAATAGGTGAGATCTTTCCTTTAATCTCAGCTCAGAATACATAATTTCTTGAAGAACCACAAGAGCAAACAATGTTGAGGATTCCAAATACGCCGGAGAATCTACTTTGTCAGAAGGTTAAATGTGAGTCAGAGGGATGCCAGGAGAGGGATGCCGGGAGGATTTCCAAGAGCCCACAGCCTGCCTTCTGTTCCCTGAAAGGACAAAATTCGGTGAGCTGTGATGCCACTGGGCCTGCAGAGCTCCCCACCCCCACCCAATCTCTCCTGCAGGCTCAGAGAGAGAACTCGCTAGCTTGGCACGGCCAGGGGTCGCCAAGCCCAGCCGGTAGTCAAGGATAGAAATGCCTTGTTGATGTGACTGACATTTTTCTTACTAGCTTAGGCCAGGAAGAACATTCAGGTTTATTGTCCATCTGTACCCTAGAAAACCTTTGTGTGAACTTAAGTTCCTCGAAGCATTTGCATTGAAAAAGCCACATAAGAGTCAAAGGATCACAAATAACAGGCCGGAAACCCTCCATTTGTGCCAGAAAAGGCACAGTACACACTCCGTGACTGTTTCTCCTCCCTTCCCTTCCCTGCTAGCTTCCACAAAGGGGAGGGTCCGCTGGTGGGGCCTGGGCTTTGGAGGGCCCATGCAGCCCTGGTGCTGGCTGAGGTGGGACTCCCCAAACCCAGAGCCCTCACTCAGCACCCCGCGCATGCGGGGAAGGGCCTGCAGGACACCAGAGCTGCCAACGCAGGACGCACTCCCCACACTCCAGCAACCAGGCGGGTGACCTGCCTCCCTCCTCGCAGCCCTCACAGTGGTTGTGTCCCATAATGTCGCCTCCAACACTGAATTAGTGAGCCCTGAACTGCTCAGCTCCTGCGGGGACACAGGTAGGTCCTGAGACCCTCCAGTCATAGCATTTTCATCAACCAATCAATATATAACTTTATTTTATGTGTGCTTAGTTAATATATATTGTTTAAAGACACCTTATTTAATGTATATTGTTGATCCACTAACATTTAACTTTTGCCAACAGCATTATAGCTTATGCTTCAATGAAGCTTCTTTAATGCGTGTTTTCCCCTTAAGGCACATCACGGTCTTCCTCTTCTTAAGGATAATAGACAGCACTTCAGCACTGTGCTTGGGGGACATGTTAAACAGCAACACCACCATCAAAAAGCACTAAATAGACCAAAATGCAAATAATGCAGCACTAAATAGACCAAGAAAGGATCCTTGTTTGTAGCATGCAAGCTGGAACAAGGAGGTAGTGTGTCACCTCCTTTGACCTCAGCTGGGAATGAGTGTGTCAGGTGACTCAATTTTTTTTTTTTTTTGGCTGCTCTGTACATGCTGCAAAT
Source organism: Microcebus murinus (assembly GCF_040939455.1). NCBI lineage: Eukaryota > Metazoa > Chordata > Mammalia > Primates > Cheirogaleidae > Microcebus > Microcebus murinus. Next base: position 86,860,233 of record NC_134106.1, read on the forward strand.
GACCACAAGAGCACCAAGAGTATGGATTTTGAGGTTACAAATAAGTTTTAGAGAGTGGATGACTTTGCAAATGCAGAATCTGTGACTAATGAGGACAGGATTGACTATATCTATATATATGTGTATGTATATGATGTTATCTATGAAAGTTGAACATGTATATGTATATGTGAACACATACATTTCTGTGCATATGTATGTATTTTAAAAGCAAAACTTAAACTTGCTTATGCCCCTTACTCCGGGGTGGATGAGAAGGCATGACCCTGGGCACCTGTCATCACACCACCACCTTCGGCTGGTTGCAGGAATCACTGGTCAATTGGTGTGAAGACTCTGGAGAGTAGAGGTTTCCCACCCTACACCAGACTGGCCTCGCCTGTATAGCAATTTTCAGGGGACCCTGTTACAAATGGGGCCTCACCCCATTCCTGACCTGTTGAAACAGAGTCAGGGGAGGGAACGCTGGAGTGGAGGAATGGGGATGTGTATTTTATAGTTTACACAGTTCACCATTCAAGATTGAGAATCACTATGAAGCGGTTCCCAGCCATTTAGAGAAATCAGCCCCTGAAACCTTTTTCTGACCTCAAGGCAAGAGGCAATGTAGATCACCCCGCCACCCCTTGTGAGCAGATGAAATCAAAGCCAAGAGAAAAGTGCTGTGTGCCATGTGGAAGACCCTGGGCAGTTTCGTGTAAGGCTGGGCCACCTGGGGAAGGTTGTGTGACTTCCCTGTGCCCCTCCTGTAAGGGAGGTAATAGTAAGAGTTACTCTTAAGGTTGCCAAAACAATTGAACGCATTAATACACACACAGCATGATGAACAGTGTTGCATATGTAGGAGCAGCCAACAACCACGTACCACCATCATCACCATCACTAGCTACACATCCCCACCTGCCGAGCACCTCCTTCTTCATGCTCACTTTCTCAGCCACGTGAATCTCACCTCTTTTCAGACCTTTCCCTTTCCAGTCTGGATGTTTCCCTCTCAAATTGTTACTTTTCAAAAAATTGTATTTAAACAAAAAGTAGGACTACACATCCATCTGGATGCATACAACAAAAAAGAGAGACAGAACCCAGTGTTGGCACAGATGGGGAGCACGTGGGATTTGGGCTTTGCTGTTGGAAGTGTAAATCGGTACAATCACTTCAAAAAGCTCTTTGACATCATCTATGAAAGTTGAACATTCACACACAATGTGACCCAGCAATTCTCCTAAATTCATAGGTACGTTCACCAAAAGGCATGTATGAAAATATTATTTTTTTTTTTTTTTTTTTTTTTTTTTTTTTTTGAGACAGAGTCTCACTTTGTTGTCCAGGCTAGAGTGAGTGCCGTGGCGTCAGCCTAGCTCACAGCAACCTCAAACTCCTGGGCTTGAGTGATCCTTCTGCCTCAGCCTCCCGAGTAGCTGGGACTACAGGCATGCGCCACCATGCCCGGCTAATTTTTTATATATATATCAGTTGGCCAATTAATTTCTTTCTATTTATAGTAGAGACGGGGTCTCGCTCTTGCTCAGGCTGGTTTTGAACTCCTGACCTTGAGCAATCCGCCCGCCTCGGCCTCCCAAGAGCTAGGATTACAGGCGTGAGCCACAGCGCCCGGCCGAAAATATTATTTTTAATAATCAAAAACTAGAAGCATGGCCAGGCATGGTGGCTCACACCTGTACTTCCAGCACTTTAGTAGGCCAAGGCAGGAGGATCACTTGAGGCCAGAAGTTCAAGACCAGACTGGGAAACATAATGAGACCCCATATCTCTAAAAAATTGTAAATATTTAGCTGGGTGTGGTGATGCGCACCTATAGTCCCAGGTACTTGGAAGGCTGAGGCAGGAGGATCGCTGGAGACCAGGAGTTCCAGTCTTCAGTGAGCTATGATCATGCCACTGTACTCCAGCCTGGGCAACAGAGCAAGACCCTGTCTCTAAACAACATCAACAACAAAAAACAAACAAACAAACAAAAAAGTAGAAGTAAACTAAATGTCCATCGACAGTAGAATAGGTAATTGAAGTGAAATACTTATATAATGGGATATTGTACAGCAACTAGAATGGACAAACTGCAACCTGCTAAGTGCAGGATCATGAACAGAAGATTCGCAGAAGGCAGCCAGGCACTAAAGAAGGCACATGGAGCATGGCGTTTCTGTTTACGTAAAGTTCAAGGACTGGTGAAGTTAGTCTATAAGGTCCAGAGGGGGTCCCTTGGGAGGGGTGCTCAAGGCTGGAAGGGGCCGTGAGGATCCCAGGCTTTCAGGTGTGCTCGGCCCTGTGCTGCTCATACCTGTGTCTCTACCTTGTGAGAATTCTTTTTATTTGTACAGTTATTTATGCACTTTACTAAATTTTTTTTAAGTAAAAGTTCGCATTAAAAAAGAAAGTCAGGACCGGGCACGGTGGCTCACGCCTGTAATCCTAGCACTCTGGGAGGACGAGGCGGGAGGATCGCTCAAGTTTAGGAGTTGGAAACCAGCCTGAGCAAAGGCGAGACCCCTTCTCTACTAAAAAAGAAAGAAAGAAAGAAAGAAAGGAAGGAAGGAAGGAAGGAAGGAAGGAAGGAAGGAAGGAAGGAAAGAAAGAAAGAAAGAAAGAAAGAAAGAAAGAAAGAAAGAAAGAAAGAAAGAAAGAAAGAAAGAAAGAAAGAAAGAAATAAATTAGCTGAACAACTAAAAATATATAAAAAATTAGCCAGGCATGGAGGCACATGCCCGTAGTCCCAGCTACTCAGAAGGCTGAGGCAGGAGGATTGCTCGACCCCAGGAGTTTGAGGTTGCTGTGAACTACGCTGATGCCATGGAACTGTAGCCAGGGCAACAGAGTAAGACTCTGTCTCAAAAAAAAAAAAAAAAAAAAAAAGTCAGGATTGTGAAGGCGTCTTTGGTTAGGAACAGGGGAGAGGGTAAAGGTGGAGAACAATGGTGTAGCATTCAAAAAAGAGGGGCTTAAAAGAATGTTTTATCTGTAATTTTAAAAGGCTAAGCATGCAGAAACCCAAGAATTCATAGAAAAGTGGCAACCATTTGATTCCCAGAGTGAGGAGTCTGGAGAAACATAATCAGGAGGCGGACTGTTGAGAGCCCTGAGGCCCTTCGCAGGGACCTGGGAGTCCCCTGGGAGGGCAGCGGCCTCACTATGTCACATGTTGTGTGAGCTCTCATCCCAGCTGCGGTGTGCTTCGTGCTGAGTGTGTCTTGTTGTCATTCAGCCAGCACAGGTTCGTGAAGCACTTAACCTGTGTCAAGAGGCTCTTCCTACACTTTCCCAGTGTACCTTAAGCCGCAGCGAGAGTGTCAGAGCACAGAAGTGGCCTCTTTTCTAGCATTTCCAGACCTGCCTGTCCATCAGCATCTCTTGCCCGAAACACGGGTTCCCAAGGCCATTCCCTGGAGATGCTGATCTGGTCACCTGGGCTGGGGCCCAGGACCCCGGGCTCTTCTTCCAAGTGGGCAAGTTTAGGAAGCAGAGCTTTGGTGCAAGGGGATATTCTTTTGAAAAGAGTGCATTACTCTGAATAGTGAGATAATGTTTTGAAAAAATCCAAAATATTCTAATTTCTTGATGGGAGAAAGGAGAAGGGGCATTCTGACGGCTTGCCCAGCAGTAAAGTTGCTACATGGAAACATGGGATGTCCTGTTAAATCGGAATTTCAGATAAATAACGCATAAAGTTTTAGTATAAGAGTATCCCAGATATTGCATGAGATGTGCTTACACTAACTTTCTTGTTGTTTATCTAAAATTCAGATTTGGCTGGGCGCTGTGAGGGGGCTGTGACTGGGAAAAGTGGGCAGAGGGGGACTGTTAGGATGATGATGATGGCAAAGTTGAAGGAGCTCAGGAAATTTCACTGCAAAATATGACTTCTTGCTATGAAGAGTATTTTGAATTAAAGGCTCTTAGAGAATAATAGGCTCTTGGAAGAGGCTTCCCCCTCTATCTGCATAAACCCAACTGACCTGATCAGAAGATCAAAGGGGGCAATTGACTTCCTTTCCTCTCCTGGTAATCTCAATATATTGCAGAATGCAGCCAGACCCAGCCCCAGTCATTTAAAACATAATACCTGTCCCTTGGGTTAATTCACAAGTCAATCTGTGTCCTCCATCTATTTAGCCTCCCTAGCAACCGCTTATTGCCCCTAAACAGAATTATCTATACTCCTCATTTTCCCCCTCCTCTCTAAAAGGGTACATAAAAATATTTGAAAGTCACTGGATAATGAGTAACCACTCTGTGATTCTTCTCATGCGCATGGTAAATAAACCTTTCTCTTATTAATCTGCCTTAATTGTGATTTGACCTTTCAGTGAACTTTCATGAGAAAGGGCAGTTACCCTCACCACTACAGCCTTTACTGACTCTATTCATGGAGCCAGGAACTATTGTAAATACTTTACATTAACACATTTACCCCACACACTAAGCCAGGATGTAGAGGTTATCTTTATCCTCCTTTTAAAGGTTTTGGAAGGGGAGGCCGGCAGAGGTGCAGCGGGAAGCAGGACTCCCTCCAGTAGTCTGCCCCTGTGCCGTGGCAAGCCATAGGCCTGGAAGGGCTTTCTCCAAAGCCAGTTCTTAACCTGGGGCATGCTGGGAACATGGTCTGCGAGTGGTTCCTAAATCCCCTGGCCTGCCCCAGTTCATTATTTCATTCAACAGTATTTTACTCTTGTGTCTGCTCTGTGCCCCGCACTTCTTGGGGATGTGATGGTGAACACAACAGAGCTTACCCTGCTTTGTGGAGCTCATTGTTGTGGGGAGGGGAGCCGGAGTGGGTGTTTCCAGAGCTTCCAGCAGAGGCTCAAACAGGCCCTTAATTCCCTGGCCCAAGTGGAAGATGGAAAACCACAGGCTGGCTTCTCCCTCCCCCAGGGTCTTTTTCTCAAACCCGTAGCAGCTTCACTTGGTTCCTCTCACCTGCAGTGCCCTTCGCTGTTTTATAAGGCCATGCCTGTCACTGACCTGCACACTTGAAGCAAGTGGCAAATGACCAGCTGACTCCCTGCGCAGAGTCCTCAGAGTGGAATTCGGGTAAGAGGTGCTGATGGATTTTGTTGGAGACCTCGTAGTGGGCATCGGTTCAGGGCAGAGGCAGGAAGGGAAGAAGGCTTGTCCCTGGGTGGATGTCCCATCTTTCCCGGTAACCTGGGACAGGTGTTCCAGCCTAAACCAGGTCTTCCCTCTGCTGAGTGTCTTCCCACAGTGCCACCAAAAGGCCTCGGGGAGTGTTCTGGCAGCTGAGTGGGCAGCCCGCTGGGTCCCTCTCTGCCTTCGTCGGAAAGTGTTCATTTTGCATCTGCCCTCACTCTGTCCCCACCCATGGCGGTGATTCAAGGCTGCTTATTCTTGTTTTTAGACATTATTATTGCCAGTATCATAATGAAGGAAGTGCAAATCAAAACTGTGAGATCGTTTTTCACTTCTCAGATTGCAAGTATCTTCGCAGGTGCCAGCCTGCGGTGGTGGAGGGGTGGGAAGACAGGTGCTCCCATGCACGTTGGGAGAGAGCAGATGGGAACACACCTTTTGGAGGGAAATTTGGTACTATCTGCAAAACATGCACACTCTTTGACCCAGCAATTCCCCTGTAGGAATTCACCATGCAGCACAAATATTTGTGGAAAGATATTTAATGCAGTACTGGGTCTAATAGTAAAAAAGTCAGAAACCATAAACCTACATGTCCATCAATAGAGGGATAATTAAATAGATTGCAGTTTCTTTGTAAAATTTGATTCCATGTAGCCATTATAAAAGAATGGGCTGGGCCAGTATATACTGACATGGAAAGACCCCCAAGGTACATTTCTTCATTTCTTTATCTATTGTTGAATGGTGATGTCCTAATTAGTATGTGCCAGTCAAGTGCTAGGTACAGGAGAAAAGAAGAGGATCGGGCAGAGCCTGCAGAGGCTCAAATGCAAAGACCAAGGAGACAAGGGGACTTGGCTGGGGGTAGGGCCAGCAGGAGAGCTAGGGACCCACCAGAGGGGTAGGACAGGGTGGGCAGTGGGGAGCATGATCAGGTGGTACTAGCATCTAGTGTAAGGGCCTGATTGCACCCCAAAGCTGCTGGCTCACTTGTGCGAGCCCAGATAACAGAAAATGGGCCCAGGGGAGGAGTAATCGGCTCCTAGAAACTGCTAGCTTGGGGCCCAAAGGTAGAGCTATCGGCTAAACGCATATTTCTGCTTCTGAGAATCGCTTGCTTGCAGCTGGACGCATAGGTATGGGGCCAGATAAGGGAGAAAGCCCCCTTTGCCGCCGGCGGGCTACCAGTCCACCAATCATTTTAAAGACTAACACGCACAATCAGCTTATACAGCGCGGGTGTTCAAGAGGGTGGGGGGATAAAAGGAGAGCCCCAGCTTTGGTCAGGGTCCTTGCCTGTAAGAGCGGCCACTGCGCTGGCACTCTAGGGCCTAGACCCTGGCTAGCCAGAAAATAAAGCTCCTCTTGAGTGATTGCATCCTTAGTGTCTTTGTTCGTCTGCCTGGCGGGGTGCAGGAAGCCGGTCCCTAACACTAGTTAAAGGGGATGAACAACGCTAGTGGCAACAGATGCCAGATGGGGGTGAGCAAAAGATGAGTGGTGAGCAAACAGACCATGGCTACAGGGGACTCTTGAGAGATGTGTCTGCAAAAACAAGGAGAAAAATAAGGTGGTGGATGGAACTGGGTAAAGGGAGAGAGAGACTCATTCTTCTAAATGGGAGAGACTTGAATATGTCAAAGCCAATGGGAAGAATTAATCTGCAATGTGCTATTGAGTTAAAAAACAATATCCAGAAATACATGGACATATTAATTTCCATTTGTGTAAAAACTTAGACTGTTCATATGTGGGTATGTGAACTAAAATAAAATTTTCATAATTTAGAATCTTAAAGTCATTATGCTAAGTTAAAGAAGGTAATCATAAAATGTCAGAGTCATTTATAAGGTAAAATACTAGAACATTAGTTCTTAAACATAAGTTGAAGCTTATACACCTTGATATCTTACTTTTATATTTAGGAATGCTAATAAAATTGGTGAACTGTTATGTTCAAAGTTACTTTAACTTCCTAGGTTTTTCTAAGAGTTGACATTATGCTTAATATATATAATTGAAATTTCTAGTTGGAAGGGAAACAATTCTATACAAAAAATATTTAATAAAAGTTATAAGACATAAATATTAATAGTTTTGTTAAAAATATAATTTTGTCTAACACGAGTTAATTGATGAAAAAAAATATATAATTTTGTCCAATTTATTGGTTTGTGAAAGTGCTTTAAAATTCAATAAGTAAATGATCATTAAAAGTTAAATGGATATAAAAGTTAAAGGTTATAAAAGGTTTATAAAAGTCTTAACTTACAGTCAAAGTGGTTAAAATTAGATGGATTTGTTTATAAGATTTTATTAAAATTAACTTTATCATTAATACACTAATACAATGAAAAATTTGGCTTTCTCTTTTGGACTAGATTTTCATATGATATTAATAGAAATAACAAAAGATTTTTAGGAATAACACCTTTGTTCACCTTTTGAATAAACTGCAAAAAGTGGGAGAAGGAGAGAAAGAGGCAAATTCAGCTTCCTCATTAATTTGTATTTTGGTTTGTCTATATTAGGTCTTATACTTGTTTGAGAAACGGAGTCTCCTCTCTATCAAAGAATATAATTTTTTTCACTTGAAAAATATTTGAATTATCAGTTTGGCTAAGTAAATGTCTATAATTTTATAGTAACCTGCAATCTTGCTTCATGACAACAAGTGTCTTATGATGAACAATTTATAACTTCTTGCTCTTTAAGCTTTCACTAAAATTTAAAGTTACTAAAAATAAGAATACTAGTCAATGCATATGGTTCTATATATAAAGTGTACCAAAGAATAAGATATGTTTTTCATAAGAAAAATTCTAAAAGAAGCATAGAATGTGTTCTTATTAAAATATATATAATTTTGTCTAATTCAGAGGTCATTTAAAAGTTGAATCAAAATATGGATTTAGAAAGAAAATAAAAACAAAATAGAAAGTAACTTGTGAGTAAGAAAAAGATGTAAAAAGGCAAAGAATATATAAATATATTTTTTTGGATAAGAAAGTTTAAACAGAAAGAACAATGTAAAGAAAGGATCTTGTATGGATTTTTTGTTGTAAAATGATTAGTTATTTAGGAAAAGGGAATGTTAGAACAAAACAGAAAGTTTGTAGGCATTTTTTTTTTTTTTTTGAAACAGAGTCTCACTTTGTTGCCCAGGCTAGAGTGAGTGCCGTGGCATCAGCCTAGCTCACAGCAACCTCAAACTCCTGGGCTCAAACAATCCTTCTATCTCAGCCTCCCGAGTAGCTGGGACTACAGGCATGTGCCACCATGCCTGGCTAATTTTTTCTATATATATTAGTTGGCCAATTAATTTCTTTCTATTTATAGTAGAGATGGGGTCTCGCTCTTGCTCAAGTTGGTTTCAAACTCCTGAGCTCAAACAATCTTCCAGCCTCAGCCTCCCAGAGAGCTAGGATTACAGGCGTGAGCCACCACACCTGGCCTTGTAGGCATGTTTTGTAGATAGTCTATGGTTTGTGCAGGCTGGTATAAAGTTTATAAAGAGAATTTATGAAGGAATTTGTATGTGGTCCAGTTGACTGTAATTAAAAAGAAAAATTTTGATTAAAACAAAGTTTTCTCTAGATATGAATTTGCTCTTAATGAGATGGCATGATGTACTCATTTTGATTCTATAACCTGGTTTCCTTTTTAATTATAAAAATATATATATCACACTACAGAGAGTTTTTCTTTACGTTTTGGTAACTGACCTAAAAGAAGCAAAGACTTTATGCTATATCAAGGTAATCCCTGTGTTCTCTTTATTAGGTTTTGACTAACTAGAAAAACTAAACTTTAAAAGGGTTAAGGTTTACACCCATATAATTTACTTTATCACCTTTAGAATCTTTTGATGACTATCTCTCTTGGTTAGATAAATAACCCTTATTTTATAGTGGCTTGTGACTGTATCTGAACAAATGTTTTAAGCCTTTGATATTTGAGAAACTTTCCAAACCCAAATTCTAAATCCAGTCTTTTGGCCTGAAACTAGCTTTTTTTTATATGCTAAGGCCACTGAAAGTCTAAGACAGACATTAGGTTTATTTGGTGCATTAAAACCATACAGGAAACATTTTGAAATATGAAATGGTGTTTAACTTTCTTTGGGTTATATTTGTATAAGTATGTTATTAATATATGCTCCAATATTATAAAATATCGGTGTACCAATATCTTGGTATATTGGTGTATGTTATCAACAATAATTATGGTTATTATGTTAAATTGCTGTATGGCATAAAAATAATCAATTTTATTTGTCAGTTGTCTCTTTAACTATGATTAGTCTAAAAGTTTTTGTTTTACTTTGATTCATCTCAGAAAGTGTTTTTTTAAACTAAGTCCAAAGTTTACTTCTTCAAGGAAAATCATGAAAAGGATTGACAAGTTCTCTTGAATACAGGCTTCTGATAACTTTGTAGATACCATTGGACTAAAATAAAACAACCTTCCAGGACTTTAATTTGAAAGCTGATATGGCCATGAGTATCCCTAACTCAACCGCACACAGAGGAGACATTAATTTCATGGGACCAAACTAAATTTTTTTATGATTTTTTTTATTTAGAACATTACTGATTCTCTTGTTTCCAGAGTCCTGACAAGTTTTAAGTAAATAGCAAGTTTACCTGATATCTCCAGAACCTAAAACTATTGAGTCTGCCAATGCCCTGTTCAGACGTCCTCCCTCTAGGCTCAGGGACTATTCCGAGGGGGCATGTGAGATTATAAGGGCCAATTCAGAGGGACGGAATTAGTTTAGACCCTACAGATCAAGGAGGGGCACACAGAAGCCTAACAAATACTAACTGAAAAACTTTGTCTTTTCAGGCCACGTGGTGCAGATCTCTATTCCAATCATAAAAAAATTTTTTTTCCCTACTTCCTGTAGACTTAGAACTTCCTGAGTATAATTGTTCTCAGTTATGGGTTTACACAAAAAGAAATATAACAAGTAATTTATCAGCCACCTTAGTATAAATTACTAAAGAATCTTTAAATTCCCTTAGCTTAAATGTTAATGATGCTTCTGTTTGCTACAAATATACCACTGAACTCAAGAATATAGTAGCTCAACACTTATAGATAAATTAGTTTTGTAGCCTTGCCTTTGACATTTTGATTTTTACTCTTATGTTGCCTTAGAACGTTTTAAAGGGTTGATGAATGCCTGTCTACCTCCAGTCTCGCCTTGCCTGAAACATTTAATTGGCTGAAAGCCCTTTTTTGGCTCTTCAGTCCTCTTGGCCACAATGGTTCCACCGAGGGCCTGGATGGACCCAGGGCAGGTAGCCAAACTGTTAGGTAGATAGTGAGGGATTCTGAGTCTCTGAGGGATGAAAGTGCATGCTGTTGCCCTCATCTTGGTCCTGCCCTACCCTAATTCTCCATACCTGGGGGAGGAGGGAATACCCTATGAATCTGCCAATCAGAACTTAGCACGCCAGCTGCAAAAGAATGCAGAGGACTCTCTAGCCCATGGGCCAAGCCACATGGGTACCATAAAGTCCGGAAAGTGACCTAGAACCCACATGTGTAGTTAAGGCTCAGGTTATGTGACTCCCAACTATCCAATCAAAGTGGTTCCATGCTGACCTGTGGGAGGTCCCCATCCAGGCACTATAAAAATGAGATGCATAAGACATGAGCCCAGTAAAAAAACCTAAAAAAATAAAATAAAAAAATAAGATGCAAACCATAGCCAATCTTTCTCTGCCCTTCGTTTTGTTTGCCCTGCTATGACAATGGGTCTGGCCATCATCTGTGGCATATGTACCATGCTCTGTAAACCTGTATTCTGCTCTTGCCCTATAATCCTATCTTTCTCTCCTCAATAAACCTCATTTTCGTGCTTGCCTAACTTTGGCATGTCTGGTCATTCTTTGGCCATGAGTGCGCCAAGAACCAATAGTTTCAGACCAAAACCTGAGAAAACACTCCAGCAACAGATTGGACAAAATAAGAGTTTGGTCATAGATGCTGCCTCTGGCAGCTCTTGGCCTAAAGGGGGCAATTGTGAATAAAATCTTAAGGCTTCTGCCTACTGGCTGGCTGACTGAATGGACCCTCTTCTAGCCAAAGGAATACCCTAAAACTAAATTGCCTGCCATGAGGAGGGAGGTCCGACATGTCTCATCATGCCTCCTCCCTTCTTGGAGACATCTTTTGTAACCCATTAACAGGCCTAAGACTATGTAAGACACACCTATAGGTCTTCAATTTACACAACAAATAATGTCCATTAGCTTATCTCTGATTAATGGACCTCCTTAAAACATTTCAAGCCTTTAGACAAAGCTTCATGTCTTCAACCAATTACAAGTCAAAGAATCTTTAAACCCACCTAAAACCTGTAAGCCCTACCTTCATCCTCCACTTTGAGATGACCCACCTTTTCGGGCCAAACCAATGTACTCCTTTCATGTGTTGATTTATGACTCTACCTGTAACACCTGCCTCCCCAAAATGTATGAAACCAAACTGTAACCCAACCACAGCGAATCCACTTGCTCAGGGCTTCTTGGGCATGGCTCCAGGTTTTGTTCCTCAAATTTGGCTCAGAATAAATCTCTTTAAAATTATTTTACAGAGTTTGGCTTCTTTTCCATGGAAAATACACAAACCTTTTTTTTTTTCTGAAAGGGCACCTAAGAAATTATTAATAGTGATTATCTTTGGGGAGTGCTGATGAGGTGGAAAACAGGCATGGCTTTGACTTTTTATTTTGCACTTTACAATTCTTTTCCTACCTCAACCAAAATTCTTCATCTTCAGGGCGATTCCTTCTGCTGTGTACTGAGAGGAAAGCAATTCTAATGAAAAGAATCCAAGGAATCCAAGTAAAACTGTAAACTGCAAATAAACCCCTCTCTGCCCCCTCCCCTCCCCTGCTCTCCCTAGGGTTTTTATTTCCCCATGCTGGGTCACAAAGATGAGGGAAGAATTTCAGGAATGCGTGGCCACCTTGCCTCTTGCTGGGGTGTCACCCTGGCTGCCTGGAAGCAGAGCAGAGTCTGGAGGAGTCCGCAGTGTTCAGTGGTTTTATCTGAGGAGCTGCAGAAACACTGCTGAGCTATAGCCACGGCTTGTCAAGTACATCCCAGCCCTTGGGGTGGGGCCCAGGCACCTGTCTTTTTTAAAACTTGGCTTTCAAACCAGAGTCTGGAGCAAGGGCTCTCAACCGTGGGCATGTTAGAATCTCCTGGGGAAGGTCCTCAGGGTGTCGGCTTCTCCAAAAATGGTCACATCGAGAAGTACTAGGGGGCAGGACTTTAGCATACAAATTTGAGGGGGACACTGTTCAGCCATAACAATCCAAGCTCCATCATAGGCCAATGAAGTCAAAATCTCTGGAGGTGGGGCCTGGACATATATATCTTTTTCGAGCACACATGATTCTGGTGTGCAGCCAAGGCTGTGAAGTGCTGCTAACAGGGTCACCCAGAAGTAGGAGAAGGGACACAGGGGGCAGGTCTTGCCCACAACCTGTACGTGCATAGCGGTGCCCTCATTGAAGTTGAGGGGGCTGTGGACAGCCAGGGTGACTACCTCTTCAGTGCCACTGTTCATGTCCTCCCAGTTTGGAGTTCAGTCTGAGCTCAGTGAGTCTTGCTCTTAATCTTGGAATAATCAGATCAAATACCCTGAGGCCAGAGGGATCAAAATACAAATTAATTTCCTAAGCCAATGACATCACTGAACAGAGGCTCCCGGAGGGTTGTAAGGGGGCCTGGGGTGATGCGATAGCCACCATGCCTGTCCCTTGCTGTCAGAGTCCTGCTTTGTGCACCAGGGGACACCTTTCCTGCCTGTGGACCTGGCTGCTGGTGCGGGCACCTCTGCACAGAGATGGGAGCAGCCTGGGTCCTTGGTGTTGCCATCACATCACAGAGTTGACCAGCCCTGGCACCTGTTCCAACTTTGGACTTTTTGTTATAGGAGGTAAGAAAATTCCTGTTTAAACTGCTGACCTGGGATTTTCTGTTCCTTGTAGCCTGAAGCATCCTAAACTGACACAGCCAGTTACTGCAAGGCTGTGGTTTCTGACATTGGCTCTATGTGGGGCCCACTTGGCAAACTTAAGAAAAAACCCACTGATTTCTCTGATCCAGAGATCCTATTTGATTGGTGTAGGGTGAAGGAAAGTGTGATATTGTGATATAATAAATATATAATTGGTCTTTGTCCCCAGTTCCTGCCACAGAGCTCCTAAGACCCTTGGAATTTCCTCAGTGATAGAGGTGAGAGGAATATCTTTCATTATTCATAATGAGCCTCTTTGAACCTTACCTGAGTTTATGCCTATGAGGTGACTCTTGGGGGGTGGGGCTGGTTGCCCGAGGGTCCCTGTGCCATTAGAGGGTTAGAAGTTCCAGCCCGACCCCCAGACCTCCAAGGAGGGGGGTTGGAGATTGACTTCGTCACCAATGGCCATTGATTCACTCAGTCGGGCCCACATGATGAAGCCCCATAGAAAACCCTGAACAGAATGGCTCCCAGAGCTCCCAGGCTGGCGAGCCCCTGGAGATGCTGGGGGTGGTGCACCCAGAGAGCTCGGGGGAGCCCTGCACACCCCACACCCAGCCGAATGCCTCTTCCATTTGGTGCCCCCAAGTTGTGTTGTTGACGATAAACCACTACTAGTATGTAAAGTGCTTTCCTGAGGTCTGTGAGCCATTCTGGAACCCCAGGAGAGGGTTGTGATTTATGGCACTCAGTTGGAATCATGGGTGGCTCCTGGGATTGTGACCAGCGCCTGAGTGGGGGCAGTCCTGTGGGGGCCTCAGCCTGTGGGGTCTGCACTAACTCGGGGTCGTTGCTGTCAGCGTTGCTCAATGTGAGGGGAAAACCACACATTTGGTGCTGGCAGTGTTGTGTGAGAGTAAAGAAAAACAGTTTGTTTTCCTCTTAGAAAGGCAGTGGGGATTTTAAAGCTGGCACGGGGCCAAGAACCTCTCTAGCAGGGGATGTGAAAGGGCACAGACGCCGCCTCAGGGCCCTTTCCGGCCAGCGCTGGGCGAGGTCTCTCTGTCCCGGGCCGTCTGCCAGGGCAGGACAAGGCCAGCCTGTGCAAGCGCCGGGGCAGGTCACAGGAGCTGCTAGGGCTGCTGCAAGGAGCTCAGCTTCTACCTAGGACCGGGGTGGACCTGGCACCTGGATAAAAATAACCCTCATTTCCTTATACAGAAATGGCCTCACTTCCTCACCAACAGGAGGAGATGGTGTGTGTTACACGGGGTGTGTGTGTGCGTGTGCGTGTGTGAGTGGTGGCGGGTGGAAATGTCTACTTTGGACTGGGTGGAAGCACAGGTGTCCCAGGAAGAAGTCCGGAGGGGCCAGAAGGCCTGACCGTGGCATGAGCCTGTGCCAGGCCTGTCCCCCAGGAGACTTAGTTGTGTGCTGTGTGCACTGGGGTCTCCCCACCCAGGAGCAAGATGCTCTCTGCTCCCCAACTTGCAGACTCTTAAGGCCTGGGATGGGTGCATGGGGGCTGCAGAGATTGATGGGGAGAGGGACACAAAAAGGGACCCCAGTCGCAGGAAAAATCAAGGTTACAGAAACACAGTGCTTGGGGGAGGCGTCCTGGTTCCCGAGTGGTACAAGAATTCACGCTGTCAGCTGGGAACGTAACTGTTACTACTGATGGAGACGTTAACCTGTGTTGCCATGAGGCCCTGGGAGTCACGCCGCACGAGGATCTCACACCGACTTGGCCCTGAGGACTGTGACTGGGGAAGAACCACCCTCTTCTTGATAGTTCCTACTCTTTTCTTTCTCTGTAAACATCCCTGCACGGGTTAGCAGGACTTGCATTCCTAAAAGTGCCCATGGCATCATCGAGGACGGTGGCCCTGTGTTTTGGATTAGGCGAGGAGTAGGAAGGGGCGACCACACCACTGGCTCATTCAGAGAGTCCCGAGCGGGGACCTCATGGGCACTGGAGAAGACACCCGAACAGAATGGCACCTGGCTCCGCCCAGAAGAGCCAGTGACTTGCTAGGGAAAGAAAACCTATGTGCATAAAGAGATTGCAAAGTAATGAAAGTTAAACTACATCATGCTAAGAATAAACCCACAAAGCGGGAGGTGAGGGGGTACAGGAGGAGAAGCTTCTTGGAGAGGTGGGACTCCCGTGGGGCGTGGAGAGGCCACGTGGCCGGGGAGCACCCACTGCAGCACGCTGACCTGGACAGCTGACCTTGAGGGCGGCGGGGAGCCAGCCTGAGGGCCGCTGGGCAGGCAAGCTGGGCAGGGCAGTGTGGCCAGGATGTGGAAGACCTTTAGAGTCCAGAAAATCGGGGAGCAGTGGGAATGTGCTAAGGCTGACTCACACGTCTCGAGCCACGTGGACGGTTCTGTCTGCACTTTACGATGCTGCCCTGGCAACTGCGTCCCTCCACCCATCCACGGCAACTGTGTCATGAGCCACGAGCTGACAGCTGGCACAGTATGACTCGACACAGAATAAATATCACTTCCCAAACATGGACCAAGTCATTTCCTGTGTTCCTGTTGTGCTGTTGGCCTTGACTCCTTTGATCAATGACCACACTCACTGCAATGCTGGTCCACTGAGCCAAAAACGTGCGGCCCCCCAGGAGGCATTCCCTGTCTGGGCCCTGGCTGGGAGCGCTCCTAGGAACTTCCTGCTCTGGCCGGGCTTCTCCACTGACACCTTCCCTGACTCCACAGGGCACACTCGCCTCCCTGCCAATTCACTGTATCCTTCCGGGTACTGTCTGCCAGTGGTGACTCATCATTTTCACTCCAAGTGGAGACTATTTTATTTCATGTTCATTTTTTGTGTGATTCTCAAGGAATAACAGTGCCGGTCCCGCAGTGGTTTAAAATTTAATAAAACTTTTAGCTTCCCCCAAATGTTGTTAGAGACAAGCCTACACATTCTTTTAGTATTTTATTTATAAGAATAGGTAAAGGCACACACAAAGAAACTTCTAAAGGTATGCCTCTCATTCCACCTAATTATCCCCAGTGCAGTCTCTCCTGGGGTTCTTGGGCCTCCTATGAGGAATATTCTCTGTGCTTACGGACATCTGTGAATATATTTTATATTTTTCACATGAATGTTAATACACTATACTCACCGTTCCACATGTTGCCTTTGCCATTTACATTATATCTTCCAGCCTTTTCCACATCAGTACACATAGTCTTGCCTCTTTCTTTTTAATAGCTGCATAGTATTCCATTGCGCAGGTGAGCACGTGCTGTAGCTAACCAGGTCACCACTGATGAACATGTGGAACAAACAACATCTCAACGAATATGCTTATAAATACATAATTTTGCATTTGCACCAGTGTATCTGTAGGATAATTACTGAAGAATAGAATCCCAGGGTCTAAGGGTATGTATATTTCAAATTTTGGCAAATATTGCCAAATTGCCTTTGTAGAGGTTGTCCCTGTTTACACACAAGCCATATATGAGGCGTCCTGTTTCTCACACCCTCAGAAGCTGAGCATGTGCTTTGATCTTAAGGTAAAAAGTATTTACTGAACACTCATTCTGTGCACAGCCCTGCCTGGTGTTGGGAACAGGAGGTGAGCTGAAGCAGGGAGCAGCTGTCACCCACAGATGGGCTGTGTTCCTCCTCCCCTCCCACCCCCTCCTGGGCAGCACAACACAGGTCAGGGAGGTTCCCAGGGCTGGTGCTTTGGGGGACTGCAGGTTGCTGTGGCTCTGCTTTGTGGGGAAGATTGTATGAGGGTCACGAAACAGAGAGGAGGAAGTGGGTCAGAGGGCCCGGGAAGGGCAGGACACAGTGAGGACAGGGAAAGTGGGTGTCGGAGGGTTTCTGGGCCATCAGGTGCTGGAGAGTGGGGAAGAGGACAGAACAGAACACAGGGAGGAGAAAGTTTGGGATTAAAAAAAAAAAAAAAAAAACCCCAAACAAAACCTAAACCATGAGGGGAAATTCGAAGGTTTAAAAATGCCTGGAAAATTCCACAGAAAAGTTATTTTCAGAGGGGTTTTCAGTTTATTTTGTACATTTTGGAATTTCCTTGTCTCCCAGCCTTTGGCCTTGGCACCTCAGTATCTTTTGATTTTTATGTTGTAGGTAGTTTGGCTGGTTTTGCTCAGTCCCTGGGGGTTGGAGATCAGTATCTAGGGACCACTGGCTGAGAAGTGAGGCCATGAGGAGGGATGGGACAGGCTCTGGGTTTGTGCCGAAGCCAGTCTAGCCCTGAGCCAGCGGCTCTGGAGATGGGGAGGCCGGGGCTGAGGGGAAACTGGAGCATCATGGTCACAAGCTTAAGTTGTGTTGGAGCCAACTGGTTTCAGTACTTAACATTAAACCCACTGTAGATGAGACACATGTACATTAACTTGTTTACATTTCTAATCCTAAACTTGCTGTTTTGAACAGGAAAGGGCTCAGGTCTTAAATATGCCTATGTAAATAAAACAATGCTCATAGTCTCATAAATATTTCATGAAAAATATTTGTCCTTTAAAAGCAGCCTCCTCTTCTGCATAGAGAATGTTCAATTTTTCTTTCTTTTTTGGTCCACTCGGAGGGATTTTCTCTGTCTAGCTGTACTGTACTTATACATACTGGCCTGTGTGCCTGGCCAGGCACTCACTGGGCTAAATGTATTCAATTAAGTTATTTATTCAATTATTTACTTAGATGCATACTGACTCAAAAGTCCTTATTTAGGGGGTTGTGATCCAGAACCAGTGTTATATACTCTGCTGCTCACCCTCCCTGCTTTGGCCATCGGGGGCTCCTGCACATTGGGCCCTGTATCCTTTCTGTGGTCCCCTTTGGTTTGTGGGAACTTCCTGACTTTTGGCATCACGAAATGTTCAGGCCCATGTTGTATTTTCCCTGCTCCAGCCCTAGAATCAACTCTTCTCTGGCAGAGCCCCGATTCCTTTTCTTGGAGAATGGTCTCTAGACACAAGATCTGGGGGGCTGGGTGTGCTCGTGTTACTGGGGTGTCACAGCCGCTAGATCTTCTCGGTCACCAGAACTAGGAAATATCTGTATCTCTAGAGACTCACGTGCACACACATCTGTATGCACCTCTGCTATTTCTATTTATACATATTTAAAACCCGTGCACCCATATTGACACCTCTGACGCCGATCCCAAACCACAGGTTCATCCTAGCCTCATTTGTGACTCTTTCTCCTGCAGTGAGAAACCTGACTCTTCTGTCCACAGCACATTACCGTGTGCTCAGCCCTAGTGCACACATAAGAAGTACCTGAGAGGGGCAAATTCAACACCTATGCTGCAGAGCTTGTGTATATAGTTCTTTCTGTCTTTACTTGACAGGATCCAGCCACAACTTTGTCTTCCAAAGTTCCTTAGGTCAGGGGATTTTAAGGATGATATGAATGAGCCAGAAAACAGAAAAAATAGTGATAGGAATTTTTAAGCCTGGCTGGGGGAGGGGTGGTGGACAGAAGAGGAATTAAGCCATGGGGCCTTGGGACCCCCCTATAACCTGCTGGAAAGCTGCTCTGAATTTTCAGTGCCAAGGAGAGCCATAGAGTTGCACGCTTCTTGCAGTAACAGCAGCAAAGCCCTTCCTGAGGCCCACGGTACCCTGTGGGTGAGACTGTCCCAAGGCAGCCCCTTCCTGGGACAAGCTGCTGTGTAGACTGTGTGCCTTGTTCCTTGCAGGGTGCCACGGCCCTCTGATGGCTCTGAGCTGTGTGAAGATTCGTGAATGATCAGTAGTTGCTTGTGTGAGTACCAGCAGGCTCCCGGCACGCACTTCTCTAAGGGGTGTGGCCCCTGTAGTCCCCTGGCTGCAGCAGCCCCCTCTGAGCTGAAAACAGATTTAGTTGCATCTTCACTTTTCCTTTAGAATGCATGTAAAATTGCTTCTTCTTCCTCAGCTCTGTGTCTGTGTCCTCCTTTCCTGGCTGACGTTTTATAGGGACCTGTCACTTCCCTTTCCGAATCTGGTAGGCAGTTAGGAACAGCCTCATGAGCTAAAAACAAGCTTTTAGAAAGATCTGGAACAGAATGCTTTGACATTTCACAGGACTCCAAGACAGACCTTGGCAGCCTGAGTTCTAACATCTCTTTTCAAATACACTAAGGACAAACTAGGCTAGAGCTTAAATTTAAACCAGGCACCTTTATCTTGCAGTGCTAGCATCTGGGGTCAGCAGGCAGAGAAGAGCAGAGAGGTCAGCAGGAAACAATTCCTGGTGAGATTTTAAAGGAGCTGTAGCATATTTTCAGTACCTGCTTCTCATTAGCAATGACAAAATCCAGCATGCCTTGGACTTGGCAAGATCACTTTTTTCCCTCCTATATTCTGGTTCAGTAAACTCTAAAAATTCCTTCTGTCAAGCGCTCTCTTCCTCCCCCCACCATCCTTGCTAAATTTCTAAAAGCATAGTCAAGCACTGAAACAGAAATTTCATCCATATGGGTTGGATTATCTACACTTAACTCATAAACACTGCTCTTTTGTAAGAGCTATTCCATTGCCAAGTGTCTCTGAATAACAATAAAATGTTTTTCCAAGAAAAGTGATAACTGAACTCCAAAAATCAGTATCTGCACTCACTCTTTCTCCCCCTCACCTAAAATTCCATTCAATTTAACCAGCGTTTATGAAACTTCCTGAGATGGATCAGGGACATATTGGTAGTATGCAGGTAGGGGTACAAAGATCAGGGCTCTCCATACCTGTTCTCCAGGGGTTATTAGTCTCATGAGAAAAACAGAAGGTAATGATGATGGTATCATTATTAATTAAGTTCTTAGCATGTTCCTGGCACATGTGACAAAGGAGGCCATGCAGGCCCAGGGGAAGCTCAGAGTCCCTTGGGACTGAGTAACTTGCTCCAGTTGGCCAGGTGCACGAGGGACCGAGCCAGGCCTGCCTCTGCACTGTCCTTCACCATCAGTAAGTCAACGTGCTGTGCCTGAGCCATTTGGGGTGGTGGGGGAAGGACTTTGCTGATTTTGTTTTCCTTTTTACCCCACCTCCTTCATTCTTGCACACTCAGTCACCAGGGAGTTCTGAACTTTGCCCTAACATTTATCCGTCCCCAGCCTTCTCTGCTTCTCATACCAGCCCTGGGTAGCTTGTGGGTCAGGCGACAGCCAGTTCTGCAGGTTTGACAATGTTAAATCATAAACACCAGAGCACCCAGCTCTGTCCTGCTGCAAGGCAGTTCTTTACAAATGACAGAGCAAAGACCTTGGGTCCCTCCCAGCACTGCCGAATATGTAGGAGTGATGGGAAGTGTTTACAATCGTCCTTGCCAGAAGCCTAGCAAACGTGTTTAAAGAAAAATGCACTGATGTCCAAGTAACAGAACCAGCCACAGTCAGCTATGGATTATCGGGAGAGAAATTTCCCTTGAATAACAGGTATTTGGTAGATACTACACTAACAATTGTGTTTTCAGTCTAAACATGGGTACTCTAGGAGAGCCACCCAGAGCCACAGTCTGGTGATCCAACAGTGCCAGCAGGCACGATGCTCAGCTGAGCAGTTCCCCAGAGACAGGGGGCCTGGTAGGGTTGGTCTCTGAGCTCACACAGGCCTGTTTCCAGGGCTCTGCTCTGAGCTGGATCCAAGCAGGAACGCCCAGAATGACCCAGCACTTGGCTGGCGCTGCTCAGCCTCAGGGGCCAGTCTAGTTCTAGAAGAGGTTTCAGGGCTTACCTGTGAGTCCTGCGCACCCTCCAGAGATGGGACAATACTGCCTCAGGGGGTCTGCTGGGTCTGAGGCTCCAGCCCCTCCTTCCCCTGCCCCAGTGGTGGCTGGGTGGTGACAGGGATGGACAAGCAGCCAGACAAAGATCCACACGGTAAAACAGAGACCTCTGTGGGATCCTGGCCACACACAGCCCTAGCTCTACCTCCAACTTTAAGCATCCTGGAAAGTTTGTGATCAATTTTCTATTTCTGTCTCTCAAACCCAAATCTGCCTCTTGCATAGTTTGGGTTTCTGCATTCTGGATCAGGTGTGGATCAAATGTGGCAGGAGAAAGAAGTCAGATGCACAAGGCCACATGTTGTATGGTTCTGTTAATCTGAGCTGCCTGGAACAGGTGCATACTCAGAGACAGGAAGGAGAATGGGTGTTGCCCAAGGCTGGGGGCCACAGGGAGGGGAGACCAGGGATCACGGATGAGAGGCGGGGAATCTCTTCTCGGGTGATAAAATGTTCTGAAGTGATTTTGGTGGTGGGGGCAGCACAACTCTGTTAATAGACTCTAAACCGCGCAGGTGTTTGCCTTAAAGGGTGAATTTTATCTCAATACAAAACAAATGCGACAGCAGAGCTGAGAGAGACAAAACCAAAGCCAGGAGCCCCATGCCTCTGTCCTTCTTGGGAAGTCCTGGCTGTTGCTGGTGCCTTCCTGAGTGGCTACTGCTGCCCCCCCACTACGCGCCTCCTGCTTTAGACATCTGTGAGGATGTACTTCTTCCCTCATGACAGTCATTTCCGTGTCTGCGCGTCACCATATCTGATTAAAACAAATCCTGAGTCTCTTAAAAGATTAGGTGTAGGCGGGGCGCAGTGGCTCACGCCTGTAATCCTAGCACTCTGGGAGGCCGAGGCAGGCGGATGGCTCAAGGTCAGGAGTTCGAATCCAGCCTGAGCAAGAGCGAGACCCCGTCTCTACTAAAAATAGAAAGAAATTAAATGGCCAACTAAAAATATATAGAAAAAATTAGCTGGGCATGGTGGCGCATGCCTGTAGTCCCAGCTACTCAGGAGGCTGAGACAGGAGGATCGCCTGAGCCCAGGAGTTGGAGGTTGCTGTGAGCCAGGCTGAGGCCACGGCATTCTAGACCAGGCAACAGAGCGAGACTCTGTCTCAAAAAAAAAGATTAGGTGTTGGCTCCTGCCCTGAGAGAGTTGCAGAACCACTCACTGCTTTTGAACAAGGAGCACAAGGTCTTAAGTGATTTTGAAGGGCCACTCTGGTTGCTGTGTTGAGAAGAGATTCAAGGAAAGGATAGGGTCCAGGAGGCCAGATGCAGGCTGCTGTAGCGTCCCAGAGAGAGACAGGGCTGTTGGGGCCGGGACAGCAGCTGTGGAGGTGGTGAGGGCTGTGTTCTAGATAGAGCAGGAACGTAGAGCCTGGCCACTTGGATGTGAGGTGTGGAAGGAAAAGAGTCGTCCACAGTGACTCCAAGTCTTGCCCTAAGCACTGGCATGGACTAAGGTGGAGAAGGCTGTGGGTGGAGCAGGGTTCAGGGGGACTTGGCTAGGAATCCAGTTTTGGGGATGTTGCCTTGGAGCTGTCTGTTAGTTCTCTGAGCAGGGGTGTTCTGTAACTGCTAGACACACAATTTTGGAGTGTGGAGGGAGAGCTGGGCTGGAGAGCACTCAGAAGTGGCAGCAGGTGGGCATGAGGAGATCGCCCAGGCAGGAAGAGAAGTAGACCCAGGATGCCCTGGGCACCCAGCATTAAGAGGTCTGGGAGAAGATGAGACCTTCAGGTCCAGCGTAAGAGGAAGAAAAGTGAGCCCCTCCTTGAGCAGAGCACAGGAAGCTGTGTCTTCCTGGGGCAAGGAGATGCAGAATGTGTGGGTTTTGCAGGCATTCAACTGAATTCCAGCAGGCACAGAGGAAGTTCCAGGTGCTGGATATAGTGAGATGGACAGAATGGAAGGTACATAGATGAGCTCTCCTGGGGCTTACACTCGAGAAGGGGGGAAAGAAATAAACAACAGACAGAAGATGTTAAGAAATGAGTGAATGTCGCAATAGGAACATGAAAAGTGAGGTGGTGGGAGGGCCAGGCAGCCACTTTAGATGGAGAACGGCTGCTCTGAGGCTGAGATGACAAGAAAGGCTCAGGGAAGAGCCTTCCAGGGAGCCAAAGAACCATCACAGAGGCCCTGAAGGGAGACCAAGATTGCTCCAGGAAAGCAAGGAGGTCAGTGTGGCCCGCACTTCCTGAGCAAGGGGAGAGTCACGTGCAAAGTCACATCCACTTAAAACGTGTCCATTTTATTGTAGGAACTGCACCTCAATAAAGTGGATTTTTCTATTTTGTAAGCATTCCTGTGGTGTGTGAGCAGAGAGACTGGAGGGTGGCAGCAGAGGCAGACATGAGGAGGTGACCACAGGATCCGGGAGGAGACAGGGTGGGCCTGGGTGGTGATGGGGGTGGAGAGAATGGACAATGGGGGATAATTGGGGAGTTTGGTAGGCAGGATTTGCTGGCAGATTAGACCGGGTGGGCAAGGATGAGAGAGGAGCCTATGCTACTCCTGAGTGAGGATAATGATGGCAGGAAAGTCCTTGCACAAGGGCAGTATTGGGTTCCTGAGTCAAGGAGTCCACATTTATGCCAGGGATGCACATAGATATGTAGATCTACTAGAGGAAGCCATTTCACAGGAGAAGTCTAAAGTGCTTAGGCGTGCAGAGGAAGGGGACATTTGCAGTCCTGAGGATGCAGGTAGCTGCTTGTGGAGACAGAGCCTAGTTCAGGGAGCCCTTTCTGCAGCACTCTGGAGTAATTCTACATTCTAGGAAAAGTGGTGCTGGTTTGCCTGCATTTCCTGTGTAACTCCTTTCATAACTGTAAAAACACATCAGCTCCTCTCTCAGCAAAATAGCAGTAGGTAGGTAAACTTTTTTGACTACACCAGTCATTTTTGGTTGTGTATTCTTTGCAGAGTGAGCATTCAGTTTGGTGGCTCAATTACAAGCCCAGAGACTGACTGAAGGTTTAAGTGCATTTGATTAATGCACTGGGCACAGTTCCTCACTAGAATGTGTGATTTAATATGTCTAGTTGGGCAAAGAAAACTAAACACAGAAGAATTTTAGGGACAGGAATCTTTGGCCATTTCTTTTGCCTCAGAATGTTTGTCTCTATTTTAACCAGTGGAGTTGAATTAGTAAGTTTATCTGTTTTTGAAAAAGTATTTTTGTATGAAAACATTGACTTAACTATCTTAGTTTGAAATAATATGAAATAGGATGAGGTTTTTTTTTTATTTCTGCTCTATTGGGAACTTACTTTTGAGACTCATTTACTGAAAGCCAATTATGAAGGAATCTATTTTATATTTGTGAAACAATGAAATCCAGTGTGTGACTAAATCATGTTGGGTTAATGTCATGGAAATTGATTCTAGTGATCTTGTTGGGTAGGTCATTGCACTTAATTTGATGAATCATGGTCAGAGTATATCACAAAGTAAATGCACAATAATAAGATGATGAGATTACTTTGCCCTGAGATTTTAGTAAAGTTGTTTCTTGAGTTTGATATGTTATAGAAAAAGTATTCAAGAGAAATCTTATTTACAAACTTGGCTTGTAGATTCAGAACAAATAAACTCATTAAAAAATACTTATGGGGTGGGTGCAGTGGCTTACGCCTGTAATCCTAGCACTCTGGGAGGCCGAGGCGGGGCGGGCGGATTGCTCGAGGTCAGGAGCTTGAAACCAGCCTGAGCAAGAGTGAGACCCGTCTCTACTATAAATAGAAAGAAATTAATTGGCCAACTAATATATATAGAAAAAATGAGCCGGGCATGGTGGTGCATGCCTATAGTCCCAGGTACTTGGGAGGCTGAGGCAGAAGTATTGCTTGAGCCCAGGAGTTTGAGGTTGCTGTGAGCTAGGCTGACGCCATGGCACTCACTCTAGCCTGGACAACAAAGCGGGACTCTGTCTCAAAAAAAAAAAAAAAAAAATACTTATGAGTCCCATGTCAGATACATGTCTTCATTATACTTTGTGACTATCCAGTTATGAGTAAGGAAAAGTATAAAGTGAAAATCACTCTAAATAAACTGTAATATTATCATTTCATAGTAAATTCATGTTGCTAAATTCCTTACATTAAATATTGAGACATTTTCATATTTATTTACACAAAATCATTTTCTCCCTTTCTCCACAAAATAAATATAGAATAAGTATGTACAGAACATGATTTTGAAGGCATACCCCCCTCATGCCTCAATCCTGTTCTGCAGGGAAGAAGAAGTGGCAGTTGAGCCACACCTTGAAGATTTCAAGAAGCAGGGATAGAAAAGCAAATCCCACTCAGCAGGGTACAGGGAAAGGCAGGGAGGCAGGAGACAGGAGTGAGTGCTTCTTGGCCTTCATAGGATTCATGTAAGGAAGTGGCTGGAAAATTAAGTGAGGACGAAGTCCTTTAGGGCAGGCTCAAGAGTGTCCACGAAAGGGAAGATTTTAAGCTGGCGGTGGCATGTTCCGAGTTGGGCATCTGCTGATTATTCCGGCATAAATATAGGCAAGGAATTGCAACTCCTCATTCCTAAATGTACCTTAGGGATGGCATTTTTGTTCTAGACTGTATCACTATGCCTCATATTTTTCTAACTTATGGATGAAGTAAAAACTTGCAAGTCATTATATGGTCTTTGGAAAGCATCCTCTTTCCCTGGCGGTTTTTTGTTTTTTGTTTTTTTTTAATATGTCCTGAGCCCTGTCTTCGGACAGCTTACGTTTTAGTTAAGAGTGGAAGAACATGTGAAATATCAGTGAGATGCAAGGTTCCGTTCAGACTAGAGGTGTGAGGCGTTCTGAGGAGAGGTTCATCAGTGGGGTGCTATGAGAAAGTCTCAGAGAAACCCCCAAATGGGGTGCCCCTCACCCCAGAAAGCGAGAACTAAGGGGACTG
The DNA here is from genome assembly GCF_040939455.1 of Microcebus murinus. Taxonomy (NCBI): domain Eukaryota; kingdom Metazoa; phylum Chordata; class Mammalia; order Primates; family Cheirogaleidae; genus Microcebus; species Microcebus murinus. Next base: position 86,885,996 of record NC_134106.1, read on the forward strand.
GTAACGATTATTGCTACATAGCAAGCGGTTGTGGACACTTTTAGTTAACTCTTAAGTACCTGTGTGTCCTTCCTGTTTCCTACCAGAACTTGGATTTTGCTGGCCCAGCGCCACCAGGAAGCGGACCCTAAGGAGCACTGAGAGCGGCCTGATCAGTCTGGAATCTGGAGGAACGGGTCTTGCCAACCCCACCTCCCCTCGCTTGTGATTGGTGCAGGCATCGGGACGTGAGCCAATCAGGGCGCGGCATTCCCGGGGCGGCTCGCGTGGGTCGGAGGCGGCCGGGGCGCGGCGCCGCCCTGGGGGACTGGCTGTCCTCGGCGGTCTGCGGCGCGGCGCGGCGCTCCCGGCCCGGCGAGAAGGGTAGAGGAGCCCCGTGCCGTGCCGAGTGTCCTGCGCTTGACTTCCTGAGGTGTGAGCGAATCCCTTTCGTCGTGTGAAAGCCACCGTCGGTCCGGCTTTTCGTCGCCGCGGCCGAGAGCAGCCTGAGCGGCGCTCCAGTGCGCAGAGTGCGTGCGCCCTTTCCAGGAAGACAGGCCCAGCACTGTTTTTAAGAAACCTAGTTTGCTCTGTGTATCTCCATAGACAGATTTGGAAGGAAAACAAATCGGGCCCAAAGGACGTCGTAATTGAATGATAATTGGTTCCTGGGATGAGGTTATAAGGAGGCTGGAAACTCCTCTAGGTGCTGGCCGGCCGTCGGCTTCGCGCAAAGTCCCGGTGCCATCTGCCTCCCCTGGCGGAGTGGGCATCGCCCGCCCTGGGGCCAGAGCCCGGTCGTTGGGGGGGGGGGGTGGCCCCGAGGGCAGAGGACACGCAGAACAAAGGACCTGATTTTCTCAGGCCCTGGGCTGGTATGGATGGCTTTCTTTGGCAGGGAGAGCTTGATGGAAGAAAGCTGTTAAAGCCTTCTATTATTTGCTATCAATTTTAAATAGAAATGCTCATTTTAACAGTAAAATATTTTTACTTCTTGAAGGGCTTGTCTAAAAAAAAAAACAGTAAAATATTTAAAGTCTCATTTAAAAAAATAATATACCTAGGGTTGCTCTTATTGGTTTTTTTTGTTTGTTTTTGCATCTGTGAGTCAATGGCTGTTTACAGAAAAGGAGTCTTTCCCTGTATATAGCAATAGAATCTCTGTCAGGTAATTACTGGAAAGGAAACTTGAAAAGAAACAATCAGGCCCTCCTTGTCTTAAAAACTCTTCCACAGTTCCCTGCTGCCAGTGGTCTAGGTCCTGACATGGTGTGTAAAGGTGTGTCTTCTAGACCTTCCTGTGCGCCACACGCCACCTGGCCGCCTGAGTTGCAGCCCCCAGTGGCGCCCACACCCCCTCCCTCAGCGCCCTCCTCCGCCGGGAGTAGATTCAGCCCCCCCTGTCCTCAGGACGCCCGCACTCAGGCTCATGGGCAGAAGGCGCTGCTCATCCGTGCTCCCGTGGGTCCCACCTTTTACCTCCATCCTGGCCTTTCACATTGAGCACCTCTTGTCTTTGGATGCGCGGGAATTTTTGCCAGTTCAAACGCATCCTGTCCTACTCCTGTCATCTCACGCCAGGAAAGGCCTTGGAGAGGCTGGAGGGCTGGGGTGCAGGTGGAGCTGTGTCCCTCTTCTGGGAACAGGACAGGGCCTGGGCTAGGCTTGGGACCAACACTGCAGAGGGTAAGCAGGGCATTGGAAGGAGGCTGCTCAAGATTCTGGAAGCCAGTGTCATGCCCTGCCCAGGTCTTCCCAGACAGAAGTGATCCATCCTGCCAGGAAGCTGGGGAGGGCCACCACTGTAGGCAGGTGGAGACAGTTCTGCCTTTGATGCTTTTTCCAGATGAAAATGGGTGGGGTGGGGTGGAGCAGTGAGAGACTGAGGCCAGAGAGTGAATATTCTGACAATGCTTCATCTATGAAAGTCTTCCCTGACTTGTAATTGTTCTAGTTGGGAAATGGAATAATTAGTTACATTCACAAAGTCCCAAGGGGGAGCACAGTGCCAAGATCTCAGAACACAGAAACAGGTAAGTGTTGGCTTGAGGCAGATGAAGACTCCAGAGGGCAGCTTCTGTTCTTGGGGTACTTGGCCCATTGCTGGTGAGTGGAGAAGCCCAGGAATGGAGGGAGAGAATTATTCCCATCCTGCTTATAGCATGACTCTCCTAGTCGTCCTGCAGCACATACAGTGGGCTGGCTGACGTGCTCAGAATGTTCTTTTACATCTTATTTTGGGCACCAGAGGCAAAAGATAAACAAAGCACTGCACAGAGTCCAGAGAGGATCCAGGCTTCAGGAGATGAGCACGTGAGCACCACAGCAGGCTCTGGCTGCGGGGAGCTCAGCTCTGCTTGGACACAGCCCTCCTTTTCCCTGGCCTCTGCCTCTGCTCTCTCCTTTGTCTGCCGCCTTGCCATCCCACCCCCTCCCTCCCCTTGGGCTGGCTGCTGTGTCTCCCTTTCCTCAATCCACACGGCCAGTGTGCCCACTGCCAGGAAACAGGCATTTTCACACGGGGTACTCTGATCATAATTCACACCCAAAAGTTATTTCTCTTCCAGAAACTCAAAGTGTGTTTCAGGCTTAAATCTTTTTTTTTTTTTTTTTGAGACAGAGTCTCACTGTTGTTGTCCCAGCTAGAGTGCTGTGGCGTCAGCAAGCTCACAGCAACCTCAAACTCCTGGGCTCAAGTATTCCTCCTGCCTCAGCCTCCTGAGTAGCTGGGACTACAGGCATGCGCCACCATGCCTGGCTAATTTTTTCTATATATATTAGTTGGCCAATTAATTTCTTTCTATTTTTAGTAGAAACGGGGTCTTGCTCTTGCTCAGTCTGGTTTCAAACTCCTTATCTTGAGCTTGCTCTTGCTCAGGCTGGTTTCAAACTCCTGATCTTGAGCTTGCTCTTGCTCAGGCTGGTTTCAAACTCCTGATCTTGAGCGATCCGCCCACCTCGGCCTCCTAGAGTGCTAGGGTTACAGGCGTGAGCCACTGCACCTAGCCCAGGCTTAAATCTTTTAACACCTCAGACAGAGAGCAAGTCATTATCAGAACTGTCTCCAGGAAGCAGGAAGGAAGGCAGAGAACGGCCCACTGTATGTTTTGGAAAGTCCCTCATCCAGAACTAAGATTTTAGGTAAAGAGTTATGATTGGATCCAGGGACAAAAATGGTGACGTGAGAGGCCAAGGCAGGAGGATCAAGGCCCAGGGGGGAGGATTGCTCAAGGTCAGGAGTTCGAAACCAGAGCAACAGTGAGGCCCTGTCTCTACTAAAAATAGAAAGAAATTAATTGGCCAACTAAAAATATATAGAAAAAGAAAATTAGCCGGGCATGGTGGCCTGTGTCTGTAGTCCCAGCCACTCGGGAGGCTGAGGCAGAAGGATTGTTTGAGCCCAGGAGTTTGAGGTTGCTGTGAGCTAGGCTAATGCCACGTCACTCTAGCCTGGGCAACAGAGCGAGTCTCTGTCTCAATAAATAAATAAATAGTGACGTGAGAGAAGGGAGAAGGCCTGGTCTTTTCAGGAGTGGCACTGTCAGAATAATTGCCCATACTAACCCTGACAAGCTTCTAATGACAAAGCGTTGAGAATATTGAAATAGCACCTTCATTCAAGTCATTAAGATTTCTTTAACATCTTCATGAGGAAAGGAATGGGAAGGGTTATTTCCATTATTTTATGAACGAAGAGTTGAAATCCAAGCTCAGGGGTCTTGCCCCTGGACCGTGGATGTGTTCATGCTGGAGATGGGGTGAGCAGATTTCCACCAGCCAGGCCACGTTGTCCTCAGATTAAACATCCCCCAAATCAGGGCAGTGTCCCCTCCTTCCTTCTGAAGGAACAATGTGGAGACTTATTTATTGTGGCAGTGAAGGGCTTTAAGATCCTTGGTTGAGGATGTCATTGGAAACAGATAAAGTTGAAAGTGCTATTGAATGTACCCGCGGTAAGTAGGTTCACTTTAATAAGATCCGGCATTTCAGGGAACACAAGTGTTCTTGTATGTCCCCTCCTGCCTGTGGATTACCTCTGAAATTCAGTCACTAGCATTAAATTTAATCTAAGTAATGTCTATTCCCCAAATCACAGTACCAATTGATATTATATATAATCCATAACAAAATATAATTACCTGTGAAGTTCTAGGAAATAATGTGTAATTTCTCATATCCTTTAAAGGAACTATCCTTAATTAAATACTTATTATTTATTCTTTTGTTTTTATGATTTTATTTTAATAAAGATTATCCATGTTCATTGCAAACATTTCAGAAAATATAGAAATAACACACAACAAAATCACCTATTACTGCGCCACTCAGAGATACTATTAATATCATTTCGCTATACAGTTTTTCAGACTTATTTCTCTGCACATGTACACAGACTTTTACATTTTGAACCCAGAAACAAGATCATGTTCTACATACTGATGCGTAACTTGCTTTTTAAAATTTACCAATAATATATCATGAACCTTTTTCTGTTCATGTCAATATATACAGTTCAACACAGGTATTTTTAATGACAATATGATATTTCACTGAATGGATGAACCACAACATGTTTAATTAACCCCTACTCAGGGACATTCAGATGGGCTCTTGCTTTAGTTTGGATATTTGACCCTCCAAACCTCATCTTGGAGGTGGGGTCTAATGGGAGGTGTTTGCCTCATGGGGGCAGAATGTCTTGGTCCGCTCCTTGCGGTAATGAGTCAATTCTTGCTCTACTAGTTCTCAGGAGAGCTGATTGTGTATAAGATCCTGGCACCTCCTGCCCTCAGAATTATAATAAATAAGAATAGTGAGAACAAACATGGTTGGCTTGTTCCCAATATTAGGGGGCAAGCATTCCATTGGTGGTAAATTTTTCACCATTAAGTATAATGTTAGCTATAGGATTTCTGTAGATGCTCCTTATTAAGTTGAGGAAATTATCCTCTAATCTAAATATGCTGAGAGTTTATCGTGAACACGTATTGAATTTTGTCACATGCTTTTTCTGTATCAATTGATATAATTGTATGATGTTTTTTTCTTTTATATGTTGATATGGTGGATTACATTGATGTGATTTTTTTTTTTTTAGACAGGGTCTTGCTCTGTTGCCCAGGCTAGAGTGCAGTGGCACGATCATAGCTCACTGCAGCTTTGAACTCTTAGGCTCAAGTGATCCTCCCACCTCAGCCTCCCAGAGTGCTAGAATTACAGGTGTGAGCCACCGCTCCCAGCTCATATGATTTAATTTCTAGTGAATTTGTGGACTTTTATTTTATGTCTGAAGTCTAGGGTTTGACTGAGCACCCCAAATTTCATGTGTTGGAAAATTAATCCCTGAATTCATATGTTGATGGTATTTGGAGGTGATGCCTTCAGGAGTTAATTAGAATTAGATAAAGCCATAAGGGTGGGGCCACTTTGATGGGTTTATAAAAAGACAGACCTGAGCTGTCATGTTCTTGACTGCTTTTACCATGTAATGTCTTCCACTGCGTTATGATGTAGCAAGAAGGACCTCACCAGATGTTGGCCCCTTGATTTTGGACTTCCCAGCCTCCAGAACTATAAAAAGTACACTTCTTTCCTTTACAAATTACCTAGTCTCAGGTATCCTGTTTTAGCAGCAGAAAACAGATTGAGACACCAAAATATGCTCCATCTTGGTGAATGTTCCATGGGTGCTTAAGAAAAGTGTATTTTGCTACTGTTGGTTAGAATGTTCTTTTTTTTTTTTTTTTTTTTTTTTGTTTGAGACAGAGTCTCACTGTGTTGCCTGGGCTAGAAAGCCATGGTGTCAGCCTAGCTCACAGCAACCTCAAACTCCTGGGCTCAAGTGATCCTTCTGCCTCAGCCTCCCGAGTGGCTGGGACTACAGGCATGCGCCACCATGCCCGGCTGATTTTTTCTCTCCATATATTTTTAGTTGGCCAATTAACTTATTTCTATTTTTAGTAGAGATGGGGTCTCACTCAGGCTGGTTTTTGAACTCCTGATCATGAGCAATCCTCCCACCTCGGCCACCCAGAGTTACAGGTGTGAGCCACCATGCCCGGCCTTAGAATGTTCTGTATAGGTCAATTAGATCCTGTTAGTTGACCGTATTATTCATTTCTTCTATATCCATGTACATTTTTTGTCTAATAGTTGTATCAATTTCTGAGAGTGTGATGTTGAAGTCTCTAACTCTAATTGAGAATTTGTCTATTCTTCAGTTCTAACAATTTTTACTTTTATCAATATTTAGAGGTGTTGTTTGGTGCATGCACATTTAGGATTTTTAAGTCTTCCTGGTAGATTGATCATTTTCTCATTATGTAATAGCCTTCTTTTTTCTCTAGCAATTTTCTTTTCTCTGGAGTCTACTTCATCTGATATTAATATAGCTACTCTTGATTTTTAAAAGAATTAATTTCAGTGGCGCAATGCCTGTAATCCTAGCACTCTGGGAGGCCGAGGCCAGAGGATCACTCAAGGTCAGGAGTTCGAAACCAGCCTGAGCAAGAGCAAACCACCCCATCTCTACTATAAATAGAAACAAATTAATTGGCCAACAAAAATATATAGAAAAAATTAGCCGGGCATGGTGGCGCATGCCTATAGTCCCAGCTATTTGGGAGGCTGAGGCAGAAGGATCCCTTTAGCCCAGGAGTTTGAGGTTGCTGTGAGCTAGGCTGATGCTATGGCACTCTAACCCAGGCAACAGAGTGAAACTCTGTCTAAAAAAATAAAAAAAAAATTAATTTCTGCATGGCATATCTATTTCCATCATTTTACTTCCTACCTACTTATATTGTGTTTCATTGAGTTTCTTGTAGATGGCATATCATTGGATCTTCTTAAAAATTCATTCTGCCAATCTCTGTATTTTCACTGCTGTATTTAGATATTTATATTTAAGGTAATTATAGATATAAGCTGTCATTTTACTATTTTCTTCACTTGCTGATTTTCTAAAATTCTTTCATGAATTCATGTTAAACTTTTTCAAATTCTTTTTCATCTAAATGTATGTTTTTTCTTTTTTAGTTTGTTAACATAGTGAATTATGTTAATTGATTTTTGGATGTTCTACCAATCTTGCATTTCTGTTATGAACCCTACTTGATCATAATACATATATTGCTGAATTTGATTTGTTAATTCTTTTTTTAAGTATTTTACACATATTTTCATGAGAATTATTAGTCTGTAGTTTTCTTTTCTTATAATATCTTTGGTTTTGATATCAAAATAATATTGGACTCATAAAATGAGTTGGAAAGTATTAACTTCTCTTTTATTTTCTGGAAGCACTGTCAGAGAATTGGTATTATTTCTTTCTAAAATGTTTGATGTAATCTATCAGTAAAGCCAGGGCCTGAAGTTTTCTTTGTGAAATGCCTTGAACTATAGATTCAACATTTAAAATAGGTACAAAGCTATTCAGCTTATCTACTTTTTCTTGAATCAGCATTGGTAGATTGTCTTCAAGGAATATGTCCATTCCATCTAAGTTGCCAAGATTATTGGCATAAAGTTGTTTATTATATTCCTTTATTATCATTTTAATGCATATAGGGTTTATAGTGATATCCCCCCTTTCATTTCTCATATTGCTAATTTCTTTATCCTTTATTTTATTCTTTTCTTGATCTGTCTGGCTAGAGGTTTTGTACTATTGGCATGTTTGCTCTACTTTTTGCTTAGTGGTTGTTTTAGTGTATACAGTATACATTTTAACTCATCATAATCTACCTTAAAATAATTTTATATCACTCTATGTATAGTGTAGGAACCTTAAAACATTATACTTCCATTTTCATCTTATGCCCTCTCAGCTATTTTTAGCATTCATTTTGTTTTTACTGATGTTACCCCCACAACACAGTGCTGTTATTTTTGCTTTGAACAGTCAATTATCATTTAAATATATGTATATTTTTTTCGAGACAGAGTCTCACTCTGTTGCCCAGGCTAGAGTGCCATGGTGTCAGCCTACCTCACAGCAACTTCAAACTTCTGGGCTCAAGCAATCCTTCTACCTCAGCCTCCTAAGTAGCTGGGACTAAAGGTATGCACCACCATGCCCAGCTAATTTTGTCTATATATTTTTAGTTGTCCAGCTAATTTCTTTCTATTTTTTAGTAGAGATGGGGTTTTGCCCTTGCACAGGCTTGTCTCCAGCTCCTGAGCTCAAATAATCCACCCTCCTCAGCCTCCCAGAGTGCTAGGATTACAGGTGTGAGCCACCGTGCCTGGCCCATTTAATGGAATTTTAAAATGAAAAACTATGGTTTTCTTTATGTTTCTTTTGATTGGGTTTCATTGAGGCTTTTTCAACAGGTCATTGATGGGCCTCTCATTCTTTTTCAGTGTTTTTCTCTTTGTGCTTCACTTTGGATACATTGCTATTCATATAAGTTAATCAAAAATTTTTTTTGCAGTGCTTAATCTCCCTCAGTGTATTTAGAGTATGTATTTGTAATTACATTGTTGGGTTCTGGATTTTGTTGTATTCCTTTAAAGAGCATTGCACTTTGTTTGCAAGCAGTTAAGTTCCCTGCAGATATTTTTGTAGATTGGTTGTAAAGTTTTGTTTGGGTAGGTACAAGGCAGCCTTTATTTTAGAACCACTTTAACCCCCCTTTTAAAGTATGACTCTTTTGAGAACTCTAACCTGTGTCCTGGGAATTGTGAAGTCTCTCTATCTGCCTTTGTGAGTTCTGGAAGTTGTGTTTTGCCTGTTGTTTTCTGGTGTTTCTTTCTTATGCCTAGTGGGATTTCATTCTGTAAATATACTAGTCAGTTCCCAAATACTCAAGGGGACTTCTCTGCAGATTTCTGAAGCACTCTCTTTTTGCAGGTCCTTTCCCTTTTCTACTCTGCTTTGTGTACGCTAGTTGTCTTGGCATTCTCAAACTACAGTTGACCCTTGAAAAGTGTGACAGTTGGGATGCTGACACTCCCACCCCATGCAGTTCAAAATCCACATATCACTTTTAACTCCCCCCAAATTTAACTACTAATAGCCTACTGTTGACTGGAAGCCATACTCATAACAAACAGTTAATTGACCTATATTTTGTAGGTTTTATGTATTGTATTCTTGCTGTAGTCTTACAATAGAGAAAAGAAGTATTATTAAGAAAATCATGGCCAGGCACAGTGGCTCACACTTGTAATCCTAGCACTCTGGGAGGCCGAGGTGGGAGGATTGCTTGAGGTCAGGAATTCAGACCAGCGTGAGCAAGAGCAAGACCCCATCTCTATTAAAAATAGAAAGAAATTAGCTGGACAACTAAAAATATATAGAAAAAATTAGCCGGGAATGGAGGCACATGCCTGTAGTCCCAGCTACTAGGGAGGCTGAGGCAGGAGGATCGCTTGAGCCCAGGAGTTTGAGGTTGCTGTGAGCTAGACTGAGGCCACAGCACTCTAGCCCAGGCAAAAGAGCCAGACTCTGTCTCAAAAAAAAAAAAAAAAAAAAAAAAAATCATAAGGAAGAGAAAATATATTTACAGTTCATTAAGTGGAAGTGGATCATCATAAAGGTCTTCATCCCCATGGTCTTCACATTGGGTAGGCTGAGGAAGAGGAAGGATTGTTCTTGGTGTCTCAGGGGTGGCAGTGGTGGAAGAAAATCCACATATAAGTGCATTCCTGCAGTTCTAACCTGTATTGTTCAAGGGTCAACTGTGTAGTGTTTTTCTGTCAACAAAGTGCGACCTCGGGGATCCCTTTGGGTTCTCTTCCCTGTGCTGTGGCATCGTGCTGCCTCTGGGAGGTGAGCTGCAGCAGCCGTGGGCCTTCCCTTATTTGTTTCCCTTGTCCCAGGGGTTGCTGTCTTGCACTGCCTGTTGCTCAATCTCTGCAAATATCCATTCATTTATTTTGTTTGTTTTCTAGTTTTCTGTTTTTATTGCAAGAAGATAATTCCTGTAGTAGTTTATCTTGCATGGGTGGGATCTGATGTGCCAGATAATGTTTATTGTTACTTTCATATTGTTTCCCCCCCATTTTGAAAGTTATTGCCAAAAAAGAAATCTCAACTACATTTATAGTTGTGTTTAGTGTCCAGAATGTTTTGTAATAAAGTCAAGGTCAAAGCGAAAACAATAATTATCATACTTGCAACCAAGTATGAATACTTGGCAATCTATAGGAGACATTGGCCAGGTTAATTACTGTTTGTTCGTCCTGTGCAAATAAAACACTTCTATATTGGACTGTAGTGATGGCTAATAAGGATGTGGTAAGTGGAAAAAAATAAGGAAAGGCTCAACAGCCAGAGGGAGTAGGTATAATTAGAGGGTGGATGCTTGACAACTTCTTTCCTTTAAGGGCATGGCAGAAGGACCAATCCGAAGGTGACACTGGAGGAAAGCTGGGAGTCTAGGCAAAGGCAAAAGAGAGTTAATGAAAAATAGAAGCTTTAAAAACAAAGAGGGAGACAGGTCCAACCTCACAGCCGTGTGTGGCTGAAGGGAGTGGAGCCCACGGAGCAGCAGCAGGTCCTAGGAGACAGTCCTGAGTTCAGCGCAGCCGCTCGCAGGCAAGGAACCAAAGCTGGGAGGGTCAGCCGCCTTCTGCAGAGTCAGAAGACAGCAAAATGAGCAGATCTCCACATGCAATCGGACGCAGTTTCTTTATACGAGGCAAGTTGAAAAAAATCAACTTATTTTCTCTCAGTGATTTGGCCTTTGTTTTCCAATAAGTGTATTTTTTTTTTTTTTGAGACAGAGTCTCACTTTGCTGCCCAGGCTAGAGTGAGTGCCGTGGCGTCAGCCTAGCTCACAGCAACCTCAAACTCCTGGGCTCAAGCGATCCTCCTGCCTCAGCCTCCCGAGTAGCTGGGACTACAGGCATGTGCCACCATGCCCGGCTAATTTTTTTTTTTTGTATATATATTAGTTGGCCAATTAATTTCTTTCTATTTATAGTAGAGACGGGGTCTCGCTCTTGCTCAGGTTGGTTTTGAACTCCTGAACTCAAACCATCTGCCCGCCTCGGCCTCCCAGAGAGCTAGGATTACAGGCGTGAGCCACCTCGCCCTGCCAATAAGTGTATTTTTAACCTGAACCTTTACTTGAGTGGACCAAAAATGTACAGCTTTTTTTTTTTCTTTTAGAAACAAAGCCCAATCAGTCCCTGAGCATCTACCTGAATCTTTTATTTCATTCATGACTGGCTATACTTGTGCGCTGTTTTGCAACACGCCTTTGAACAGTTTCCATGAAGGTAAAATCAGTCACCTAAATGGTCCGATCTGAGGGATCCTAGGAAGGGTGACCTGCCTGGAGTGAGCATGCGTCTGCTCACTGCCAGGAGTCGCCCCGGGAGATGGCTCTGAGATGGGGTTCGGTGTGACGTCGTGTGTGAGCTTAGGGTCCTCATGACAATGACTGTGATCAGGCCATAAAGAAAATAGCAGGTGAGTGGCAGGTGAGTGGCGGGTGAGGAAAGGAGTGTAACCTGAGATGTGAGAAGCTCTCTAGAGAAGACAAACCTGGAGGTTTAAAAAACCCTGGGGTTAGAGGGTATGACAGCAGGAATCAGAGAGAGGAGGTGCACAGATGGCAAAAGCAAACTCCACTCAGATGATTCCTTGGGGCAGGCCTGGGTTCAGTGGCTTGTTCTTTTTTTTTTTTTTTTGAGACAGAGTCTCACTTTGTTGCCCAGGCTAGAGTGAGTGCCGTGGTGTCAGCCTAGCTCACAGCAACCTCAATCTCTGGGGCTCAGCGATCCTACTGCCTCAGCCTCCCGAGTAGCTGGGACTACAGGCATGCGCCACCATGCCCGGCTAAGTTTTTGTATAGATATTTTTAGTTGGTCAATTAATTTATTTCTATTTTTGGTAGAGACGGGGTCTCGCTCAGGCTGGTTTCGAACTCCTGACCTTGAGCAATCCGCCCGCCTCGGCCTCCCAAAGTGCTAGGATTACAGGCATGAGCCACCACGCCCGGCCTAGTGGCTTGTTCTTAATCACTGGTTTGCACCTGCAGATCATCTGTCTAACTTAAGGCTCCATGGGCCCACCTGCCACCTACCCACCCACCTGGCATCCAGGCCAGGGGTGTCGTGCAATGGCCTAGAGCATGTCCTACGTCACCTGACTGTACAGACACGGTCTGGGCACCACCCTGGCTCCCTCTCACACCCCACAAAAGGATAACAACCCAGCAACCACACATTAAGACAAACCTTTAACTCATACAAAGACAGAATTCATTCTGAGGCATCCTTCCCTTCTTGGTCTGACCTTAGCTTTCCCCAGTCACTTCATGCCAGCTTGTAAGAGCTCCCATCAGGAACACACAGGAGGGTGTATATTGCCGGGTGGTTTCAGACAGTGCTCGGCTTGAGGTTCATGGCCAGTTCATTTCCTCAGATCTTTCCTTCTCTCAGCCACATTCCTTGGGTTCTGAATTAGTCATTGTTTATTACAACTGTGTCATAGGTGTATTGGCTTGTCCTGCCTTCTGCAGTGTGACAACAGAGGTGTGGTTGGTTAGGGGTTGGATGACCTGTTCTTTCCAGAGGCTTACGCTTCTCTGTATGTCTCACTGAATTCTCACCTACACCCTACGCCAGGGGTCCTCAAACTTTTTAAACAGGGGGCCAGTTCACTGTCCCTCAGACCGCTGGAGGGCCGGACTATAGTTTTAAAAAAAAACTATGAACAAATTCCTATGCACACTGCACACATCTTATTTTGAAGTAAAAAAACAAACAAGCAAAAACACCTGCATGTGGCCCTCGAGCCGTAGTTTGAGGATGCCCGCCCTACACCCTAAACTCACAATAGTATGATAATTACATCACAAAAATAGCAAACAGCATCGATCAGATTTGAGGATAGGGCTGGAAGTGGAATGTTCAAAAAAATTTGTCATTCTGAGTAGAGGTTTTTGGGGAGTGTGCATGATTAACATGAAAATTGACAAAAAATAACCACTTGAGAGCTAAAGTAGCAGAAAAAATAGCTACATGTTAACCACACAACGTTAGCACTAATTAAGACCCAAATGTTTAAAATAGTTGTCCAGACAGGAAACTGCTGAGCTCCCAGGCATCTATCCAATGATGAGATTATCCAGCTGCTGTTGGTAATTGCTGAGGTTTGAGTTGTTAGCATTTTATATCGCATTCTGCCACTGAGCTGTAATGTGCAACCTCTTATAAAACACTGTGTTTTTGAGCCATGTTTCTTACCTAACATGATATGTTCACATTCATTCAGACACAAGGTAAATATCACATGGTGTGATCTGTCTTTATTTTCTGTATGTTAATTGTTCTTCACCTGGCGGTTTGTTGTTATTCTATTTTCCTGGTTGAGTCTTTCTCCTTTATTTCTCTCTTTCCTCCCTCCGTCTAACACACACTGTCAGAATAATATTCCTAAAAGGTACCTTGCAGATGTTTCCCCCCACCTAAAAGCAGAATTTCTAATTAACGATTAAGTCCTAGCCATGTAAGTTGGCTCTTTTGGCTGAGAACTGGTGACCCCCATGAATAGCAAGACAAAATTCCATTGCTGAAAATATCTGAAGGATACATCCTTGCTATGAAATGTACTAGAGCTGCTGGTCACTTTCCCACCATCAGAGGAGTCTCTACTGACCCCTGTCGCCAGAGTTTATTGGCCTGGGGGTAGAAATTTGATGGGTCAGGTTAGTTAGACCAGTCCCTCCCACACATCTGGAACTGGACTATGTGAACCTTGAACTGAGCTTCTGGGCAGCCCCACCCTGCTGTGTTTTGCACAGCACAGAGAACTGTCTGCCAGAGAGAAAAGAATAAAGCAGATGGACACAAAGAGCCTCAAAAACTCAGTAAAAGAAATAGTGATAATTCAGCGTAAGTCACTATCATATAGGATGCTCAAACCCTTCTAGGAATTACAAAAGTGCAAAATGAAACAATGAGACATCATTTTTGCTGATCAGATTGGCAAATAAAAAACAAAATGGACTTTATGCAGTGAGGGTGGGTGGACAGGCAGGAGGATGTGCAGTTAGACACGGAGAGTGCGGGGCCTGTTGGTGGCTTGCTTTCTGCCTCCCAGGGTGGCTGCTGAAGCTTGCTCCGGCACAGCCCCTGTGCTCGTGCTCGAGTGCATGGGTTTGTGCTAACAGCTCCAGAGCCAGTGTTCTCCAAAGCACAGCCCGTCACGGTGGCTGGGCCTTGGCCGGGCAACGTGTGCAGCCACTTCAGTGCCTGGCCCTCCCTGGACCTCAGGCAGAGCCTCTCGGTCCAGGCTAGCAGGCTTCCAAATTTGAATTTGGGGGCAAGAGTTAAGGACTCAGTCCCCAAGGAGATCTTTCTTGGATTCTCACACAAACAGAGCCACCACCTCCGCAGCTCTGCCAACTGGGGTTTAAGGAAACAGTTATCTAATGGATATCAGATCCCAACTTCTAAAATGGAAATCCTATCTTAGCCCCGTGCAAAAAATAAAAGGGTTCCATCTACACCTGCCCCAGTCAGATAAAGGCAACCCCAGCTGCTCATAAAACCAACCAATGATCAGAAACCGTGGTGGCATTCTGGGTTCCTCTCTCTGGGATTCATGCCTGGCCTATTAATATATATTTTTCAAAATGCATCCCAAATCCAACCACTTCTCATAACAGACACCTGGTGGGAGCTGCTGCCACCTCTCACCTGGGCTGTGCTGTGGCCTTCCCCTACCCCAGCCTGTTCTCAGCATGGCAGATGAGCTCCTTGTGTGATGTAAATTGGGCCATGCCACTCCCCTCCAGCACTGGCACCCCTTGCCCACTTCACTCAGATGAGCAGACAGGTCTTACCATGAAAAAAGGACACATGACTTTCCCTAGCATCACTTCCACTCCAGCTGACCAGCCCCAGCTAGTTCTTGAAGAGGTCAAGCTCAGCCCTGCCTCAGGGTCTTTGCATTGGCTGTTCCCATTGCCTGGAATGCCCTTTGCTCAGAAATCCACCTGGTTCCTTCCTTTACGACTTTGCTCAAGTCTCACCTTCCTGTTGAGGCCCGCCTTGTCCCCGCCCTCCCCAGCACCTCCAATGCCCCTGTACCCTGCTCTGTTCCCCCCATGGCGCCTGTCCTTTGGGCATCCCATATAATTCTGTTATTTATTATGTGCATTGTCTGTCTCCCCTGCCTTGATTCATGGGCTAAAGATCTTTCTCCCTTTTGTCCACTGATGAATTCTGAGCACTTGGAATGATGCTTGGCACTCTAGGCACTCAAATGTTTGTCCGATGAGTGGATGAATGAAGAATGAATGAATGAGAGATCTGTTACATCTTTCGTCTATAGCAAATAGGTGTCAAGTTGTGAGTGACTAGATAATGCACACATGGATTCTTCATAAAGATGGGGAGATGGGGGGCTGCCCTCTGCCCATCACTTACCTCCCTGTAGGGAGCCTGGCTCTGCTGCAGGCGAGTCCCCCAAAGGGCCCGGTTTAAGCTTTGCCCTGATGGGCATGCCACTACAAGTGTGAAATACTTTCACACACATCCACTCAGACCTGGAGGACATCACCAGACTGCTCACATTGCAGCTGCTGGGAGAGTGGCTTAAAAGGACAAAGGGGACTTTTTCCATCTTACTTTATAGTTCTGAATCGCTGGGGTTTTTTATGATTAACAAGTATTACTTTTTTGATAAAATAACTTGCCATTTTTAGAGAATAAAGCCCATGTACCACGAGAGGCAGAGCTGTCAGAGCCCAGGAGGGCCATAGGGAGGGGAGGCGGTGGCAGAGTGCCCGGTCCTGTGGCTCCCCGGCCTCCTGCGTCCAGAGGAACACTGCCCGGGACAGCAACAGAGACTCACCTTGGCGGATTTAAGCAGAAAAGGAATTGATTGCGAGGATATTCTCAGGTTCAGGCTTGGATAAAGGGCGGGAACGCCCAGAAGCTGACCTGGCCAGAGCATCAGCAGACACAGCAGGACTGTGGGGTGCCCCCTCCCGCTGCCTTTCCCACTCCCGGAAGCCGGTTGCTGCTGTCACTGCCACTGCCGCCAAGACAGTTGTGCGTCCTTGCCCCCTTGGCTCTGGATCCAAACCCTGGGGTGGGTATGTCAGACCGGCCGGTCCTGGTTACTGCCCCCTCTGGCAGCAAGGGAGGCTGGGAAAGTAAGTAACTGATGGTTTTCAGCTCCCGTAGAGGGGATCGTCCAACTTCCCCACAAAGCCCCCCCAAAAGGGTCTGAAGTTAGGAAGCCAAAAACAAAAAACCAAGAACCAAAAAACCAAAAACCTAATAGATATCTTTGACAAGCAGGTTTCTACTATGAAAATTAAACAATCCCTGTCTGAGATAGAAACAAATTTTGGGTGATTTTAAAGGGTAATCTGAGGCCGGGCCCAGTGGCTCATGCCTGTAATCTTAGCACTCTGGGAGGCCAAGGCAGGCGAAAGACCCACCCATGGAAGAGAGAACATGGTCCTGCAGGAGAAGGCTATTAGGCCAGAATCAGTCTGTTCCAGCTGGACAGCACCCATGCTATGGTGGGTTTTTGTTTTTGTTTTTTTCTTTTTATTGTTTTTTTTTTTTTTTTTATAAAATACACATGGAAAGAGAAGCTGTGGTGGCTTTTAAATAATCTGAATAGACCCTTGCCCATTTAAAAACCCTTTAAAGTTCAGAGCTCTTTAATCTCATATTTTTTTCTCTGACAACCACACCACTTTAAAGTGTTGAATCTAAATGTTCTAATATAAATAAAGCAGTGAAGAACTTCCTGGTTTGAACCTCCGAGATCAGCTCAGCTTAGCTGTGCTGTGGGGGCCCAGAGCCACGCAGGCCTGAAGTCTTCCAAAAGTCACTGTCATGGGGGAAGAAGTAGAGGGATTGTTACTAGATTTAAAAAGATTGCAGTTGGCCGGGCGCGGTGGCTCACGCCTATAATCCTAGCACTCTGGGAGGCCAAGGCGGGAGGATCGCTCGAGGTCAGGAGTTCCAGACCAGCCTGAGGAAGAGTGAGATCCCGTCTCTACTATAAATAGAAAGAAATTAATTGGCCAACTAAAAATATATATAGAAAATATTAGCCGGGCATGGCTAAAATGTCAGCTACCCCAAATCAAATCAGGGCGATTGAAATGCCAGACCGGGTGCATGAAATATCAACTGATTTCATTACTGCAAGCTTCTTGAGGAAGACTTCGGAGTGGACACCGGATGGTATTTAACAACAAATTTATTTTAGCATATTATGGGGGTACAAGTGTTAAGGTTACATATATTGCCCATGCGCCCCTCCCCCCTTGAGTAAGAGCTTCAAGCGTGTCCATCCCCCACACATTGCACATTTTACTCGTTCTGGTTGCATATACCCATCCCCTCCTCCCCCGCCAAGGAATTGTGGCTATGTGGCTGCTGAAACTATAGCCCTCTCAATGACTCTAACATTCAAGAGATTAAAAGAATTCAGCCCCAGAGGTTTTATACACGAAAATAGTAGCAACATAACTGAATTTGACTACATTTAAAAACAGTTCACTTCCAAATCTACTGAGCAGCTGAACAGGCTTCAGTGCTGCCTGGGGTCCCCAGGATTCCAGGAGTCCCGCTCCGGGGAGCACCGGGCCCTTTTATGCTTGTGGGACCTGTCATGGCTCCTACTTGTATGACTACACCCTTCAGAACGCCTGTTCCAGCCAGAATGTGTGTCTGAGCTTGGCCCTCTGTCCCTATCCCTGTTCTTTTCTTCTCTTGCCTCCCTCCTGCTTGAGGACTTGTGCTCACGTTTGGGTTTCTCCTCTGGCTCCCTCTCCAGGTCCTGGGCTCCAACACGCCAGGTGGTCCTGGCCTCAGGGGAGGCCAAGTAGCGCTTCCGGCCCTCCTTGGACTCCAGCAAGAACTCTGAGAGAGGTCAGAATCCACTGTGCTGCTTAGGGTCATCCTTCTCCTTTATTGCCTTGCTTCCGGGTGATGAAGAGGACAGCTGCTCAGCCTCTACTGCCCGGTCGGTCTTCTCCTTTTCTTTTTTTTGTGGGTTTGTCATCTTCAGAGCTCTCAGACAAACTCGGGGAGGGGGTACGAGCCCCACAGCCCTTCTCTCTTTTTTTTTTTTTTTGCAAAGATTTTATTATGAACTTTTACTATGAGCTTTTCAAAAGTCACACTTTTAATCCGCCTCTACTAATTTTCCCTCCAAGAATTCCACCAAAACTATAAAAAATAGAAATTTATAAATATACATTGAGAATTATGCAGTTTTTACACAACAATGGGCAGGTCAATGTTTCAAGTTGTCTAACTCTTTCCCATTGGCTCCCATCCAGAACTGGCAGCAGTGCAACCTCTGAAAGTTCAGCAGCAGAAAAGGCAACCCTTTTCCCAATCTCGTGGCACTAGGGCCTGCAGCAGGTGGACCTTAGGGTTCTAACCAAGGGAACAGCGTGTTTATCCAGTGGTAACTTCCAGGTGTTTACAGGCATCTTTCTTCCTTCCAAGATCAAAGGATATCAGCCTGCCCAGCATCTTCCTTCAAAACTTCTTTTCTGGTGTGTTGAGTACATCCATCATGAAGCCATCTTTCCCCAGGATGCAGAGGTTGAGCAGATGCAGATCTGCTTCCTGGAGAACACCTCAGCCTAGACTGCGGGCTTCTCGCAGCCCACTCCCACCGCAAGGTGGGAACGTGGCCTTCCGTCCACACCGGCCTTGTGGCAAACCAGTGAACCTTTTCAGCTTTCAGAAGACAAGGCCAAACCCAGCCCTCAGAATCCCACCGCACCAAATCCTTCTCCTACAGCTTAAAAATCTATGTCTCCTTTATCAGTCACAGCATAACACAGCCAACGCCCAGGCTCTTGTCAGAGAGCCCTCTTTTCCCGGGAGGGGCAGGACTTGGAAGTTCCCAAAGCACAGGCTCCACAGAGGGACGACAAATGACTGACCACAGAGGGGACAGAGAGCACTGCCCCACATCAAACGCCGACCAGAGGATCAGCGCCACTCTGGCATGTCACTGTCCTCCACATCGATGAGAATGTGATGAGCTCGCAACTCCTGCCAGCCCTGGGTCAAAGCTGTGACGTGTGGCCTCCTGTGGCCAGCGTGTTGAGGGGGCGCAGAGTCACTTCCCTCAGCTCAGCAGGGCACTTGGAGCCCAAGCGAGGAGAGAAGTAAGAATGAGGTCCTGACATGATAAATTAGTGCGACAAATTGTGAGTCAACAAAAGGGATCCCGACATCCTGAAACTCACCCCGGGCAGGCGGGCAGTGTTCTTGGTATTACAGCAAGCACGGCGGCAAAGAACCCTTCTTTCCTGCCACGTTCCCTGGTCTTCTGGGTTTCAAAGCAATCAAGTCCTATGATGATAAATAAAGTCCCCGGCTGCTGCTATGCCCGCGGTACATACTCGCTGATTAAGAAGCCTCATTATTACCATCATCTTTTCCTCAACCCAAATATCCAGTGAAAGCGGGTCATCTTAATATAAGGTTTGCTATTAAAATCATGTCCAATCACATCCGCAGCCTTGGCTCAGCCACAAAGAGGTCACTTTCTCTTCTGCCCTGCAGTGGCTTTAACTCCCCAGGGGGGTGGTGTCCGGGCCCGTGGACAAGCCAGGCTTCCTTCTCAGCTCACGAGAGGGACTTCTTCCTGCGGATCTTGGGTTTCTTCACAGGTCGCAGATAGGGGTTATCAATGATGCTCTCTTCCCCGTTGCGGCTTCCCGACAAGGCGGGCTTCTGCTGCAGGACAGAAGTGTTCTCCTTCTCGGCTCCAGAATCGTCGGTACTAATTTGAAGAGTGAGGTTCTGTGTGTCTGTCTGCTCGTCCTGCTCCGAGGAATCCGTCTCTTCCATTTGTTGCATCTCCAGCTCAGATGGAAGAAGAGCTGTCAGGTAGGGGATGCTGAAAGGTCTGGCAGCAATCAATGGAAACGTGCTGACATCATGTTTGAAAAGACTCTGGGTCTCTCCTGTCTTGGCCATGAAACAGGTGAGTGCCCGCCCCGCATCGCGCCTCTGGGATGCAGCCTTCTCCCGCAGGCCCTGGTAGTCCGACACGGGCTCTCGGAAAGTCGGAGTTCTGATGTAGGTGTGGGGATCGGGGAACTCAGGAAAATGGCTGGGGACGTGTGGCGGGCGGGGTCGGTTCTGCCCTGCAGTGAGGGCCTTGGGGGTCACTGTCTCATTGGTCACTGGAGGAGCAGCGATGACCATCCTCTGAAACCGTTTTGCATAAGCTGGGAGAGTGTCCGCATTGAAACCCATCTCAACAAGTGTGACCACGACATCAGACAGTGCGGGCTGAGTCCTGCCTGTGTGCTCACAGTGAGACTTGGCACTCCTCCCAATTTCTGAAATGTAGCTCTGCAGCATCTCTGTCAATGTTTCCACGGATGTTTTTTCCGCGCGCTCAAACCCTGCCTCTGTGAGCAAGGAGCTCACAACCACTTGCAGTGTTCTCCTCCGGGCCAGATGGTAGTTATCAGCAGGGTTAGGAGACTGTTTACTTCCTGATCTCGTTCCGGAGCCGCTAGCCCCGGCCACGGCCGCCGCGTCGGCCATCTTGCTGTGGCGTGGCGTGACAGCCCTTCTCTTAGAAGAACTAGGTGATGCGCCTAGAGAGCTCCGAGTCCTTGGGAGGCCAGTAGTTAGATACATGATCTACTCTGATAGTTCACCCTTTAATCTTGTTTTCATTAAAATTGTCAATGGCCAGAATTGTGCTTCTCTGGTCTTCATAGCAGAGGAAACAATCCTTTGGACTTCCCGGTCATCTTGTCCCACACGAGATTAATGTTAACAATCTCCCCATACTGTGAGAAAAACACAGATGATGTCACTTTTAGTAAATTCATAAGGAAGCCCTCCCAGGAAGATCCAGGCGCTGTCCTTGTACTCGGAGTGCCAGGACACCTTCTCCAGCACCCCAAGCTGGACCTCTCGCTCATTCAGCTCGCTGCTCAGCTTCACCTTAAAGGGTTCACCTTAGCAGGTTCCCGGTCGTCCCAACTGCTCAGCTTCCAGAGGAGGCTGCCTTCTCTCCAGTCTTATATACGGTTCTTGGATCACACGTAACCAATCACCTATGAGCATGCAAGATTATCCGATTAATGGTGGGATTAGTAGGATCAGCCAATAAGCTTCTCATGAATCCAATCTGCAGTGGATTTTGCCCCAGGGCCCCCAGGTGGGGGGTCTTTTCCCCATTGTAAGAACATCCCACAACTGGCTCATGGTGGCTCATGCCTGCAATCCTAGCACTCTGGGAGGCCGAGGCCCGGTGGATTGCTTGAGGTCAGGAGTCTGAAACCAGCCTGAGCCAAGAGCAAGACCCTGTCTCTACTCTAAATAGAAAGAAATTAATTGGCTAATTTTTTCTATGTTATTTGGCCAGGCATGGTGGCGAATGCTTGTAGTCCTAGCTACTCAGGAAGCTGAGGCAGAGGGATTGCTTGAGCCCAGGACATTGAGGTTGCTGTGAGCTAGGCTCATGCCACAGCACTCAGTCTTGCTGTGTTGCCCAGGCTAGGTTGTCTCAAAAAAACCCACAACTACTTCTGGGGTGTTGAGTGCTGGGCATAGCTCCTGCAAAACATAGCCACAATAACATACTGTCAAATCCCTGCATGACCTAAGCCTACTAAGGTGACTTTTCAATGATCAGGAATGTTTGGAAGGGGGAACCATGTTCCTTTGATCATTCAAGGCGGACAGAATGTGCTCAACTAAGGGCCCTTGAGTCAGGACTTTGATCCACCTTGAGTGGGACGAGGCTGTCTGGCTTAAACACTGAATTCGTGGCCCCTGCTGCTCTTCTCGATAAGCACTTTGTGCCCTCCTTTGGGGAGAGGGAAGTGGGGAACAGAGGGTTGCAGAGCTGCTTGGCCTCAGGAGGGCAGGGCAGGTGACTCAAAGTTCTGGTGGCAGAACTCTAGGCAGCCCATGCTCCTAGGTCTGTAGGTTCTGGACTCGTCCAATGGCTCTGCCCTTTTTCTGAGCTGATCGTGTGATCTTAGACTTAAGACAGGAACGTCTTTGCCGTGGGACTCTTACCTTTCAAAACCTTAGACCTACTTTTACCATCAGTACAGGCCAGGCAGTATGTGGCCGGCCGGGCAGGTGCTGCAGGCTGGGGAGCTGGTCTTCCGCTCTCAGGAGGGGGCGAGGGCCAGCCCGCACTGGCAGAGACGCCCCCCCCCAATAACTACTGAATGTCCACCACCTGCGAAGGGAGTGGGCAGCCCGTCTCCTGACTGCTTAAAGATAAATGGCATCCTGGAACTGAGAAGGGTTGGCCCCATTCCCTACAGAGAATAAATTTGATTTTCTAAAAAAACCGTTAGCCCTTAGTGGCCTTCCCTTGACACTCATCCCTCGTAGATCTTAGAAAACATCCCACCCATGCCAGCTTATGTCTTGGTCTTAATTCCATGTTTACTTTGCCCTGACCTATAATCACATCAGATGTGATGCAGGCCACACTCATGGAGATCGTACCTGCCCCCTAATTCTTCTCTCCTGGCAACAGAACAAAGCTGTTGCCTGAAGGAAGTGGTGTCTAATGTTTACATGGAACTTCTCAGACGTATAAGACCTTAGGGAATTGGTGAAGACCTTGAATTGTTCAGATGTCCCTGAGCTATGGGGATGGGGCTCTTTCTGTACTGAGTGTCACAGGATGTTGCCAAGGAGAATAGAGCAAGGGACATGCTATATTGACTGGGTTGTTACAGGTTCACTTGTTGGATAGGTTATCAGATGAGAGTCACCTGGGCTTTGTCTCACTTGTGAGCCCACCACAGTAACTCAGGGAAAGAAAGCCAGGTTCTCGTCATCTCTTTTCTCTCCTCCCAAACCTTGGTGCCTAACCTGAAGTGTCCGGGTCAAGTCTGGCCTTGCACCCTCCGAAGTCGGAGGGATGCAGCCAGGGCTGTCTTGTGTCACCCCATGTGCCCAACATGCCTGCCACCTCTCTTGGGAGTCCCCTTACCATATGTTAAAGGCTTCCTGCATTTGAGGAGAGTTCCCTGCTCTGGGACTCCTGCCCGGCCACTTCCCACCTCACCTTGAACAGGAGGGCGTGTGTGTGTGTGTGTGTCGGGGGCTGGCCTGCCCAGGTGTTATGGCTTCTGCTCTCAGACATCTGTGTGCTCCTTGTCAGCAGTGTTGCCACCTTGTTTGAGGGCAAGGAAAGGACGATGCCAGAGTCACCGGGTAACAGGAGGCGTTTCTAGAGTGTAGCATGCAGGCACTGGGGAGAGGCTGCATGCAGCCGTCTGCTTCTGACCTGTCTCCAGATGAAACCTCTGGGACAGTCTTGGCCTTGGAGCCACCTCGTCTGAACTGAGTCTGGGGCGTGTGTCCCAGGACACAGCGTAGTGGGGAGAGGCAGAGTCCTGGTGGGGCCCTGGTGTCCAGCAGGCTGTCTCCTGCCACATAACAGCAGGAAACCCAGCACAGCAAGTACTGAGTTATGTGCCTGGATGTGAGCTTCCGGGATCTGGTTTGAGTTCTTGGTTTTTCAAATATTTGGGGGTACAGGAAGACTAAAGAGGGCTGCAGCTAGGTGTTTCCCATCCTCAGGTCTGTTAGATTTGGTAGCTGGTGATCCTTAAGAGGAGAACTCTGGGCATTGCAGAAGTTTGTCTTGCCTGCTGGAGGAATGAGACTTTGTTCCCATCGTCGTGAGACTAGGTGGGGTTCCTAGAAGTAAAATCATCAAGGTTCCTAGTGGTAAGGCTTGGGTAAAACTGGGGGACAGAGGTTCTTATTTGTCAGTTTTATTTTGTCATTTGACCACAGCATCTGGACTCCCTCAATCCCTGGAATAAGTATTTTCCCCACATTTTTGGATGTATGTATGGGAGACAATTTTTTAAGACAAATGTTTTCCTGCTTTGGATACCTTTCTTTCCCCCTCAAAAGGAATTAGCTTTCTCCTTCAAAAGGAATTAGAACTGCTTTGTAAAGATGCTTCTTGATACTTTACTTTCGTTCCTTTCCCCCAACCATTCCAATTTCTCGCCACTCCTTCAGAAAGTATAACCCTTCTCTCCACACCCCCTCCCCATCCCTGTCCTAGGCTCCCTTCCCTTCCATCATTATCTTCATTAGCTTATGATATTTGCTGCCGAGATGTTATAACAAGGACTCATGTATATAAGCCATTTCTTGATCCATTTAAAAGGAATTGTACATTGTGTAGAAGAGAACCTGAAAAACAAGGAAAAAAGCCCTAGCCATGTATATTGTGAAACTGCTATGTCATTTTGTAAGCTGTCCGTTTGTGTATGATCCGTGCCAAAGGGTTTCTGGGGAAAGGGTTAACGGTAGGGAGGCAGGGATGGAGAAGGGGTGAGTAGGGGTGTGGGCCTGGCCCAAAACACAGACTGGCAGCTGCTCCAACCCCATCCCTCCTTAGAGATGCCACCTCCCCCACCACCCACCCCTAACTTGTGCTTTGCCTCCCCACCCTGGAGTAGTCCCTCTGGGTCACCAGCACTGTCTTGGCAGAGCCCACTCCCTACCCTAACCTGCCCACCCTCCCTACCCCCCAGCATTAGGTTGATACTGTGGGGAAGTGCTGGGGGTTGGGAGGAAGCCGAGGAATGGGGGCAGTTCCTGAGGGCATCGAAACCAAGTAGTATTATGAAGTGTAACTGTATTTGCATTTTAACCCCTGATTTCGTTAGCACATACACAATATACCCATATAACAAAAAGGCCACCCTTTTTTGGTGGCTAAACATAGCAAATCCTACTTCAGCCATCTAAGTATACAACCGGTGGCATTCAATTCAATGTTGTGCACCCATCACTGCTAACTTGTTCATTCCATGAATACCATTAACTGATTTCCCTCCCTGAGTCCCTGGTCACTTCTAGTCTCTAAATTTGCCTACTCTGGACATGTTATAAATGGATCACATTTGTCCTTTCTTTCTAGCTTATTTCACTTTGCATAATGTTCTCAGGGTTTATTGATGTCTCATGAGCAAGAACCTCATTCCTTGTGAACTGTCTAGTGGTTATTCAGGCATCCAATCTTCAAATCTCCATCCCTTGGCATAGTGATACTCAGGTGGCAATGCCACACTTTGAAACAGTACCGTGATGAACACTGGCATGTGAATGTTTGCTTGACTTCCTGTCTTCAATTCTTGTGGGTGAACCTAACAATGGAATTTCTGGGTTACATGGGAATTGTATGTCTAGGTTTGAGCCATTGCCAAACCAGGAACTGCTTATGGAGGTGGTTCAATCTAGATGACTTTCTCCTGGGGTCTCTTTGGGAGCATAAACCTGCTATCAGATCTAGGCTTGATGTGGTGGTTATGTGACTGAAATTAAGCTGTGGGGGAAGGTCATACCTGCTTCAGTCCCTGGATAATGAAGCCCACATACCCCCAACTCCCTCACCCGGATTCTGCACATGCATCCTGACCTCAAGGGCAACTCTGGACCATCAGGTAGTGCTTGAGAGTCAATGAACAGCTTAGATACCCTAAGGATCAGTCAGACTTGGGACAGTTTGCAAATAGATAGGAATGCTTACATAAAGATCTGCCCATTGGCAAAGACTGGGGAACAGGGTGAATCTCTTCAATGATGCTTGTTAGACGTCCTGCTGTGCACTAAACCAGTTGAGAAACCAAGAAGGTGCCCAGTTTCTCCAGAATTCAGAGGCTTCTGGACTCCTTGAGTTCACTGATGCCTGTCCTGGTGATTGCTGGAACCTCCCGGGCCTTGGGGGTAGAAGACCCAAGTGAGCATGGACCTTCTGTTAGTAGAAGGCTCCAAAGGGCTTGCATCTCCCCCTCAGGTGTCCTTTCCAGTGACTAGCTGCTTAGAGGGTACATCTTCCTCAACTGCAGAGGTCAGAGGGGCATGGACCTAAAGCAGTCCTTAGAGATGGAGCTCTGCCCTTGACCACTTGTCAGGGGAGACTGACAGTCTGGATCCCAGCAAGGTGGGGAGTCACCTTCAGCTTGATCCCTCTGTCTTGCCTAGTGAGAAACACGCCCGGACAGAGTTGTGAATCGCTGCAGTGTTGCTGAGCAAGATAAACTGACAGTGACCTTGAGCAGCTACTGGTAAAGAGGTGGGATGTCCCAGACGACAGAGCTGGTGGGAAACAAGCTTGCCTCCCTTAAGGTCCTTCCTGGGTTAGGAAGCTGTGTTCTCATCTCAGGACAAAGTCGCCTATGAGGATTGGCTGTGTAGAGTTAGACAGGTTCATGTGGCCTAGTGCCTCCCTCTTCGCATTGCTGGGTGTATGCCATCACCTCCCCCCACCCCCACCTCCACCCCGGAGGTGGCTTGGGTTGCAGGTCTGTTCTACATGTATTGTCCCCAGACCCCCCGCTCCCCAGTCCCCACTCTGTCAGCTCTGTCCCTAGGAGTCCACAGTGGGCGGGTCACGTCAGCAGGGATGCTCAATTCAGGGGCCCAGTTGTGGGAGCACTGAGCAGGGTCCCCCACCCAAACGGTGTGAGGAAGTGTCCAGGGAAGGCCATCTGGAGGAGAGTCCTGAATTAAAGAACGCATTTCAGGACAGATTTGGAGTTGCTCACGGGTCAGATTAAGCTGGTAAAGCATAGGCAGGGAGGTGTGTTCGAGAATGTTCTTGTGTTTCCCACCCCAGCCCCAGCCTGAGCCTGTCTCTCTGCCAGCCCCGTGCCCCTCCTCTGCACACCAGGGCACACTCCTAGTCCAGCTTGTTGGGATAATCCACGATCTATTTATATAAACACATTTTAACTTCAGATCAGGAAATTGATGTTTTTCCTAACCAATGACATGTTTTGGAGAGCTTTCTTATACTTAAATGCATGTTCCAAAGCTTTTAGAGGTTGTAGACAATTGTTGACAGAAGAACCCAACTGGTTCTTTGTTCTTCTTAGTCAAATGGTTCTTTTCTTGCCTTCTAACTTCTGTGACTTATGTCTGCTTCCACTTTGATTTGAGATGGCGCCATTCCTTCTCCTACACGTGTTAAACCCCATGGGAAGCTGAGATTATGGACCTGGGGACTGTGACTGACTGGAGTCTACCCCTCAGGCAGGCTGACATTGCTGAGGCCAAATGGGTTGTAAAAGGCTGACAGAATTCTGTGTTGGTAGGTGTCTTGCTGTGGCTCCCAAGCCCTCCAGAGGTCCCAGGCCCTCCCCTCCCCTGTGACCCACCCATGGAAGAGAGAACATGGTCCTGCAGGAGAAGGCTATTAGGCCAGAATCAGTCTGTTCCAAGTGGACAGCGCCCATGCTGTGGTGGGTTTTTGTTTTAGTTTTTTTCTTTTTATTGTTTTTATTTATTTATTTTTTATACAATACACCTGGAACGAGAAGCTGTGGTGGCTTTTAAATAATCTGAATAGACCCCTGCCCATTTAAAAACCCTTTAAAGTTCAGAGCTCTTTAATCTCATATTTTTTTCTCTGACAACCACACCACTTTAAAGTGTTGAATCTAAATGTTCAAATATAAATAAGGCAGTGAAGAACTTCCTGGTTTGAACCTCCGAGATCAGCTCAGCTTAGCTGTGCTGTGGGGGCCCAGAGCCACGCAGGCCTGAAGTCTTCCAAAAGTCACTGTCATGGGGGAAGAAGTAGAGGGATTGTTACTAGATTTAAAAAGATTAAAGTTGGCCGGGCGCGGTGGCTCACGCCTATAATCCTAGCACTCTGGGAGGCCAAGGCGGGAGGATCGCTCAAGGTCAGGAGTTGCAGACCAGCCTGAGGAAGAGTGAGATCCTGTCTCTATATAAATAGAAAGAAATTAATTGGCCAATTAAAAATATATATAGAAAAAATTAGCAGGGCATGGCTAAAATGTCAGCTACCCCAAATCAAATCGGGGCGATTGAAATGCCAGACCGGGAGCATGAAATATCAACTGAGTTCATTACTGCAAGCTTCTTGAGGAAGACTTCGGAGTGGACACCGGATGGTATTTAACAACAAATTTATTTTAGCATATTATGGGGGTACAAGTGTTAAGGTTACATATATTGCCCATGCGCCCCTCCCCCCTTGAGTAAGAGCTTCAAGCGTGTCCATCCCCGACACATTGCACATTTTACTCGTTCTGGTTGCATATACCCATCCCCACCTCCCCCGCCAAGGAATTGTGGCCATGTGGCTGTTGAAACTATATGCCTCTCAATGACTCTAACATTCAAGAGATTAAAAGAATTCAGCCCCAGAGGTTTTATACACAAAAATAGGAACAACATAACTGAATTTGACTGCATTTAAAAACAGTTCACTTCCAAATATACTGAGCAGCTAAACAGGCTTCAGTGCTGCCTGGGGTCCCCGGGATTCCAGGAGTCCCGCTCTGGGGAGCACCGGGCCCTTTTATGCTTGTGGGACCTGTCATGGCTCCTACTTGTATGACTACGCCCTTCAGAACGCCTGTTCCAGCCAGAATGTGTGTCTGAGCTTCGCCCTCTGTCCCTATCCCTGTTCTTTTCTTCTCTTGGCTCCCTCCTGCTTGAGGACTTGTGGTCACGTTTGGGTTTCTCCTCTGGCTCCCTCTCCAGGTCCTGGGCTCCAACACGCCAGGTGGTCCTGGCCTCAGGGGAGGCCAAGTAGCGCTTCCGGCCCTCCTTGGACTCCAGCAAGAACTCCGAGAGAATTCAGAAGCCACTGTGCTGCTTAGGGTCATCCTTCTCCTTTATTGCCTTGCTTCCGGGTGATGAAGAGGACGGCTGCTCTGCCTCTACTGCCCGGTCGGTCTTCTCCTTTTCTGTTTTTTGTGGGTTTGTCATCTTCAGAGCCCTCAGACAAACTCAGTGAGGGGGTACGAGCCCCACAGCCCTTCTCTCTTTATTTTTTTGCAGAGATATTATTATGAACTTTAATTATGAGCTTTTCAAAAGTCACACTTTTAATCCGCCTTTACTACATTTTCCCTCCAAGAATTCCCCCAAAGCTATAAAAAATAGAAATTTATAAATGTACATTGAGAATTATGCAGTTTTTACACAACAATGGGCAGGTCAATGTTTCAAGTTGTCTAACTCTTTCCCCGTGGCTGCCATCCAGAACTGGCAGCAGTACAACCTCTGAAAGTTCAGCAGCAGAAAAGGCAACCCTTTTCCCAATCTCGTGGCACTAGGGCCTGCAGCAGGTGGACCTCAGGGTTCTAACCAAGGGAACAGCGTGTTTATCCAGTGGTAACTTCCAGGTGTTTACAGGCATCTTTCTTCCTTCCAAGATCACAGGATATCAGCCTGCCCAGCATCTTCCTTCAAAACTTCTTTTCTGGTGTGTTGAGCACATCCATTATGAAGCCATCTTTCCCCAGGACGCAGAGGTTGAGCAGATGCAGATCTGCTTCCTGGAGAACACCTCAGCCTAGACTGCGGGCTTCTCGCAGCCCACTCCCACCGCAAGGTGGGAACGTGGCCTTCCGTCCACACCGGCCTTGCGGCAAACCAGCGAACCTTTTCAGCTTTCAGAAGACAAGGCCGAACCCAGCCCTCAGAATCCCACCGCACCAAATCCTTCTCCTACAGCTTAAAAATCTATGTCTCCTTTATCAGTCACAGCATAACACAGCCAACGCCCAGGCTCTTGTCAGAGAGCCCTCTTTTCCCGGGAGGGGCAGGACTTGGAAGTTCCCAAAGCACAGGCTCCACAGAGGGACGACAAATGACTGACCACAAAGGGGACAGAGAGCACTGTCCCACATCAAACGCCGACCAGAGGATCAGCGCCACTCTGACATGTCACTGTCCTCCACATTGATGAGAATGTGATGAGCTCGCAACTCCTGCCAGCCCTGGGTCAAAGCTGTGACGTGTGGCCTCCTGTTGCCAGCGTGTTGAGGGGGTGCAGAGTCACTTCCCTCAGCTCAGCGGGGCACGTGGAGCCCAAGCTAGGAGAGTAGTAAGAATGTGATCCTGACATGATAAATTAGTGGGACAAATTGTGAGTCAACAAAAGGGATCCCGACATCCTGAAACACACCCCGGGCAGGCAGGCAGTGTTCTTAGTGTTACAGCAAGCACGGCGGCAAAGAACCCTTCTTTCCTGCCACGTTCCCTGGTCTTCTGTGTTTCAAAGCAATCAAGTCCTATGATGATAAATGAAGTCCCCGGGTGCTGCTACGCCCACGGTACATGCTCGCTGATTAGGAAGCCTCATTATTACCATCTTTTCCTCAACCCAGGACTACAAAGTATGTGAACCACCTCCAACCCATCTACAGCGCAGTGGGACTGTTTCTTCAGATCAGATCGGCAACGTTCACAGGCATTTCATCAATCTGAGTGGAGTAGTACTGTTCTATATCTCGGAGGATGCGGATGTCGTCGTTCTTTACAAAATTGATGGCCACACCCTTTCGACCATATCGACCTGACCTCCCAATTCTGTGTATATACAACTCTCTGTTATTGGGCAGGTCGTAGTTAATGATGAGGGACACCTGCGGGACATCCAAGCCCCTGGCCCAGACGTCTGTGGAGATGAGCACTCGGCTGGCGCCGGCCCGGAACTCCTTCGCGACGCACTCGCGCTCCTTCTGCGGCATGTCTCCGTGCATCGAGCACACGGTGAAGTTGGCTTCTCTCATCTTCTCTGCCAGCCAGTCAACCTTCCTCCTGGTGTTACAGAAGATGACCGCCTGCGTGATGGTCAGTGTGTCGTAGAGATCACACAGGGTGTCAAACTTCCACTCTTCTCTTTCCACTGCCACAAAAAACTGTCTGACGCCTTCCAGAGTCAACTCATCACGTTTCAGCAGGATGCGGATTGGGTCCGTCATGAACTTGGTGGTCATTTCCAGGATTTCCTGGGGCAGCGTGGCACTGATAAGGACCACCTGTGTGGCCGGAGGCAGGTACCTGTACACGTCATAAATCTGGTCTTTGAAGCCTTTATTCAACATTTCGTCAGCCTCATCCAAAACCAACATCTTGATAGCTCGTGTCCTTAAACTTCCTCTACGAATCATATCGAAGACGCGCCCTGGTGTGCCTGAGACGACGTGCTGTCCGTAATCCAGCCTCCTGATGTCCTCGCCCACATTGGTGCCCCCGATGCAGGCATGGCACTGGACGTTCATGTAGTCGCCGAGAGCAAGCAGGCCCTTCTGGATCTGCACGGCCAGCTCTCTCGTGGGGGCCAAGATCAGAGCCTGGGCTTCACGAACCTGAGTATCCAAGCACTGAAGGACTGAAATAGTGAAGGTGGCTGTTTTACCTGTGCCAGACTGAGACTGTGCGATGACGTCTCTCCCTTTAATTATCTGCTTGGTAGCTCGCTGTTGGATGGCTGAAGGGTTTTCAAACCCGTAGGCGTAGATGCCGCGCAGCAGGTCCTCCCGCAGGCCCATAGTGTCGAACGTGGGGGTCACGTCCACCTCCTCGCTGGTCTTGAATTCCACTGTGCTCATGTCTGCCTCTTTGAGCAGCCGCTTCCGCGCCGAGCCCGAGGTCGCCATCCTGACAAAACACAGATGATGTCGCCTTCAGTCAATTCTTAAGGAAGCCCTCCCAGGAAGATCCAGGCGCTGTCCTTGTACTCTGAGTGCCAGGACACCTTATCTGGCACCCCAAGCTGGACCTCTCGCTCATTCAGCTCGCTGATCAGCTTCACCTTAAAGGGTTCACCTTAGCAGGTTCCCGGTCGTCCCAACTGCTCAGCTTCCAGAGGAGGCTGCCTTCTCTCCAGTCTTATATACGGTTCTTGGATCACACGTAACCAATCACCTATGAGCATGCAAGATTATCCGATTAATGGTGGGATTAGTAGGATCAGCCAATAAGCTTCTCATGAATCCAATCTGCAGTGGATTTGGCGTCAGGGCCCCCGGCAGAGGCTTTTCCCTATCATTAGGATCAGCCATAAACTTCACAGGTATCCAATCAGTGGATTGTGGATTTTGCCTCAGGGCTCCCAGGTGTGGGGTCTTTTCCCCATTGTAAGAACATCCCACAACTGGCTCATGGTGGCTCATGCCTGTAATCCTAGCACTCTGGGAGGCCAAGGCCCGGTGGATTACTTGAGGTCAGGAGTTTGAAACCAGCCTGAGCCAAGAGCAAGACCCTGTCTCTACTCTAAATAGAAAGAAATTAATTGGCTAATTTTTTCTATGTTATTTGGCCAGGCATGGTGGCGCATGCCTGTAGTCCTAGCTACTCGGGAGGCTGAGGCAGAAGGATTGCTGGAGCCCAGGAGATTGAGGTTGCTGTGAGCTAGGCTCATGCCACAGCACTCAGTCTTGCTGTGTTGCCCAGGCTAGGTTGTCTCAAAAAAATCCCACAACTACTTCTGGGGTGTTGAATGAATGCTGGGCGTAGCTCCTGCAAAACATAGCCACAATAACATACTGTCAAATCCCTGCATGACCTAAGCCTACTAAGGTGACTTTTCAATGATCAGGAATGTTTGGAAGGGGGAACCGTGTTCCTTTGATCATTCAAGGCGGACAGAATGTGCTCAACTAAGGGCCCTTGAGTCAGGACTTTGATCCACCTTGAGTGGGACGAGGCTGTCTGGCTTAAACACTGAATTCGTGGCCCCTGCTGCTCTCCTCGATAAGCACTTTGTGCCCTCCTTTGGGGAGATGGAAGTGGGGAAGAGAGGGTTGCAGAGCTGCTTGCCCTCAGGAGGGCAGGGTAGGTGACTCAAAGTTGTGGTGGCAGAACTCTAGGCAGCTCATGCTCCTAGGTCTGTAGGTTCTGGACTCGTCCAATGGCTCTGCCCTTTTTCTGAGCTGATCCTGTGATCTTACACTTAAGACAGGAACGTCTTTGCCGTGGGACTCTTACCTTGCAAAACCTTAGACCTACTTTTACCATCAGTACAGGCCAGGCAGTATGTGGCCGGCCGGGCAGGTGCTGCAGGCTGGGGAGCTGGTCTTCCGCTCTCAGGAGGGGGCGAGGGCCAGCCCGCACTGGCAGAGAAGCCCCCTTCCCCCAATAGCTCCTGAATGTCCACCACCTGCGAAGTGAGTGGGCAGCCCTTCTCCTGACTGCTTAAAGATAGATGGCATCCTGGAACTGAGAAGGGTTGGCCCCATTCCCTACAGAGAATAAATTTGATTTTCTAAAAAAACCGTTAGCCCTTAGGGGCCTTCCCTTGACACTCATCCCTCCTGGATCTTAGAAAACATCCCACCCATGCCAGCTTATGTCTTGGTCTTAATTCCATGTTTACTTTGCCCTGACCTATAATCACATCAGATGTGATGCAAGCCACACCCTTGGAGATCGTACCTGCCCCCTAATTCTTCTCTCCTGGCAACAGAACAAAGCTGTTTCATGAAGGAAGTGGTGTCTAATGTTTACATGGAACTTCTCAGACGTATAAGACCTTAGGGACATTGGTGAAGACCTTGAATTGTTCAGATGTCCCTGAGCTATGGGGATGGGGCTCTTTCTGTACTGAGTGTCACAGGATGTTGCCAAGGAGAATAGAGCAAGGGACATGCTATAGTGACTGGGTTGTTACAGGTTCACTTGTTCGATAGGTTGTCAGATGAGAGTAACCTGGGCTTTGTCTCACTTGTGAGCCCACCACAGTAACTCAGGGAAAGAAAGCCAAGTTCTCGTCATCTCTTTTCTCTCCTCCCAAACCTTGGTGCCTAACCTGAAGTGTCCGGGACAAGTCTGGCCTTGCACCCTCCGAAGTCGGAGGGATGCAGCCAGGGCTGTCTTGTGTCACCCCATGTGCCCAACATGCCTGTCACCTCTCTTGGGGGTCCCCTTACCATATGTTAAAGGCTTCCTGCATTTGCTGGAGAGTTCCCTGCTCTGGGACTCCTGCCCGGCCACTTCCCACCTCACCTTGAACAGGAGGGCATGTGTATGTGTGTCAGGGGATGGCCTGCCCAGGTGTTATGGCTTCTGCTCTCAGACATCTGTGTGCTTCTTGTCAGCAGTGTTGCCACCTTGTTTGAGG
Organism: Microcebus murinus; assembly: GCF_040939455.1. NCBI lineage: Eukaryota > Metazoa > Chordata > Mammalia > Primates > Cheirogaleidae > Microcebus > Microcebus murinus. The sequence goes on from NC_134106.1 coordinate 86,919,840, forward strand.
TCAAGGAAAGAACGATGCCAGGGTCACCGGGTAACAGGAGGCGTTTCTAGAGTGTAGCATGCAGGCACTGGGGAGAGGCTGCATGCAGCCGTCTGCTTCTGACCTGTCTCCAGATGACACCTCAGGGACAGTCTTCGCCTTGGAGCCACCTCGTCTGAACTGAGTCTGGGGCGTGTGTCCCCGGACACAGCGTAGTGAGGAGAGGCAGAGTCCTGGTGGGGCCCTGGTGTACAGCAGGCTGTCTCCTGCCACATAACAGCAGGAAACCCAGGACAGCAAGTACTGAGTTATGTGCCTGGATGTGAGCTTCCAGGGTCTGGTTTGAGTTCTTGGTTATTCAAATATTTGGGGGTACAGGAAGACTAAAGAGGGGTGGAGCTAGGTGTTTCCCAACCTCAGGTCTGTTAGATTTGGTAGTTGGTGATCCTTACGGGGAGAACTCTGGGCATTGCAGAAGTTTGTCTTGCCTGCTGGAGGAATGAGACTTTGCTCCCATTGTCGTGATACTAGGTGGGGTTCCTAGAACTAAAATCATCAAGGTTCCTAGTGGTAAGGCTTGGGTAAAACTGGGGGACAGAGGTTCTTATTTGTCAGTTTTATTTTGTCATTTGACCACAGCATCTGGACTCCCTCAATCCCTGGAATAAGTATTTTCCCCACATTGTTGGATATATGTATGGGAGACAATTTTTTAAGACAAATGTTTTCCTGCTTTGGTTACCTTTCTTTCCCCTTCAAAAGAAATTAGTTTTCTCCTTCAAAAGGAATTAGAACTGCTTTGTAAAGATGCTTCTTGATACTTTACTTTCGTTCCTTTCCCTCAACCATTCCAATTTCTCACCACTCCTTCAGAAAGGATAACCCTTCTCTCCACACCCACCCCCATCCCTGTCCTAGGCTCCCTTCCCTTCCATCATTATCTTCATTAGCTTATGATATTTGCTGCCGAGATGTTATAACAAAGACTCATGTATATAAGCCATTTCTTGATCCATTTAAAAGGAATTGTACATTGTGTAGAAGAGAACCTGAAAAACAAGGAAAAAAGCCCTAGCCATGTATATTGTGAAACTGCTATGTCATTTTGTAAGCTGTCCGTTTGTGTATGATCCGTGCCAAAGGGTTTCTGGGGAAAGGGTTAACGGTAGGGAGGCAGGGATGGTGGAGGGGTGAGTAGGGGAGTGGGCCTGGCCCAGCACACAGACTGGCAGCTGCTCCAACCCCATCCCTCCTTAGAGATGCCACCTCCCCCACCACCCACCCCTAACTTGTGCTTTGCCTTCCCACCCTGGAGTAGTCCCTGTGGGTCACCAGCACTGTCTTGACAGAGCCCACTCCCTACCCTAACCTGCCCACCCTCCCTACCCCCCAGCATTAGGTTGATACTGTGGGGAAGTGCTGGGGGTTGGGAGGAAGCCGAGGAATGGGGGCAGTTCCTGAGGGCATCGAAACCAAGTAGTATTATGAAGTGTAACTGTATTTGCATTTTAACCCCTGATTTCGTTAGCACATACACAATATACCCATATAACAAAAAGGCCACCCTTTTTTGGTGGCTAAACATAGCAAATCCTACTTCAGCCATCTAAGTATACAACCGGTGGCATTCAATTCAATGTTGTGCACCCATCACTGCTAACTTGTTCATTCCATGAATACCATTAACTGATTTCCCTCCCTGAGTCCCTGGTCACTTCTAGTCTCTACATTTGCCTACTCTGGACATGTTATAAATGGATCACATTTGTCCTTTCTTTCTAGCTTATTTCACTTTGCATAATGTTCTCAGGGTTTATTGATGTCTCATGAGCAAGAACCTCATTCCTTGTGAACTGTCTAGTGGTTATTCAGGCATCCAATCTTTATATCTTCATCCCTTGGCATAGTGATACTCAGGTGGCAATGCCACACTTTGAAACAGTACCATGATGAACACTGGCATGTGAATGTTTGCTTGACTTCCTGTCTTCAATTCTTGTGGGTGAACCTAACAGTGGAATTTCTGGGTTACATGGGAATTGTATGTCTAGGTTTGAGCCATTGCCAAACCAGGAACTGCTTATGGAGGTGGTTCAATCTAGATGACTTTCTCCTGGGGTCTCTTTGGGAGCATAAACCTGCTATCAGATCTATGCTTGATGTGGTGGTAATGGGACTGAAATTAAGCTGTGGGGGAAGGTCATACCTGCTTCAGTCCCTGGATAATGAAGCCCACATACCCCCAACTCCCTCACCCGGATTCTGCACATCCATCCTGACCTCAAGGGCAACTCTGGACCATCAGGTAGTGCTTGAGAGTCAATGAACAGCTTAGATACCCTAAGGATCAGTCAGACTTGGGACAGTTTGCAAATAGATAGGAATGCTTACATAAAGATCTGCCCATTGGCAAAGACTGGGGAACAGGGTGAATCTCTTCAATGATGCTTGTTAGACTTCCTGCTGTGCACTAAACCAGTTGAGAAACCACGAAGGTGCCCAGTTTCTCCAGAGTTCAGAGGCTTCTGGACTCCTTGAGTTCACTGATGCCTGTCCCGGTGATTGCTGGAACCTCCCGGGCCTTGGGGGTAGAAGACCCAAGTGAGCATGGACCTTCTGTTAGTAGAAGGCTTCAAAGGGCTTGCATCTCCCCCTCAGGTGTCCTTTCCAGTGACTAGCTGCTTAGAGGGTTTATCTTCCTCAACTGCAGAGGTCAGAGGGGCATGGACATAAAGCAGTCCTTATAGAGGGAGCTCTGCCTTTGACCACTTCTCAGGGGAGACTGACAGTCTGGATCCCAGCAAGGTGGGGAGTCACCTTCAGCTTGATCCTTCTCTCTTCCCTGGTGAGAAACATGCCCGGACAGAGTTGTGAATCGCTGCAGTGTTTCTGACCAAGAAAACTGACAGTGACCTTGGGCAGCTACTGGTAAAGAGGTGGGATGTCCCAGACGACAGAGCTGGTGGGAAACAAGCTTGCCTCTCTTAAGGACCTTCTTGGGTTAGGAAGCTGTGTGCTCATCTGAGGACAAAGTCGCCTATGAGGATTGGCTGTGTAGAGTCGGACAGGTTCAAGTGGCCGGGTGCCTTGCTCTTCGCATTGCTGGTTGTATGCCATCACACCCCTCCACCCCCACCTCCACCCCAAAGGTGGCTTGGGTTGCAGGTCTGTTCTACATGTATTGTCCCCAGACCCCACGCTCCCCAGTCCCCACTCTGTCAGCTCTGTCCCTAGGAGTCTGCAGTGGGCGGGTGCATGTCAGCAGGGATGCTCAATTCAGGGGCCGAGTTGGGGGAGCACTGAGCAGGGTCCCCCACCCAAACGGTGTGAGGAAATATCCAGGGAAGGCCATCTGGAGGAGAGTCCTGAATTAAAGAACGCATTTCAGGACAGATTGGGAGTTGCTCACGGGTCAGATTAGGCTGGTAAAGCACAGGCAGGGAGGTGTGTTCGAGAATGTTCCTGTGTTTTCCACCCCAGCCCCAGCCTGAGCCTGTCTCTCTGCCAGCTCCGTGCCCCTCCTCTGCACACCAGAGCTCACTCTTAGTCTAGCTTGTTGGGATAATCCACGATCTATTTATATAAACACATTTTAACTTCAGATCAAGAAATTGATGTTTTTCCTAACCAATGACATGTTTTGGAGAGCTTTCTTATAGTTAAATGCATATTCCAAAACTATTAGAGGTTGTAGCACAATTGTTGTCAAAAGAACCCAACTGGTTCTTTGTTCTTCTTAGTCCAGTGGTTCTTTTCTTGCCTTCTATCTTCTGTGACTTATGTCTGCTTCCACTTTGATTTGAGATGGCGCCATTCCTTGTCCTACACGTCTTAAACCCCAGGGGAAGCTGAGATTATGGACCTGGGGACAGTGACTGCCCTGAGTCTACCCCTGAGGCAGGCTGACATTGCTGAGGCCAAATGGGTTGTAAAAGGCTGACAGAATTCTGTGTTGGGAGGTGTCTTGCTGTGGCTCCCAAGCCCTCCAGAGGTCCCAGGCCCTCCCCACCCCTGTGACCCACCCATGGAAGAGAGAACATGGTCCTGCAGGAGAAGGCTATTAGGCCAGACTCAGTCTGTTCCAACTGGACAGCGCCCATGCTGTGGTGGTTTTTTGTTTTTGTTTTTTTTTTTTTTCTTTTTCTTTTTTTTTTTTTTTAATACAATACACATGGAAAGAGAAGCTGTGGTGGCTTTTAAATAATCTGAATAGACCCCTGCCCATTTAAAAACCCTTTAAAGTTCAGAGCTCTTTAATCTCATATTTTTTTCTCTGACAACCACACCACTTTAAAGTGTTGAATCTAAATGTTCAAATATAAATAAAGCAGTGAAGAACTTCCTGGTTTGAACCTCCGAGATCAGCTCAGCTTAACTGTGCTGTGGGGGCCTAGAGCCACGCAGGCCTGAAGCCTTCCAAAAGTCACTGTCATGGGGGAAGAAGTAGAGGGATTGTTTCTAGATTTAAAACGATTGCAGTTGGCCGGGCGCGGTGGCTCACGCCTATAATCCTAGCACTCTGGGAGGCCAAGGCGGAAGGATCGCTCAAGGTCAGGAGTTCCAGACCAGCCTGAGGAAGAGTGAGATCCCGTCTCTACTACAAATAGAAAGAAATTAATTGGCCAATTAAAAATATATAGAGAAAAAATTAGCCGGGCATGGCTAAAATGTCAGCTACCCCAAATCAAATCGGGGCGATTGAAATGCCAGACCGGGAGCATGAAATATCAAGTGATTTCATTCCTGCAAGCTTCTTGAGGAAGACTTCGGAGTGGACACCGGATGGTATTTAACAACAAATTTATTTTAGCATATTATGGGGGTACAAGTGTTAAGGTTACATATATTGCCCATGCGCCCCTCCCCGCTTGAGTAAGAGCTTCAAGCGTGTCCATCCCCACACATTGCACATTTTACTCGTTGTGGTTGCATATACCCATCCCCTCCTCCCCCGCCCAACGAATTGTGGCTATGTGGCTGTTGAAACTATATACCTCTCAATGACTCTAACATTCAAGAGATTAAAAGAATTCAGCCCCAGAGGTTTTATACATAAAAATAGGAATAACATAACTGAATTTGACTGCATTTAAAAACAGTTCACTTCTAAATCTACTGAGCAGCTGAACAGGCTTCAGTGCTGCCTGGGGTCCCCAGGATTCCAGGAGTCCCGCTCTGGGGAGCACCGGGCCCTTTTATGCTTGTGGGACCTGTCATGGCTCCTCCTTCTATGACTACACCCTTCAGAACGCCTGTTCCAGCCAGAATGTGTGTCTGAGCTTCGCCCTCTGTCCCTATCCCTGTTCTTTTCTTCTCTTGCCTCCTTCATGCTTTAGGACTTGTGGTCACGTTTGGGTTTCTCCTCTGGCTCCCTCTCCAGGTCCTGGGCTCCAACACGCCAGGTGGTCCTGGCCTCAGGGGAGGCCAAGTAGCGCTTCCAGCCCTCCTTGGACTCCAGCAAGAACTCTGAGAGAGTTCAGAATCCACTGTGCTGCTTAGGGTCATCCTTCTCCTTTATTGCCTTGCTTCCGGGTGATGAAGAGGACAGCTGCTCAGCCTCTACTGCCCGGTCGGTCTTCTCCTTTTCTTTTTTTTGTGGGTTTGTCATCTTCAGAGCCCTCAGACAAAGTCAGTGAGGGGGTACGAGCCCCACAGCCCTTCTCTTTTTCCTTTTTATTTGCAAAGATTTTATTATGAACTTTTATCATGAGCTTTTCAAAAGTCACACTTTTAATCTGCCTCTACTACTTTTTCCCTCCAAGAATTCCACCAAAGCTATACAAAATAGAAATTTATAAATATACATTGAGAATTATGCAGTTTTTACACAACAATGGCCAGGTCAATGTTTTAAGTTGTCTAACTCTTTCCCAGTGGCTGCCATCTAGAACTGGTAGCAGTACAACCTCTGAAAGTTGAGCAGCAGAAAAGGCAACCCTTTTCCCAATCCCGTGGCACTAGGGCCTGCAGCAGGTGCTGGTGTGGGGTAATGACCAGGAGTGAGGACCTGCAGAAAACATTGATTGGGATGACCGCTCCCAGAAGCGATGAGAACGGCAGGCCGGGTTCAGCCATGGCTTGAACCTGGGACTGTATTTAAACTCGCCAGGCCAAGAACTGCCAAGGGCTGAATCACACACTCTGAAGGGTTGGCACAGATTCAGTCTAATTGGGGTAATCCAGTTTGTTCATTATTGTCCCCTCTTTAGTTCCGGGCAAAGCGACAGAGTGTCCCAGAGAATAGTGATGCTAGGGGGACACATAGTCTGCTGGCAAGCTCCCAAGTTTCTCGAGTTTTCACATTCACCAAGAGAATGGACAATTATGAGATGACTATACTTAAATATGGCCCTTAGGGTTCTAACCCAGGGAACAGCGTGTTTATCCAGTGGTAACTTCCAGGTGTTTACAGGCATCTTTCTTCCTTCCAAGATCAAAGGATATCAGCCTGCCCAGCATCTTCCTTCAAAACTTCTTTTCTGGTGTGTTGAGTACATCCATTATGAAGCCATCTTTCCTCAGGACCCAGAGGTTGAGCAGATGCAGATCTGCTTCCTGGAGAACACCTCAGCCTAGACTGCGGGCTTCTCGCAGCCCACTCCCACCGCAAGGTGGGAACGTGGCCTTCCGTCCACACCGGCCTTGCGGCAAACCAGCGAACCTTTTCAGCTTTCAGAAGACAAGGCCAAACCCAGCCCTCAGAATCCCACCGCACCAAATCCTTCTCCTACAGCTTAAAAATCTATGTCTCCTTTATCAGTCACAGCATAACACAGCCAACGCCCAGGCTCTTGTCAGAGAGCCCTCTTTTGCCGGGAGGGGCAGGACTTGGAAGTTCCCAAAGCACAGGCTCCACAGAGGACGACAAATGACTGACCACAGAGGGGACAGAGAGCACTGCCCCACATCAAAGGCCGATCAGAGGCTCGGCGCCACTCTGGCATGTCACTGTCCTCCACATCGATGAGAATGTGATGAGCTGGCAACTCCTGTCAGCCCTGGGTCAAAGCTGTGACGTGTGGCCTCCTGTGGCCAGCGTGTTAAGGGGGCGCAGAGTCACTTCCATCAGCTCAGCGGGGCACTTGGAGCCCAGGCGAGGAGAGAAGTAAGAATGAGGTCCTGACATGATAAATTAGTGCGACAAATTGTGAGTCAACAAAAGGGATCCCGACATCCTGAAACTCACCCTGGGCAGGCAGGCAGTGTTCTTGGTATTACAGCAAGCACGGCGGCAAAGAACCCTTCTTTCCTGCCACGTTCCCTGGTCTTCTGGGTTTCAAAGCAATCAAGTCCTATGATAATAAATGAAGTCCCCGGTTGCTGCTACTCCCATGGTACCTGCTCGCTGATTAAGAAGCCTCATTATTACCATCTTTTCCTCAACCCAAACATCCAGTGAAAACGGGTCATCTTAATATAAGGTTTGCTATTAAAATCATGTCCAATCACATCCGCAGCCTTGGCTCAGCCACAAAGAGGTCACTCTCTCTTCTGCCCTACAGTGGCTTTAACTCCCCAGGGGGGGTGGTGTCCGGGCCTGTGGACAAGCCAGGCTTCCTTCTCAGCTCACGAGAGGGACTTCTTCCCTCGGATCTTGGGTTTCTTCACAGGTCGCAGATAGGGGTTATCAATGATGCTCTCTTCTGCGTTGCGGCTTCCCGACAAGGCGGGCTTCTGCTGCAGGACAGAAGTGTTCTCCTTCTCGGCTCCAGAATCGTCCGTACTGATATGAAGAGTGAGGTTCTCTGTGTCTGTCTGCTCGTCCTGCTCCGAGGAATCCGTCTCTTCCATTTGTTGCATCTCCAGCTCAGACGGAAGAAGAGCTGTCGGGTAGGGGATTCTGAAAGGTCTGGCAGCAATCAATGGAAATGTGCTGACATCATGTTTGAAAAGACTCTGGGTCTCTCCTGTCTTGGCCATGAAACGGGCGAGTGCCCGCTCCACGTGGCGCCTCTGGGATGCAGCCTTCTCCCGCAGGCCCTGGGAGTCCGACACAGGCTCCCGGAAAGTCGGAGTGTTGATGTAGGTGTGGGGATCGGGGAACTCAGGAAAATGGCTGGGGACGTGTGGCGGGCGGGGTCGGTTCTGCCCTGCAGTGAGGGCCTTGGGGGTCACTGGCTGATTGGTCACTGGAGGAGCAGCGATGACCATCCTCTGAGACCGTTTTGCATAAGCTGGGAGAGTGTCCGCATTGAAACCCATCTCAACAAGTGTGACCAGGACATCAGACAGTGCGGGCCGAGTCCTGCCTGTGTGCTCACAGTGAGACTCGGCACTCCTCCCAATTTCTGAAATGCAGCTCTGCAGCATCTCTGTCAATGTTTCCACGGATGCTTTTTCGGCGCTCTCAAACCCTGCCTCTGTGAGCAAGGAGCTCACAACCACTTGCAGTGTTCTCCTCCGGGCCAGATGGTAGTTATCAGCAGGGTTAGGAGACTGTTTACTTCCTGATCTCGTTCCGGAGCCGCTAGCCCCGGCCGCGGCCGCCGCGTCGGCCATCTTGCTCTGGCGTGGCGTGACAGCCCTTCTCTTAGAAGAACTGGGTGATGAGCCTACAGAGCTCCGAGTCCTTGGGAGGCCACTCGGATAGTTCGCCCTTTAATCTTTTTTTTTTTTTTTTGGTCTAAAGGGTTTTATTTGAAACAATAGTTGCACCAAGCAAGAGCTTACTTTCCCCAGTCCAAATTAAAACAGCACAATGCGGGGAAAAATGTCATTTGGTAGCACAGTTCCAATATGTGAATATCATCCTCATCATGGTTGGGGTAACTTTATTCATAAGCAGTTGTTTGTACACAAAATATTAGCCCCAAACTTGTAGTGTCACATAAAAGGAAGTGGTCTTAATTTTTCATGTGGGGCAGTATGTTCTATAAATGCCAAAAGGTGGGAGAAGGACAAACACAACCCACTCTTTAAAAAAACTAATTCAAAGTACAATTTTCTATCCCCCTTTCTCCTGTAATAAAAAGTAGTGCTGGGATGTGTCACCCAGATTTGGTTTTTATCCTGACCATTGACAAAGTATTCCCCATATGACTTGCATCATTAGGGTTTTGGATAATAGTTTGTTCACTTTGAAGAGACACGTGTCTACTCCTTCCTCCTCTTCTTGCCTTCATGCTCATGTTCCTTTGGGCGGCTGCTATCTGAAGGTCTTTTAGAGCCACCATGATGTTTGGCTTCTTCCAAAAACTTGTCCAAGCCAAAAGGATCTTCCTCAAACTGAACTGGTCCTTCTCTGCCTCTCTGCCTGGGGTCTGAACTGGAAAATTCCTTGTCGGGAACAAATCTGTTGGTCTTTATTCTGGCTTCTAGGTCATCACCATACATGTCCTTGTCCAGATTTTGACTGGGCCTATAAATACTCTGGGCCCTATCTTTACCACCTCTCCAGGCTTGATCATAAACATTGTAAATTTCATCTTCTCCACCTGCAAATCCACTGTCCATACCCTTGGATTGGTTGAAGAGCCTTTGGTCATACTGAACGTCATTAGAAGTCCAACGATTGGGCACACCAAGAGCAATGACTTCACTGATATCCCGATTTTCATTTCTCTGAAGTTTCGACCTCTTATCAGGAGCGGCCCTAGAAAGATTCCGGTCATGCTGTCTTCCTTTTCGCCTATCATGCCGGATTTCATCCCTCTCACGTGCCTCCCCATCATCTTTTTCCACATGGGTTTTGATCCCAGCTCTCCTCTCCCTGGCTTTCTGGGCCATTTCTCTAAGTTTCTCTTCATGTTTCTCCTTTTCGTTCTGAGCCATTTTTCTCTCTACTTGGGCACGCATTTCCACAGCTTCACGGGCCTTCCGATCAGCAATGTAGAGAGCTTCAGCCAGTTTGGCAAAATTTTCATTTATGTGCACTGTCTGTAGCCCTCTTCCATCAGCAGCCAGACGTTTATCTAATGGAATTGTATAACCCTTTGCATTTTTCCAGTTAGAAATACAAGGAGGAATCTTCCACTCTTGTTGTTCCTTTACAGTCATCTTTCGGCTAGGAGAATGCATGACAGGTGCAGGAGGAGAGGGTGGTCCCCGGGGGATTTTCTTATTGATCTTGAACCTTGGAGGCTCCATTGGATCTTTCTGCATTTCTACCATGCGAATAACCCTTTGTTTAGCTCCAGAGTTGAAAGCCACTCCTTGCTGCGATGGTGTGTATCGGATATACTGAGCAGGAGCCAGTTTGTCAGCTGCTCGAACTGGCATGGCTGCGGCAACCTTCTGCGATACGGATTTTTCTAAGGCTACCCTTGTTTTTTCTGTTATCTCTTTAATAGCTTCTTCATCGGGTCTTTGCAGGTCTGCATCATCTGCATTCATAACCTCCTTTGGAACCAGGTCACTGTATTTGCTATAAATGATCTTGTCTTTTGACTGTCCTTGTCGAGCAATTGCATCATACTTAATTTTTCCTTCAGGATCCACCTGAATGGCCAGTGCATTCGACATTTTTTTCTTTCGTCCCATGTCCAGTGGATACTGGGCCACATGGATCTCTGGAAAAGCACCTCCATCTCCCAAATCCTCTAATGACCGAGGTATCCAGCCTTTCCGATAGCCGTATGGGGGAGGTTCTCTTCGGGAGGATACCAGTGAGGTCTGGGGTGACCTCTGAGATCTTGCCTCCTCTTCAGCCTCAAGCTAGTCCTGAGATAGCTGAGTAGGTGCAGGTAAAAAGCTGGTGAGCGCCATCTTCCGCCCCATACTGTGAGATGATGTCACCTTCAGTCAATTCTTAAGGAAGCCCTCCCAGGAAGATCCAGGCGCTGTCCTTGTACGCAGAGTGCCAGGACACCTTCTCCGGCAACCAGAGCTGGACCTCTCGCTCATTCAGCTCGCTGATCAGCTTCACCTTAAAGGGTCCACCTTAGCAGGTTCCCGGTCGTCCCAACTGCTCAGCTTCCAGAGGAGGCTGCCTTCTCTCCAGTCTTATATACGGTTCTTGGATCACACGTAGCCAATCACCTATGAGCATGCAAGATTATCCGATTAATGGTGGGATTAGTAGGATCAGCCAATAAGCTTCTCATGTATCCAATCTGCAGTGGATTTTGCCTCAGGGCCCCCAGGCGGGGGCTTTTCCCTATCATTAGGATCAGCCATAAACTTCACAGGTATCCAATCAGTGGATTGTGGATTTTGCCTCAGGGCTCCCAGGTGTGGGGGCTTTTCCCTATCGTAAGAACATCCCACAACTGGACGGTCGTGGTGGCTCATGCCTGTAATCCTAGCACTCTGGGAGGCCGAGGCCCGGTGGATTACTTGAGGTCAGGAGTCTGAAACCAGAGCAAGACCCTGTCTCTACTCTAAATAGAAAGAAATTAATTGGCTAATTTTTTCTATGTTATTTGACCAGGCATGGTGGCGCATGCCTGTAGTCCTAGCTACTCAGGAGGCTGAGGCAGAAGGATTGCTTGAGCCCAGGAAATTGAGGTTGCTGTGAGCTAGGCTCATGCCAGAGCACTCAGTCTTGCTGTGTTGCCCAGGCTAGGTTGTCTCAAAAAAATCCCACAACTACTTCTGGGGTGTTGAGTGCTGGGGATAGCTCCTGCAAAACATAGCCACAATAACATACTGTCAAATCCCTGCATGACCTAAGCCTACTAAGGTGACTTTTCAATGATCAGGAATGTTTGGAAGGGGGAACCATGTTCCTTTGATCATTCAAGGCGGACAGAATGTGCTCAACTAAGGGCTCTTGAGTCAGGACTTTGATCCACCTTGAGTGGGACGAGGCTGTCTGGCTTAAACACTGAATTCCTGGCCCCTGCTGCTCTCCTCCATAAGCACTTTGTGCCCTCCTTTGGGGAGATGGAAGTGGAGAAGAGAGGGTTGCAGAGCTGCTTGGCCTCAAGAGGGCAGGGCAGGTGACTCAAAGTTGTGGTGGCAGAACTCTAGGCAGCTCATGCTCCTAGATCTGTAAGTTCTGGACTCGTCCAATGGCTCTGCCCTTTTTCTGAGCTGATCGTGTGATCTTAGACTTAAGAAAGGAACATCTTTGCCGTGGGACTCTTACCTTTCAAAACCTTAGACCTACTTTTACCATCAGTACAGGCCAGGCGGTATGTGGCCGGCCGGGCAGGTGCTGCAGGCTGGGGAGCTGGTCTTCTGCTCTCAGGAGGGGCCGAGGGCCAGCCCGCACTGGCAGAGATGCCACCCCCCCCAAATAGTTCCTGAATGTCCACCTGCGAACTGAGTGGGCAGCCCTTCTCCTGACTGCTTAAAGATAGATGGCATCCTGGAACTGAGAAGGGTTGGCCCCATTCCCTACAGAGAATAAATTTGATTTTCTATAAAAACCCTTAGTGGCCTTCCCTTGACACTCATCCCTCGTAGATCTTAGAGAACATCCCACCCATGCCAGCTTATGTCTTGGTCTTAATTCCATGTTTACTTTGCCCTGACCTATAATCACATCAGATGTGATGCAGGCCACACCCATGGAGATCGTACCTGCCCCCTAATTCTTCTCTCCTGGCAACAGAACAAAGCTGTTTCATGAAGGAAGTGGTGTCTAATGTTTACATTGAACTTCTCAGACGTGTAAGACCTTAGGGACATTGGTGAAGCCTTGAATTGTTAAGATGTCCCTGAGCTATGGGGATGGGGCTCTTTCTGTACTGAGTGTCACAGGATGTTGCCAAGGAGAATAGAGCAAGGGACATGCTATAGTGACTGGGTTGTTACAGGTTCACTTGTTGGATAGGTTATCAGATGAGAGTAACCTGGGCTTTGTCTCACTTGTGAGCCCACCACAGTAACTCAGGGAAAGAAAGCCAGGTTCCCGTCAACTCTTTTCTCTCCTCCCAAACCTTGGTGCCTAACCTGAAGTGTCCGGGTCAAGTCTGGCCTTGCACCCTCCGAAGTCGGAGGGATGCAGCCAGGGCTGTCTTGTGTCACCCCATGTGCCCAACATGCCTGCCACCTCTCTTGGGAGTCCCCTTACCATATGTTAAAGGCTTCCTGCATTTGCTGGAGAGTTCCCTGCTCTGGGACTCCTGCCCGACCACTTCCCACCTCACCTTGAACAGGAGGGCGTGTGTGTGTGTGTCAGGGGATGGCCTGCCCAGGTGTTATGGCTTCTGCTCTCAGACATCTGTGTGCTCCTTGTCAGCAGTGTTGCCACCTTGTTTGAGGGCAAGGAAAGAACGATGCCAGAGTCACCGGGTAACAGGAGGCGTTTCTAGAGTGTAGCATGCAGGCACTGGGGAGAGGCTGCATGCAGCCGTCTGCTGCTGACCTGTCTCCAGATGACACCTCTGGGACAGTCTTGGCCTTGGAGCCACCTCGTCTGAACTGAGTCTGGGGCGTGTGTCCCAGGACACAGCGTAGTGGGGAGAGGCAGAGTCCTGGTGGGGCCCTGGTGTCCAGCAGGCTGTCTCCTGCCACATAACAGCAGGAAACCCAGGACAGCAAGTACTCAGTCATGTGCCTGGATGTGAGCTTCCAGGGTCTGGTTTGAGTTCTTGGTTTTTCAAATATTTGGGGGTACAGGAAGACTAAAGAGGGCTGGAGCTAGGTGTTTCCCATCCTCAGGTCTGTTACATTTGGTAGTTGGTGATCCTTAAGGGGAGAAGTCTGGGCATTGCAGAAGTTTGTCTTGCCTGCTGGAGGAATGAGACTTCGCTCCCATCGTCGTGAGACTAGGTGGGGTTCCTAGAAGTAAAATCATCAGGGTTCCTAGTGGTAAGGCTTGGGTAAAACTGGAGGACAGAGGTTCTTATTTGTCAGTTTTATTTTGTCATTTGACCACTGCATCTGGACTCCTTCATTTCCTAGAATAAGTATTTTCCCCACATTTTTGGATATATGTATGGGAGACAATTTTTAAGACAAATGTTTTCCTGCTTTGGTTACCCTTCTTTCCCCTTCAAAAGGAATTAGCTTTCTCCTTCAAAAGGAATTAGAACTGCTTTGTAAAGATGCTTCTTGATACTTTACTTTCGTTCCTTTCCCCCAACCATTCCAATTTCTCACCACTCCTTCAGAAAGGATAACCCTTCTCTCCACACCCCCTCCCCCATCCCTGTCCTAGGCTCCCTTCCCTTCCATCATTATCTTCATTAGCTTATGATATTTGCTGCCGAGATGTTATAACAAGGACTCATGTATATCAGCCATTTCTTGATCCATTTGAAAGGAATTGTACATTGTGTAGAAGAGAACCTGAAAAACAGGGAAAAAAGCCCTAGCCATGGATATTGTGAAACTGCTATGTCATTTTGTAATCTGTCCGTTTGTGTGTGATCCGTGCAAAAGGGCTTCTGGGGAAGGGGTAGCGGTAGGGAGGCAGGGATGGTGGAGGGGTGAGTAGGGGAGTGGGCTGGGCCCAGCACACAGACTGGCAGCTGCTCCAACCCCATCCCTCCTTACAGATGCCACCCCCCCACCACCCACCCCTAACTTGTGCTTTGCCTCCCCACCCTGGAGTAGTCCCTCTGGGTCACCAGCACTGTCTTGGCAGAGCCCACTCCCTATCCTAACCTGCCCACCCTCCCTACCCCCCAGCATTAGGTTGATACTGTGGGGAAGTGCTGGGGGGTGGGAGGCAGCCGAGGAATGGGGGCAGTTCCTGAGGGCATTGAAAGCAGATAGTTTTATGAAGTATGACTGTATTTGCACTTTTAACCCCTGATTGCATTAGCACATACACAATATACCCATATAACAAAAAGGCCACCCTTTTTTGGTGGCTAAACATAGCAAATCCTACTTTAGCCATCTAAGTATAAAACCGGTGGCATTCAATTCAATGTTGTGCACCCATCACTGCTAACTTGTTCATTCCATGAATACCATTAACTGATTTCCCTCCCTGAGCCCCTGGTCACTTCTAGTCTCTAAATTTGCCTACTCTGGACATGTTATAAATGGATCACATTTGTCCTTTCTGTCTAGCTTCTTTCACTTTGCATCATGTTCTCAGGGTTTATTGATGTCTCATGAGCAAGAACCTCATTCCTTGTGAGCTTTCTAGTGGTTATTCAGGCATCCAATCTTCAAATCTCCATCCCTTGGCATAGTGATACTCAGGTGGCAATGCCACACTTTGAAACAGTACCATGATGAACACTGGCATGTGAATGTTTGCTTGACTTCCTGTCTTCAATTCTTGTGGGTGAACCTAACAGTGGAATTTCTGGGTTACATGGGAATTGTATGTCTAGGTTTGAGCCATTGCCAAACCAGGAACTGCTTATGGAGGTGGTTCAATCTAGATGACGTTCTCCTGGGGTCTCTTTGGGAGCATAAACCTGCTATCAGATCTATGCTTGATGTGATGGTTATGTGACTGAAATTAAGCTTTGGGGGAAGGTCATACCTGCTTCAGTCCCTGGATAATGAAGCCCACATACCCCCAACTCCCTCACCCGGATTCTGCACATCCATCCTGACCTCAAGGGCAACTCTGGACCATCAGGTAGTGCTTGAGAGTCAATGAACAGCTTAGATACCCTAAGGATCAGTCAGACTTGGGACAGTTTGCAAATAGATAGGAATGCTTACATAAAATCTGCCCATTGGCAAAGACTGGAGAACAGGGTGAATCTCTTCAATGATGCTTGTTAGACTTCCTGCTGTGCACTAAACCAGTTGAGAAACCAAGAAGGTGCCCAGTTTCTCCAGAGTTCAGAGGCTTCTGGACTCCTTAAATCACTGATGCCTGTGCCGGTGATTGCTGGAACCTCCCGGGCCTTGGGGGTAGAAGACCCAAGTGAGCATGGACCTTCTGTTAGTAGAAGGCTCCAAAGGGCTTGCATCTCCCGCTCAGGTGTCCTTTCCAGTGACTAGCTGCTTAGAGGGTTTATCTTCCTCAACTGCAGAGGTCAGAGGGGCATGGACCTAAAGCAGTCCTTATAGATGGAGCTCTGCCCTTGACCACTTCTCAGGGGTGACTGACAGTCTGGATCCCAGCAAAGTGGGGAGTCACGTTCAGCTTGATCCCTCTGTCTTCCCTGGTGAGAAACATGCCCGGACAGAGTTGTGAATCGCTGCAGTGTTTCTGACCAAGAAAACTGACAGTGACCTTGAGCAGCTACTGGTAAAGAGGTGGGATGTCCCAGACGACAGAGCTGGTGGGAAACAAGCTTGCCTCCCTTAAGGACCTTCTTGGGTTAGGAAGCTGTGTGCTCATCTGAGGACAAAGTCGCCTATGAGGATTGGCTGTGTAGAGTTGAACAAGTTCATGTGGCCTGGTGCCTCGCTCTTCGCATTGCTGGGTGTTTGCCATCAGCCCCCCACCCCCACCTCCACCCCGGAGGTGGCTTGGGTTGCAGGTCTGTTCTACATGTATTGTCCCCAGACCCCACGCTCCCCAGTCCCCACTCTGTCAGCTCTGTCCCTAGGAGTCCGCAGTGGGCGGGTCACGTCAGCAGGGATGCTCAATTCAGGGGCCCAGTTGTGGGAGCACTGAGCAGGGTCCCCCACCCAAACGGTGTGAGGAAGTGTCCAGGGAAGGCCATCTGGAGGAGAGTCCTGAATTAAAGATCGCATTTCAGGACAGATTGGGAGTTGCTCACGGGTCAGATTAGGCTGGTAAAGCACAGGCAGGGAGGTGTGTTCGAGAATGTTCCTGTGTTTCCTACCCCAGCCCCAGCCTGAGCCTGTCTCTCTGCCAGCCCCGTGCCCCTCCTCTGCACACCAGGGCTCACTCCTAGTCGAGCTTGCTGGGATAATCCACGATCTATTTATATAAACACATTTTAACTTCAGATCAGGAAATTGATGTTTTTCCTAACCAATGACATGTTTTGGAGAGCTTTCTTATAGTTAAATGCATATTCCAAAGCTTTTAGAGGTTGTAGCACTATTGTTGACAGAAGAACCCAAATGGTTCTTTGTTCTTCTTAGTCCAATGGTTCTTTTCTTGCCTTCTATCTTCTGTGACTTATGTCTGCTTCCACTTTGATTTAAGATGGCGCCATTCCTTCCCCTACATGTCTTAAACCCCAGGGGAAGCTGAGATTATGGACCTGGGGACAGTGATTGACCCGAGCCTACCCCTGAGGCAGGCTGACATTGCTGAGGCCAAATGGGTTGTAAAAGGCTGACAGAATTCTGTGTTGGTTGGTGTCTTGCTGTTGCTCCCAAGCCCTCCAGAGGTCCCAGGCCCTCCCCTCCCCTGTAACCCACCCATGGAAGAGAGAACATGGTCCTGCAGGAGAAGGCTATTAGGCCAGAATCAGTCTGTTCCCACTGGACAGCGCCCATGCTGTGGTGGGTTTTTGTCTTTGTTTTTCTTTTCTTTTCATTTTTTTTTTTTTTATACAATACACATGGAAAGAGACGCTGTGGTGGCTTTTAAATAATCTTAATAGACCCCTGCCCATTTAAAAACCCTTTAAAGTTCAGATTTCTTTAATCTCATATTTTTTTCTCTGACAACCACACCACTTTAAAGTGTTGAATCTAAATGTTCTAATATAAATAAAGCAGTGAAGAACTTCCTGGTTTGAACCTCCCAGATCAGCTCAGCTTAGCTGTGCTGTGGGGGCCCAGAGCCACGCAGGCCTGAAGTCTTCCAAAAGTCACTGTCATGGGGGAAGAAGTGGAGGGATTGTTTCTAGATTTAAAAAGATTGCAGTTGGCTGGGCGCGGTGGCTCACGCCTATTATCCTAGCACTCTGGGAGGCCAAGGCGGGAGGATCGCTGGAGGTCAGGAGTTCCAGACCAGCCTGAGGAAGAGTGAGATCCTGTCTCTACTATAAATAGAAAGAAATTAATTGGCCAATTAAAAATATATATAGAAAAAATTAGCTGGGCATGGCTAAAATGTCAGCTACCCCTAATCAAATCGGGGTGATTAAAATGCCAGACCGGGTGCATGAAATATCAACTGATTTCATTACTGCAAGCTTCTTGAGGAAGACTTCAGAGTGGACACCGGATGGTATTTAACAACAAATTTATTTTAGCATATTATGGGGTACAAGTGTTAAGGTTACATATATTGCCCATGTGCCCCTCCCTCCTTGAGTAAGAGCTTCAAGCGTGTCAATCCCCCACACATTGCACATGTTACCCGTTCTGGTTGCATATACCCATTCCCTCCTCCCCCGCCCAACGAATTGTGGCTATGTGGCTGTTGAAACTATATGCCTCTCAATAACTCTAACATTCAAGAGATTAAAAGAATTCAGCCCCAGAGGTTTTATACACAAAAATAGGAACAACATAACTGAATTTGACTGCATTTAAAAACAGTTCACTTCCAAATCTACTGAGCAGCTGAACAGGCTTCAGTGCTGCCTGTGGTCCCCGGGGTTTGAGGAGTCCCGCTCCGGGGAGTGCCAGGCCCTTTTATGCTTGTGGGACCTGTCATGGCTCCTCCTTCTATGACTACGCCCTTCCGAACGCCTGTTCCAGCCAGATTGTGTGTCTGAGCTTTGCCCTCTGTCCCTATCCCTGTTCTTTTCTTCTCTTGCCTCCCTCCTGCTTGAGGACTTGTGGTCACGTTTGGGTTTCTCCTCTGGCTCCCTCTCCAGGTCCTGGGCTCCAACACCCCAGGTGGTCCTGGCCTCAGGGGAGGCCGAGTAGCGCTTCCAGCCCTCCTTGGACTCCAGCAAGAACTCCGAGAGAATTCAGAAGCCACTGTGCTGCTTAGGGTCATCCTTCTCCTTTATTGCCTTGCTTCCAGGTGATGAAGAGGACGGCTGCTCAGCCTCTACTGCCCGGTCGGTCTTCTCCTTTTCTGTTTTTTGTGGGTTTGTCATCTTCAGAGCCCTCAGACAAACTCAGTGAGGGGGTACGAGCCCCACAGCCCTTCTCTCTTTATTTTTTTGCAGAGATATTATTATGAACTTTAATTATGAGCTTTTCAAAAGTCACACTTTTAATGCGCCTTTACTACATTTTCCCTCCAAGAATTCCCCCAAAGCTATAAAAAATAGAAATTTATAAATGTACATTGAGAATTATGCAGTTTTTACACAACAATGGGCAGGTCAATGTTTCAAGTTGTCTAACTCTTTCCCCGTGGCTGCCATCCAGAACTGGCAGCAGTACAACCTCTGAAAGTTCAGCAGCAGAAAAGGCAACCCTTTTCCCAATCTCGTGGCACTAGGGCCTGCAGCAGGTGGACCTTAGGGTTCTAACCAAGGGAACAGCGTGTTTATCCAGTGGTAACTTCCAGGTGTTTACAGGCATCTTTCTTCCTTCCAAGATCACAGGATATCAGCCTGCCCAGCATCTTCCTTAAAAACTTCTTTTCTGGTGTGTTGAGTACATCCATTATGAAGCCATCTTTCCCCAGGACGCAGAGGTTGAGCAGATGCAGATCTGCTTCCTGGAGAACACCTCAGCCTAGACTGGGGGCTTCTCGCAGCCCACACCCACCGCAAGGTGGGAACGTGGCCTTCCGTCCACACCGGCCTTGCGGCAAATCAGCGAACCTTTTCAGCTTTCAGAAGACAAGGCCAAACCCAGCCCTCAGAATCCCACCACACCAAATCCTTCTCCTACAGCTTAAAAATCTACGTCTCCTTTATCAGTCACAGCATAACACAGCCAACGCCCAGGCTCTTGTCAGAGAGCCCTCTTTTCCCGGGAGGGGCAGCACTTGGAAGTTCCCAAAGCACAGGCTCCACAGAGGGACGACAAATGACTGACCACAGAGGGGACAGAGAGCACTGCCCCACATCAAACGCCGACCAGAGGATCAGCGCCACTCTGACATGTCACTGCCCTCCACATTGTTAAGAATGTGATGAGCTCGCAACTCCTGCCAGCCCTGGGTCAAAGCTGTGACGTGTGGCCTCCTGTGGCCAGCGTGTTGAGGGGGCGCAGAGTCACTTCCATCAGCTCAGCGGGGCACTTGGAGCCCAAGCGAGGAGAGAAGTAAGAATGAGGTCCTGACATGATAAATTAGTGCGACAAATTGTGAGTCAACAAAAGGGATCCCAACATCCTGAAACACACCCCGGGCAGGCAGGCAGTGTTCTTGGTATTACAGCAAGCACGGCGGCAAAGAACCCTTCTTTCCTGCCACGTTCCCTGGTCTTCTGGGTTTCAAAGCAATCAAGTCCTATGATGATAAATGAAGTCCCCGGCTGCTGCTTCGCCCGCGGTACATGCTCGCTGATTAAGAAGCCTCATTATTACCATGTTTCCCTCAACCCAGGACTACAAAGTATGTGAACTACCTCCAACCCATCTGCAGCGCAGTGGGACTGTTTCTTCAGAGCAGATCGGCAACGTTCACAGGCATTTCATCAATCTGAGTGGAGTAGTACTGTTCTATATCTCGGAGGATGCGGATGTCGTCCGTCTTTACAAAATTGATGGCCACACCCTTTCGACCATATCGACCTGACCTCCCAATTCTGTGTATGTACAACTCTCTGCTATTGGGCAGGTCGTAGTTAATGACGAGGGACACCTGCGGGACATCCAAGCCCCTGGCCCAGACGTCTGTGGAGATGAGCACTCGGCTGGCGCCGGCCCGGAACTCCTTCGCGATGCTCTCGCGCTCCTTCTGCGGCATGTCTCCGTGCATCGAGCACACGGTGAAGTTGGCTTCTCTCATCTTCTCTGCCAGCCAGTCAACCTTCCTCCTGGTGTTACAGAAGATGACCGCCTGCGTGATGGTCAGTGTGTCGTAGAGATCACACAGGGTGTCAAACTTCCACTCTTCTCTTTCCACTGCCACAAAAAACTGTCTGACGCCTTCCAGAGTCAACTCATCACGTTTTAGCACGATGCGGATTGGGTCCGTCATGAACTTGGTGGTCATTTCCAGGATTTCCTGGGGCAGCGTGGCACTGATAAGGACCACCTGTGTGGCCGGAGGCAGGTACCTGTACACGTCATAAATCTGGTCTTTGAAGCCTTTATTCAACATTTCGTCAGCCTCATCCAAAACCAACATCTTGATAGCTCGTGTCCTTAAACTTCCTCTACGAATCATATCGAAGATGCGCCCTGGTGTGCCTGCGACGACGTGCTGTCCGTAATCCAGCCTCCTGATGTCCTCGCCCACATTGGTGCCCCCGATGCAGGCGTGGCACTGGACGTTCATGTAGTCGCCGAGAGCAAGCAGACCCTTCTGGATCTGCACGGCCAGCTCTCGCGTGGGGGCCAAGATCAGAGCCTGGGCTTCACGAACCTGAATATCCAAGCACTGAAGGACTGAAATAGTGAAGGTGGCTGTTTTACCTGTGCCAGACTGAGACTGTGCGATGACGTCTCTCCCTTTAATTATCTGCTTGGTAGCTCGCTGTTGGATCGCTGAAGGGTTTTCAAACCCGTAGGCGTAGATGCCGCGCAGCAGGTCCTCCCGCAGGCCCATGGTGTCGAACGTGGGGGTCACGTCCACCTCCTCGCTGGTCTCGAATTCCACTGTGCTCATGTCTGCCTCTTTGAGCAGCCGCTTCCGCGCCGAGCCGGAGGTCGCCACCGTGACAAAACACAGATGATGTCGCCTTCAGTCAATTCTTAAGGAAGCCCTCCCAGGAAGATCCAGGCGCTGTCCTTATACTCGGAGTGCCAGGACACCTTCTCTGGCTCCCCAAGCTGGACCTCTTGCTCATTCAGCTCGCTGATCAGCTTCACCTTAAAGGGTTCACCTTAGCAGGTTCCCGGTCGTCCCAACTGCTCAGCTTCCAGAGGAGGCTGCCTTCTCTCCAGTCTTATATTCGGTTCTTGGATCACACGTAACCAATCACCTATGAGCATGCAAGATTATCCGATTAATGGTGGGATTAGTAGGATCAGCCAATAAGCTTCTCATGTATCCAATCTGCAGTGGATTTTGCCTCAGGGCCCCCAGGCGGGGGCTTTTCCCTATCATTAGGATCAGCCATAAACTTCACAGGTATCCAATCAGTGGATTGTGGATTTTGCCTCAGGGCTCCCAGGTGTGGGGGCTTTTCCCAAACTTAATAACATCCCACAACTGGCTCATGGTGGCTCACGCCTGTAATCCTAGCACTCTGGGAGGCCGAGGCCCGGTGGATTGCTTGAGGTCAGGAGTCTGAAACCAGCCTGAGCCAAGAGCAAGACCCTGTCTCTACTCTAAATAGAAAGAAATTAATTGGCTAATTTTTTCTATGTTATTTGGCCAGGCATGGTGGTGCATGCCTGTAGTCCTAGCTACTCGGGAGGCTGAGGCAGAAGGATTGCTTGAGCCCAGGAGATTGAGGTTGCTGTGAGCTAGGCTCATGCCACAGCACTCAGTCTTGCTGTGTTGCCCAGGCTAGGTTGTCTCAAAAAAACCCACAACTACTTCTGGGGTGTTGAGTGCTGGGGATAGCTCCTGCAAAACATAGCCACAATAACATACTGTCAAATCCCTGCATGACCTAAGCCTAGTAAGGTGAGTTTTCAATGATCAGGAATGTTTGGAAGGGGGAACCGTGTTCCTTTGATCATTCAAGGCGGACAGAATGTGCTCAACTAAGGGCCCTTGAGTCAGGACTTTGATCCACCTTGAGTGGGACGAGGCTGTCTGGCTTAAACACTGAATTCGTGGCCCCTGCTGCTCTCCTCGATAAGCACTTTGTGCCCTCCTTTGGGGAGACGGAAGTGGGGAAGAGAGGGTTGCAGAGCTGCTTGCCCTCAGGAGGGCAGGGCAGGTGACTCAAAGTTCTGGTGGCAGAACTCTAGGCAGCTCATGCTCCTAGGTCTGTAGGTTCTGGACTCGTCCAATGGCTCTGCCCTTTTTCTGAGCTGATCGTGTGATCTTAGACTTAAGACAGGAACGTCTTTGCCGTGGGACCCTTACCTTGCAAAACCTTAGACCTACTTTTACCATCAGTACAGGCCAGGCAGTATGTGGCCGGCCGGGCAGGTGCTGCAGGCTGGGGAGCTGGTCTTCCGCTCTCAGGAGGGGCCGAGGGCCAGCCCGCACTGGCAGAGATGACCCCCCCCCAAATACCTCCTGACTGTCCACCACCTGCGAAGTGAGTGGGCAGCCCTTCTCCTGACTGCTTAAAGATAGATGGCATCCTGGAACTGAGAATGGTTGGCCGCATTCCTTACAGAGAATAAATTTGATTTTCTAAAAAAAACCGTTAGCCCTTAGTGGCCTTCCCTTGACACTCATCCCTCATAGGTCTTAGGAAACATCCCACCCATGCCAGCTTATGTCTTGGTCTTAATTCCATGTTTACTTTGCCCTGACCTATAATCACATCAGATGTGATGCAAGCCACACCCATGGAGATCGTACCTGCCCACTGATTCTTCTCTCCTGGCAACAGAACAAAGCTGTTGCCTGAAGGAAGGGGTGTCTAATGTTTACATGGAACTTCTCAGACGTATAAGACCTTAGGGACATTGGTGAAACCTTGAATTGTTCAGATGTCCCTGAGCTATGGGGATGGGGCTCTTTCTGTACTGAGTGTCACAGGAAGTTGCCAAGGAGAATAGAGCAAGGGACATGCTATAGTGACTGGGTTGTTACAGGTTCACTTGTTGGATAGGTTATCAGATGAGAGTAACCTGGGCTTTGTCTCACTTGTGAGCCCACCACAGTAACTCAGGGAAAGAAAGCCAGGTTCCCGTCAACTCTTTTCTCGCCTCCCAAACCTTTGTGCCTAACCTGAAGTGTCCAGGTCAAGTCTGGCCTTGCACCCTCCGAAGTCGGAGGGATGCAGCCAGGGCTGTCTTGTGTCACCCCATGTGCCCAACATCCCTGCCACCTCTCTTGGGAGTCCCCTTACCATATGTTAAAGGCTTCCTGCATTTGCTGGAGAGTTCCCTGCTCTGGGACTCCTGCCCGGCCACTTCCCACCTCACCTTGAACAGGAGGGCGTGTGTGTGTGTGTCGGGGGCTGGCCAGCCCAGGTGTTATGGCTTCTGCTCTCAGACATCTCTGTGCTCCTTGTCAGCAGTGTTGCCACCTTGTTTGAGGGCAAGGAAAGGACGATGCCAGAGTCACCGGGTAACAGGAGGCGTTTCTAGAGTGTCGCATGCAGGCACTGGGGAGAGGCTGCATGCAGCCGTCTGCTGCTGACCTGTCTCCAGATGACACCTCTGGGACAGTCTTGGCCTTGGAGCCACCTCGTCTGAAGTGAGTCTGGGGCGTGTGTCCCAGGACACAGCGTAGTGGGGAGAGGCAGAGTCCTGGTGGGGCCCTGGTGTACAGCAGGCTGTCTCCTGCCACATAACAGCAGGAAACCCAGCACAGCAAGTACTGAGTTATGTGCCTGGATATGAGCTTCCGGGATCTGGTTTGAGTTCTTGGTTTTTCAAATATTTGGGGGTACAGGAAGACTAAAGAGGGCTGGAGCTAGGTGTTTCCCATCCTCAGGTCTGTTAGATTTGGTAGCTGGTGATCCTTAAGGGGAGAACTCTGGGCATTGCAGAAGTTTGTCTTGCCTGCTGGAGGAATGAGACTTTGTTCCCATCGTCGTGAGACTAGGTGGGGTTCCTAGAAGTAAAATCATCAGGGTTCCTAGTGGTAAGGCTTGGGTAAAACTGGGGGACAGAGGTTCTTATTTGTCAGTTTTATTTTGTCATTTGACCACAGCATTTGGACTCTCTCAATCCCTGGAATAACTATTTTCCCCACATTTTTGGATATATGTATGGGAGACAATTTTTTAAGACAAATGTTTTCCTGCTTTGGTTACCTTTCTTTCCCCTTCAAAAGGAATTAGCTTTCTCCTTCAAAAGGAATTAGAACTGCTTTGTAAAGATGCTTCTTGATATTTTTCTTTCGTTCCTTTCCCCCAACCATTCCAATATCTCACCACTCCTTCAGAAAGGATAACCCTTCTCTCCACACCCCCTCCCCCATCCCTGTCCTAGGCTCCCTTCCCTTCCATCATTATCTTCATTAGCTTATGATATTTGCTGCCGAGATGTTATAACAAGGACTCATGTATATAAGCCATTTCTTGATCCATTTAAAAGGAATTGTGCATTGTGTAGAAGAGATCCTGAAAAACGGGGAAAAAAGCCCTAGC
Source organism: Microcebus murinus (assembly GCF_040939455.1). NCBI lineage: Eukaryota > Metazoa > Chordata > Mammalia > Primates > Cheirogaleidae > Microcebus > Microcebus murinus. Next base: position 86,944,739 of record NC_134106.1, read on the forward strand.
CATGGATATTGTGAAACTGCTATGTCATTTTGTAATCTGTCCGTTTGTGTGTGATCCGTGCAAAAGGGTTTCTGGGGAAGGGGTTTAGGGTAGGGAGGCAGGGATGGTGGAGGGGTGAGTAGGGGAGTGGGCCGGGCCCAGTACACAGACTTGCAGCTACTCCAACCCAATGCCTCCTTAGAGATGCCACCTCCCCCACCACCCACCCCTAACTTGTGCTTTGCCTCCCCACCCTGGAGTAGTCCCTCTGGGTCACCAGCACTGTCTTGGCAGAGCCCACTCCCTACCCTAACCTGCCCACCCTCCCTACCCCCCAGCATTAGGTTGATACTGTGGGGAAGTGCTGGGGGTGGGAGGCAGCCGAGGAATGGGGGCAGTTCCTGAGGGCATCGAAACCAAGTAGTATTATGAAGTGTAACTGTATTTGCACTTTTTCCCCCTGATTGTATTATCACAAATGCAATATACCCATATAACAAAAAGGCCACCCTTTTTTGGTGGCTAAACATAGCAAATCCTACTTCAGCCATCTAAGTATACAACCGGTGGTATTCAATTCAATGTTGTGCACCCATCACTGCTAACTTGTTCATTCCATGAATACCATTAACTGATTTCCCTCCCTGAGCCCCTGGTCACTTCTAGTCTCTACATGTGCCTACTCTGGACATGTTATAAATGGATCACATTTCTCCATTCTGTCTAGCTTATTTCACTTTGCATAATGTTCTCAGGGTTTATTGATGTCTCATGAGCAAGAACCTCAGTCCTTGTGAGCTTTCTAGTGGTTATTCAGGCATCCAATCTTCAAATCTCCATCCCTTGTCATAGTGATACTCAGGTGGCAATGCCACACTTTGAAACAGTACCATGATGAACACTGGCATGTGAATGTTTGCTTGACTTCCTGTCTTCAATTCTTGTGGGTGAATCTAACAGTGGAATTTCTGGGTTACATGGGAAATGTATGTCTAGGTTTGAGTCATTGCCAAACCAGGAACTGCTTATGGAGGTGGTTCAATCTAGATGACTTTCTCCTGGGGTCTCTTTGGGAGCATAAACCTGCATTCAGATTTATGCTTGATGTGGTGGTTATGTGACTGAAATTAAGCTGTGAGGGAAGGTCATACCTGCTTCAGTCCCTGGATAATGAAGCCCACATACCCCCAACTCCCTCACCCGGATTCTGCACATCCATCCTGACCTCAAGGGCAACTCTGGATCATCAGGTAGTGCTTGAGAGTCAATGATCAGCTTAGATACTCAAAGGATCAGTCACACTTGGGACAGTTTGCAAATAGATAGGAACGCTTACATAAAGATCTGCCCATTGTGGGGGATGGTCATGATGGAGACTCAGACTTTTGGGGGTGAGGGGGGGAAATGGGCATTTATTGAAACCTTAAAATCTGTACCCCCATAATATGCCAAAATATAAAGAAATTAATTAAAAAAAAAAAAAAGATCTGCCCAATGGCAAAGACTGGAGAACTGGGTGAATCTCTTCAATGATGCTTGTTAGACTTCTTGCTGTGCACTAAAACAGTTGAGAAACCAAGAAGGTGCCCAGTTTCTCCAGAATTCAGAGGCTTCTGGACTCCTTGAGTTCACTGATGCCTGTCCCGGTGATTGCTGGAACCTCCCGGGCCTTGGGGGTAGAAGACCCAAGTGAGCATGGACCTTCTGTTAGTAGAAGGCTCCAAAGGGCTTGCATCTCCCGCTCAGGTGTCCTTTCCAGTGACTAGCTGCTTAGAGGGTTTATCTTCCTCAACTGCAGAGGTCAGAGGGGCATGGACCTAAAGCAATCCTTTTAGAGGGAGCTCTGCCCTTGACCACTTGTCAGGGGAGACTGACAGTCTGGATCCCAGCAAGGTGGGGAGTCACCTTCAGCTTGATCCCTCTGTCTTGCCTGGTGAGAAACACGCCCGGACAGAGTTGTGAATCTCTGCAGTGTTGCTGACCAAGATAAACTGACAGTGACCTTGGGCAGCTACTGGTAAAGAGGTGGGATGTCCCAGACGACAGATCTGGTGGGAAACAAGCTTGCCTCCCTTAAGGTCCTTCTTGGGGTAAGAAGCTGTGTGCTCATCTGAGGACAAAGTCGCCTATGAGGATTGGCTGTGTAGAGTTGGACAGGTTCATGTGGCCTAGTGCCTCCCTCTTTGCATTGCTGGGTGTATGCCATCACCCCCCCACCCCCACCTCCACCCCGGAGGTGGCTTGGGTTGCAGGTCTGTTCTACATGTATTGTCCCCAGACCCCACACTCCCCAGTCCCCACTCTGTCAGCTCTGTCCCTAGGAGTCCACAGTGGGCGGGTGCACGTCAGCAGGGATGCTCAATTCAGGGGCCCAGTTGTGGGAGCACTGAGCAGGGTCCCCCACCCCAATGGTGTGAGGAAGTGTCCAGGGAAGGCCATCTGGAGGAGAGTCCTGAATTAAAGAACGCATTTCAGGACAGATTGGGAGTTGCTCACGGGTCAGATTAGGCCGGTAAAGCACAGGCAGGGAGGTGTGTTCGAGAATGTTCCTGTGTTTCCCACCCCAGCCCCAGCCTGAGCCTGTCTCTCTGCCAGCCCCGTGCCCCTCCTCTGCACACCAGGGCACATTCCTAGTCCAGCTTGCTGGGATAATCCACGATCTATTTATATAAACACATTTTAACTTCAGATCAGGAAATTGATGTTTTTCCTAACCAATGACATGTTTTGGAGAGCTTTCTTATAGTTAAATGCATGTTCCAAAGCTTTTAGAGGTTGTAGACAATTGTTGACAGAAGAACCCAACTGGTTCTTTGTTCTTCTTAGTCCAATGGTTCTTTTCTTGCCTTCTATCTTCTGTGACTTATGTCTGCTTCCACTTTGATTTGAGATGGCGCCATTCCTTCCCCTACACGTCTTAAATCCCAGGGGAAGCTGAGATTATGGACCTGGGGACAGTGACTGACCCGAGTCTACCCCTCTGGCAGGCTGACATTGCTGTGGCCAAATGGGTTGTAGAAGGCTGACAGAATTCTGTGTTGTTAGGTGTCTTGCTGTGGCTCCCAAGCCCTCCAGAGGTCCCAGGCCCTCCCCACCCCTGTGACCCACCCATGGAAGAGAGAACATGGTCCTGCAGGAGAAGGTTATTAGGCCAGAATCAGACTGTTCCAACTGGACAGCGCCCATGCTGTGGTGGGTTTTTGTTTTTGTTTTTTTCTTTTTATTGTTTTTATTTATTTATTTATTTTTATACAATATACATGGAAAGAGAAGCTGTGGTGGCTTTTAAATAATCTGAATAGACCCCTGCCCATTTAAAAACCATATAAAGTTCAGAGCTCTTTAATCTCATATTTTTTTCTCTGACAACCACACCACTTTAAAGTGTTGAATCTAAATGTTCAAATATAAATAAGGCAGTGAAGAACTTCCTGGTTTGAACCTCTGAGATCAGCTCAGCTTAGCTGTGCTGTGGGAGCCTAGAGCCACCCAGGCCTGAAGTTTTCCAAAAGTCACTGTCATGGGGGAGGAAGTAGAGGGATTGTTTCTAGATTTAAAAAGATTAAAGTTGGCCGGGCGCGGTGGCTCACGCCTATAATCCTAGCACTCTGGGAGGCCAAGGCGGGAGGATCGCTCGAGGTCAGGAGTTCCAGACCAGCCTGAGGAAGAGTGAGATCCCGTCTCTACTATAAATAGAAATTAATTGGCCAATTAAAAATATATATAGAAAAAATTAGCAGGGCATGGCTAAAATGTCAGCTACCCCAAATCAAATCGGGGCGATTGAAATGCCAGACCGGGTGCATGAAATATCAACTGATTTCATTACTGCAAGCTTCTTGAGGAAGACTTCGGAGTGGACACCGGATGGTATTTAACAACAAATTTATTTTAGCATATTATGGGGGTACAAGTGTTAAGGTTACATATATTGCCCATGCGCCCCTCCCCCCTTGAGTAAGAGCTTCAAGCGTGTCCATCCCCCACACATTGCACATTTTACTCGTTCTGGTTGCATATACCCATCCCCTCCTCCCCCGCCAACCAATTGTGGCTATGTGGCTGTTGAAACTATAGCCCGCTCAATGACTCTAACATTCAAGAGATTAAAAGAATTCAGCCCCAGAGGTTTTATACACAAAAATAGGAACAACATAACTGAATTTGACTGCATTTATAAACAGTTCACTTCCAAATATACTAAGCAGCTGAACAGGCTTCAGTGCTGCCTGTGGTCCCCAGGATTCCCGGAGTCCAGCTCCAGGGAGCGCCGGGCCCTTTTATGCTTGTGGGACCTGTCATGGCTCCTACTTGTATGACTACGCCCTTCAGAACGCCTGTTCCAGCCAGAATGTGTGTCTGAGCTTGGCCCTCTGTCCCTATCCCTGTTCTTTTCTTCTCTTGCCTCCCTCCTGCTTGAGGACTTGTGGTCACGTTTGGGTTTCTCCTCTGGCTCCCTCTCCAGGTCCTGGGCTCCAACACGCCAGGTGGTCCTGGCCTCAGGGGAGGCCAAGTAGTGCTTCCGGCCCTCCTTGGACTCCAGCAAGAACTCCAAGATAATTCAGAAGCCACTGTGCTGCTTAGGGTCATCCTTCTCCTTTATTGCCTTGCTTCCGGGTGATAAAGAGGATGGCTGCTCAGCCTCTACTGCCCGGTCGGTCTTCTCCTTTTATTTTTTTTGTGGGTTTGTCATCTTCAGAGCCCTCAGACAAACTCAGTGAGGGGGTCCGAGCCCCACAGCCCTTCTCTCTTTATTTTTTTGCAGAGATATTATTATGAACTTTTATTATGAGCTTTTCAAAATTCACACTTTTAATCCGCCTTTACTACATTTTCCCTCCAAGAATTCCCCCAAAGTTATAAAAAATAGAAATTTATATATATACATTGAGAATTATGCAGTTTTTACACAACAATGGGCAGGTCAATGTTTCAAGTTGTCTAACTCTTTCCCAGTGGGTCCCATCCAGAACTGGCAGCAGTATAACCTCTGAAAGTTCAGCAGCAGAAAAGGCAACCCTTTTCCCAATCCCGTGGCACTAGGGCCTGCAGCAGGTGCTGGTGAGGGGTAATGACGAGGAGCGAGGACCTGCAGAAAACATTGATTGGGATGACCGCTCCCAGAAGCCATGAGAACGGCAGGCCAGGTTCAGCCATGGCTTGAACCTGGGACTGTATTTAAACTCGCCAGGCCAAGAACTGCCAAGGGCTGAATGACAAACTCCGAAGGGTTGGCACAGATTCAGTCTAATTTGGGGAATCCAGTTTTTTCATTATTGTCCCCTCTTTAGTTCCGGGCAAAGGTACAGAGTGTCCCAGAGAACAGTGATGCTAGGGGGACACAGAGCCTGCTGGCAAGCCCCCAAGTTTCTCCAGTTTTCAAATTCACCAAGAGAATGGACACTTATGAGATGACTATAATTAAATATGGACCTTAGGGTTCTAACCCATGAAACAGCATGTTTATCCAGTGGTAACTTCCAGGTATTTACAGGCATCTTCCTTCCTTCCAAGATCAAAGGATATCAGCCCCCCCAGCATCTTCCTTCAAAACTTCTTTTCTGGTGTGTTGAGTACATCCATTATGAAGCCATCTTTCCCCAGGATGCAGAGGTTGAGCAGATTCAGATCTGCTTCCTGGAGAACACCTCAGCCTAGACTGCGGGCTTCTCGCAGCCCACTCCCACCGCAAGGTGGGAACGTGGCCTTCCGTCCACACCGGCCTTGCGGCAAACCAGCGAACCTTTTCAGCTTTCAGAAGACAAGGCCAAACCCAGCCCTCAGAATCCCACCGCGCCAAATCCCTCTCCTACAGCTTAAAAATCTACGTCTCCTTTATCAGTCACAGCATAACACAGCCAACGCCCAGGCTCTTGTCAGAGAGCCCTCTTTTCCCGGGAGGGGCAGGACTTGGAAGTTCCCAAAGCACAGGCTCCACAGAGGGACGACAAATGACTGACCACAGAGGGGACAGAGAGCACTGCCCCACATCAAATGCCGACCAGAGGATCAGCGCCACTCTGACATGTCACTGTCCTCCACATTGATGAGAATGTGATGAGCTCCCAACTCCTGCCAGCCCTGGGTCAAAGCTGTGACGTGTGGCCTCCTATGGCCAGCGTGTTAAGGGGGCGCAGAGTCACTTCCATCAGCTCAGCAGGGCACGTGGAGCCCAAGCTAGGAGAGTAGTAAGAATGTGATCTTGACATGATAAATTAGTGCGACAAATTGTGAGTCAACAAAAGGGATCCCGACATCCTGAAACACACCCCGGCAGGCAGGCAGTGTTCTTAGTGTTACAGCAAGCACGGCGGCAAAGAACCCTTCTTTCCTGCTACGTTCCCTGGTCTTCTGGGTTTCAAAGCAATCAAGTCCTATGATGATAAATGAAGTCCCGGGTGCTGCTACGCCCACGGTACATGCTCGCTGATTAGGAAGCCTCATTATTACCATCTTTTCCTCAACCCAGGACTACAAAGTATGTGAACTACCTCCAACCCATCTACAGCGCAGTGGGACTGTTTCTTCAGAGCAGATCGGCAACGTTCACAGGCATTTCATCAATCTGAGTGGAGTAGTACTGTTCTATATCTCGGAGGATGCGGATGTCGTCCTTCTTTACAAAATTGATGGCCACACCCTTTCGACCATATCGACCTGACCTCCCAAGTCTGTGTATGTACAACTCTCTGCTATTGGGCAGGTCGTAATTAATGATGAGGGACACCTGCGGGACATCCAAGCCCCTGGCCCAGACGTCTGTGGAGATGAGCACTCGGCTGGCGCCGGCCCGGAACTCCTTCGCGATGCTCTCGCGCTCCTTCTGCGGCATGTCTCCGTGCATCGAGCACACGGTGAAGTTGGCTTCTCTCATCTTCTCTGCCAGCCAGTCAACCTTCCTCCTGGTGTTACAGAAGATGACCGCCTGCGTGATGGTCAGTGTGTCGTAGAGATCACACAGGGTGTCAAACTTCCACTCTTCTCTTTCCACTGCCACAAAAAACTGTCTGACGCCTTCCAGAGTCAACTCATCACGTTTTAGCAGGATGCGGATTGGGTCCGTCATGAACTTGGTGGTCATTTCCAGGATTTCCTGGGGCAGCGTGGCACTGATAAGGACCACCTGTGTGGCCGGAGGCAGGTACCTGTACACGTCATAAATCTGGTCTTTGAAACCTTTATTCAACATTTCGTCAGCCTCATCCAAAACCAACATCTTGATAGCTCGTGTCCTTAAACTTCCTCTATGAATCATATCGAAGACGCGCCCTGGTGTGCCTGCGACGACGTGCTGTCCGTAATCCAGCCTCCTGATGTCCTCACCCACATTGGAGCCCCCGATGCAGGCGTGGCACTGGACGTTCATGTAGTCGCCGAGAGCAAGCAGGCCCTTCTGGATCTGCACGGCCAGCTCTCGCGTGGGGGCCAAGATCAGAGCCTGGGTCTCACGAATCTGAGTATCCAAGCACTGAAGGACTGAAATAGTGAAGGTGGCTGTTTTACCTGTGCCAGACTGAGACTGTGCGATGACGTCTCTCCCTTTAATTATCTGCTTGGTAGCTCGCTGTTGGATCGCTGAAGGGTTTTCAAACCCGTAGGCGTAGATGCCGCGCAGCAGGTCCTCCCGCAGGCCCATGGTGTCGAACGTGGGGGTCACGTCCACCTCCTCGCTGGTCTCGAATTCCACTGTGCTCATGTCTGCCTCTTTGAGCAGCCACTTCCGCGCCGAGCCCGAGGTCGCCATCGTGACGAAACACAGATGATGTCGCCTTCAGTCAATTCTTAAGGAAGCCCTCCCAGGAAGATCCAGGCGCTGTCCTTGTACTCGGAGTGCCAGGACACCTTCTCTGGCACCCCAAGCTGGACCTCTCGCTCATTCAGCTCGCTGATCAGCTTCACCTTAAAGGGTTCACCTTAGCAGGTTCCCGGTAGTCCCAACTGCTCAGCTTCCAGAGGAGGCTGCCTTCTCTCCAGTCTTATATACGGTTCTTGGAACACAGGTAACCAATCACCTATGAGCATGCAAGATTATCCGATTAATGATGGGATTAGTAGGATCAGCCAATAAGCTTCTCATGTATCCAATCTGCAGTGGATTTTGCGTCAGGGCCCCCAGGCGGGGGCTTTTCCCTATCATTAGGATCAGCCATAAACTTCACAGGTATCCAATCAGTGGATTGTGGATTTTGCCTCAGGGCTCCCAGGTGTGGGGGCTGTTCCCCAACTTAAGAACATCCCTCAACTGGCTCATGGTGACTCATGCCTGTAATCCTAGCACTCTGGGAGGCCGAGGCCCGGTGGATTGCTTGAGGTCAGGAGTCTGAAACCAGCCTGAGCCAAGAGCAAGACCCTGTCTCTACTCTAAATAGAAAGAAATTAATTGGCTAATGTTTTCTATGTTATTTGGCCAGGCATGGTGGTGCATGCCTGTAGTCCTAGCTACTCGGGAGGCTGAGGCAGAAGGATTGCTTGAGCCCAGGAGATTGAGGTTGCTGTGAGCTAGGCTCATGCCACAGCACTCAGTCTTGCTGTGTTGCCCAGGCTAGGTTGTCTCAAAAAAACCCACAACTACTTCTGGGGTTTTGAGTGCTGGGGATAGCTCCTGCAAAACATAGCCACAATAACATACTGTCAAATCCCTGCATGACCTAAGCCTACTAAGGGGACTTTTCAATGATCAGGCATGTTTGAAAGGGGGAACCGTGTTCCTTTGATCTTTCAAGGCGGACAGAATGTGCTCAACTAAGGGCCCTTGAGTCAGGACTTTGATCCACCTTGAGTGGGACGAGGCTGTCTGGCTTAAACACTGAATTCGTGGCCCCTGCTGCTCTCCTCGATAAGCACTTTGTGCCCTCCTTTGGGGAGATGGAAGTGGGGAAGAGAGGGTTGCAGAGCTGCTTGCCCTCAGGAGGGCAGGGCAGGTGACTCAAAGTTCTGGTGGCAGAACTCTAGGCAGCTCATGCTCCTAGGTCTGTAGGTTCTGGACTCGTCCAATGGCTCTGCCCTTTTTCTGAGCTGATCGTGTGATCTTAGACTTAAGACAGGAACGTCTTTGCCGTGGGACTCTTACCTTGCAAAACCTTAGACCTACTTTTATCATCAGTACAGGCCAGGCAGTATGTGGCTGGCCGGGCAGGTGCTGCAGGCTGGGGAGCTGGTCTTCCGCTCTCAGGAGGGGGCGAGGGCCAGCCCGCACTAGCAGAGACGCCCCGCCCCCCAATAGTTCCTGACTGTCCACCACCTGCGAAGTCAGTGGGCAGCCCTTCTCCTGACTGCTTAAAGATAGATGGCATCCTGGCACTGAGAAGGGTTGGCCCCATTTCCTACAGAGAATAAATTTGATTTTCTAAAAAAACTGTTAGCCCTTAGTGGCCTTCCCTTGACACTCATCCCTCGTAGATCTTAGAAAACATCCCACCCATGCCAGCTTATGTCTTGGTCTTAATTCCATGTTTACTTTGCCCTGCCCTATAATCACAGCAGATGTGATGCAAGCCACACCCATGGAGATCGTACTTGCCCCCTGATTCTTCTCTCCTGGCAACAGAACAAAGCTGTTTCATGAAGGAAGTGGTGTCTAATGTTTACATGGAACTTCTCAGACGTATAAGACCTTAGGGACATTGGTGAAACCTTGAATTGTTAAGATGTCCCTGAGCTATGGGGATGGGGCTCTTTCTGTACTGAGTGTCACAGGAAGTTGCCAAGGAGAATAGAGCAAGGGACATGCTATAGTGACTGGGTTGTTACAGGTTCACTTGTTCGATAGGTTGTCAGATGAGAGTCACCTGGGCTTTGTCTCACTTGTGAGCCCACCACAGTAACTCAGGGAAAGAAAGCCAGGTTCTCCTCAACTCTTTTCTCTCCTCCCAAACCTTGGTGCCTAACCTGAAGTGTCCGGGTCAAGTCTGGCCTTGCACCCTCCGAAGTCGGAGGGATGCAGCCAGGGCTGTCTTGTGTCACCCCATGTGCCCAACATGCCTGCCACCTCCATGGGAGTCCCCTTACCATATGTTAAAGGCTTCCTGCATTTGAGGAGAGTTCCCTGCTCTGGGACTCCTGCCCGGCCACTTCCCACCTCACCTTGAACTGGAGGGCGTGTGTGTGTGTGTGTGTGTGTGTGTGTGTGTGTGTGTCGGGGGCTTGCCTGCCCAGGTGTTATGGCTTCTGCTCTCAGACATCTGTGTGCTCCTTGTCAGCAGTGTTGCCACCTTGTTTGAGGGCAAGGAAAGAACGATGCCAGGGTCACCGGGTAACAGGAGGCGTTTCTAGAGTGTCGCATGCAGGCACTGGGGAGCGGCTGCATGCAGCCGTCTGCTGCTGACCTGTCTCCAGATGACACCTCTGGGACAGTCTTGGCCTTGGAGCCACCTCGTCTGAACTGAGTCTGGGGCGTGTGTCCCCGGACACAGCATAGTGGGGAGAGGCAGAGTCCTGGTGGGGCCCTGGTGTACAGCAGGCTGTCTCCTGCCACATAACAGCAGGAAACCCAGCACAGCAAGTACTGAGTTATGTGCCTGGATGTGAGCTTCCCGGATCTGGTTTGAGTTCTTGGTTTTTCAAATATTTGGGGGTACAGGAAGACTAAAGAGGGCTGGAGCTAGGTGTTTCCCATCCTCAGGTCTGTTAGATTTGGTAGTTGGTGATCCTTACGGGGAGAACTCTGGGCATTGCAGAAGTTTGTCTTGCCTGCTGGAGGAAAGAGACTTCGCTCCCATCGCCGTGAGACTAGGTGGGGTTCCTAGAAGTAAAATCATCAGGGTTCCTAGTGGTAAGGCTTGGGTAAAACTGGGGGACAGAGGTTCTTATTTGTCAGTTTTATTTTGTCATTTGACCACAGCATCTGGACTCCCTCAATCCCTGGAATAAGTATTTTCCCCACATTTTTGGATATATGTATGGAAGACAATTTTTTAAGACAAATGTTTTCCTGCTTTGGTTACCTTTCTTTCCCCTTCAAAAGGAATTAGCTTTCTCCTTCAAAAGGAATTAGAACTGCTTTGTTAAGATGCTTCTTGATATTTTACTTTTGTTCCTTTCTTTCCACCATTCTAATATCTCACCACTCCTTCAGAAAGTATAACCCTTCTCTCCACACCCCCTCCCCATCCCTGTCCTAGGCTCCCTTCCCTTCCATCATTATCTTCATTAGCTTATGATATTTGCTGCCGAGATGTTATAACAAGGACTCATGTATATAAGCCATTTCTTGATCCATTTAAAAGGAATTGTACATTGTGTAGAAGAGAACCTGAAAAACAGGGAAAAAAGCCCTAGCCATGGATATTGTGAAACTGCTATGTCATTTTGTAATCTGTCCGTTTGTGTGTGATCCGTGCAAAAAGGTTTCTGGGGAAGGGGTTAACGGTAGGGAGGCAGGGATGGTGGAGGGGTGAGTAGGGGAGTGGACCGGGCCCAGCACACAGACTGGCAGCTGCTCCAACCCCATCCCTCCTTAGAGATGCCACCTCCCCCACCACCCACCCCTAACTTGTGCTTTGCCTCCCCACCCTGGAGTAGTCCCTCTGGGTCACCAGCACTGTCTTGGCAGAGCCCACTCCCTACCCTAACCTGCCCACCCTCCCTGCCCCCCAGCATTTGGTTGATACTGTAGGGAAGTGCTGGAGGGTGGGAGGCAACCGGAGAATGGGGGCAGTTCCTGAGGGCATCGAAACCAAGTAGTATTATGAAGTGTAACTGTATTTGCACTTTTCCCCCCTGATTGCATTAGCACATACACAATATACCCATATAACAAAAAGGCCACCCTTTTTTGGTGGCTAAACATAGCAAAACCTACTTCAACCATCTAAATATACAACCGGTGGCAATCAATTCAATGTTGTGCACCCATCACTGCTAACTTGTTCATTCCACGAATACCATTAACTGATTTCCCTCTCTGAGCCCCTGGTCACTTCTAGTCTCTAAATTTGCCTACTCTGGACACGTTATAAATGGATCACATTTGTCCTTTCTGTCTAGCTTATTTTACTTTGCATAATGTTCTCAAGGTTTATTGATGTCTCATGAGCAAGAACCTCATTCCTTGTGAACTGTCTAGTGGTTATTCAGGCATCCAATCTTCAAATCTCCATCCCTTGGCATAGTGATAGTCAGGTGGCAATGCCACACTTTGAAACAGTACCATGATGAACACTGGCATGTGAATGTTTGCTTGACTCCCTGGCTTCAATTCTTGTGGGTGAACCTAACAGTGGAATTTCTGGGTTACATGGGAATTGTATGTCTAGGTTTGAGCCATTGCCAAACTAGGAACTGCTTATGGAGGTGGTTCAATCTAGATGACTTTCTCCTGGGGTCTCTTTGGGAGCATAAACCTGCTATCAGATCTAGGCTTGATGTGGTGGTTATGTGACTGAAATTAAGCTGTGGGGGAAGGTCATACCTGCTTCAGTCCCTGGATAATGAAGCCCACATACCCCCAACTCCCTCACCCGGATTCTGCACATCCATCCTGACCTCAAGGGCAACTCTGGACCATCAGGTAGTGCTTGAGAGTCAATGAACAGCTTAGATACCCTAAGGATCAGTCAGACTTGGGACAGTTCGCAAATAGATAGGAATGCTTACATAAAGATCTGCCCATTGGCAAAGACTGGGGAACAGGGTGAATCTCTTCAATGATGCTTGTTAGACTTCCTGCTGTGCACTAAACCAGTTGAGAAACCAAGAAGGTGCCCAGTTTCTCCAGAGTTCAGAGGCTTCTGGACTCCTTGAGTTCACTGATGCCTGTCCCGGTGATTGCTGGAACCTCCCAGGCCTTGGGGGTAGAAGACCCAAGTGAGCATGGCCCTTCTGTTAGTAGAAGGCTCCAAAGGGCTTGCATCTCCCGCTCAGGTGTCCTTTCCAGTGACTAGCTGCTTAGAGGGTTTATCTTCCTCAACTGGAGAGGTCAGAGGGGCATGGACCTAAAGCAGTCCTTATAGATGGAGCTCTGCCCTTGACCACTTGTCAGGGGAGACTGACAGTCTGGATCCCAGCAAGGTGGGGAGTCACCTTCAGCTTGATCCCTCTGTCTTCCCTGGTGAGAAACACGCATGGACAGAGTTGTGAATCGCTGCAGTGTTTCTGACCAAGATAAACTGACAGTGATCTTGGGCAGCTACTGGTAAAGAGGTGGGATGTCCCAGACGACCGAGCTGGTGGGAAACAAGCTGGCCTCCCTTAAGGACCTTCTTGGGTTAGGAAGCTTTGTGGTCAACTGAGGACAAAGTCGCCTATGAGGATTGGCTGTGTAGAGTTGGACAGGTTCATGTGGCCCGGTGCCTCGCTCTTCGCATTGCTGGGTGTATGCCATCAACCCCCCCCCCACCTCCACCCTGGAGGTGGCTTGGGTTGCAGGTCTGTTCTACATGTATTGTCCCCAGACCCCACGCTCCCCAGTCCCACGCTGTCAGCTCTGTCCCTAGGAGTCTGCAGTGGGCGGGTGCACGTCAGCAGGGATGCTCAATTCAGGGGCCGAGTTGTGGGAGCACTGAGCAGGGTCCCCCACCCAAACGGTGTGAGGAAGTGTACAGGGAAGGCTATCTGGAGGAGAGTCCTGAATTAAAGAACGCATTTCAGGACAGATTGGGAGTTGCTCACGGGTCAGATTAAGCTGGTAAAACACAGGCAGGGAGGTTTGTTCAAGAATGTTCCTGTGTTTCCCACCCCAGCCCCAGCCTGAGCCTGTCTCTCTGCCAGCCCCGTGCCCCTCCTCTGCACACCAGGGCACACTCCTAGTCATGCTTGCTGGGATAATCCACGATCTATTTATATAAACACATTTTAACTTCAGATCAGGAAATTGATGTTTTTCCTAACCAATGACATGTTTTGGAGAGCTTTCTTATACTTAAATGCATGTTCCAAAGCTTTTAGAGGTTGTAGACAATTGTTGACAGAAGAACCCAACTGGTGCTTTGTTCTTCTTAGTCAAATGGTTCTTTTCTTGCCTTCAATCTTCTGTGACTTATGTCTGCTTCCACTTTGATTTGAGATGGCGCCATTCCTTCTCCTACACGTCTTAAACCCCAGGGGAAGCTGAGATTATGGACCTGGGGACAGTGACTGACACGAGTCTACCCCTCAGGCAGGCTGACTTTGCTGAGGCCAAATGGGTTGTAAAAGGCTGACAGAATTCTGTGTTGGGAGGTGTCTTGCTGTGGCTCCCAAGCCCTCCAGAGGTCCCAGGCCCTCCCCACCCCTGTGACCCACTCATGGAAGAGAGAACATGGTCCTGCAGGAGAAGGCTATTAGGCCAGAATCAGTCTGTTCCCACTGGACAGCGCCCATGCTGTGGTGGGTTTTTGTTTTTGTTTTTTTCTTTTTAGTGTTTTTTTTTTTTTATACAATACACATGGAAAGAGAAGCTGTGGTGGCTTTTAAATAATCTGAATAGACCCCTGCCCATTTAAAAACCCTTTAAAGTTCAGAGCTCTTTAATCTCCCCATATTTTTTTCTCTGACAACCACACCACTTTAAAGTGTTGAATCGAAATGTTCAAATATAAATAAAGCAGTGAAGAACTTCCTGGTTTGAACCTCGGAGATCAGCTCAGCTTAGCTGTGCTGTGGGGGCCCAGAGCCACGCAGGCCTGAAGTCTTCCAAAAGTCACTGTCATGGGGGAAGAAGTAGAGGGATTGTTACTAGATTTAAAAAGATTAAACTTGGCCGGGCGCGGTGGCTCACGCCTATAATCCTAGCACTCTGGGAGGCCAAGGCGGGAGGATCGCTCGAGGTCAGGAGTTCCAGACCAGCCTGAGGAAGAGTGAGATCCCATCTCTACTATAAATAGAAAGAAATTAATTGGCCAATTAAAAATATATATAGAAAAAATTAGCAGGGCATGGCTAAAATGTCACCTACCCCAAATCAAATCGGGGTGATTGAAATGCCAGACCGGGTGCATGAAATATCAACTGATTTCATTTCTGCAAGCTTCTTGAGGAAGACTTCGTAGTGGACACCGGATGGTATTTAACAACAAATTTATTTTAGCATATTATGGGGTATAAGTGTTAAGGTTACATATATTGAACATGTGCCCCTTCTCCCTTGAGTAAGAGCTTCAAGCGTGTCCATCCCCCACACATTGCACATTTTACTCGTTCTGGTTGCATATACCCATCCCCTCCTCCCCCGCCAACCAATTGTGGCTATGTGGCTGTTGAAACTATATGCCTCTCAATGACTCTAACATTCAAGAGATTAAAAGAATTCAGCCCCAGAGGTTTTATACACAAAAATAGGGACAACATAACTGAATTTGACTGCATTTAAAAACAGTTCACTGCCAAATCTACTGAGCAGCTGAACAGGCTTCAGTGCTGCCTGCGGTCCCCGGTATTCTAGGAGTCTTGCTCCGGGGAGTGCCAGGCCCTTTTATGCTTGTGGGACCTGTCATGGCTCCTCCTTCTATGACTACGCCCTTCAGAACGCCTGTTCCAGCCAGAATGTGTGTCTGAGCTTGGCCCTCTGTCCCTATCTCTGTTCTTTTCTTCTCTTGCCTCCCTCCTGCTTGAGGACTTGTGCTCACGTTTGGGTTTCTCCTCTGGCTCCCTCTCCAGGTCCTGGGCTCCAACACGCCAGGTGGTCCTGGCCTTGGGGGAGGCCGAGTAGCGCTTCCGGCCCTCCTTGGACTCCAGCAAGAACTCTGAGAGAATTCAGAAGCAACTGTGCTGCTTAGGGTCATCCTTGTCCTTTATTGCCTTGCTTCCAGGTGATGAAGAAGACAGCTGCTCAGCCTCTACTGCCCGGTCGGTCTTCTCCTTTTCTTTTCTTTTGTGGTTTGTCATCTTCAGAGCCCTCAGACAAACTCGGTGAGGGGGTACGAGCCCCACAGCCCTTCTCTTTTTCCTTTTTATTTGCAAAGATTTTATTATGAACTTTTATTATGAGCTTTTCAAAAGTCACTCTTTTAATCTGCTTCTACTACTTTTTCCCTCCAAGAATTTCCCCAAAGCTATACAAAATAGAAATTTATAAATATACATTGAGAATTATGCAGTTTTTACACAACAATGGCCATGTTTCAAGTTGTCTAACTCTTTCCCAGTGGCTGCCATCCAGAACTGGCAGCACTGCAACCTCTGAAAGTTCAGCAGCAGAAAAGGCAACCCTTTTCCCAATCTTGTGGCACTAGAGCCTGTAACAGGTGCTGGTGTGGGGCAATGACGAGGAGTGAGGACCTGCAGAAAACATTGATTGGGATGACCGCTCCCAGAAGCGATGAGAACGGCAGGCCGGGTTCAGCCATGGCTTGAACCTGGGACTGTATTTAAACTCGCCAGGCTAAGAACTGCCAAGGGCTGAATCACAAACTCCGAAGGGTTGGCACAGATTCAGTCTAATTTGGGGAATCCAGTTTGTTCATTATTGTCCCCTCTTTAGTTCCGGGCAAAGGGACAGAGTGTCCCAGAGAACAGTGATGCTAGGGGGACACAGAGCCTGCTGGCAAGCCCCCAAGTTTCTCCAGTTTTCAAATTCACCAAGAGAATGGACACTTATCAGATGACTATACTTAAATATGGACCTTAGGGTTCTAATCCAGGGAACAGCGTGTTTATCCAGTGGTAACTTCCAGGTGTTTACAGGCACCTTTCTTCCTTCCAAGATCAAAGGATATCAGCCCCCCCAGCATCTTCCTTCAAAACTTCTTTTCTGGTGTGTTGAGTACATCCATTATGAAGCCATCTTTCCCCAGGACGCAGAGGTTGAGCAGATGCAGATCTGCTTCCTGGAGAACACCTCAGCCTAGACTGCGGGCTTCTCGCAGCCCACTCCCACCGCAAGGTGGGAACGTGGCCTTCCGTCCACACTGGCCTTGCGGCAAACCAGCGAACCTTTTCAGCTTTCAGAAGACAAGGCCAAACCCAGCCCTCAGAATCCCACCGCGCCAAACCCTTCTCCTACAGCTTAAAAATCTACGTCTCCTTTATCAGTCACAGCATAACACAGCCAACGCCCAGGCTCTTGTCAGAGAGCCCTCTTTTCCCGGGAGGGGCAGGACTTGGAAGTTCCCAAAGCACAGGCTCCACAGAGGGACGACAAATGACTGACCACAGAGGGGACAGAGAGCACTGCCCCACATCAAACGCCGACCCGAGGATCAGCGCCACTCTGGCATGTCACTGTCCTCCACATTGATGAGAATGTGATGAGCTCGCAACTTCTGCCAGCCCTGGGTCAAAGCTGTGATGTGAGGCCTCCTCTTGCCAGCATGTTGAGGGGGCGCAGAGTCACTTCCCTTAGCTCAGCGGGGCACTTGGAGCCCAAGCGAGGAGAGAAGTAAGAATGAGGTCCTGACATGATTAATTAGTGAGACAAATTGTGAGTCAACAAAAGGGATCCCGACATCCTGAAACACACCCCGGGCAGGCGGGCAGTGTTCTTGGTATTACAGCAAGCACGGCGGCAAAGAACCCTTCTTTCCTGCCATGTTCACTGGTCTTCTGGGTTTCAAAGCAATCAATTTCTATGATGATAAATGAAGTCCCTGGCTGGTGCTATGCCCGAGGTACATACTCGCTGATTAAGAAGCCTCATTATTACCATCTTTTCCTCAACCCAAACATCCAGTGAAAACGGGTCATCTTAATATAAGGTTTGCTATTAAAATCATGTCCAATCACATCCCCAGCCTTGGCTCAGCCACAAAGAGGTCACTCTCTCTTCTGCCCTGCAGTGGCTTTAACTCCCCAGGGGGGTGGTGTCCGGGCCTGTGGACAAGCCAGGCTTCCTTCTCAGCTCACGAAAGGGACTTCTTCCTGCGGATCTTGGGTTTCTTCACAGGTCGCAGATAGGGGTTATCAATGATGCTCTCTTCCCCGTTGCGGCTTCCCGACAAGGCGGGCTTCTGCTGCAGGACAGAAGTGTTCTCCTTCTCGGCTCCAGAATCGTCGGTACTCATTTGAAGAGTGAGGTTCTGTGTGTCTGTCTGCTCGTCCTGCTCCGAGGAATCCGTCTCTTCCATTTGTTGCATCTCCAGCTCAGACGGAAGAAGAGCTGTCAGGTAGGGGATGCTGAAAGGTCTGGCAGCAATCAATGGAAACGTGCTGACATCATCTTTGAAAAGACTCTGGGTCTCTCCTGTCTTGGCCATGAAACGGGCGAGTGCCCAATCCACGTCGCGCCTCTGGGATGCAGCCTTCTCCCGCAGGCCCTGGTAGTCCCACACAGGCTCGTGGAAAGTCGGAGTGTTGATGTAGGTGTGGGGATCGGGGAACTCAGGAAAATGGCTGGGGACGTGTGGCGGGCGGGGTCGGTTCTGCCCTGCAGTGAGGGCCTTGGGGGTCACTGGCTGATTGGTCACCGGAGGAGCAGTGATGACCATCCTCTGAGACCGTTTTGCATAAGCTGGGAGAGTGTCCGCATTGAAACCCATCTCAACAAGTGTGACCACGACATCCGACAGTGCGGGCCGAGTCCTGCCTGTGTGCTCACAGTGAGACTTGGCACTCCTCCCAATTTCTGAAATGCAGCTCTGCAGCATGTCTGTCAATGTTTCCACGGATGTTTTTTCCGCGCGCTCAAACCCTGCCTCTGTGAGCAAGGAGCTCACAACCACTTGCAGTGTTCTCCTCCGGGCCAGATGGTAGTTATCAGCAGGGTTAGGAGACTGTTTACTTCCTGATCTCGTTCCTGAGCCGCTAGCCCCGGCCGCGGCCGCCGTGTCGGCCATCTTGCTCTGGCGTGGTGTGACAGCCCTTCTCTTAGCAGAACTGGGTGATGTGCCTAGAGAGCTCCGAGTCCTTGGGAGGCCGGTAGTTAGACACATGATCCACTCGGATAGTTCGCCCTTTAATTTTTTTTTTTTTTTTTGGTCTAAAGGGTTTTATTTGAAACAATAGTTGCACCAAGCAAGAGCTTACTTTCCCCAGTCCAAATTAAAACAGCACAATGGGGGGAAAAATGTCATTTGGTAGCACAGTTCCAATATGTGAATATCATCCTCATCGTGGTTGGGGTAACTTTATTCATAAGCAGTTGTTTGTACACAAAATATTAACCCCAAACTTGTAGTGTCACATAAAAGGAAGTGGTCTTAATTTTTCATGTGGGGCAGTATGTTCTATAAATGCCAAAAGGTGGGAGAAGAACAAACACAATCCACTCTTTAAAAAAACTAATTCAAAGTAGAATTTTCTATCCCCCTTTCTCCTGTAAGAAAAAGTAGTGCTGGGATGTGTCACCCAGATTTGGTTTTTATCCTGACCATTGACAAAGTATTCCCCATATGACTTGCATCATTAGGGTTTTGGATAATAGTTTGTTCACTTTGAAGAGACACGTGTCTACTCCTTCCTCCTCTTCTTGCCTTCATGCTCATGTTCCTTTGGGCGGCTGCTATCTGAAGGTCTTTTAGAGCCACCATGATGTTTGGCTTCTTCCAAAAACTTGTCCAAGCCAAAAGGATCTTCCTCAAACTGAACTGGTCCTTCTCTGCCTCTCTGCCTGGGGTCTGAACCGGAAAATTCCTTGTCGGGAACAAATCTGTTGGTCTTTATTCTGGCTTCTAGGTCATCACCATACATGTCCTTGTCCAGATTTTGACTGGGCCTATAAATACTCTGGGCCCTATCTTTACCACCTCTCCAGGCTTGATCATAAACATTGTAAATTTCATCTTCTCCACCTGCAAATCCACTGTCCATACCCTTGGATTGGTTGAAGAGCCTTTGGTCATACTGAACGTCATTGGAAGTCCGAGGATTGGGCACACCAAGAGCAATGACTTCACTGATATCCCGATTTTCATTTCTCTGAAGTTTCGACCTCTTATCAGGAGCGGCCCTAGAAAGATTCCGGTCATGCTGTCTTCCTTTTCGCCTATCATGCCGGATTTCATCCCTCTCACGTGCCTCCCCATCATCTTTTTCCACATGGGTTTTGATCCCAGCTCTCCTCTCCCTGGCTTTCTGGGCCATTTCTCTAAGTTTCTCTTCATGTTTCTCCTTTTCTTTCTGAGCCAGCTTTCTCTCTACTTGGGCACGCATTTCCACAGCTTCACGGGCCTTCCGATCAGCAATGTAGAGAGCTTCAGCCAGTTTGGCAAAATTTTCATTTATGTGCACTGTCTGTAGCCCTCTTCCATCAGCAGCCAGACGTTTATCTAATGGAATTGTATAACCCTTTGCATTTTTCCAGTTAGAAATACAAGGAGGAACCTTCCACTCTTGTTGTTCCTTTACAGTCATCTTTCGGCTAGGAGAATGCATGACAGGTGCAGGAGGAGAGGGTGGTCCCCGGGGGATTTTCTTATTGATCTTGAACCTTGGAGGCTCCATTGGATCTTTCTGCATTTCTACCATGCGAATAACCCTTTGTTTAGCTCCAGAGTTGAAAGCCACTCCTTGCTGAGATGGTGTGTATCGGATATACTGAGCAGGAGCCAGTTTGTCAGCTGCTCGAACTGGCATGGCTGCGGCAACCTTCTGCGATAGGGATTTTTCTAAGGCTACCCTTGTTTTTTCTGTTATCTCTTTAATAACTTCTTCATCGGGTCTTTGCAGGTGTGCATCATCTGCATTCATAACCTCCTTTGGAACCAGGTCAGTGTATTTGCTATAAATAATCTTGTCTTTTGACTGTCCTTGTCGAGCAATTGCATCATACTTAATTTTTCCTTCAGGATCCACCTGAATGGCCAGTGCATTCGACATTTTTTTCTTTCGCCCCATGTCCAGTGGATACTGGGCCACATGGATCTCTGGAAAAGCACCTCCATCTCCCAAATCCTCTAATGACCGAGGTATCCAGCCTTTCCGATAGCCGTATGGGGGAGGTTCTCTTCGGGAGGATACCAGTGAGGTCTGGCGTGACCTCTGAGATCTTGCCTTCTCTTCAGCCTCAAGCTGGTCCTGAGATAGCTGAGTAGGTGCAGGTAAAAAGCTGGTGAGCGCCATCTTCTTCCGCCCCATACTGTGAGATGATGTCGCCTTTAGTCAATTCATAAGGAAGCCCTCCCAGGAAGATCCAGGCGCTGTCCTTGTACTCGGAGTGCCAGGACACCTTCTCCGGCAACCAGAGCTGGACCTCTCACTCATTCAGCTCGCTGATCAGCTTCACCTTAAAGGGTCCACCTTAGCAGGTTCCCGGTCGTCCCAACTGCTCAGCTTCCAGAGGAGGCTGCCTTCTCTCCAGTCTTATATACGGTTCTTGGATCACACGTAGCCAATCACCTATGAGCATGCAAGATTATCGGATTAATGGTGGGATTAGTAGGATCAGCCAATAAGCTTCTCATGAATCCAATCTGCAGTGGATTTTGCCTCAGGGACCCCAGGCGGGGGCTTTTCCCTATCATTAGGATCAGCCATAAACTTCACAGGTATCCAATCAGTGGATTGTGGATTTTGCCTCAGGGCTCCCAGGTGTGGGGGCTGTTCCCCAACTTAAGAACATCCCTCAACTGGCTCATGGTGACTCATGCCTGTAATCCTAGCACTCTGGGAGGCCGAGGCCCGGTGGATTGCTTGAGGTCAGGAGTCTGAAACCAGCCTGAGCCAAGAGCAAGACCCTGTCTCTACTCTAAATAGAAAGAAATTAATTGGCTAATTTTTTCTATGTTATTTGGCCAGGCATGGTGGCAAATGCTTGTAGTCCTAGATACTCAGGAAGCTGAGGCAGAGGGATTGCTTGAGCCCAGGAGATTGAGGTTGCTGTGAGCTAGGCTCATGCCACAGCACTCAGTCTTGATGTGTTGCCCAGGCTAGGTTGTCTCAAAAAAATGCCACAACTACTTCTGGGGTGTTGTGTGCTGGGCATAGCTCCTGCAAAACACAGCCACAATAACATACTGTCAAATCCCTGCATGACCAAAGCCTACTAAGGTGACTTTTCAATGATCAGGAATGTTTGGAAGGGGGAACCATGTTCCTTGGTCATTCAAGGCAGACAGAATGTGCTCAACTAAGGGCCCTTGAGTCAGGACTTTGATCCACCTTGAGTGGGACGAGGCTGTCTGGCTTAAACCCTGAATTCGTGGCCCCTGCTGCTCTCCTGGATAAGCACTTTGTGCCCTCCTTTGGGGAGATGGAATTGGGGAAGAGAGGGTTGCAGAGCTGCTTGGCCTCAGGAGGGCAGGGCAGGTGACTCAAAGTTCTGGTGGCAGAACTCTAGGCAGCTCATGCTCCTAGGTCTGTAGGTTCTGGACTCGTCCAATGGCTCTGCCCTTTTTCTGAGCTGATCGTGTGATCTTAGACTTAAGACAGGAACGTCTTTGCCGTGGGACTCTTACCTTTCAAAACCTTAGACCTACTTTTACCATCAGTACAGGCCAGGCGGTATGTGGCCGGCCGGGCAGGTGCTGCAGGCTGGGGACCTGGTCTTCCGCTCTCAGGAGGGGGCCGAGGGCCAGCCCGCACTGGCAGAGACGCCCCCCCCCATAGCTCCTGAATGTCCACCACCTGCGAAGTGAGTGGGCAGCCCTTCTCCTGACTGCTTAAAGATAGATGGCATCCGGGAACTTAGAAGGTTTGGCCCCATTCCCTACAAAGAATAATTTTGATTTTCTATAAAAACCCTTAGTGGCCTTCCCTTGACACTCATCCCTCGTAGGTCTTAGGAAACATCCCACCCATGCCAGCTTATGTCTTGGCCTTAATTCCATGTTTACTTTGCCCTGACCTATAATCACATCAGATGTGATGCAAGCCACACCCATGGAGATCGTACCTGCCCCCTGATTCTTCTCTCCTGGCAACAGAACAAAGCTGTTTCATGAAGGAAGTGGTGTCTCATGTTTACATGGAACTTCTCAGACGTATAAGACCTTAGGGACATTGGTGAAACCTTGAATTGTTCAGATGTCCCTGAGCTATGGGGATGGGGCTCTTTCTGTACTGAGTGTCACAGCATGTTGCCAAGGAGAATAGAGCAAGGGACATGCTATAGTGACTGGGTTGTTATAGGTTCACTTGTTCGATAGGTTATTGAACCTACGCAGGCCTGAAGTTTTCCAAAAGTCACTGTCATGGGGGAAGAAGTAGAGGGATTGTTACTAGATTTCAGAAGATTAAAGTTGGCCGAGCGCGGTGGCTCACGCCTATAATCCTAGCACTCTGGGAGGCCAAGGTGGGAGGATTGCTGGAGGTCAGGAGTTCCAGACCAGCCTGAGGAAGAGTGAGATCCCGTCTCTACTATACATAGAAAGAAATTAATTGGCCAACTAAAAATATATAGAGAAAAAATTAGCCGGGCATGGTGGCGCATGTCTGTAGTCCCAGCTACTTGGGAGGCTGGGGCAGGAGGATTGCTTGAGCCCAGGAGTTTGAGGTTGCTATGAGCTAGGCTGATGCCATGGCACGCTAGCCCAGGCAACAGAGTGAGACTCTGTCTCAAAAAAAAAAAAAGACTAAAGTTTACATAGCAACTGAATGCAATGTATGAACCCTGATTGGATCATGGATGGAAAAAGGAAAAAATATATAGTCATTTTGGGGAGACATTTGGCTTGGGTCACAAGGTTGATAATGTATTATGGGGTTATTGTTTATTTTCTTAGATATGATAATGGAACCAAAATTTGGTGTGTACACAGACATGTACCTAAAGAAACTAAGCATACGTGGCAAAATGTTAATGAATGGTAAATCTCGTTAAAGGCTGTATTCGTTAGAATTTGTTATACTGCTCTTAACTGTTCTTTCATATTTGAAAATTTTCAAACTAAAAAGTTGGAGCTAAATCCATCCTTAATCATTCCACTGAAAGGTAGCCACAGTTGACATCATTTTTATGTATTTACATATATCACAGATTTATGTTTTAAATAAAATTTTTTTATATGTATACATAGTTTTGTGTCCTCTTTTGAACAATATATATTTTTTATTTAAAAATGATTGTAATGTAAAAAAATAAAATTGAATAACAATTTTGAAATCATTTCTGACTCTATATTGTATTTTCCATCATTAAATATTGATATTAATAAAAACATAACTGTTAGTCCTGCCTAACATCTATCATGTGACTATACCTTGATCTACTTCAACGTTTTAAGATTTTTTTTCTCTGTTCCCTGGGTATAGTGGAGTGGCAACATCATAGCTCATTGCAACCTCTAACTCCTGGGCTCAAATGATCCTCCTGTCTCAGCCTCCCTAGTAGCTGGGACTACAGGCGAGCACCACCACGCCTGGCTTATTTTTTCTGTTTTTTGGTGGAGACAGGGTCTTGCTGTTGCTCAGGCTGGTCTTGAATTCCTGACCTTCAGGGATCCTCCCACCTCTGCCTCCCAGAGTGCTGGGATTACAGGCAGCCCACCACTGGGCTGGCCATCATTTTCTGATTTAGTTGGCTTTCACTCTAATAAATAATTGCTATCAAGAACTTTACCTAAATCTTTGGGCTTTTTTGTTCATATTTAAGAAAACAACAAAACATTGTCATTATATATACGTTCTGGATGTACAACATAGGTAAGTATTGTTTATATTTAACAATGTAAACAAGAGTTTGTACTTAATAAAATAGCTCCCCACATGAGGGGCCAGGAGCCTCTTCCAAGTCTGCAGTGGAATTGCCTTTTTGGCCATTCAGTTGCTTGCTCGGACCCTTGGCCAGTTAGCCACGCTCCTCTTTGCCTATCAGACAGAAGGGCCACTGCTGCTCCCCAGGCCATGGGCACCCAGTCTGGTGTTCACCCAGGGGCCCCAACGTGAGCCACCTTCTCAGGGACCAGGCTTTTCTGTCGCCATTCCTGTAATCTTCTGGGCTGTCAGTGGAGTAAAACAAGTGCCCATTCTGGCCAGCCTCTGCCCTGGACCCAAATGGACCTGCCTGTTGAGCATAAGCTAACCCTAAAAACAGTGCAATTGTAGTGCAATTGAAGCTGTTACTGAAGCCTCCCAGGGAGGTCCCTGGCGCAACACAAGGGAGGAGGCCCGAATCCCATGGCGGGAACTGGCAGTTCCTTCGGTCCTCTGCGCCCCGCCCCCCTCTCCGACTCCAGCCTCTTGAGGCCTCAGCTGTCCTTCTCCTCCGCACACGTGGACTCTACACACCTGGAGGCCTCGGAGCCAAGCAGGGCATCCGACCCGGGCGGGAGCTGTCCGTGTTCCGAGTCGATAGTGGGTCTGTGAAGGCGCTCGCTCTGCAGAAGCCTTTCTGGAACATTCATGCATCGACCCTGCCCGGCCAGGCCCGCTCCAGAGGACGTATCAGGTGCGCAAGCATGAACATGCCAAACCCCGGGAAGTCCTTGACAGGACGGAGCTCTGCCTTCCTCTCCTTTTCACCGCACAGTACACATAGAGAAGGGTCATGTTTGTGCTGCAGTCAAGATCATGTATGTACTACTGTGCACATAGAAAAGATTTTCTTCAGCCTAACAAGGTGATGATTCAAAAATTTAGAAAGCCAATCGCAAAAACAGAATAAATTAACCCATTAAAACCAAAGCAAAAAACCCCACAAAAAACAAAAAAAAAATTTTAAACTCCAACATTTAAGCAATTTTTAAAAGAAAAAAATGATAACTCAAAATATTAGGACTCTATAGACAGTATTATTTTTACACATGAGAAATTGTAATTTTTAATTCTGGCCAGGAATAGTAGAATTCTTATTTTTCATTCTTAATGTTTTGACTTTTGAGTGGAAAAGCCTAATTGCTGGCTAATATTTCTCCTACAGAAAACAAAACATGGATTATACATACAATCACACTGCTGCAATAGCACTAAGTATTTGTTTAAGTATTAATAAAACTCGGGCCTTGGTGCCGCGGCCTTGGGCGGCAGGAGGCTGAGCAGACACCAAGAGCCTGAAGTCAGACCTGGAGCAAGCGCCGCCCTGCTCCTCACTCGGGCATTTTGGCCACGGCTCTGAGATCTGCTTCAAACCTCATCTCAAGGGTAGAAATAATTACTGCGTCATGGTAAAGAGTAAACAAGATGATGCAGGAGACACACTTGGCCAGGAGCCTAGAGCAAGGGAGGGGCTCATAAAAGCTATCAGCTCTAACACGTTATCATTTCCATATGGGAGGAATGCCTTTGAGCATATTTAAAACAAATATTTGTATAATAAGCAACGGTCCAATTGGTGAAATAAAATAATTTTAAGAATGGTTTGCTCTGTCCATCAGTTCCAGTGGATTCCGGCTCCTACTGCCTACTCTAGCATCAATTTGTGTGAAATTGTGGGTTTAAAATGAAATTTGGAGACACTCAAAAGTATAACTGGCCCAAGCCTGCTGTTGGCCCCACACTGGGCGAGGGCTCCTCTCTGCAAGGACAGTGCCCCCAAGCCCTGAAGGGTGGCACAGCCAGTGGGTCAGCAGCTGCCCCTGGTTGTGGTGGCTGCCCTCCAGGAAGCCCTGCGCAGGCCTGCCCAGGCCTCCGCAAGAAACACTTGCTGAGGCTGCCTCCTTCTTGCTCACGTCACACAACCCAGAAGCAGCTCCTCTTGGTTACTATTTTCTCTTCTTCGTGGCACTTAACATCTCAAAGTGTCCACTTATGTGCTTATCATCTGCTTCGCCCACTTGCCTGCAGTGTTGGCCCCTGCTGAGCCCTGCCTTCACGCCCATCACTGGGCCAGAATCTGCCCTGCCCGGCTCCTCCCCTCTCCAGGCAGGCCCTGTGCAGCCAGCAGGCTCAGAGCTCACAAACAGGATCATTGGCAACACAAAGGTCCATTTGGCTTTGAACAAATTGCCACTGACTGCTGGATTTTTCTTTCCTCCTCAAACAAAAGATCACAGAGCCATGGAGGCTGCTACAAAGGCTCTCCTAGGTATATCTTCTCTGGCTGGCCCACTGTGTCAAGGAACAGGTCCCGAATGGAGAAAACCGTGGTCAGTGGCCAGATGGACCCCCCTTGGCCCTTCCTGACTCCTGCTGCTCCTTCCCAGGCTGGCGCCAGAGCCTTCCCCTCTCCTGGGCCCTCGCTCTCAGGGCTGCACAGGACTTCCCTGGGGCCTGGGCATTGTGCCTTCCTGGGCCCCTTCCACCATTAAAAATAGAAAAATTGCATTTTATGATGACATTGGTATAAAGACAAATATAATCTAGGCTGGATTCATTATTACATATTCATTTTCTTCTGATTTTAAAAGAAATGGAAATGGAAAACATATTCCCAGGCCCCAGGCCCTGTGCTGCTGTGCCTGGGGGAGAGTGGGCTCTGCTCACCTCCCCTGCCCGCCCCCAGAGCTGCTGAGAAAAGGAGCAACTTCTGTGTGATGGAATTCGACTCAAATCCAACTTAAGGATTGGGCCCAGCTTTGAACGTCAGCAGGCCTCCTTCCATCTGGGGGCTCCTGAAACCCTCCTTCACCTTGCACCCACCACCTGACGTTTCACGATCAGACCTTCTCTCCTCTAGCACTGGGTTCCTTAGACGTATAGTGCAGAGCCACTGGGGGAGGGGAAGGGCTCAACTGCAAATTCTGTGTCCCACCTAGTTAGGAATCTCCAGGACAGGCTCAGGATTCTGCATCATGAATAAGCTCTCCTGGTGAAACTGAGGCTCCCTGAAATTTGAGAAAAGGCTCCATCAATCTAAATGCACACTCACAGATGTCCTCAGGCATCCTTGTCTCCCTCAAAGGACAGCATTGATCAGAAGGAAGAAGCCAAGCAGGGTCAGAGTGGCCAGAGTGGCTAGCAAGGGACACTTAATTTTCTTATAAATCACATTATATTTCTTATAAGTCACATATTTCTTATAAATCACAATATCACAAACGAGATAAATATATCCCTTCTTGCCACTTCTATTCAACATTGTACTGGAGGTTATAACTGGGGCAATTACATAAGAAAAGAAAAAAAACAAAACACCAAAAGGCATCCTAGAGATAAAGGAAGAAGTAAAACTGTCTCTATTCACAGATGACATAATCTCATATACAGAAAATCCTAAGGAATTCACTAGAAAAAATTAGAACAAATAAATGAGTTTAGCAAAGTTACAGGATATAAAATGAATATAAAATATTAGTTGTATTTCTATAAGCTTGCAAAGAACAATCCAAAAATGAAATTAAGAAAATAATTCCATTTCTAATAGCATTAGAAAGAATAAAATACCTAAGAATAAATTTGACAAAAGAAGAAAAACTCTGAGAACTGCAAATCATTGTTGAAAGAAATTAAAGAAGATCTAAATAAATGGAAAAAAATCCCATGTTCATAGATCAGAAGACTTAACATTGTCAAGATGATAATACCCCCAAATCTACTTACAAATTTAATTACATTTAAATTTAATTTAATGCAATCCTTATCACAATCCCAGCTGACTTCTTTGTAGAAATTGACAGAAATTTCTTATGGAATTTCAAAGCACCGAGAATAACCAAAACCATCTTAAAAGTGAAGACCAAAATTGGAGGACTCACACTTCTTGACTTCAGCATTTACTACAAAGCGATGGTAATCAGGACAATGTGGTGCTTGAACAAGGATAGAGCTATAGACCGATGGAGTAGAATTGAGAGCCTAGAAATAAACCTATACATCTATGATCAACTGATTTTCAACAAGGGTGCCAAGACCGTTGGATGAGAAATGAATAGTGTTTTCAACAAATGGTGCTGGGACAACTGGACAGCCACATGCAAAAGAACGAAGTTGGACACTTACCTCATAGCATAAACAAAAATTTACTCAAAATGGATTAAAGACCTCCCGCAAGTTTCCTGAGAAGAACATTACAATCCTTACTGGATGAGTCAAGTAAGCCAACGCCCAACTCAGGACTGTGTACCTGACCCAGCCAGGCTAGAACTCTCTTATTCCCCTCCTTTGACATGATGCAATACTTGCTGTGGAAGACAATTCTAGAATGAAGTAGCAAATGGAAACTAATTGTGATGGGCACTTTATATAGTGGTGGTAGAAGTGTTTGGGTCAGGTAGAAGGGAGCCTTTGCCAAGTATATATCTGTATTCATAGGTAATATACTACTTCAACCATCAAAAAAAATTTAAAATTAAAAGGAAATGGATCAAAAACCTAAATGTAAGAAAGTGAAACAAGAAAACTCTCAGAAGAAATGATTTTGGCAAAGCAAACTTAGATATGAACTATTCTTAGATATGACCCTTATGACCCTGGATTTGGTAAAAGATTCTAAGATATGACACTAAAAGCACTACTCTTCATCAAATATATAAATTGGATTTCTTCAAAATCAGAAACATTTGTGCTTTGAAGGACACCATCGAGAAAGTGAAACCACAGAATGGGGGAAAATATGTGCAAATTGTATATCTGATAAGGAACTTTGATTCTGACTATATAAACAATTATCACAACACAATCATCAAAGGACAAATAATCTAATTAAAAATGAGCAAAGGATTTGAATAGACATTTCTCCGAGGAAGAGATGCAAATGGCCATCAAGCACAGGAAAGGTGCTGACATTATTAGTCATCCGGGAAATGCGAATCAAAACCATACAGTGAGATACTACGTTACTCCTACTAGGATGGCTATAATTGTTTTAAAAAGTAGAAAATAATGCTTGTTGGCAAGGATGTAGAGAAATTGGATCCCTCACACACAGCTGGTAGAAATGTAAAATGGTGTGTCACTTTGCAAAACCATCTGTCAGCTCCTCAAATAATTAAACATAGAATTACCATCTGACCCAACAGTTCTACTTTTAGGTATATACCCAAGTAACATTAAAATGCATGACCACACAAAAACTGTACACATATGTTTATAGCAGCATTTTTTATAATAATCAGTAGGTGGAAAAACCCCAAATGTCCATCAATTGATGAATGGATAAAGAAAATGTGGTGTATCCACGCAATGAAGGTTTATTCAGCCGCAGATAGGAATCAAGTACTAGTAGATGAGCTTTGAAACACCATGCTAAGTGAAAGAAGTCAAAGAAGTAAAAAAAAAAGAAAAAAGACCACATATTATAGGATTCCATTTATATGAAAGTCCAGAATAGGCAGATCTCTTGGGTAGATAAGTGGTCGCTTAGGGCTTGGGGTGGGAGGTAGAAGAGTAGGGGTCATTCCAGGTTTCAGTTTGAAGTGATGAAACTCTTCTAGCATTGACTGTGGTGATGGTTGCACAACCCCACAAACTAAACACCATTGAATTACACACCTGCATGGGTGAATTGTATGATATGTGGATTATATCTTAATAAAGTTGTTTTAAAAAAATTAGAAGGGGTGGGGAGAGTCCACAGCTACATCCAGTTATTCAAGGGCTCTTCTAGGAAGACCATTCCAGAAGCCCTGACCTTGACATCGTTCCATGAGGGCCAGGATGAATTTCAAGGCTTGGCCACAGAGATGATCATTGTTTTGTTTTTGAGACAGAGTCTCGCTCTCTTGCTACGGCCTCAGCCTAGCTGACAGCAACCTCAAACTCCTGGGCTCAAGCAATCCTCCTGCCTCAGCCTCCCAAGTAGCTGGACTACAGGCATGAGCCACTGTGCCTGGCTTAATTTTTTCTATTTTTAGTTGTTTGGCTAATATCTTTCTATTTATAGTAGAGATGGGGTCTCGCTCTTGCTCAGGCTGGTCTCCAACTCCTGAGCTCAAGCAATCCTCTTGCCTTGGCCTCCCAGAGTGCTAGGATTACAGATGTGAGCCACTGTGCCTGGCTAGGGATGATCATTCTTTAAGCAAAACTTCCTTTGTTTCTCTCATTTAACAGACATTTCTGTATATCAGAATCTGATGATGTCAAACCTCAAGCTCAGAGCAACAGAAGGAAATGAACCACTAGAAGCTGGCATTCTGTCTGAGGACTAAGGATGGGTTATTCCTGACTGGGGTCTAGCCCATCACTGCGATCACTCACCGGTCAGCTCTGGCCAGCTGAAGGCAGCAGCTGTTCATGGTGGACATAAGTTTCATTTGAAATTTCTACTGACTTCAGAAACTTTTGACAATAGAACAAGCCACAAGGAGACCAATATTAAATACCGAACCTCCTCCCCACCCCTTTCCAAGTCCGAGTTTAACATTATGATCTTTCTTTCTAAAAAAATTAATTAAAAATTAAAAAATTCCTCCAGCAACACAGCATCACTGTGACCGTCAGTCACTACAGCAGCACTTGTTACTTCCCAGTGGTTCTCTGCTCTGGCTGCATCTGTGAATCTCCTGAGGAGCTTTAAAAGAATAGCAATGTTACCGAAGGTCTGGCACTTGTCCCTGGGGCTGCATCAGAAGAACAAGGACAAGTGGTTTGAGGAGAAGGAAAAGGGAGTTTATCGGTTTGCTAGCAAATGAAGAGTATGGCAGACCTGTGTCTTCAAGTACCACAGTCCTGTCCATACACAGAAATGCAGAGCTTTTACAGGGAGTTTTCAACTTGGGGCTATTGCTGTTTAACTATAGCTGATGGTCCTTACTGACCCCAGCTTTGGGGAAGACAGTCTTGTGACCTCTGCCTGACCTCTGCCATTGAGTCATCCCCTGTGGTACAAAAAACAAAGGACATTCCCCTGCCCCTCTGATCACTGGCCTTGGGCAGGAATGCAGGTTTTGTAATAATTGCCAAAAAGAGAGTGGGGCAAGTTTGAAAGGAACAACTCATGCCTTTCCCTCTGTTACAGCAACACCTGGGCTCCACCCTAGACAAATTGAAACCAAATCTCTTTCCGAGATAAGACCTGGGCATCTGAGTGGTTTACCAGCCCCGGAGGTGATTCCAATGCAAAATGGGGTGCTGAGAATCACTGTCACTGGGGGTGAGACAATGCAGGCCCCCTACTAAAGCGAAGGTCAAAGGTAGGTAGGACCTTGGAGTCCCAAATGTAAATTCTCAAGCCAAGGATCCAGGCACTAAACAATGCTGTCACTGTTTGCAGCAATTACGGGACAGAATCCTTCATCTCATCTCCTTAGTTTTCAGCCTTAGTTTCCAGATGTGTAAACATCTCCAGAGATGTGAGGATCTTGCCAAGGTTTCCCGATTTTGCCCTTGTCCCCAGAAGATTCAGGGCCTTCTTCTGGCAAAAGCCCTCCCCCTTGCCGGGCGTGGTGGCTCACGCCTGTAATCCTAGCTCTCTGGGAGGCCGAGGCGGGCGGATTGCTCGAGGTCGGGAGTTCAAAACCAGCCTGAGCAAGAGCGAGACCCCGTCTCTACTATAAATAGAAAGAAACTAATTGGCCAACTAATATATATAGAAAAAAATTAGCCGGACATGGTGGCGCATGCCTGTAGTCCCAGCTACTTGGGAGGCTGAGACAGGAGGATCGCTTGAGCCCAGGAGTCTGAGGTTGCTGTGAGCTAGGCTGACGCCACGGCACTCACTCTAGCCTAGGCAACAAAGTGAGACTCTGTCTCAAAAAAAAAAATAAAAAAAAATAATAAAAAAAAAAAAGCCCTCCCCCTTGACTGTCATTGGCCCAGCCCCAGGGGAGGGCAGCTGCTCGGAGCAGTGAGGCCAGGCCGAGGTGGCCTTCCCAGCTGTGCCGCTCCCGGCTCAACTCTGAGGCCGTGTTTGCTCTTCATAAACGGCGGACAGGCCACAGACGCTGCCGAGATTGTTCAGCATTTGCCAACGTAATAAAAATGTCAGCTACCCCAAATCAAATTGGGGCGATTGAAATGCCAGACCGGGTGCATGAAATATCAACTGATTTCATTACTGCACGCTTCTTGAGGAAGACTTCGGAGTGGACACCGGATGGTATTTAAAAGGACATTAGGCTGGGCGAGGTGGCTCACGCATGAATCCTAGCACTCTGGGAGGCCGAGGTGGGCGGATTGCTCAAGGTCAGGAGTTGGAAACCACCTGAGCAAGAGCGAGAACCCGTCTCTACTATAAATAGAAATAAATTAATTGGCCAACTAATATAAATAGAAAAAATTAGCCAAGCATGGTAGCGCATGCCTGTAGTCCCAGCTACTTGGGAGGCTGAGACAGGAGGATCGCTTGAGCCCAGGAGTTTGAGGTTGCTGTGAGCTAGGCTGACACCACAGCACTCACTCTAGCCTGGGCAACAAAGCGAGAAATAAATAAATAAAATAATAAAATAAATAAATACATGCATAAATAAATAAATAAAAGGACATTAAAACCCTGGTGCAGAAACACAAGCTCTCTTTTTTGCACACTCTTCAGCTCTCTTCCTTCATCCCCTTCCCACAGAGGCAAAGCCAGACACGTTTGCTTGGCAGCTGCGTGCGTCACACCAGGAATCCCACAGCGCAGAGCGGCGGGCGCGGACCCTGGGCTTTGCTTCCAGAGCAGCAGTCGGGCACGGCCGGGCCTGCGCACAAACATGCTGGGCGCGTGCCGTAAACAACGCGAGCGGGGCGCCTCAGCAGGCCGGTATGGAGCTAAGATAAAATCACCCAATTTGCTGTGCTGGAATTTGCTCAGAGGGCAACTTTTTCCAGTCCACATAAGGCCCAGAGGTGAAAAACAGGATTGGTAGCCAAGGCCACACAGAGGCAGAACCTGGGTGGAGACATCAGGAAAAAGTCAGGGGGGCTGATTTGCTCTCCTGATCCAGTGTTTTCCTCACAAACATCAATCTACCTCTTCCCTATTTTTAATGTTCCCACTGTGTGTTTTATTTGATATGTAAATATATCACCCTCAGCCCCAGGAGCTGGGTCCCTGCTGGTGACCTCCCGCCACAGAGAACAGAACAGCCCCATGGATCCAGAGGACACAGCGACCCTAGAACTAGGAGTCTCTCTAAGGAGAAGCTGCCCTGCCCCGATTCCCACCAGGGAGGGCCACCAGAACAGCCTGCCCACACGCCGCTCTTCTCAGGGGCTGGTCTCCACGTTGAGAATCCTGTGCAGCGGGTAGCTCATTTAGTGACCTAGGCAAACGCAGTTACTGTAGAGGGGACACAACGAAGTCCTGTCCCTCAAGGTCAAAGTTCCACAGGGCTTCCCTGAGGCCTGGGTGTGCATGTCTGGCCAGGTAGGGGAGGATGGCAGGTGAAGAGGCTGTCTGATTAAAAATGACTTCAAAGCTGGCTGAGCTGAGGGCTGTAGCCAGGAGGCGAGGAGCAGAACCTGGCCCTGAGGGCTTGTTTGTGCATGTCTTGGAGCACACCCCAGAGAGACTTTTGATGAGCATCTTCATCCCGCTTGCTGGACAACACCCCTTTCATCGAGGAGTTAATTTACACCAAGACCTGCTGGCCACAGGCCGACAGGGACAGAGGCAGAGCCAGAGTTGCCCTCTGCTCAGGGACAGCGTGCTCCCTCCACCAGCCTCCTGGGATCCTAAACCCCTCTCCACACCTGTGCTGTTCCCAAGAGCAGCACATTCCCATCAGTCGTTTATTTGTTGGACACAGTGATTCTCAACCTGGGAGGGGACAGGCGGGGAGCACACCCTGAGGACACTGTAGGAAGGTGGGTGGGAGTAGGCCCTGTGTGAATTTTAAAAGCCAAGCCCCAGGGGCCTGGGCCCTGCAGGGAGATAAGACCTTGAAGCAGGAATGGCCTGTTTTCTCCTCAGCACGGGTGCCCATCTTCCTGGAAGTCCCCAAAGTCTGGCAGTCCGCCTGCCTCCAAGAGAATGGGGACTTCCTGGCAGGACTACAGAGGTACAGAAGGGGGACTGTGTGGTCTTCACTTCCCACAATCCACACAGAAGTGGGGCATAGAGGAGCCCCAAGCCAGAGGCACCTGGCTCTGGGACCCCACCCAAAATAGGGTCCCAGGACTGGGGTAAGAGGAAAAAGTGTTAGGCACCCCCTCGGGGGAGTGGAGGGGACCCTGAGGCCATGGGGAGGAAGAGCAGGATGAGGAGACTCTACTGACTTTTTGGTGGCAGTGCCTGGGAGCCAGCAGTCCAGAGACCACGGCTCACTCACTGCCACACTCAGTGAATGAACACTTACTGAGGGACTACCTGGCACCAGGCTCTACCCCAGGCACTGAAGAGTCAGCAGTGAGCAAAACAGACCAAAGCCCTGCTCTTGCGGGAGCACCTTCCAGTGGGAGCACCTTCCAGTGGCACCTTCCAGCTGCCCCTCCCCCTCAGTGGAGGGTCTCCCAGAAGGCTCTAGAACCTCACCCAGTAGGAGGAGGTCCCTCGCCTGAGCTCAGAGACCTCTTGGGGTCCAAGTGTACCTGGGATGCCCCTGAGCCCCAGCTGTGCTCC
This sequence comes from Microcebus murinus, assembly GCF_040939455.1. Classification (NCBI taxonomy): domain Eukaryota; kingdom Metazoa; phylum Chordata; class Mammalia; order Primates; family Cheirogaleidae; genus Microcebus; species Microcebus murinus. Next base: position 86,979,801 of record NC_134106.1, read on the forward strand.
CAGGGGCAAGGGTCTCCCCGCCAGCAAGCAGAGTGGGGTGGGAGAGAAGGTGCCAGTGCCTTGGTCTTGGCCTAGACAGGGCCAAGACACCCACTGAGCTCAGGTGTCAGTAATTACTTTATCCTAACTGCCCTTTGGCAGGGTGCCACCGACTTTCATTTGGGGGGAAGATGAAGGCTCTCCCTGCGGCGGGCTGACCTTTCCTGCAGTTTTCCTGCCCCCCTCCCCCTCTGCTCTGTGAAAAGCTGTGGTGTTTTTAGGAGAGTCTGCAGGCCCTCCATCATTCTGCAACTCATTCTGCAACTCCTCTTCCTGGGGACTTTCCGGTGAAAAGTCACTGTTCTTGGAACGGCACTTTTTCTGAGTGCAGCTTTGATTTTATAATTTAATTTAATTTTTTTTTTTTTACATAAAAAGGCTTAATTTGCAGGGGAGCAGGAATTTAATCAAATAGACCAAATCTCAAGTCATCATCACATTCTTCGGACTTCTCCTCCGTCTCGGCTTTCGTTTCCTCTGCTGCAGTGGGGGCAGAACCAGCAGCAGGAGCCGCAGCACCTGGGGCAGCAGAGACGGCCACAGCCCCACCAGCGCGCACTCTGGCAAGCTTGCCGATACCCTGGGCTACGACATCTTCAATGTTTTTCCCATTCAGCTCACCGATGACCTTGTTGAGCCGGGCGTCGTCCGCCTCGATGCCGAGCTGTCCAGGATCTTCTTGATGTCCTTGGCGCTGGGGCAGGAGTTGCCCCTGAGGGCAGCCAGCAGGTAGGAAGCCACCTAGCGCATCCTGGAGGCAGAGAGGCCTCACGCACGTGACCTCGGCGGCGGCAGGGAGGGAAAGCTGATTTTATAATTTTATACTTCAAGTTACAAAACTGAGTTCTCCTCTTTAAATTGGCTGCTAGAAAGCTCAGAGCCCCATCTGTGGCTTCCAGCAAACACAGGGACACCCAGTGGGCATTCTGTGAACCAACTTTACTCCTGGATCATTTTTTTTTTCATTTATTTTTGTTGCCCCATTTTCCTGATTCTCCCATTGTAAATTTTATTTTGTTGTATTTTATTGGATTCGTGAGGAAAAAGTAAATACTTCCTGTCCATTATGTTCACTTCAGGCACTCATGATCAGATTCGTGGCCCCTGCCCTGCACAGCTGCAGGCTGGGTTCTTCTGACCCCTGACCGCTTGGGGAAGGCTCCAACACTTTTCTTGTTTTGTCCCTCCTGCCTGCCACGTCAAGACCCCCTACAAGATGCAGGGGGTCACTGTAGACACTGTACTCTTTAGGAAGCACTTTTCTGAAACCTCTGTCCCCAGTAGCAACGGTCCCTCTCTGCTTGGGCCCCACAGAGCCCTGGAAGGGACCTCCTCCATCAGACTTTCTGCGACCACATGGATCATCCCAGGCTGGCCCCAGACGTGTGTCAGATCAAGGCAGGGATGACCCAGCCCACACCTAACTCATGAAGACAAGGCAAAAAAGTCATGGCTCTAAATGTGTACCTTAGGTTACAGTGTGGTCATTATAAGAATTCACAGAGAGGAGGGAGGAGGGGCTGTAGGCTGGACCAGCAGCTGAAGGTCATTGACGAGAACTGAAATGTTATTAGATGCCCAACACTGGGTCAAGTGCTTAACTGGCACAACACCCCCATTGAGTGTCATGTCCATTTTACAGATGTGGGGACTGAGGTCAGGTAAAGCGTTTGAGGGCTATGCCTTGAGATGCGGTTAGATGGGAGGGGTTCAGTATGTAGGTGGAAGAGGCAAACCGATTCAGACCAACATCTATGGACCATCTAGCTGCTGTGGCCCCGGCGCATGAGGATGTCTTTGAAAGAAGCTCAGAGACACAGAGAAAGAAGCCCACTTGGGGATGACCACGAACGAAGCAGGCGTGGGCAGCGCGCAGAGGTGGGACCTCGGGGCGAGGCAGGCGCTGCAGCCGGGGAGGCTGGTGGCCTGTCGGATTTCAGAGCCTGCCCAGGCACTGTCGGTTCAACGCTTGGTCTTCTCCTAGCAGGAATTCAGAGCCACCTCAGGGACAAATCCAAAAATGAACACCTAAAAACGACATATTCTTGGGTTTTGTAGGGTCTTATGTCCCCAGGAGAGGATCAGAATTTCAGTCCCGGGGGGCCTAGGGGACAGCTGGGAAGGCGCTGGGTGTCTCCAGATCTAGTGGCTGTGCCGCGACCCGTTAGGCTTGGGCTGTGGACCCGGAGAGGGTCCTCTGCCCTGGGTGGTGAAGGCCAAGGCGGAGGCACTGCCCGCCTGAGCCAGGGTGCTCTGTGGCTCCCGTCTGGCCATGGCTTTGGCACAGCCCCCTCTGCGTTGACCAGTGAGCTTCTGCGGGTCTCTGGTGCCCACACCTGAGGAACACACTGGTCCGAGCCCCGCCTTGCCACTGAAGCGCCCAGAGGAGCCACCACGCGGTGCTCTACTTTGATTAAGAGTAAGGGGATGGCCATTTCCTCGCTGCTGACAGTGACCAGGTTTTTGGATTTGGAGACCTTGACCGCTTTTGTGATAGACTATCTTTGGTCTGAGAGGATTCCCGGGATCTTGAGAGGATTCCTTACCCAGAAAAAAGGGTGAGGGGTTAGGAGATTACCGATCTGCTGTTTTTGGAGAGGAGACACCACTCCCCATAAACGTAAATGCAGTTGCTGCCGAGGGGGTGGATTCCCTCATGTGGACTGGCATCTCCTTCGCCAGAGCGAGGCCTTGAAGCACGAGCAAATGTTCTCCCGAATGTCGGTTTCTGTGGGAGGCTCAGAGCGTCCCACGGTGCTAAGATGGAAGGAGCGGCCCTGGGATATTGTCGCTGACCGTGGGGTCCCACCTCCAGTGAACATACCTGGTGGGACATGGATGCTCTGCTCTCACTTATGTCTGGGAGACAAACAGGCCTGGTCCGGAGGGCAGGGGAGACTCGGGGGCGGTGGGGTTGGGAGACTCTGGACTCGGAGGGGGCCGAGCCCGCTAGAGGGGGAGAGGGCTGGCCCCTGCCTCAGGACCAGCTCTGTCAGAGGAGGAGATTCTCAGCTCTACGCCGCAGGCTGCCGTGCCTTGGCTCTGGTGTAAGGAGTAAAAAGCGAGCCCTGTGTCCAAGCTAGGGGCGAATAAGATTAACATGGGGTGTGAGCAGCCCGAAGAAGTGTGCTCTGGACCTGTACAGATGGTGTGACAGAAAAGCCTGGAGGCAGCTGGGGTTTGGAGAACATGGAGCCTGTGGCAGGACCTGGGGAGAGGGGCCTGGAAGCCAGGGCTCCCCGCCCAGCTGTTCCACAAGTAAAAGGACTCTGACATTTCACTGTGCACAGCTGGGGAACAGCACTTATACCAGCAGTGACGGCGTCTGTGGCCCAGTCTGCATCTCGTTCATGCTCGTGGGCAGGTACCTTCACCTTTCTGAGGCTGTTTTTTTAAAAAAATCTACAACATAGGGGTGATGACCCCTCTCCAGGATCCTCTTGTGAACAGTGGAGATCAGACAGGTACATTCTGTGACACAGAGCGTGCCATTTCCTAGGGAGCTGTGCCGGTATTAACCATTTTCGTTACTAGGCTACTAATGAGCTATATGAGCATGGTAAGCCACGTAACCTCACTCACCAATCCTGCTAACCAAGGAGTCTTCACATTTTTTATTGTTTAGATTTCTCCAAAGGCTTATGGCTGGGAGGAGGCCAGAAACAGGGCTAAATGGGCAAGCTGCTCTCAAGAGTGGGGAGCCCTCCCTTTCTTCCCTCCACGGGGAGTCCACCCTTGGAGAGGGGTATGTGGCTGTAACATCTGGCTCCAGGATAAATTTGGAAAACCTTCCAGGCCTCCCAGGTATCTGATTAGACAGACAGAGCAGGAAGAGACCTCGCATTCACTGAGCGCCTACTATATGACATTCCCAGTTAATACATTAACTTGCAAGATGGGGTTTGGCTCCTGCCAAGTCTCAGGCCTGCACTGGGCACTGAGACCAAGTAAGAATGGATTGATGGAGTCTATTTAATATTTTTTAATAAGATTCTAATGGAATGCTTGAATAAAAAGCAAAGATACTAGAAACCAAAGTCATGGTTTCAATAAGTGAGTAATGAGCACAGCACATTTTATCAACAATTATGAATCCCACCTTAAATATATCAACTAAGTACTTTCTATTAAATTCCAATAAATGTGCAAAAAATGTGAAAAAATGAAGAATTAATTTCCCCCAATTCTCCAGTAAACATGTAGAAGAATCTAAAGATACACTAAATCAAATCACTGTTCTAGGTGGCTACATTGCATTTGGCAAGTGTTTATAAATGTGCCATTTCAAAATTATTAAAAATTATTTTAATATTGATGAATGACAAGGTATTTGTGAGATCTTGCATATACTCAAGTGATGTTTCCATGAATATTCTTCGGTACTTATTTTGCCATTATACACAACACATGATGCCATAATATGGATGTTTGTCTCCTAAACCTCCTGTTGAAATTTGATCCCCAATGTTGGGGGTGGGGGCCTAGAAGGAGGTGTTTGTGTTGTGGGAACAGATTCCTGGTAAATGGATTAGTGCCCTCCCTGGGGGAGGGGTAAGTGAGTTCTCACTCTATTAGTTCCCATGAGAGCTGGTTGCTAAAAATAGCTGGGCACCTCCATCTCCTCTCTCTTTTGCTTCCTCTCTTGTCATGTGATCTCTGGACACACCAGCTCCCCTTCACCTTCCACCACGAGTAGAAGCAGCCTGAGGCTTTCACCAGTTGCCTGACCATTCAGCCAACAGAATCATGAGCCAAACAAACCTTCTTTCTGTATCAATTACCCAGTCTCAGATACTCCTTTGTAGCAACACAAACAGAGTAAGAAAGATGATAACCATTCTTAGCAACACATCACAAATAATAGTTGTACATCTTTCTTAGTCTTAATTTCTTTCCATACAAAACATGACTTATAGAGTGCCATGATCTTCTCAATAATATTACTAACATTTTATTAAGAAAATAGTCATTATCTTAGCACATGAGGTAATAAAGTACCAGTTTTAGTAGCTCAGTGGCTCTAACAGGTATGAAAATAAATATTTTATCACATTGAGTATTAGCCCCAAATTAAGAAAATAGACACTCATGCCTATAACAAAATTATAACTACACATAATCTAAATTCATTTTGAAGTTTAAAGTTAATTTTTCTTTGAAAATGATTCAAATAAAAAAATCTAAAGAAGTTTTGTTAAATATGCTTAGTGTTCAAGGACTGTTCTATCCTAAATGATCCTTAATAGTATCTCCACACTAAGATTTTAGTTCCATAGTATCCTTAATTATTTACTTTTTAAGGTAAACTGATTTTTATTCCAGGCATTCTCTGCCCAGTTGTTTAATATTGAGGTAGAATACCATGATGTTGCATTTGTAATCAAATTATTTCTCATAAGGTCCCAAATTTTGTGTAAACTTCAGTTAAAGGAGTTTGTAGGAAAAATATAGGGCTAAAGGAATTTTTAATATTTACATCTCTTTAAGATGATATGTCCTAACAAATTCTCATCCTCTTAGTCAAAGCCAAATAAACAACATTAATCAACAGAATTTCAATGAGCTAATTACAAGTTACCTTTCTGTGGAAAGTAAAACACTTTGTTTTTTATTTTCTAAGTGTAAAAAGTATAAAACTGAGTTATCTTTAGTGGACTATTTACATTGTAACTTCCAGTAATATTACATTATGTAACTCCTTGATTTTCTGTACAGCGGAGACTGAGACTCAATTTGAATTCTATATTCCTAATAAAAAACAATTAAAAAATAAATTTAGCTTTAGTAATAAAACAGAGAAGAAACCAGATGCTGCTTGAGACATCCTTACAATATTTAACATTTCTAAAAATTTTTACATTTTATTCATATTTCTAGTAATTGCATTATGACTTCTATTTATCACACAATTCAGTTGATTTGTTCCAAAGAAGAATACAAACCCAATTTTGAAATTAACACCAATATGAGTTGCTTTCAGTGGAGAGCAGAGCATGGTGGGTTTTGTACAAATATCCTCATGTCCATCTGACATTTTACAATATCTATTGAGAAAGACCCCAGTCTCAGATGACTCAAAACATCATCCTTTTCCATGGCTGTATTCATCATTACACAGATATGTGCTATGTCAAAATTACCTTTTGGCCGAAAGGAATATAGGGCCAAAGAAATTTTTAGTTTTTCATATTTACATCTCTTTAAGATTATCCATCTCACTAATTCTCATCCTTTAAGTCAAAGCCAAATAAACAACATTAATCCACAGAATTTCAATCAGCTGATTACAAGTTACCATTCCATGGAAAGTAAAACATTTTGTTTTTTACTTTATAAGTGTAAAAAGTATAAAAATGAGTTATCTTTAGTGGACTAGTTATTCTTTGACATAGCACAATCACCAATAATCTCCTCACTCATAAATCTTAATAATATCACGGTTATTGCCCTGTACTTAAATCCAACAAGTGTTTCTCAGTCTTTTACTTGGAATAAAGCAGAATTGGAACATGACCTCCTTTTGGGAATTTTCTTTTTCCCAGGACACTCTGACATCTCCAGTCTCTGTCTTCAAACTATGCTAGTCACTCTAGACACACAGATAAGTGGGACAGAAGAGGCAGATTAAAACGAGGCCTATGTAAATGCAGTCAATTGATCTCTGTCAAAGGGGAAAAGGTAATTCAATGGACTTTTTTGATAAAAATATCTTTTTAACAAATGGTAAATAAAAAGTTTGGTGACCATATAGGAAAAAGAGATGAATGTAGACACAAACTAAAAAAACTAAAAAAACCTCTCTAAACTACTTTACAACTAAAAAAAACTCACTAAAAATAGTTCATACACACAAATGTAAATCTGAAAAATTTTAGAAAAAAACATAGGAGAAGATCTGTGTGGTCTTGAGTTTTGTATGCATCTTTACATGCAACACCAAAAGCATGATCCATGAAAGACAAAAATTGATACAGTGAACATCATTAAAGTTAAAATTTTCAACAATGTGAAAGATGTTAAGAGAATGAAAAGACAAGACCAAATGGGGAGAAAATCTTTGAAAAAAACATATCTAAAAAAGGACTTGTACCTAAAAGACCTTATAAAACTAAACAACAGGAAAACAAACAACCCAATTAAAAATGGGTAAGTATCTGAACAGATCCCACCAAAAAAGGTATACAGTTAAGCACAGGAAATAAGCATAGAAGAGATGCACAACATCACTTAGCATTAGTGGTCAAAAAAATTAAAACAACTATGAGATAGCCCTAAACACCTATTAGAATGGCTAAAATCTTAAAAGAAAAGAAACAATTCTAATAGCAATCAAAGCAACATAAACTCCCCATTGCTGGTGGGAATGCACGATGGTATAGACATTATGGAAGACAGTCTGGCAGTTTTTCCCCCAAGATAAATACTATCTCACTCCATGATCCAGAAATCAGGCTCCTGCTTATTCAGACAACTTGTTCAGCTTATGGGCACACAAATATGTACTGCAGCTCTATTCACAATGGTCATAGACTGCAGTAGATCAGGATGTCCTTCAATAGGTAAATAGATAACCAAATCAGGATACATCCATGCAACAAAATACTACTCAGCAATAGAAAGAAATGAATTATCAGCCCATGCAAAGATATGGATGAACTCAAATTTATATTACTAAGAGAAGTCAGTCTGAAGCGACTGTACACTGTATCATTCCACCTATATGACACTCTGGAAAAGCCAAAACTACAGAGATGGTAAACAGATCAGTGGTTACCAGTGGTTTTTGGATGAAGGAAGTTAGAATAGGAGAAGCATTCTTTAAGATGCTTTAATGGTGGATACCTACCACTATGCCTTCATCAAAACCATAGAATTTTACAACCCAATGGATATATAATGTATGCAAATTAAAATAAATTATCTAGGAGGTTAGAGGATGTCAGCATGGAATGCAGAATGGGACAAAGAATCTCCCCACTTTGAAAATGCATGAAACAAACTTACTACTGGTTGGGGGGAGATGGAGGGCAAAGGCTCTGACCAGAGGGCAACGGTGGGAGGGAGGCTTAACATAACTAGCTCCCTTTCACTTCTGACCCCTGTGGCAATACCCTTTGGGTTAAAAGCTTCTGCTGAGCTCTGCACTTAGGCTAGAAGAAAGGTGACAATTACATCTTTTTCAAAACTAATACCCGGTGAGATAAAACAAGTATACACACAAGTAACCATGCTGTGTTAAAGATTTTTAGGGACATGCTGACCTTCATCCCCCAAAGCTAACTGACCAAGAGCAAAGAAGTTTTACCACCTCCTCAGACCCTCACTGATGCCCAGATGTCTTGGTTACCTTCTGCAGCCCAACCTTCTCTTCCGCTTCCCTTAAGATAAAGAGGAGCCCAACGTTCAAGTTCTAACTGAAGATGGTTCTTTGAGACATTAGTCCACCATCATCTGGGGTTGCTGGCTCTCTGAGTAAAAGTCACTTTTCTTGCCCCAACACCTTGCCTCTGGGCTTATTTGGCTGTCCTATTGCAAGTGGTCCGAGCAGCTTGAACTCCATTCCAAAAGCAGCTTTGGAAATGAATGGCTTTCAGAAGGTCAAATAAACTATCCATGAATAGTGCAGTCTATGTTATGAAGTTCTTTGCCACTGGGGTAATAGTTAACCTTTCTGAAACCACTATACTTCTAGTATGGATTTTAAAAATGCATTGCATACAGGGTGGATGGGTGAGAGCCTGGTTTCTCACTGTTGGAGTGGGAGGTTACAGACAAGGAGAGAAGCTAGAATGATGATCCATATATGAATGATTAGAGTTGGAGACATCAATGCGAACTCATGTTTACCTTAATACAGAAACAGATGTTCCAGGACTATACTTGTGAGAATATATACGTGCGTTTCATTGTGCTGTTAGCAGAGTGCACAAAGAAGCAAGGATATTCTTGTAGGATGGCTGTTTGCAAAAAGACAAGACATCAAAAGTGTCGACTAGAATATGGAGAAAAGGGAAGGCTTGTACACTGTTCTCGAGAATGTAAAGTTTCTCAAACAACTAAAAATAAAACTACCATATGATCCAGCAACACCACTTCTGGGCATATACCCAAAGGAAATGAAATCAGTATCTTCAGGAAATACCTGCAGTCCCACATCCATCGCAGCATTATTCACAGAAGCCAAGATATGGAAACAACCAAGCATCTGTCAACAGATAAGTGGATAAAGCAAAGGAGAGATATATACATGTGACATAAAATGGAATGTTATTCAGCATTAAAAAATCGGGAAATCCTTGCCATCTGTGACGACATGGACGAATCTGGAGGATATTATGTAGGTGAAATAAGCCAGACACAGAGAGACAAATGCTAGTGATCTCACACACAGGAATGTAAGACAGTAAAACTCAGAGAAGAAGAATGGTAGAACGGTGGTTGCATAAGCTGAGGGCAGGGCGGGAGGTTGAGGGCAGAGGGGAGGTGTTGGCCAAAGAGCACAAACTTTCAGTTATAAAACGAATAAGTTCTGAGTATCTAAGGTACAGCATGGTGACTGTAGTTAATAATACAGTATCATATGCTTCGCATGTGCTCAACAGTAGATCCTAAGTGTTCTCATAACTCACACATGACTATGTGAGCTGATGGATGTGCTAATTAGCTTGTGATAATCATTTCGCAACCTACATGTATATCAAACCACATTGTATGCCTTAAATGCATATGATCTTCATTGTCAGTTACTCAGTAAAGCTGGGGGAAAAGTTTCTCTTGAAGATAAATCTTGTTCAAAAGAGCAGAATGCTCTGGCATGTTTCAAAATGGCGCCTTTCCTCCTCCCCCTGCCGGAAGCATGAGGGGATGTCTCTCTAGTGCTCCCTGTGAGCATCCGGCAGGGCTCCGGGAGTTGGCTGCAGTCAGCGCTCAGACCAGCCGGCGAGCAGCCTCCAGCGTCTCTGCCAGTCACACTTCGGCTCTGCCCTCCTCCGGGCTGCTTCCCAGGAAGGCTGCTGCTCCTGGGTTTCTGCTGCCGTGAATCGTGTTCCTGTCTATTGGACTGCTGGTCTCTTCAGTTTGGGGGCTGAGTTTTGTCCTGTGACCTCCTTTATCTTATGCGTCTAAGATGAATTCCAGATGTAAGTTTTTAATAACATTTTCCAATAAAACAAATCAGAGCTCCTTGGAGAAGTGGATGATACTGAGACTAGGGCAGCAAACATGCAAGACTGGAAAGCACGGAGTGTCAGGAAATATGGAAGTGCTCAACAAAACAAAACAAAACAAAACAGAACAAAAGGGGCTAATGGAAAGATCTCACAATGGCCAAAGCGGGAACAATTTGGGCATCAAAATTAATAAGGTAGGGTTAAATTATAACTGAAAGTTTAAAATAACTATCCAGGTGTCCATGCTGGCTTATATGAAAGATTAAACAAACAAGTGGGGTAAATAGAAATCTCTCACACAGAATTCCAAATAATGGATGCAGAAAATCAGCTAATAAGTGTTACTGAGGTCAAATCAGAAGAAGGAGGACAAGCGGTTTGAATCCGAAGAATGAGGATAAGTGGTTTGGGGAGGAAGGAAAGAGACATTTTATTACTTTGCCAGCAAAGGAGGAGACTCCCGTTTGAAATGCCATTCTCCTAATAATCAGCAGAAATACTGAGCTTTCACAGGATGGGCTCTCAGCTTCAGGCAATTACTGTTCAAGTACACTTGATGATTCTGATCTCCTTTAGCACAAATAACAAGACTTATCCTGCCCCTCCCAACCACTGGCCTGAGGCAGGGAGACAGGTTTTAGTTCTAAAAAAGGAGTGGAGGATGTTTTAAAGAGACAGAAAATATTTTTGCAGTTTTTATTTTTTTTCCAGGCCATTCCTTGTTCTATATTCCCCACTCTCAGTATTTCCCCCTCCATATCTATGGGAGGAGGGGTGACTACTCTGTTATACAAGGAGGTGGCGCCAACTCCCCAAGTCTGAAGCTTGGGCACTGCAGGATGGTTTCTTCCCAAAGAAGACATGCAATGAGGACAGGGAAAAAATTTACCTCCCAGTGGAGAAACCTGAGAAACATAACCTCAGCTGGGTGATCAAAGTTAATGCCAACTGTGCTGAGTCATCTTGGGAGAATGTATCCTTGATATTGTGAATGAAATAAAAACCTCAAACTCTGTAAAATAATTTAAAGTTTATTCTGAGGCTCTGACTTGAGGGGGGAGGGAGGGCATGGGCAATGTACTTAACCTTAACACTTGTACCCACATAATATGCTAAAATAAAAAAAATTAAAAATAAAGTTTATTCTGAACTGAGTGTGTGTGACTGACAGCCTGGAGCCCATGATCTCAAGGGGTCCTGAGAAAATGTGCCCAAGGTAGTCCAGTTACAGTTTGGTTTCATGCATTCATGGAGACAAGGATTATATGTAAAATCATAAACCAATACATGAAAGGGGTACATTGGTTGGTCCTGAAAAGGTGGGATATCTCTAAGGGGGTGGAGGTGGGGATGGGGCTACAGGTTATAGGTGGCTTTAAAGATTTTGATTTGTAATTCCGTAAAGAAATGAAGCTTTGGCGGGACAAGGTGGCTCACGCCTGAAATTCTAGCACTCTGGGAGGCTGAGGCGGGTGGATGGCTCAAGGTAGGGGTTCGAAAGCACCCTGAGCAAGAGCGAGACCCTGTCTCTACTAAAAATAGAAAGAAATTAACTGGCCAACTAAAATATATAGAGGAAATTAGCTGGGCATGGTGGTGCATGCCTGTAGTCCCAGCTACTCGGGAGGCTGAGGCAGTAGAATCACCTGAGCCTAGGAGTCTAAGGTTGCTGTGAGCTAGGCTGACACCACAGCACTGGACATATTCCAGACATATACTGAGATTCAAGTGATCAGTTAAGTAAATTGATGGGCTGCAGGTGTGGTTTAACTCTTGTCTTTTTTTTTTTTTTTTTTTTGGACACAGAGTCTCACTCTGTTGCCCAGGCTAGAGTGCCGTGGTGTCAGCCTAGCTCACAGCAACCTCAAACTCCTGGGGTTCTATGATATACCTTCTATGATATACCTGACCAGTACTCCTCAACATTGTCAGGGTCATCAAAAATAAGAAAAGTCTGAACAACTAAGCAGCCAGGAAAGCCAAAGGAGCTACCAGTAATGTGTAATGTCGTCTCCTGGATGGAACTCTGAAACAAAAATGGTAAAACTAAGTGTGAATCCTCAGGTTAAGTGCTTTCTTTTCGCTTATGCATATTGCTTGTTTTTAGGAAGTTGGTTTGAGCGGGCTGATGGCAGTAAATTTTGGGATGAAACAAAAGAGCAAGCGCATGGGCACAAGGGGCCAACCAATCAATGTAAAGGTCAAGCGCGTAGACAGGTTATGCACCTAGGGTATAAAGGGCTCTGTCCCACAGTGCATGGAATCTTTGTCCCAATGGAGGCCTCTGTATTGGTGCTCTGGGACTTAGACCCTAGCTCGAGCTAGTCAATAAAACTCCTTTTCATGATTCCAGCCTCAGTGACCCTGTCTCTTTGTTGTGTGGTACTACGGTTTTCCGCTCTAACATAAGGAAATCCGAATAAAAGGTGGACTTTAGCTTAGAATAAGGAATTAATATTGTTTCAATAATCATAACAAATGTACTATACTGATGTAGGATGTTAATAAGAGAGGAAACTGGGTCTGAACCATGTGGGAAATCTTTGCACTATCTTCCTAAATTTTGTGTAAACCTGAAACTGTTCTGAAATTAAAACTTTATAAAAAACTTGTTATTTTTAAGCTGCTGTTTGTTTAATTAGTTGTACTATTAATTACTAGTAATTGTCACTGATAGCTGGCCATACTTTTTTTAAATAAAAGCACTTATGAATCTGAAAAGTAAATAATATATGATTCCAAATAGTGCCACTCTTACATATTTTTATGATAAAGTAATAACACATGTACATATAATAATTATTATATTATTATTACTTTTAACAAAAAGTTGTGTTGCTATTTCCTGGGTTTATGCTCTAATGAGCTGGCTGCCTTTCATCAGGAAAGATGCAGACTTTAGAGAACGTACTTCAATTCATGGCTAAACATTTTCAAAAGAGTGGCTTTATAAAAAATGCTCCAGTGGGGAATTGCTTCATTGTGACCGGACCACTTATTCCAAGGAATCCTTGTTCTCTATTGTGTTTCCATGCATATTGTTTAGCAGGAATGCAAATATTTGCTACTGGAAAAAGATATTCAAAGATTGGAAGAATGTGAACACTATTTAAGATGATTTGATGTTTCATTGTGATGTTTTATAAAACAGAAGTGTTTCAAAGGAAATTCAAATTCATAATTTCCTAGATGATGCTTTGCAGAAAGTGATTAATTCAGAGAAACAAAAATTACAGGACATTTTATCAGTGATTTTAGATGTGGTTATATTCTGTGAAAAAAAGATTTTCCTCTTGAAAAGGTATTATTTAAAAGGTATTATTTAAAAGGTATTATTATTGGCAGGAATTATTGGAAGCCCACACATTTCCAAATAGAATGTTTCCAATTTTAGTTGTACTTATAATTACATTGTAGTGTCAGTATAGATAGTCATGTAGCTAATAGTGGAAAGAGATCTATGCTTGTATGTGTAATAAAATTAAAAGGAATTTTTAATGTTCCTTGGAAATCATGTTAGACCTGAAAAACAATTGAGATTAACAGAAGTAAAATACTCTTCTGACCTTTCCATTTGTACAGAAGTAGCCCATCGTGAACAAATGTATCATAAAAGGTAGGTTCATATTAACCATACTATCATAAAATAGAAGAAAGCTTTATTGACTTTATTCAAATGAAAGAAGAAATGAATATGGTCTAGTTTAGAATATTCTTAAAGAATTAAAAGTAGATTATAGGCCAGGCGCGGTGGCTCACGCCTGTAATCCTAGCACTCTGGGAGGCTGAGGCAGGCGGATTGCTCAAGGTCAGGAGTTCAAAACCAGCCCGAGCTACAGCAAGACCTCTTCTCTACTATAAATAGAAAGAAATTAATTGGCCAACTAATATATATAGAAAAAATTAGCCGGGCATGGTGGTGCATGCCTGTAGTCTCAGTTACTGGGGTGGCTGAGGCAGCAGGATTGCTAGAGCCTAGGAGTTTGAGGTTGCTGTGAGCTAGGCTGACGCCACGGCACTCACTCTAGCCTGGGCAACAAAGTAAGACTCTGTCTCAAAAAAAAAAATAGATTACAATGACAAAGTTGCTTCTCACCAGAGATATGATCGTGCACAACTATGGCAGGTATAGAAAAGGGTAGAAGCTGTTATGTCCCCTCCTTTAAAAATTATGCCAAACCTGGGCCTTACCTACATATATATGAACATAAACAGTTTCTGGTTACAATACCAGTAACTGATATAAACACTAGCTACTGGTATTTTATATATTGTAATATATAGTACACATATATCACATGTTACATATATATTACAATATACATAGTTACTGACACAATATTCATATATATCAGTTTATATACTATTAATAATTAAACATGCCATTATATATAATCAGTTATTGGTATTGTACCAGTAACCATACACACACATGCACACACACAATACTAGTAACTGGGTCTTAAGAAATAGTCAAACACAGCAATTCTGTCACCTGAAAACGAAATAGTCTAACAAGCATATTTGAAAAATATAGTATTGTTGATGGGAAAAAAGAGGAAAGGTAGATTAAGAATTCTGTATAACACTACAAATAGAAGACTAATTAAGTCATTTACCCTATCAAACTGGAAATCTAGTGGACGTGAGTGATTTCCTAAAAAAATGTAAATTGCCAAATGGACTCTGAAATAAGGCAAACATAAGTAGGCCAATGAGCATGACCAGCTGCCACTGGAAAAGCCCTCAGGACCACCTGGGTTCGCAGCTAAACGTTAACTGACCTCCAGCTAATTCTGTATTGCAAACGGTCAGGGCTTAGAAAAACAACTAACAAAAGCAACGGGACTGTCCTCAGCTCACTATGTGGTTTGATATGAAAACTTGATAAAGCTAACATAGTTCATTTAATCTAAGGTGCCGATGATTGTCAAAACACACATTACCCACGTACCCTTACAAATATGCTGCCCATGAAGCTGACTTTCTTAACAAAAAAAAAGAGAAAGAAATGATGTTGACGCATTTCCTTCCACTAGAGCCAGGGAAGTACAATTGTATTAACAGTAAGTTCTCGGTTGGCAATAATTAATACATTGAAACTCAAAAGCACGTTGCAGATGTTGACAGCTGGGTTTCCCAGGTTTCCAGCGACCTCAGCGCCACAGGAGCCGCCACCCGGACCCCAGCAGCGGACGGGCCGCGCCGCGCGCCCGCGTGTCTCTG
Source organism: Microcebus murinus (assembly GCF_040939455.1). Lineage (NCBI taxonomy): Eukaryota > Metazoa > Chordata > Mammalia > Primates > Cheirogaleidae > Microcebus > Microcebus murinus. The sequence continues at coordinate 86,995,235 of NC_134106.1, forward strand.
CCCGGCGCCGGCGTTTCTGCCCGGAGCAAACCGGAATCTGCAAGAACCCACGCGGGCCGCGACCGTGCGCCTCAGTGAGGGGAGACTTCTGACAAGAGTGATTACGACGTTCTCTGAGAGAGTAAAGAATAAACCACGTGAGAATGTCCGGGAAAATGAGATCTTCCGTGTTCGCCACTTAAGAAAGACGGCGGGAGAGCGGGTCCCCTCCTCGGCCACCGGGACGGCGACAGGAGGCGCTTCCTCCACGTGGACGCGGCCGCGCACGGCGGGGTCCTGAGGGGACCGGCGGCGCTCGGTGCGCAGGCGGAACGCGCATGCGCTGCGCGGACCGAAGCGGCGGGGTCTGGCGTCTCCTGCCGGCTGTCAGCGCACAGTGCAGGACGAGGGCACGGCGCGGGAGGGGCCCAGCTCGCTGTTTTGAAGGGTGGTGCACCACTGCAAAGGTCCAAGGGACTCAACCTATCACTAGGCAGCTGATTCACCCCCAGGAATGGTGGCACATGGGGGAGTCAGTGTTGGTGTTTCTGCTGGCACACTGGACACACAGCAGTGGCCTCGGCGAGGGAAGACCATGCTGTGAGCCCAGGCGTCACCTCCCTCCCTCCACCACGGGCGGCCACTCTGTGCATGAGCCCATGGCCACTGGCAGGGGCGGCTGGGGAAAGAGGCTGACTGCTCTCCACAGAGCAGGTCATTCTGTCCACTTGGTCATCAAAATCCTCCTCTGCAGAGGTCACCCCTTGGAGAACACACATGGCCCACGATGAAGTCGTCTTTCTGATTTACTTTTTTCCTGGGTAGAGCCAGTTCTAGAGCTTACAATTGGCCTTTCCTGCCATAACTGTCCTCAGCCCAAGGTCAGAGAGCCAAGGTGGGGATGCTGAAAGTTGCTGAGTACATGTCTATTCCAGCCACACGGTGGTTACAGGGGCACACTTGCCCCACTGCGAGACAGACCTGAGCTAAAACTCCATCTGCCACCTGACCTCCAGGAGCCCTCACTCTGCTGGACCACAGTGATGTTTTGGAACTCTGAGAATCAGTGTCAGATCAGAGCCAGTGGCCAGTAATGCCCCAAATGTTTAAAAATTTCCCTTTCCCCAAGTTGCAGTCACTTTGGTAACAGTCGGTAGTTCCCTTTGGGGAAGACCAGGAGAACAGTTAACAATATGAATTTTTGGTAAAGTAGCAGCACTCAGCATACTTCCTCAATGTGACCTGTCCCTGACCCCCATCATTTATTTATTTACTTTTTTTGAGACAGAGTTTCCTTTTGTGCCCAGGCTAGAATGAGTGCCGTGCCTTGGCATCAGCCTAGCTCACAGCAACCTCAAACTCCTGGGCTCAAGCAAATCTACTGCCTCAGCCTCCCAAGTAGCTGGGAGTATAGGCATGCGCCACCATGCCTGGCTAATTTTTTGTATATATATTTTTAGTCGGTCAATTAATTTCTTTCTATTTTTCTAGAGGCAGGGTCTCACTCAGGCTGGTTTCAAACTCCTGACCTCGAGGGATCCGCCCGCCTTGGCCTCCCAGAGTGCTAGGATTACAGGCATGAGCCACCACGCCTGGCCCAACCCCCATCATTAAGAGGTGGTGAGTCTGTAAACTTACTCAAGTCTCCAAATTTATTGAGGGCTGTGAATCTGTGTTTTGTTAATTCAAGTTAGTCTTCTATTGAGTTGACCTAGAATTCTTCCTTTTTTACAGAAAAAAGCAGAATTTGGTGTTGCCTATCTAGTTCTCTCCTATGGGTACCATGAACGACTGCCCAAGGCCACAGGTGCCTGTGCATCAGACCATTCTGATTCCTGTGTAACCACAACCACCTTGTCTCTGGGGGCAAAGGAAGCCCCATGGCACCTGCCACCCCAGGATCTGATTACCCTTGTGGCAGTTCAATGTCCCAGGCCAGTGGCAGCAGTTCCCACTGGAAAGTCTGGCCTGCTGAGAAGAGTGAGCTCAGAGCTCTCTGTGATACTGGGCTCCCCTCACGATGTCATTCCTCACGGTTGTTATGTCTCTGGACCCTCTGTGTGAGTGGGCAGGTCTGACACCATAAATCCACACTAGCATTCCAGCCTCCCTGAGCCTTTGCAAACTTTCCTCTAGAGCAAATCAAGAAAGTCGTGACACCTCAACTTCGTTTATCTTAGGTCACCTCTGGTTCTGTTTCAGCCAAACCAACCAACCTAACAAGCCCTCAGAGCCCTCTCTAAACCTTTGACCTGCAACCCAGAATCCAGAATCTCTGTTTAGTGGGCCCAGGTCCCTAAAGCCCCCCTCATCCAAGTTTATGTCACCTCCACTGTGATGCACGCAACAGCCATTCCCACACACCTTCTTCAGATTTCTTTCTGTGTGTTTCTATGCAGATGTGCATAGAAAGGGGGGAAGACAGAGATTTTAATGAATTGGCTCATGTGGTCCTGGGGCTAACAAGGCTGTCATGTGCAGGGCAGGCTTTAGGCTAGAAACCCAGGCAGGACTTCGTGCTGCAGTGAATGCATGATACATGGGAACAACGTCACACAGTGCTTCCATGGCAACACTTAGATGGATGAGTGATTAAATAACTCACTACTGTAATCTAGCTAAGTTGTCACAAAGCCAGTTAGTTGTCAGAAATCTATTTAGTTGTCACTAACCATCACAACCACGTGAAGGTAGTCACTGATTAGAGGTCTAACCCAAGGAGCGGAGATATGTTTGCAGATCCCAGAGGCTGGGAGGAACGACGCCACAGAGTGAGAGACAGGTGCCCACGGAGGCCCCAGAGGGAATTTGTTGTTCGCTAAACAGTGCACGTAGACTCAACATGAGCCATGCAGTCTCCCACTGTGCACATGGGGACCCCATCCTTGTGCTCAGTTGAAGTGTCATGAGTCCGTTTGGGTGAAAGGGATAATCACATCTAAAGGAAGAAAGAAAAACAAGCCCACTGAATTGATGTCTTACCATGAATTGGACATTGGGCTTAGAATCTTCATTTTATATTTTTCACAACACTGAGAGATAAGCATTGTCATCTGCACTTTTACTGAGGAATTTGACATTCAAGAAAATTAAATCACTTGCCCAAGTAACGAGTGGCAGAACAAGTCTTCATGGCTCTGAGATCTCGTTGGTTGCTGTACACACCTGGCCCCAATATTGGTGTCAAGACCTGCCCTATTCTCAGATGGAGCAAGACCCTGGCAGATCACACTGGACTCCTTCCAGGGGACTCTGGCTTGAGGGGACATCAGATGGGACGACGGGGTCACAGGCATCAGAGACCTCACCCTCAAGGTCAACAGTGCAGGAGGAGGCCATGGCTCTGAATAGCATCTGCACGCACATGCCACGTAGGTGTTGCATGTCTGTGTGCTCTCCCTCTGTCTCTCTCGTCTCTCTTCTAGGGCTGAGCCCACACTGGACACAGCTGCTTCCACGTTTGTCACACACCACGACTGCTTTCCTTTCTGCCGGACCATAAAAACTCCTCTCCGTGTCTCCTTCTGTCCCTGGTCACACTGTGCACTTCCTTTCTCACCTTCCTCAAAGAACTCCAGGGGAGGAAAAGGGTGGCTCTGAGCAGTAAAAGCCAGGGTCCCTGTGGCCAGCAGAGGCACAGGAAGGGCTGCATGGTTTTTCCCCAACACCCAAGGCACAGGGTCTTGGCTGGGTTGCGGTTCCAAGCTGCCTGCTTTCCCACTGCCTGTGTCTGTGAGCTCTGGTCAACCCCAATCTCCTGATGGGCCATGGCCTGCACTAAGCCTTCAGGGATGGCCCCGTGACCTGCAGTAGCTTTGCCTGGTTTGCTGGGTTTACAAAGGAAATGGTCTAAATCCACTCTGCACATTCTGTAGCCACACTTGCTGGGTTGCTGACCCTTCATCGCTTCTGTCACTCTAGACAGAAGAGGGAGCTGGCAGCTGCACAAACCCAGCTCCTCACCTCTGAAGCCAAATAACCCTGGCAGACGTCTTACCCTCCCTGGGCCTCAGTCTCCCTGTCCGTGTCATGGGAATGACAATCTATGCTAGGGTGCTGGATGATTAGGTGGGGCTATGTGAGCACCTCTTGTGATTGTGAAGAGGGATACAGATGTTTATCCACAGGCCTGTGAAGGTCAAGTGAGAGAATAAATGCAAATTAAATTGGAAATTAAAATGGTAAGAAAACAAAACATCATTGACAGTTCTGAGCCTTTCTAAGGGAGATTTCTACAGTCCTGAGTCCTTTCTATGTCTGAGTCCACTTGTACTGATGAGTCATTCTGCCAACAGTCTGACACTCGAGTGATAAGCTGGACATCAGAGTCCCATCAGAACAGACGCAGACCCCAGGAGCAGGGCAGGGGGTCCTGAGGGCCCTGCCCCTGCCGTGAGGCATTAACCCTTTAGGTGCCAGACCAGGGGGAGGTCCGGGGGCTTCAGGGGAAGGCGATGGCTTCTGAAGTGGCTCTCGGGTTTCAAGGCAGTGGCTATTCATGAACAGTGGAACTTCAGTACTGTCACAACCCTGCTGTCTCACAGGTTCTTGAAAAGCCATTTCTATTACCTATGACAGACTTACTATGTCCAACAGCTTGCAAAAATATTCCAGGCTAATGAGAAAAATCTCTCTGTGCCCCAGACAGAAGACGTGAGATGCCGATCCTACGAATGCAGACTTGCAGGACACGTGACCAGTGAGAGAGGTTCATTCCAGGCCAGGGACAGAAACCTGGCCTGATCCCTGCAGTGACCAATACTGCAAGGGGAGAAGGTGTGTGCACCTGAGGTGTGGGGGGCTGGCTTCCACGTCAGGAGAGGAGGGGTCTCCCCCCAGTCCTTCCCTACTCTTGCCCCAGGGCCTGAAATGCCCCTCTGATGTGACCTCCTCTGGCCCTGCAAGGGCCATGCCCTGTCCAGCTGGTGTCTTGGGGGACTAGCTGCAGCCAGTCAGAGCGAGGCCAGGAAGAGCCAGGCTCCGGGTGGGTTTGGGGTGGCGAGGGGCCGGGGACCACACGCTCTGTGATTTCCCAGAAGCAGGAGCTGAGAGGTACTAGAGGGAGCTTGGTGTCCTTGGAGACCAGTAGGGGACCTTAACCAATATTAAACTCAAAAGCTAAAATAGTCTTTATGTGTATGTATGCATATATATATATATATACACACACACATGTATATGTACATAGATATATTTTTCTCTTTGTGTGTATTTGAAGAGGAATACTTCTTGTAATAAAAGAACAATCAATTGTAGCTATTCATAGCTGTGACCCTGTGGTAGAATGAAGTCATAATTCAATGTGAGTTTGAGAATCTTTTAAATATTTTTGTGAGCAATTCCAGTATCTCCTTCTATGAATAACCTCTTCGTATATTCTAGTCCTCTGCTGTTTTATCATCGTTACTACAGATAACTAAAATAACCTAGTGTTGTTTCGGTTAACTTGTTTACCAGAACAACACTATATATGCATCATAAACATTTAATGTGGCTGTGTACTCCACAGTTTGTTTATATTCTTGAGAAATATTTTGACTATTCTTGGCTATTTCATGCCAAGCTATCTAATGCCATTTTCAAAAAGTGGGAAGTAAATTGCAATGACTATTGTTGAAACTAGAAAGGGACAGAAGGTTAAAACTATCAAAATCTTCATTTTACACTCTGCCTTCTTCTAGAAGGAATCTGACATGGAGAGATTCAGTAGCAGGCTCACATTCCACAGGGAGAAAGGCAGCTCCAGGGCCTGTCAAATGGCACCGAAATCACATCCTCTCTGTGGGCAGCAGCCAGGTAGGATTTGGAAGGTGCAGGGACACAGTGCTCCCTCTGCTGGGCAGGATGCATTTCAACGTGTTTCATTTTAAGTTCTATTTGCATTACTGCCCTCCTACTTTGGAAAACTCTGACTCAGCTGGGTGTTGTTTTAGATGAGCTTTACTCAGTGCCCCAGGCAGAAATAATTACTCTGTCTAATGACACACATGGTAACTCCCCGATAGTCTGTCACACTACATAGAGATCATCTCAGCCTCCCCCATTAGTCTGAGGAGGAGCAAACATGGTCTGATTCATTTCTGTATCCACATCTGCTGGGGCTTGAACATAGTGCCCCTCAAAGACTGGAACAAATGTATTAGCTGATGAGTTATTTTCAACTTCATTTGTCAGATCTGGAAAGCCCACACCACACGGAGATATCGGTTTTGTCTTTACATGCCAAGGCTGCTTTGGCCTCAGGGCCTTTGCACATGTCCTGCCCTCTGCCTAGAACACCCTCTGTCTGGGTCTCTGCCCGCTGTTCTTTCAGTGTTCAGTGTGAATGATACCATCTGCAGATACGCTTCTGATCTCTCCATCTATATCACACTTCCTCAGATGAAATGATGACACAAGAAACGAAAACAAGAGGAATCACAAGGGAGCGTATGATTCAATGCCAAATGAGGCCAAGAGTGAACAATAAAAAATTATTTAGGAGTTTGAGGATTGGAGAATTTACTGTGAACTAGGGAGCTAGACCAGGCTTCATATAAGAGACAGAATATAAGAGGAGCCTTCAGGATGAGTTAAGAATGCAGTGGATAGGGCCAAGTGCGGTGGCTCACGCGTGTAATCCTAGCACCCAGGGAGGGCGAGCGGGCGGATTGCTTGAGGTCAGGAGTTCGAAACCTGCCTGAGCAAGATCGAGACCCCCTTCTCTACTATAAATAGAAAGAAATTAATTGGCCAACTAATATATATGGAAAAAATTAACCAGGCACGGTGGCGCATGCCTGTAGTCTCAGCTACGTGGGAGGCTGAGGCAGGAGGATTGCTTGAGCCCAGGAGTTTGAGGCTGCTGTGAGCTAGGCTGACGCCACGGCACTCACTCTAGCCTGCACAACAAAGCGAGGCTCTGTCTCAAAAAATAAAAACAAGAATGCAGGGGATAGAAAGTTAGGTGGGATGATCATTCAGAGCTGTGGGCGGGGCTGCCGCAGTCACAGGAGATGCTTCATGGGGTCGAAATCCAACGTCTGCTCTGCCCACCAAGCTCACTGCCGCTGAGGCGTGTCCACCAGAGGAGGGTGCTTTTGCCGACTGGATCACAGGCTCCCAGGGATGGTGGAGGCTCTGTACCCAGACAGGCGATGAGGACACGTGCAGCGCAAGTGGAGTTGGGAAGAGGATCAACATCAGCCTCTTCAAGGGGGCGGGGAGCAGGCTGGACTGGCTGAAGCCCAGCCTTGGGGGAAGGGAGGGCAGGAAACAAGGCCCGAGCGTCAGGTCTCCAGCCACAGCACCCTCGGACTTCTCGGGAAACTCAAAAATGTGTTCGTAGAAAATCCAGCCCCATCTGAGACTCCTCCAAGAGAAGCTTCAGTTGTGGTTACTGAGGAGCAAAGAGCAGGTTAGAATTAGGGAAGAGACTATTACCAAGAATATGCAAGTGTAGCTCTCTGCAGGAGTTCTCTCCTTTTCTTTCACGGGACTCACCAAAGCTTAGAGTTTTCCTTGTTTGCTCCCGTGTTGTGGTCCGTCTCACCAGCCAGTCCAGGTGCCAGAAGTAAGGGACGCATCGCTCTTGTTGACCAGGATGTCCCAATGCCTAGTTCAGTGCCTGACAGCGAGGTGGCTTTCAGGAACTATTTCTTCCGTGAATGAACTGTCCAGATTTTCAACAATAAGCAGACAGTTAGTGAGTTATGGCAAATGCTGTCAAGGACAGTTTTAGCTGCTTAGGGAAAAGTAGATGATGAGACATTAAGGGAACTGGCACAAGCATTGTAATTCCAGTGCTTAAAAACTGCTCTGCATAAGCAGAGCCTGGAGGGATACGGAGATGAACTCGAACAGCTGTGGTGCAGAGGACATGTGTGCTTGCTTTCAAGTTTCCTCTCAGTTTGGCAACTGTGGCAACCTTGTGTGTGGCTCTTCCTATCCTTGAACTCTGCAACCAGCCCCCTTTCTAGAACTTGCTGCTAAGAATCAGAAAGACAAAGCTGTGTGCAGTAATCTGTTGTTGGTGAGTAACCTCTCTGTGACAGCCCTGTAGTAAATGTTTTGCATGCATCATGTCATTTGATCTCCACAGCAGCTCCGGGAGGGGTCCCATTTATAACCACGTTTTACAGCTGATGAAGGAAATTGCTACCTAGAGAATCACTTGCCCAAGTCACACAGCTAATAAAGGCAAAACCAGAATTCGAACTCAGAACTGTCTGACCCAGCACTTAGCCCCCAACACCCACACCAAGCCCTTCTCTACAGAAATACTCAACATACATTTAAAACATAATTGAGTCCGTATTTATGCATATATACATCGATATATATATATAGATAGATAGATAGATGTATACACATTATACATATACACACATACACATTAATCCTCAGGTGAAAATACTAATAGAGAAAAACATAGAAGCAAATATGCCAATAACCCAGTGGTTATTCTGGGTGATGGAATTAAGGGTAACATTTTCTTCTTTAATCTTTTCTATATTTTCCCAATTTTCTACAGTGAGCATATATTGCTGTGATAACTGGAAAATCAATGTAATTCTCAAATTAAAATTTACCCTTCGGCTGGGTGCAGTGGCTCACGCCTGTAATTCTAGCACTCTGGGAGGCTGAGGTGAGAGGATCGCTCAAGGTCAGGAGTTCGAGACCAGCCTGAGCAAGAGTGAGGCCCCCCTGTCTCTACTAAAAATAGAAAGAAATTGTCTGGACAACTAAAAAATATATATATATACATATATATATATATATACATACCTACATATATATATCAGCCGGTCATGGTGGCGCATGCTTGTAGTCCCAGCTACTTGGTTGACTGAGGCAGGATTGCTTGAGCCAAGGAGTTTAAGGTTGCTGTGAGCTATCCTGATGCCACGGCACTCTTCTCCGGGCGACAGAGCGAGACTCTGTCTCAAAACAATTTATTTTAGTTGTTTTTCTGTTGCTCTTACAGCAAGTCCATTTGCGGGGGGCGGGGGGGGGGAGGAAGGGACCCTTTTGGGGAGAGGGGTGTGGGCAACTTTTACTTCAGTCTCCTGTTTCTGCCCTGTTAGTATCAGGATTAGCCGCCAGGGGGCGCCCGAGGTCCACCTTTTAAGAGCCGGAGCGGGCTGCGGTGCGGGGAAGGTCCCAAGGCTGTGGGAACCTGAGCAGCTCCCGCTGAGCTGTCTGTAAACACACAGGCTTTGCACCTCTGGGTTTTTGCTGCTGTTGCCCCCTCTGCCTGGTGCACCCCACGCCACCTGGCCTCCTGTCTGCTCAGTTGATCCTTAAGGCCCATGTACAAAACCTCCTCTTCTCCTTACACAGCGGATGGCTGAGCACCCGAAAGCTTTGATCAGTCTTGATGAATGAGCAAAAGCTTCCCATGCAGTTTCAGGCTAACTTTTTCTCCAATCGGTTGTTTCTTTTCAAATGACAATAACAGCCATTGTTCATTGAGCACATCTGTGTGTCAAGCCCTGTTGTGTATTAGAGCATTTAATTGATCTTCCCCAAGGAGGCTGAACGTGAAGGCTGAAGCTGACTGCCTAGGTTCAAGTTTCACTTCTCCCGCTTCCTGGCTGGTTGTGTTTAAGTAGGTTACCTAGCCCTTCTTTCCTCAACTGTAAAAAGTGAAAATGATAGTATCCACCTCCTAGTGTTACTGTTGGCTTGAGGACGAAACGAGCCACCACTTGCAAAAGTAGTTAGAACAGAAATAGATAGCATAGGCGCCCTCCATAACCTGTTCAGTTCTGTTACGTTCCTGTGTCCCTTTCGATTTCCTGCTTCCTAGAAGGCAGTCTGCCATTCCGTACTCTGACCTGCATCTGTGGCTACACTCACATGCCAAGCTGCATTTCTCTGTCCCCACCAGACCAGGAGCTCCTGGAAGACCAGTGTGCGAATGATTCAGTTCTTGGGTCCCCAACACCGGGCCTGGCACAGAATAGGTTGTTTATGGAATTGGATTATTTAGCCCAGGAACTGTTGCCTTGGGACTTACAGTTCTGTATTTACAATTCTGTCAAGGGGGATAGGGAAGAAGGAGGAAATTATCACAACAAAATGGAGTTTTGTCCCGACCCGCAGGACCTTCTGTTACTCGCGGGGGCGAGGGGGACCGTGCCTGAAAGAGATGGGCGAGAGAAAGAAACGAGACCAAGCGAATGATTGTCAAGGTCTACTTTACTTGGATTTCTAGTAGGTTTTATATACAGAAAACAAGGAAGTAGAAACAGAAAAATAGAATGGGGGAATAATGAGGCTTTCCTGTGGGTTAATCAGCCCCAATCAGCATCCCAATGGCACCGGAAGCTCTTTGTGATGGATCACTCAACCCCAACCTGGCAGGGGGTTGGGAACAATTGCAGGTGGCATGCCCTGGAGCAAGCATGGCATGGAATGCATTCTTCTTGGAACTATAGCTGGGGGGCTGGGTGCTATTTTCCAGGATGAGGAGGCCCATGCGTAGGGCAAGTCGTTGGAATGTGAAGGGTCTTAGTCTCCAACATCTCCCCCTATCTTTATTAATATGAGGGAGATTTACACAGGTTGGTGGAGAGCCTGTCTTAGGCTACAGGATGGGCTTCCGCGACCAGCACCCCAAATATAAGATCGATCTGGCCATCGAAATGTCGGTGAGGCCTCTGTCTTAGGCTATGTAGGTGGCATCCACCTCCGGCACTTCTGATTATGAAGTGTGCCCCCGGGCATGGACCTACAATATTCCCGTCATGGAGTTACCTCACAGCTGTCGGGGTGTGCACCTGGTACGCGGCATCGCGATAATCCCGTCATGGGCGTCTCCACAGCTTTTGGAACCAACTGCGTTCCATGTCTGCGGCAAGGTCTGAGAAATTTAGACCTTCAGTGGGTGTGTTGGGAGACTCTTCATGGAGGTCTTCTCTGGAGCCTCTTAGTTCTAGCTGTTGGTAAAACACGGAGACTGATTTTTGTGTGGCTGCGTCTACCTGCGACTTGACAAAGTTGGTTAGTTTTTTGAATGCCCAAGGCCCAAAAGTGAGAAGCAACAGGAAACCTACAAACGGCCCCAAGACACTGGGAAGCAATGTGGATAGCCAGGGGGATGTGGAAAACCAATTTTGATACCATGCCTCACTTTGTTCCCTCTGTTTCTTTCTATTTTCAAGGCTTTGTCTAACTCTCTCAATGCTATCTTCTACCAGGCCTGTTTTGTCTGCGTAGAAGCAGCATTCTTCTTTGAGTGCTGCGCACAAACCTCCCTCTTGGAGGAACACTAAATCTAAGCCTCTTCTATTTTGTAACACTATCTCAGAGAGTGAAGCGAGGGACTCCTTAAGATATTTTAGACCTTGCTGTAGCTCTCGGAGGTCATTATCGATGGCTACAGAGAGCTGTAGGTATTGTTGATTGGAGGTGACTAGAGAGGCTATGCCTGTTCCAGCCCCTGTGGCACCAAGGCCTAGAACAACTGCGAGTGTTATGGCCGTGATGGGCTCTCTCTTTTCTCGGGGCATTGTGGTGCCACGCTCCCAAAATTTAAGTAACTCATTAGCAGGATGTACAGTGAGTCTGGGAAAGAGCATGACTAACACACAATATTCTCTATGCTCAAGAAACGTTGCAGTGACTACATACGGGGTAAGGCCAGAAGAACAAGCAAAATAGGAGGTGTTAGATGCCTGAATATACTGAAAAGTGGAGTTGACAGTAATTGCCTGATTGCATATTTTCTCTAAGGGTGCGGGAGGGAGCATTCTTGGGCTAAGAAGGCAAAGACCTAGGCCTGTGACTTGGCTGAGCGTCAGGCCATCATGGGTCTCTAGACCCCATCTGAGTCTGCTGGTGTCATTAGTAAATAATGGCTCACCAAAAGTAGCGACGCCTTCATAGAAGGGAGGCCAGGGGGAGTAGCATACCCAACATTCCTGATATTCTGAATTATTGGCCTCTCGGATGGTCCTGATAGAGGCGTTGACTAAGGAGAGAATTAGTTCTGCTGAGGAAGGGGGCCCCTCGGGCAGGGTAGGTTGGTATAGGGAGGTGCTGAGCAGAGGAGGGGACATAGTTGGGGAGGAGGGTAGGCCCCTGGAGGGACCGTGAGGTCGAGGTGGGTGAAGGTTGTTATTAGGGCCTAATGCGACCGTAGGACCTCTGGGGAGGCTTTTAATTAACTTGATTTTAAATGTGAGACCAATATCTCTCCCAGATATGTAAAGTCTGAGCCCCCATTCAAATCCCCTGGACTGGTCCCAAGAAGCCTTTTTTCCAGCTTCGGTGAATGAAATTAACAGGGGGTTGCACCATTGGTTGCTACACTCTTTCTTAAAGGGAACCGGACCGCTGTTGAGATGGTATGGGGAAGGGGATTTTCTTTTGACTGTTATATAGTCCCAGGAGGAGGAGGGGCTCCAGTAGGTATCGCCCGTAGTCTCACAGCCCCAGGAGGCACAAAAGAAGTCAGGGGCATAGCCACATGCTTCAGCAAGAGAGCTGTCTCGATGAGCCCCAGGGCAAACATATATAGGGGCCATGGTTAGATAGGTTCTTCGAACCCCAGAGCTACAGCCTGGCCGAGAACTGGTGTCTGGTTCTCCCGTGTTAATGGGTTTTACCTGTGGTGCAAAATGTGAGGGCGTGCCCCAATAGTCATGGGCTCCAAGGGCCAACACGCATAGGTCAATTTCTAGTGGATCCCATGGCGTAGTGGCGGAGAGGTGCGAGGAGGAATTGGCAACGTCTCCTGCCTCATTAATTATTTGCCATGTATAGTTGTAGATCTGATGGATGTTGGTTGCGATGGTGCTCTTGATCACGACTAGAATCAGGCATAGGAGAGGCAGCGCCTTTTCTCGGGAGTCATTGTATTTCTGGAAGAGAACAGAATTAAGAATTCTTCTCAGGGGATTCCCTGGGTGGGTTATATAGCTTAATCGCTCTCTCTGGTAGCCATCTGGCGTTTCCTGCCTGGGTATCGTAGATGCAGGCATGTCCTTTTCCCCATATGAGGACAGGGTCAGGCCCCAGCCATTTGCCTGTAAGCGGCTCCTTCCATAAGGCCTGTGCATAAGTATCTGTGGTGGATGGGTGCCAAAGGCGGTCGGCAGCTGTTTTGCTGGCAGTGTCAAAGGTGAGAAAATTTAAAATGAACAGGGCATGATTAAGCAGGGTTTTGGAATTACCTGTTAAAGGGTACAAAATTCCTCCTCCCGATTGTAGTTTGGAGAGCATATTTTTTAACGTCTGATGAGCTCTCTCTACAATACCTTGGCCCTGAGGGTTATATGGAATGCCTGTAATATGCTTGATACCTAACTGAGCACAAAAACTTTTGAAGTTAGAGCTGACATATCCCGGGCCGTTGTCAGTCTTAATAACTTTAGGCTGAGGGAGGGAGGTGAGACAGGCTATAACATGGCTGATAACGTGGCGGGTGGCCTTGCCTGTTTGTAGGGAAGCAAAGATAAATCCACTGCAAGTATCTATAGAGACATGTACATATTTAAGCTTTCCGAAAGAGGGGTAATGAGTGACATCCATCTGCCAGAGCTCCCCAGGGATCAGGCCACGAGGGTTGACTCCTAGGTGTGGCTCAGGGAGAAGGGTAAAACAAGCCCTGCATTGGCGGACGATTTCTCTGGCCTGTTCTCTAGTAATGGAGAATTTAAGCCTGAGGGTATGAGCATTGAGATGGTGTAAATCATGAGCCTGGCGTGCAGCGCAGACAGGATCAACAGTGATATTGTGAACAGCGCCTGCAATGCGAGTCGCCTGATCAACAAGATTATTTCCAGCTACTAGAGGCCCAGGAAGGCCAGTGTGGGCGCGAATATGGCCTATAAAAAAGGGCGCAGAACGGGAGTGAATGAGACCTTGTAGTTGCTGGAACATTTGAGTGGTATTGTTGGAGGGCCGAATATGAGGCACAGTTTCCAAAGCGGCGACAGCATGAGCAACATAAGAACTATCAGTATACAAGTTAAATGGTGACTGATCTACGTATTTGAAGACTGCGACTAAGGCTGCTAACTCAACCAGTTGAGCAGAGGAGAATCTGGTGGGAAAACTGCGGACCTGGCCATTAATGCAATAGGCCGCGGTGCCTGAGGAGGATCCGTCGGTAAAGACTAAGACGGCTCCTGGAATGGGGGAGACTCTTGTTTTTTTGGGAAATATTACAGGTGTCCGATAGAGGAACTGAATTAATTTATCAGGGGGGTAATGATTATCTAGTTTGCCCTGGAAAGACGTACAGTTAACCGCCCAGTCATCACCATTTTGTATTAGCCACCGAATTTGAGAAGCATTGTAAGGGAGTATTATGATATCTGGATCCTTTCCAAAGAGCTTAAGGGAGTTTTCTCGCCCCAAGCGAATAATCTTAGCTACTAAGGGTAGGTGGGAAGGACTTTAGGGGAGGAAGCTGATAGGTGAACCCAAAAAAGAGGCTTGCCCTGCCAAAAGAGTCCCGTGGGCGAAAAGGGGGTGGGGAGGACAAGTCTTTGGAAAGCTGGGCAAACTCTTTTTGAAGTTATAAAACATCTCTTAATTGCGTAACCCTTTGACTTAAGTCTTTTTTGGTACGCAAAAGCAAGGGCATTGTAAAGGGGGCATTAACGAAGGTGCGCAAATTTGGGGCGCGTAAGGAGGAGGCCATTTGGGATTGTGATATCGGGCGGCTTCCTCTCCGAGGGTTGCCTCTTCTGCGGGGTCGAGGGACTCTCGGAGGGGTTGTTTCTTGAACACCGGGTAATTAAATGCATGAGGGGCTGTACCCTCAGGCAAGGGAGGATAGAGGGTCTTGGTGTCTGGCCTACTAATCAGGGGCTCCTCTCTAGATGTTTGGAGCTCAACTGAGGGGTCCTGAGGGGGCATATTAATACAGACTGAGGGGCAAGGGGAAGGACATGTTGGTCTCTTGAAATTATTAGAAGCTGGCCCTTCGTCTGTCTTTAAAGACGTTCTCGAAGCGGACCGCGACACGGGTCGGAGGCAGAATTCTGCTACTGAGAGCAGCTGCTTTTTTATTGGGTGTCCCGACCCGCGGGACCTTCTGTTACTCGCGGGGGCGAGGGGGACCGTGCCTGAAAGAGATGGGCGAGAGAAAGAAACGAGACCAAGCGAATGATTGTCAAGGTCTACTTTACTTGGATTTTTAGTAGGTTTTATATACAGAAAACAAGGAAGTAGAAACAGAAAAATAGAATGGGGGAATAATGAGGCTTTCCTGTGGGCTGATCAGCCCCAATCAGCATCCCAATGGCACAGGAAGCTCTTTGTGATGGATCACTCAACCCCAACTTGGCAGGGGGTTGGGAACAATTGCAGGTGGCATTCCCTGGAGCAAGCATGGCATGGAATGCATTCTTCTTGGAACTATAGCTGGGGGGCTGGGTGCTATTTTCCCGAAGAGGAGGCCCCTGCGTAGGGCAAGTCATAGGAATGTGAAGGGTCTTAGTCTCCAACAATTGGGGTCTGAATCTGCCCCTTCAACAATATCTCTGATTAGTCCCCAGTACGAAAAAACAGATACAGGGACGGCATCTGGTCCCTGATTTAGAAGTAAATCGTTTAAATCTCTACCTACTTTTTGCCATTTCTGTGGGTGAATCTCAGGTCCACCAATAATAAACCAAGGGCAAGCATGATCAATGAACACAAAAAACTTTACTAAGTCTTTTTTCTTAAATCTCTACCTATTTTTGCCATTTGTGTGGGTGAATCTCAGGTCCACTAATAATAAACCAAGGACAAGCACGATTAATGAACACAAAAAACTTTACTAGATCCTTTTTCTTAACTCTAATTCCTCTCTCTCTGAGTGAGGCCTTAAGATCCTTGATAAAAACGGCCTCTTTAGACAATGAATGGCCCATCTCGATGGGGTGACAATGTAAAAATTTACTCACCAGACCATGGACTCTGTGAGCTGCAGAACAAGGGTCTCTGTAGGGTTTCCTTCGGCTGAAGAGCACTCCTCGGTGTCACCCAACAAAGGTCCGTACCTTGGGCCCCACGTTGGGCGCCACTTGTCTCCGCCCGCCGGACCTTCTGTTACTCGCGGGGGCGAGGGGGACCGTGCCTGAAAGAGATGAGCGAGAGAAACAAAGGAGACCAAGCGAATGATTGTCAAGGTCTACTTTACTTGGATTTTTAGTAGGTTTTATATACAGAAAACAAGGAAGCAGAAACAAAAAAATAGAGTGGGGGGATGATGAGGCTTGGGTGTGGGCTAATCAGCCCCAATCAGCATCTCAATGGCACCAAAAGCTGTAATGCATTCTTCTCGGAACTATAGCTGGAGGGCTGGGTGCTATTTTCATCTTAGGCTATTTTCCCTGCATAGGACAAGTCAGGACAAGTCAGGACAAGTCGTTGGAATGTGGAGGGTCTTAGTCTCCAACACCAAGCTGCATTTCTCTGTCCCCACCAGACCAGGAGCTCCTGGAAGACCGGTCTGCGAATGATTCAGTTCTTGGGTCCCCAACACCGGGCCTGGCACAGAATAGGTTGTTTATGGAATTGGATTATTTAGCCCAGGAACTGTTGCCTTGGGACTTACAGTTCTGTATTTACAATTCTGTCAAGGGGGATAGGGAAGAAGGAGGAAATTATCACAACAAAATGGAGTTTTGACATTTTTATTAAAAAATAACATACATACAGAAAAGTTCAATGGATTTTCATTTACTAAACATACCCATGAAACCAACACCCAGATGAAGAATAAGAACACCCCTGGCATCCTGGAAGCCCCACCCTACGGTAACCACTTTGAAACCCATCTCAACACATTGAAACCCATCTCAACAAGTGTGACCACGACATCCGACAGTGCCGGCCGAGTCCTGGCTGTGTGCTCATAGTGAGACTTTGCACTCCTCCCAATTTCTGAAATGTAGCTCTGCAGCATCTCTGTCAATGTTTCCACGGATGCTTTTTCGGCGCTCTCAAACCCTGCCTCTGTGAGCAAGGAGCTCACAACCACTTGCAGTGTTCTCCTCCGGGCCAGATGGTAGTTATCAGCAGGGTTAGGAGACTGTTTACTTCCTGATCTCGTTCCGGAGCCGCTAGCCCCGGCCGCGGCCGCCGCGTCGGCCATCTTGCTGTGGCGTGGCGTGACAGCCCTTCTCTTAGAAGAACTGGGTGATGTGCCTAGAGAGCTCCGAGTCCTTGGGAGGCCGGTAGTTACA
Source organism: Microcebus murinus (assembly GCF_040939455.1). NCBI lineage: Eukaryota > Metazoa > Chordata > Mammalia > Primates > Cheirogaleidae > Microcebus > Microcebus murinus. The sequence continues at coordinate 87,012,385 of NC_134106.1, forward strand.
TACATGATCCACTCGGATAGTTCGCCCTTTAATCTTTTTTTTTTTTTTAAAGTTTTAAATGTTTAATGAAAAAGACTTGCAGCAATGCATTATTTACATGTGGCTAAGAAAAGTCAGCAGCAGCAGCCTCGAGCTTTTCCTGGGGGCACTATGAGAAGGGATTTTACATAAACCCCTTTAATGGAAGCTGACCCTAAGTGTTTCCAAACAGGACCACAAAATATGTGAAACACCTCCAACCCATCTACAGCGCAGTGGGACTGTTTCTTCAGAGCAGATCGGCAACGTTCACAGGCATTTCATCAATCTGAGTGGAGTAGTACTGTTCAGTATCTCGGAGGATGCGGATGTCGTCGTTCTTTACAAAATTGATGGCCACACCCTTTCGACCATATCGACCTGACCTCCCAATTCTGTGTATGTACAACTCTCTGTTATTGGGCAGGTCGTAGTTAATGACGAGGGACACCTGCGGGACATCCAAGCCCCTGGCCCAGACGTCTGTGGAGATGAGCACTCGGCTGGCGCCGGCCCGGAACTCCTTCGCGACGCACTCGCGCTCCTTCTGCGGCATGTCTCCGTGCATCGAGCACACGGTGAAGTTGGCTTCTCTCATCTTCTCTGCCAGCCAGTCAACCTTCCTCCTGGTGTTACAGAAGATGACCGCCTGCGTGATGGTCAGTGTGTCGTAGAGATCACACAGGGTGTCAAACTTCCACTCTTCTCTTTCCACTGCCACAAAAAACTGTCTGACGCCTTCCAGAGTCAACTCATCACGTTTTAGCACGATGCGGATGGGGTCCGTCATGAACTTGGTGGTCATTTCCAGGATTTCCTGGGGCAGCGTGGCACTGATAAGGACCACCTGTGTGGCCGGAGGCAGGTACCTGTACACGTCATAAATCTGGTCTTTGAAACCTTTATTCAACATTTCGTCAGCCTCATCCAAAACCAACATCTTGATAGCTCGTGTCCTTAAACTTCTTCGACGAATCATATCGAAGACGCGCCCTGGTGTGCCTGCGACGACGTGCTGTCCGTAATCCAGCCTCCTGATGTCCTCGCCCACATTGGTGCCCCCGATGCAGGCGTGGCACTGGACGTTCATGTAGTCGCCGAGAGCAAGCAGGCCCTTCTGGATCTGCACGGCCAGCTCTCGCGTGGGGACCAAGATCAGAGCCTGGGTCTCACGAACCTGAGTATCCAAGCACTGAAGGACTGAAATAGTGAAGGTGGCTGTTTTACCTGTGCCAGACTGAGACTGTGCGATGACGTCTCTCCCTTTGATTATCTGCTTGGTAGCTCGCTGTTGGATCGCTGAAGGGTTTTCAAACCGGTAGGCGTAGATGCCGCGCAGCAGGTCCTCCCGCAGGCCCATAGAGTCGAACGTGGGGGTCTCGTCCACCTCCTCGCTGGTCTCGAATTCCACTGTGCTCATGTCTGCCTCTTTGAGTAGCTTCTTCTGGGTCGAGCCCGAGGTCGCCATGGTGACAAAACACAGATGATGTCGCCTTCAGTCAATTTTAAGGAAGCCCTCTCAGGAAGATCCAGGCGCTGTCCTTGTACTCGGAGTGCCAGGACACCTTATCTGGCACCCCAAGCTGGACCTCTCGCTCATTCAGCTCGCTGATCAGCGTCACCTTAAAGGGTTCACCTTAGCAGGTTCCCGGTCGTCCCAACTGCTCAGCTTCCAGAGGAGGCTGCCTTCTCTCCAGTCTTATATACGGTTCTTGGATCACACGTAACCAATCACCTATGAGCATGCAAGATTATCCGATTAATGGTGGGATTAGTAGGATCAGCCAATAAGCTTCTCATGAATCCAATCTGCAGTGGATTTTGCCTCAGGGCCCCCAGGCAGGGGCTTTTCCCTATCATTAGGATCAGCCATAAACTTCACAGGTATCCAATCAGTGGATTGTGGATTTTGCCACAGGGCTCCCAGGTGTGGGGGCTTTTCCCTATCGTAAGAACATCCTACAATCGGCCGGTCGTGGTGGCTCATGCCTGTAATCCTAGGTGGATTGCTTGAGGTCAGGAGTTTGAAACCAGCCTGAGCCAAGAGCAAGACCCTGTCTCTACTCTAAATAGAAAGAAATTAATTGGCTAATTTTTTCTATGTTATTTGGCCAGGCATGGTGGTGCATGCCTGTAGTCCTAGCTACTCGGGAGGCTGAGGCAGAAGGATTGCTTGAGCCCAGGAGATTGAGGTTGCTGTGAGCTAGGCTCATGCCACAGCACTCAGTCTTGCTGTGTTGCCCAGGCTAGGTTGTCTCTTAAAAATCCCACAACTACTTCTGGGGTGTTGAGTGCTGGGGATGGCTCCTGCAAAACATAGCCACAATAACATACTGTCAAATCCCTGCATGACCTAAGCCTACTAAGGTGACTTTTCAATGATCAGGAATGTTTGGAAGGGGGAACCGTGTTCCTTTGATCATTTAAGGCGGACAGAATGTGCTCAACTAAGGGCCCTTGAGTCAGGACTTTGATCCACCTTGAGTGGGATGAGGCTGTCTGGCTTAAACACTGAATTCTTGGCCCCTGCTGCTCTCCTCGATAAGCACTTTGTGCCCTCCTTTGGGGAGACGGAAGTGGGGAAGAGAGGGTTGCAGAGCTGCTTGGCCTCAGGAGGGCAGGGCAGGTGACTCAAAGTTCCGGTGGCAGAACTCTAGGCAGCTCATGCTCCTAGGTCTGTAGGTTCTGGACTCGTCCAATGGCTCTGCCCTTTTTCTGATCTGATCGTGTGATCTGAGACTTAAGACAGGAACGTCTTTGCCGTGGGACTCTTACCTTGCAAAACCTTAGACCTACTTTTACCATCAGTACAGGCCAGGCGGTATGTGGCCGGCCGGGCAGGTGCTGCAGGCTGGGGAGCTGGTCTTCCATTCTCAGGAGGGGGCGAGGGCCAGCCCACACTGGCAGGGACACCCCCCCCCCAAATAGCTCCTGAATGTCCACCACCTGCGAAGTGAGTGGGCAGCCCTTCTCCTGACTGCTTAAAGATATATGGCATCCTGGAACTGAGAAGGGTTGGCCCCATTCCCTACACAGAATAAATTTGATTTTCCAAAAAAACCGTTAGCCCTAACGGCGTTCCTTTGACACTCATCCCTCGTAGGTCTTAGAAAGCATCCCACCCATGCCAGCTAATGTCTTGGTCTTAATTACATGTTTACTTTGCCCTGACCTATAATCACATCAGATGTGATGCAAGCCACACCCATGGAGATCGTACCTGCCCCCTAATTCTTCTCTCCTGGCAACAGAACAAAGCTGTTTCATGACGGAAGTGGTGTCTAATGTTTACATGGAACTTCTCAGACGAATAAGACCTTAGGGACATTGGTGAAACCTCGAATTGTTCAGATGTCCCTGAGCTATGGGGATGGGGCTCTTTCTGTACTGAGTGTCAGAGGATGTTGCCAAGGAGAATAGAGCAAGGGACATGCTATAGTGACTGGGTTGTTACAGGTTCACTTGTTGGATAGGTTATCAGATGAGAGTAACCTGGGCTTTGTCTCACTTGTGAGCCCACCACAGTAACGCAGGGAAAGAAAGCCAGGTTCCCGTCAACTCTTTTCTCTCCTCCCAAAACTTGGTGCCTAACCTGAAGTGTCCGGGTCAAATCTGGCCTTGCACCCTCCGAAGTCGGAGGGATGCGGCCAGGGCTGTCTTGTATCACCCCATGTGCCCAACATGCCTGCCACCTCTCTTGGGAGTCCCCTTACCATATGTTAAAGGCTTCCTGCATTTGCTGGAGAGTTCCCTGCTCTGGGACTCCTGCCCGGCCACTTCCCACCTCACCTTGAACAGGAAGGCGTGTGTGTGTGTGTGTGTGTGTGTGTGTGTGTGTGTGTGTGTGTCGGGGGCTGGCCTGCCCAGGTGTTATGGCTTCTGCTCTCAGACATCTGTGTGCTCCATGTCAGCAGTGTTGCCACCTTGTTTGAGGGCAAGGAAAGAACGATGCCAGAGTCACCGGGTAACAGGAGGCGTTTCTAGAGTGTAGCATGCAGGCACTGGGGAGAGGCTGCATGCAGCCGTCTGCTGCTGACCTGTCTCCAGATGACACCTCTGGGACAGTCTTGGCCTTGGAGCCACCTCGTCTGAACTGAGTCTGGGGCGTGTGTCCCAGGACACAGCGTAGTGGGGAGAGGCAGAGTCCTGGTGGGGCCCTGGTGTACAGCAGGCTGTCTCCTGCCACATAACAGCAGGAAACCCAGCACAGCAAGTACTGAGTTATGTGCCTGGATGTGAGCTTCCAGGGTCTGGTTTGAGTTCTTGGTTATTCAAATATTTGGGGGTACAGGAAGACTAAAGAGGGCTGGAGCTAGGTGTTTCCCATCCTCAGGTCTGTTAGATTTGGTAGCTGGTGATCCTTAAGGGGAGAACTCTGGGCATTGCAGAAGTTTGTCTTGCCTGCTGGAGGAAAGAGACTTTGCTCCCATCGTCGTGAGACTAGGTGGGGTTCCTAGAAGTAAAATCATCGGGGTTCCTAGTGGTAAGGCTTGGGTAAAACTGGGGGACAGAGGTTCTTATTTGTCAGTTTTATTTTGTCATTTGACCACAGCATCTGGACTCCCTCAATCGCTGGAATAAGTATTTTCCCCGCATTTTTGGATGTATGTATGGGAGACAATTTTGTAAGACAAATGTTTTCCTGCTTTGGTTACCTTTCTTTCCCCTTCAAAAGGAATTAGCTTTCTCCTTCCAAAGGAATTAGAACTGCTTTGTAAGGATCCTTCTTGATATTTTACTTTCGCTCATTTCCCCCAACCATTCCAATTTCTCACCACTCCTTCAGAAAGTATAACCCTTCTCTCCACACCCCCTCCCCCATCCCTGTCCTAGGCTCCCTTCCCTTCCATCATTATCTTCATTAGCTTATGATATTTGCTGCCGAGAGGTTATAACAAGGACTCATGTATATAAGCCATTTCTTGATCCATTTAAAAGGAATTGTACATTGTGTAGAAGAGAACCTGAAAAACAGGGGAAAAAGCCCTAGCCATGGATATTGTGAAACTGCTATGTCATTTTGTAAGCTGTCCGTTTGTGTGTGATCCGTGCAAAAGGGTTTCTGGGGAAGGGGTTAACGGTAGGGAGGCAGGGATGGTGGAGGGGTGAGTAGGGGAGTGGGCCTGGCCCAGCACACAGACTGGCAGCTGCTCCAACCCCATCCCTCCTTACAGATGCCACCTCCCCCACAACCCACCCCTAACTTGTGCTTTGCCTTCCCACCCTGGAGTAGTCCCTCTGGGTCACCAGCACTGTCTTGGCAGAGCCCACTCCCTACCCTAACCTGCCCACCCTCCCTACCCCCCAGCATTAGGTTGATACTATGGGGAAGTGCTGGGGCGGGAGGCAACCGGGGAATGGGGGCAGTTCCTGAGGTCATCGAAACCAAGTAGTATTATGAAGTGTAACTGTATTTGCACTTTTTCCCCCTGATTACATTGGCACATACACAATATACCCATATAACAAAAATGCCACCCTTTTTTGGTGGCTAAACATAGCAAATCCTACTTCAGCCATCTACGTATACAACCGGTGGCATTCAATTCAATGTTGTGCACCCATCACTGCTAACTTGTTCATTCCACGAATACCATTAACTGATTTCCCTCCCTGAGCCCCTGGTCACTTCTAGTCTCTACATGTGCCTACTCTGGACATGTTATAAATGGATCACATTTGTCCTTTCTGTCTAGCTTATTTCACTTTGCATAATGTTCTCAGGGTTTATTGATGTCTCATGAGCAAGAACCTCATTCCTTGTGAACTGTCTAGTGGTTATTCAGGCATCCAATCTTCAAATCTCCATCCCTTGGCATAGTGATACTCAGGTGGCAATGCCACACTTTGAAACAGTACCTTGATGAACACTGGCATGTGAATGTTTGCTTGACTTCCTGTCTTCAATTCTTGTGGGTGAACCTAACAGTGGAATTTCTGGGTTACATGGGAATTGTATGTCTAGGTTTGAGTCATTGCCAAAGCAGGAACTGCTTATGGAGGTGGTTCAATCTAGATGACTTTCTCCTGGGGTCTCTTTGGGAGCATAAACCTGCTATCAGATCTATGCTTGATGTGGTGGTTATGTGACTGAAATTAAGCTGTGGGGGAAGGTCATACCTGCTTCAGTCCCTGGATAATGAAGCCCACATACCCCCAACTCCCTCACCCAGATTCTGCACATCCATCCTAACCTCAAGGGCAACTCTGGATCATCAGGTAGTGCTTGAGAGTCAATGAACAGCTTAGATACCCTACGGATCAGTCAGACTTGGGACAGTTTGCAAATAGATAGGAATGCTTACATAAAGATCTGCCCATTGTCAAAGACTGGAGAACAGGGTGAATCTCTTCAATGATGCTTGTTAGACTTCCTGCTGTGCACTAAACCAGTTGAGAAACCAAGAAGGTGCCCAGTTTCTCCAGAGTTCAGAGGCTTCTGGACTCCTTGAGTTCACTGATGCCTGTCCCGGTGATTGCTGGAACCTCCCGGGCCTTGGGGGTAGAAGACCCAAGTGAGCATGGACCTTCTGTTAGTAGAAGGCTCCAAAGGGCTTGCATCTCCCGCTCAGGTGTCCTTTCCAGTGACTAGCTGCTTAGAGGGTTTATCTTCCTCAACTGCAGAGGTCAGAGGGGCATGGACCTAAAGCAATCCTTATAGATGGAGCTCTGCCCTTGACCACTTGTCAGGGGAGACTGACGTCTGGATCCCAGCAAGGTGGGGAGTCACCTTCAGCTTGATCCCTCTGTCTTCCCTGATGAGAAATACGCATGGACAGAGTTGTGAATCGCTGCAGTGTTTCTGACCAAGATAAACTGACAGTGACCTTGGGCAGCTACTGGTAAAGAGGTGGGATGTCCCAGACGACAGAGCTGGTGGGAAACAAGCTTGCCTCCCTTAAGGTCCTTCTTGGGTTAGGAAGCTGTGTGCTCAGCTGAGGACAAAGTCGCCTATGAGGAATGGATGTGTAGAGTCGGACATGTTCATGTGGCCTGGTGCCTTGCTCTTCACATTGCTGGGTGTATGCCATCAGCCCCCCACCCCCACCTCCACCCCGGAGGTGGCTTGGGTTGCAGGTCTGTTCTACATGTATTGTCCCCAGACCCCACGCTCCCCAGTCCCCACTCTGTCAGCTCTGTCCCTAGGAGTCCGCAGTGGGCGGGTACAGGTCAGCAGGGATGCTCAATTCAGAGGCCGAGTTGGGGGAGCACTGAGCAGGGTCCCCCACCCAAACGGTGTGAGGAAGTGTCCAGGGAAGGCCATCTGGAGGAGAGTCCTGAATTAAAGAGCGCATTTTAGGTCAGATTAGGCTGGTAAAGCACAGGCAGGGAGGTGTGTTCAAGAATGTTCCTGTGTTTCCCACCCCAGCCCCAGCCTGAGCCTGTCTCTCTGCCAGCCCCCTGCCCCTCCTCTGCACACCAGGGCACACTCCTAGTCAAGCTTGCTGGGATAATCCACGATCTATTTATATAAACACATTTTAACTTCAGATCAGGAAATTGATGTTTTTCCTAACCATTGACATGTTTTGGAGAGCTTTCTTATAGTTAAATGCATATTCCAAAGCTTTTAGAGGTTGTAGCACAATTGTTGACAGAAGAACCCAAATGGTTCTTTGTTCTTCTTAGTCCAATGGTTCTTTTCTTGCCTTCTATCTTCTGTGACTTATGTCTGCTTCCACTTTGATTTGAGATGGAGCCATTCCTTCTCCTACACGTCTTAAACCCCAGGGGAAGCTGAGCTTATGGACCTGGGGACAGTGACTGACACGAGTCTACCCCTCAGGCAGGCTGACATTGCTGAGTCCCAATGGGTTGTAAAAGGCTGACAGAATTCTGTGTTGGTAGGTGTCTTGCTGTGGCTCCCAAGCCCTCCAGAGGTGCCAGGCCCTCCCCTCCCCTGTAACCCACCCATGGAAGAGAGAACATGGTCCTGCAGGAGAAGGCTATTAGGCCAGAATCAGTCTGTTCCCACTGGACAGCGCCCATGCTGTGGTGGGTTTTTGTCTTTGTTTTTCTTTTCTTTTCATTTTTTTTTTTTATACAATACACATGGAAAGAGACGCTGTGGTGGCTTTTAAATGATCTTAATAGACCCCTGCCCATTTAAAAACCCTTTAAAGTTCAGATTTCTTTAATCTCATATTTTTTTCTCTGACAACCACACCACTTTAAAGTGTTGAATCTAAATGTTCAAATATAAATAAAGCAGTGAAGAACTTCCTGGTTTGAACCTCCCAGATCAGCTCAGCTTAGCTGTGCTGTGGGGGCCCAGAGCCACGCAGGCCTGAAGTCTTCCAAAAGTCACTGTCATGGGGGAAGAAGTGGAGGGATTGTTTCTAGATTTAAAAAGATTGCAGTTGGCTGGGCGCGGTGGCTCACGCCTATTATCCTAGCACTCTGGGAGGCCAAGGCGGGAGGATCGCTGGAGGTCAGGAGTTCCAGACCAGCCTGAGGAAGAGTGAGATCCTGTCTCTACTATAAATAGAAAGAAATTAATTGGCCAATTAAAAATATATATAGAAAAAATTAGCTGGGCATGGCTAAAATGTCAGCTACCCCAAATCAAATCGGGGTGATTAAAATGCCAGACCGGGTGCATGAAATATCAACTGATTTCATTACTGCAAGCTTCTTGAGGAAGACTTCAGAGTGGACACCGGATGGTATTTAACAACAAATTTATTTTAGCATATTATGGGGGTACAAGTGTTAAGGTTACATATATTGCCCATGCGCCCCTCCCTCCTTGAGTAAGAGCTTCAAGCGTGTCAATCCCCCACACATTGCACATGTTACCCGTTCTGGTTGCATATACCCATTCCCTCCTCCCCCGCCCAACGAATTGTGGCTATGTGGCTGTTGAAACTATATGCCTCTCAATAACTCTAACATTCAAGAGATTAAAAGAATTCAGCCCCAGAGGTTTTATACACAAAAATAGGAACAACATAACTGAATTTGACTGCATTTAAAAACAGTTCACTTCCAAATCTACTGAGCAGCTGAACAGGCTTCAGTGCTGCCTGTGGTCCCCGGGGTTTGAGGAGTCCCGCTCCGGGGAGTGCCAGGCCCTTTTATGCTTGTGGGACCTGTCATGGCTCCTCCTTCTATGACTACGCCCTTCCGAACGCCTGTTCCCCACTCTGTCAGCTCTGTCCCTAGGAGTCCGCAGTGGGCGGGTCACGTCAGCAGGGATGCTCAATTCAGGGGCCCAGTTGTGGGAGCACTGAGCAGGATCCCCCACCCAAACGGTGTGAGGAAGTGTCCAGGGAAGGCCATCTGGAGGAGAGTCCTGAATTAAAGAATGCATTTCAGGACAGATTGGGAGTTGCTCATGGGTCAGATTAGGCTGGTAAAGCACAGGCAGGGAGGTGTGTTCGAGAATGTTCCTGTGTTTCCTACCCCAGCCCCAGCCTGAGCCTGTCTCTCTGCCAGCCCCGTGCCCCTCCTCTGCACACCAGGGCTCACTCCTAGTAGAGCTTGCTGGGATAATCCACGATCTATTTTTATAAACACATTTTAACTTCAGATCAGGAAATTGATGTTTTTCCTAACCAATGACATGTTTTGGAGAGCTTTCTTATAGTTAAATGCATATTCCAAAGCTATTAGAGGTTGTAGCACTATTGTTGACAGAAGAACCCAAATGGTTCTTTGTTCTTCTTAGTCCAATGGTTCTTTTCTTGCCTTCTATCTTCTGTGACTTATGTCTGCTTCCACTTTGATTTAAGATGGCGCCATTCCTTCCCCTACATGTCTTAAACCCCAGGGGAAGCTGAGATTATGGACCTGGGGACAGTGATTGACCCGAGCCTACCCCTGAGGCAGGCTGACATTGCTGAGGCCAAATGGGTTGTAAAAGGCTGACAGAATTCTGTGTTGGTTGGTGTCTTGCTGTTGCTCCCAAGCCCTCCAGAGGTCCCAGGCCCTCCCTACCCCTGTGACCCACCCATGGAAGAGAGAACATGGTCCTGCAGGAGAAGTTTATTAGGCCAGAATCATTCTGTTCCAACTGGACAGCGCCCATGCTGTGGTGGTTTTTTGTTTTTTTCTCTTTATTTTTTATTTATTTATTTATTTATTTTTATACAATACACATGGAGAGACGCTGTGGTGGCTTTTAAATAATCTGAATAGACCCCTGCCCATTTAAAAACCCTTTAAAGTTCAGAGCTCTTTAATCTCCCCATATTTTTTTCTCTGACAACCACACCACTTTAAAGTGTTGAATCTAAATGTTCAAATATAAATAAAGCAGTGAAGAACTTCCTGGTTTGAACCTCCGAGATCAGCTCAGTTTAGCTGTTTTGTGGGGGCCCAGAGCCACGCATGCCTGAAGTCTTCCAAAAGTCACTGTCATGGGGGAAGTAGTAGAGGGATTGTTTTTAGATTTCAAAAGATTCAAGTTGGTTGGCGCGGTGGCTCACGCCTATAATCCTAGCACTCTGGGAGGCCAAGGCGGGAGGATCACTCAAGGTCAGGAGTTCCAGACCAGCCTGAGGAAGAGTGAGATCCCATCTCTACTATAAATAGAAAGAAATTAATTGGCCAACTAAAAATATATAGAGAAAAAATTAGCCGGGCATGGTGGCGCATGTCTGTAGTCCCAGCTACTTGGGAGGCTGAGGCAGGAGGATTGCTTGAGCCCAGGAGTTTGAGGTTGCTATGAGCTAGGCTGATGCCATGGCACTCTAGCCCAGGCAACAGAGTGAGACTCTGTCTCAAAAAAAAAAAAAAAAAAGACTAAAATTTACATAGCAACTGAATGCAATGTATGAACCCTGATTGGATCACGGATGGAGAAAGGAAAAAATATATAGTCATTTTGGGGGGACATTTGGCTTGGGTTACAAGATTGATAATGTATTATGGGGTTATTGTTTATTTTCTTAGATATGATAATGGAACCAAAATTTGTTGTGTACACAGACATGTACATAAAATGTTAACGAATGGTGAATCTCGTTAAAGGCTGTATTCGTTAGAATTTATTATACTACTCTTAGCTTTTCTGCTATGGCATTAACATCACCTAAAAGATTCTGCTATGGCATTAACATCACCTAAAAGATAAGAAGCCCCTATCTTAACTCAAGCATCCTAGCAGATGCCTATTCTTAAATTTAAAGCATCTTAAAACATCCTAGCAGGCGCCTATTGTAAATTTAAAATGTCCTCCTGTTTGGACCTCCCAGAGTGCTCATACCCTTATCTTAAAGTAAGCATATCCTTTCTGGTCTTCTAGATAAAGTCTAACTCTCTCAGCCAATTGCCAGCCAAAGAATCTTTAAGCCCCCTATAACCTGTAAGCCCCCGCTTCGAGATGTCCCACCTTTTTGGGCCAAACCAATGTATGCCTCTCATGTATTGATTTGTGACTTTGCCTGTAACCCCTGTCTCTCTGAAAATGTATAAAACTGAACTGTAACCCAGCCACAGCGAGTCCACTTGCCCAAGGCCTCTTGGCAGTGGCTCCGGGTCATGGTCCTCAAATTTGGCTCAGAATAAATCTCTTTAAAATTATTTTACAGATTTTGGCTTTTTTCCGTCGACAAGCTGTACCCTCCTCCGGGCTGCTTCCCAGGAAGGCTGCTGCTCCTGGGTTTCTGCTGCAGTGAATCGTGTTCCTTTCTATTGGACTGCTGGTCTCTTCAGTTTGGGGGCTGAGTTTTGTCCTGTGACCTCCTTTATCTTATGCGTCTAAGATGAATTCCAGATGTAAGTTTTTAATAACATTTTCCAATAAAACAAATCAGAGCTCCTTGGAGAAGTGGATGATACTGAGACTAGGGCAGCAAACATGCAAGACTGGAAAGCACGGAGTGTCAGGAAATATGGAAGTGCTCAACAAAACAAAACAAAACAAAACAAAACAGAACAGAACAAAAGGGGCTAATGGAAAGATCTCACAATGGCCAAAGCGGGAACAATTTGGGCATCAAAATTAATAAGGTAGGGTTAAATTATAACTGAAAGTTTAAAATAACTATCCAGGTGTCCATGCTGGCTTATATGAAAGATTAAACAAACAAGTGGGGTAAATAGAAATCTCTCACACAGAATTCCAAATAATGGATGCAGAAAATCAGCTAATAAGTGTTACTGAGGTCAAATCAGAAGAAGGAGGACAAGCGGTTTGAATCCGAAGAATGAGGATAAGTGGTTTGGGGAGGAAGGAAAGAGACATTTTATTACTTTGCCAGCAAAGGAGGAGACTCCCGTTTGAAATGCCATTCTCCTAATAATCAGCAGAAATACTGAGCTTTCACAGGATGGGCTCTCAGCTTCAGGCAATTACTGTTCAACTACACTTGATGATTCTGATCTCCTTTAGCACAAATAACAAGACTTATCCTGCCCCTCCCAACCACTGGCCTGAGGCAGGGAGACAGGTTTTAGTTCTCAAAAAGGAGTGGAGGATGTTTTAAAGGGATACAAGTTTTAGTTCTCAAAAAGGAGTGGAAGATGTTTTAAAGAGACAGAAAATATTTTTGCAGTTTTTATTTTTTTTCAGGCCATTCCTTGTTCTATATTCCCCACTCTCAGTATTTCCCCCTCCATATCTATGGGAGGAGGGGTGACTACTCTGTTATACAAGGAGGTGGCGCCAACTCCCCACTTCTGAAGCTTGGGCATTGCAGGATGGTTTCTTCCCAAAGAGGGCATGCAATGAGGACAGGGAAAAAATTTACCTCCCAGTGGAGAAACCTGAGAAACATAACCTCAGCTGGGTGATCAAAGTTAATGCCAACTGTGATAAGTCATCTTGGGAGAATGTATCCTTGATATTGTGAATGAAATAAAAACCTCAAACTCTGTAAAATAATTTAAAGTTTATTCTGAGGCTCTGACTTGAGGGGGGAGGGAGGGCATGGGCAATGTACTTAACCTTAACACTTGTACCCACATAATATGCTAAAATAAAAAAAATTAAAAATAAAGTTTATTCTGAACTGAGTGTGTGTGACTGACAGCCTGGAGCCCATGATCTCAAGGGGTCCTGAGAAAATGTGCCCAAGGTAGTCCAGTTACAGTTTGGTTTCATGCATTCATGGAGACAAGGATTATATGTAAAATCATAAACCAATACATGAAAGGGGTACATTGGTTGGTCCTGAAAAGGTGGGATATCTCTAAGGGGGTGGAGGTGGGGATGGGGCTACAGGTTATAGGTGGCTTTAAAGATTTTGATTTGTAATTGCGTAAAGAAATGAAGCTTTGGCGGGACAAGGTGGCTCACGCCTGAAATTCTAGCACTCTGGGAGGCTGAGGCGGGTGGATGGCTCAAGGTAGGGGTTCGAAAGCACCCTGAGCAAGAGCGAGACCCTGTCTCTACTAAAAATAGAAAGAAATTAACTGGCCAACTAAAATATATAGAGGAAATTAGCTGGGCATGGTGGTGCATGCCTGTAGTCCCAGCTACTCGGGAGGCTGAGGCAGTAGAATCACCTGAGCCTAGGAGTCTAAGGTTGCTGTGAGCTAGGCTGACACCACAGCACTGGACATATAATGTAAGGCAGAGGAATTTGTAGGACAGAGGAAGGGCAGAGGAATTCTTCTACTTGTCGGGAATTCACTTGGGTGGGGCAATGAGCTAACGGCAAACCTTTGCTTCTGGTCATTGCTTGCTCGCTACACCGCTGTAACGGGAATTATGGGATGAGGTCATTGAAGCACGGGCGACTGGCCCATCAGGCAATAGAGGGCAACCAACCCGCCAATTATTTCAAAAGGCAATAGTGGGCAACCAATCATTTTAAAGGTCAATGATCCATGCGTAGTCGGCTTGTGCGCAGCTTGTGCACCATGGGGATAAAAGGCATGCCGTTGTTCCGGTCGGGGTCCTTGCCTGCGAGAGTAGCCACTGCGTTGGTGCTCTGGGGCTTGGACCCTGGCTAGCCAGAAAATAAACCTCCTCTTGTGTGATTGCATCCTCGATGTCTCTGCTTTTCTGTCCGGTGGGGCTGTGGAAGGTCGGTCCCTAACATTTGGGGGCTCGTCCGGGATTTGCCTTCCCCACAGACTACCGGGTAGAACTCAGGGCTGAGGGAGGAGTGTGAAAATCCACCCCGGACTAGCCGGGTGTGGTGTTGGGCAAGGGACGCGGAATCCCCTTGCAGGACCCCGAATCAGGAAACCGGCAGAGGGCCTAGGCGGACGCGCTGGTGGGTCGCCGGTAGGAGCCAGGCGGAGACGTCCTCTGGCCCCGTTTGGACTCCGGAGGTGACCTTGTAGCCAAGGGCTCGGTCAGGAGGAGACCGGGGAGCAAGTCCGGACCAGGTTAGGTTGTCTGTTTACCTCACTGTCTACTTGTCTGTCGTCTGTTTTGTTTGTCGCCGGCTTTCTGTGTGTGTGTGAGTGAGTGTGACATCTCTCGTTGGCTTGTTGGAGTCTCTGGGTTCTGTGGTTTCAGCCCGAGAACCCATCAGGGTTGCATGGGTTTTTGGGCTGGGGCCGTGGAATCAGGGGACCCACGAAAAGATCCGCAGGGGCGACTAGGACCTCCAGGTGAGTATTCCCCTGCAGGGGCTGGCAGCGCACAGTGTATCTCCTGCTGCCCGTGCCAGGAGTGGCTAGTGCGGGAGGGGCACGGCCGTTACCTCCGTAGGGAGTGTGAAAGGCTAGGGATTCAGATCCTTGTCCCCAGTGCCCCAACTGCAGAATATCGGTTTGCACATCCACCTATTATCAACTAGCCATGGGACAGGCTCTAACAATGCCATTGTCCATCCTGGTGAGCCATTTTAAGGATGTCAGGTCAAGGGCACGCAACCTGTCCCTGGAGGTCAAGAAGGGAAAGTTTGTTACCCTTTGTGAGGCCGAGTGGCCCACATTTGGAGTGGGGTGGCCCAGGGAGGGCTCGTTTGACGCCTCCTTGATCGAAAAGGTAAAAGGGGTGGTATTTGGCCACCACGGCCACCCTGATCAGATCCCCTATATTGTGGTCTGGCAAGACTTGGTTCGAGACCCACCACCTTGGCTGAAGGCCCTCCTACCTGCCCCGAGGGGAAAGGCGGAAGTTCTGGCAGTTAAAGAAGTCAGAAAGGAGGGGGCACGGAGTCCGAGGTCCGGTGGGACGCCAGTGTTGCCGGATTCCAATCTCTACCCAGACCTAACAGGTCCCGAATGGAACATGCCTCCGCCCTATAACCCTGGGGCAGCCCCTGCGGCTCTCCCGGCCCAGGCGGATGCGGGACCACCGGCAGCGGGGCCGGCCTATGGGACCAGACAGCGGGCTGGCCGAGCCACAGATCTGGAGCCCGTAAAGGCGCTCCCTCTAAGGGCAGTGGGACCCCTGGGGGAGGATAGAACACAGACATTCCAATATTGGCCCTTCTCTACCAGTGACCTTTATAATTGGAAATCTCAAAACTCGAACTTCTCCGAGAATCCGAGAGACCTAATTAATCTTTTAGACTCTGTTCTTTTCACTCATCAGCCCACCTGGGATGACTGCCAGCAGCTGCTTAAGGTGCTCTTCACAACGGAGGAAAGAGAAAGGATTCAGGGGGAGGCGCGGAAGCTGGTTCCGGGGGAGGACGGAAGACCTACTACAAACCCGCGAACCATTGACCGAACTTTTCCCCTTGAACGGCCGCTTTGGGACTACAATGAGGCTGAAGGTAGGGAGCGTCTCCAGGTCTACCGCCAGACTCTGATGGCCGGTCTCCGTATGGCGGCGCGAAAGCCGACCAATTTGGCTAAGGTAGGAGATGTTCGTCAGGGGCCGGAGGAGAGCCCGGCAGCATACTTAGAGAGGATCATGGAGGCCTTCCGGCAGTACACCCCCATAGATCCCACAATGGAGGAGAGTAAGGCAGCTGTTATGATGGCGTTTGTCAATCAGGCGGCCCCCGACATTAGGCGTAAAGTGCAGAGAATAGATAGGGTGGGCGAGAAGACTCTGCAGGACCTGTTAGAAGTGGCAGAGAAGGTCTATAACAATAGAGAGACGCTAGAAGAGAGGTTAGAGAGGATCAGAAGAGAAGACAGGAAATTCCAAGCTGGGGAAGCACGGAAAGCAAACAGAGAGATGGCTAAAATCCTGCTAGCTGCCACAAGAGGGGGACAGATAGGGTCAGAGGACAGAGAAAGGCCCTGGCGGGAGGCTAGGCAAGGATCAATGTGCCAATTGCAAGGAGCATGGGCATTGGGCCCGAGAGTGCCCCAAAAGGAAAGGGGGGCGAAGACTAGGAGGTCCTGAGAAAGTCATGGTTGCAGGACAGGTGACAGACGAATAGGGAAGACGGGGTTCGGTCCCCCTCCCCAAACTTAGGGTAACTTTGCAAGTGGAGGGGAACCCAGTCAGCTTCCTCATAGACACAGGAGCAGAACATTCGGTACTAACAGAAGACACAGGAAAATTGTCCAGCAGGACCAGTTGGGTGCAGGGGGCAACAGGAACCAAACTATATCGGTGGACCACACGGCGGAGATTAGATTTGGGCTCAGGACAAGTGAGTCACGCCTTTATGGTCATCCCTGAATGTCCCACACCACTACTGGGAAGAGATATACTTACCAAACTTAAGGCCCGAATTCACTTTGAGGAAGAGGGAATAATAATAACTGATAATAAAGGCAATCTCATCAACAGCCCCCGGGTCACTCAGATCCTGACCCTGACACAGGCAGATGAATATAGACTGTATCAGCCCATAAAAAGCAGAGAGGAAGGCATGGAACAATGGCTCTATGAATTTCCCATGGCGTGGGCCGAGACAGGGGGCACAGGATGGGCAAAACACCGGCCGCCTCTTTACATTGAGTTAAAATCCGGAGCCGAGCCAGCCCGAGTCAGACAGTACCCCATGTCCCAGGAAGCCAGAGTGGGAATTACGCCCCACATTCGGAGACTCCTAGACAGTGGGATTCTCCGGAAATGCCAGTCGGCCTGGAACACCCCCCTGTTGCCGGTGAAGAAACCGGGGGGTAAGGACTATAGGCCTGTGTAAGACCTCAGGGAAGTCAATGCAAGGGCCCTGGATATCCACCCTACAGTCCCTAACCCCTATACTCTGTTGAGCTCTCTCTCTCCCACGCTGTCTTGGTATACCGTCCTAGACCTAAAGGATGCCTTCTTTAGCCTGGCGGTGGCAACACGCAGCCAGGAGATTTTCACCTTTGAGTGGCAGGACGACGAGAG
The DNA here is from genome assembly GCF_040939455.1 of Microcebus murinus. Taxonomy (NCBI): domain Eukaryota; kingdom Metazoa; phylum Chordata; class Mammalia; order Primates; family Cheirogaleidae; genus Microcebus; species Microcebus murinus. The sequence continues at coordinate 87,029,552 of NC_134106.1, forward strand.
AGGAATTCATGGGCAGCTGACGTGGACGAGACTGCCCCAGGGGTTTAAAAACTCGCCTACCCTGTTCAACGAGGCCCTCCATGATGACCTGGGTGAGTACCGAACTAATCACCCAGAGGTGACTCTGCTGCAGTACGTGGATGACTTGCTGTTAGCTGCACCTAACCCCCAGGCCTGCCTAGAGGGCACCAAAGACTTACTAAAAGTATTAGGCGAGTTGGGGTACCGAGCCAGTGCAAAGAAGGCTCAAATTTGCAAGGATGAAGTCACCTATTTGGGATATAAAATAAAGGGTGGCCAAAGGTGGCTTACTGAGGCAATGAAGCAGACTGTGTTGGGGATACCCACTCCAGCCTCAAGCCGAGAACTGAGGGAGTTCCTGGGGTCGGTGGGTTACTGCCGCCTCTGGATTCCGGGGTTTGCGGAAAAGGCTCGACCTCTGTATGAAGGGTGTAAGGCGGGGCGAGCATGGGAGTGGACTGTGCAGATGGAAGACGCTTTTCAGGCCCTGAGGGCAGCCATGCTGGAAGCCCCGGCCCTAGCACTCCCTGATCCTACCAAAGAGTTTCACCTGTTCATAGACGAGAAGAGGGGAATAGCCAAGGGGGTGCTCACGCAGGCCCTGGGACCCTGGAAGAGACCGGTGGCGTACTTGTCAAAAAAACTAGATCCGGTGGCAGCGGGGTGGCCAGCATGCTTGCGAATCATCGCAGCCACAGCCCTGTTGGTCAAAGACGCTGATAAGCTCACCCTAGGGCAGCGGCTGCAGATCACCACCGCGCACGCCATAGAGGGGGTCCTGAAGCAGCCACCGGGACGGTGGATCACAAATGCGAGGCTGACACACTACCAGGGGCTTCTGTTGGACGCACCCCGCATCGAGTTCCGGACCCCTGCCACCTTGAATCCGGCCACGCTTCTGCCAACCCCCGCTGCAGCCGCACCTGAGCATGATTGCCTTGAGATCCTAGCCGAGACCCAGACGACCCGTAGAGACTTGAAGGATCGCCCCCTCCCAGGTAGCGACCTGACCTGGTTCACGGACGGAAGCAGTTTCATCCGGGACGGACGCAGGTACGCAGGGGCGGCCATAGTAGATAATCAAGGTAAACTTGTCTGGGCGGCATGCCTTCCGCAAGGGACATCTGCTCAGAAGGCAGAGCTAATAGCGCTGACGGAGGCTCTTAGCCGGGCCCGAGGAAAAAGGCTGACGGTGTACACTGACAGCTGCTATGCCTTTGGGACTGTGCACATACATGGGGCCCTCTACAGGGAAAGGGGCTTCGTCACGGCAGAGGGAAAGGAAATTAAGCACAAGCCTGAAATACTCCACCTACTGGAGGCTGTTTTGCTGCCAAAGGCAGTGGCGGTAGTCCATACCCCAGGACACCAGAGCGGGGATTCCGTGGAAGCACGGGGCAATCGGAGAGCAGACGCTGAAGCTAAGAAGGCTGCAGAAGGCACTCCGCAGCCAAACATCCTGCACCTTAGCCTGCCACCCCCAGGCATGGGACGGTTGCCTCCTCTGCCGGACTATTCCAGTGTGGATGAGGTCTGGGCCTCAGAGCAGCTACATGCGAGCAAAGGTGAAGATGGCTGGCTGCGGGACGAAGGGCATCGCCTAATAGTGCCAGGACTCTTAGGACGCCACCTGTTAGAACACCTGCATCAGACCACACATCTAGGGAAGAGAAAGATGCTGCAACTGCTGGACACTGCTCAACTAAGGTTCAGGTCACAAGGACGGGTTGCAGATGACATCGTCAGAAGCTGCCGAGCCTGTCAGGTTATGCAGCCGGGGAGGACCAGAGGGACCCACGCAGGTACGAGGGAAAGGGGGAGGCAGCCAGGACTATTTTGGGAAGTGGATTTCACAGAGGTCAAGCCTAGAAAATACGGGTACCGATATTTACTGGTCATAGTAGATACGTTTTCCAGATGGGTAGAAGCCTTCCCTACGAAAGGAGAAACAGCTTTGACAGTAGCTAAGAAAATATTAGAAGGAATAGTCCCCAGGTATGGACTGCCGGAAGGGATAAGATCAAATAATATCTGTCAGGTTAGTCAAGGGCTGGCCCAGGCTATGGGGATAGATTGGAAATTACATTGTGCATATAATCCCCAGAGCTCTGGGCAGGTAGAGCGAATGAATAGAACAATAAAGGAGACCCTGACTAAATTGGCCCTGGAGACTGGCGGAGACTGGGTGACCCTCCTTCCCTTCGCCCTGTTCCGAGCGCGGAACACCCCTTATCACTTGGGTTTAACCCCTTTTGAAATCATGTATGGCACACCCCCTCCTGTAGTTCCTAGAATGAGCCCTGAGGCAGGCTCTGCAACGTGTCCACAGTCAAGTATGGCCGGGCCTCCGTGCTATCTACCGGCCTGAGGAGGAGGGTGCCGGACACCGTTTCACCCACACCAGCAGGGGATTGGGTGTGGGTGAAACGGCATAACAACAGAACCCTCGAGCCGAGGTGGAAGGGCCCCTATCAAATTATTCTTGTTACCCCCACTGCTCTTAAGGTCAATAGAATAGTAGCGACCTGGATACACCACTCCCACGTGAGACCTGCTAATAAAAAGACCAGGAGTGGTGCCAGGACCAGTGGAAAGCAACTGCAGACCCGAGGAATCCTCTGAAGACCAGACCTGACCCGCATGGCGGCGACAGCCCAGGACTCCTGACCTAGACTTGGACTGGGGTTGTGGCATCTAAAGATTGAACTGGGTGACAACATGGACGGGTCGCGGTGGGGGTTGGTTGTTGTGTTTTGGGGATGTTGTGTTTTTGGTCTAATGTTTTTGGGGTAGAGACCTGCAGCTGTACTTACCGCCCCGAACCCCCACCAACCCCATAACCTTACATGGGTCTAAAGATTACTGTATAATGGTGTTAGTGTTCCCAAAAATAATATACCACACTGAGGAGACAATGTATGAGGGCACAGTAGGGCAAAGAGTCACCAACCTAATTTTTAAAAGAAAAAGAGAGCCCATCACAGCCATAACCCTGGCTACTCTTTTTGGCTTAGGAGCGATAGGAGCAGGTTGGTTTGAGTCTTGGGTTAACAGTTCCCCCTGGTTAACAACGCTACTATCCATCCTACTAGGCCCACTCATTATGCTAATCTTAGTCCTTACTTTTGCGCCATGTGTAATTAATAGACTAGTAGCTTTTGTGAAAGAACGGATAAACACTGTCCAGCTACTAGTGTTGCAACAACAATATCAGCAGCTATGGTCAAGTGCTATAGAACTAGAGCACCTAAGAGTCCTTGAGGACGAGCAGGAGTGCTCGTCTGCTACCTAGAGAAAGGGGGGAATGTAAGGCAGAGGAATTTGTAGGACAGAGGAAGGGCAGAGGAATTCTTCTACTTGTCGGGAATTCACTTGGGTGGGGCAATGAGCTAACGGCAAACCTTTGCTTCTGGTCATTGCTTGCTCGCTACACCGCTGTAACGGGAATTATGGGATGAGGTCATTGAAGCACGGGCGACTGGCCCATAAGGCAATAGAGGGCAACCAACCCGCCAATTATTTCAAAAGGCAATAGTGGGCAACCAATCATTTTAAAGGTCAATGATCCATGCGTAGTCGGCTTGTGCGCAGCTTGTGCACCATGGGGATAAAAGGCATGCCGTTGTTCCGGTCGGGGTCCTTGCCTGCGAGAGTAGCCACTGCGTTGGTGCTCTGGGGCTTGGACCCTGGCTAGCCAGAAAATAAACCTCCTCTTGTGTGATTGCATCCTCGATGTCTCTGCTTTTCTGTCCGGTGGGGCTGTGGAAGGTCGGTCCCTAACAATTCCAGACATATACTGAGATTCAAGTGATCAGTTAAGTAAATTGATGGGCTGCAGGTGTGGTTTAACTCTTGTCTTTTTTTTTTTTTTTTTTGGACACAGAGTCTCACTCTGTTGCCCAGGCTAGAGTGCCGTGGTGTCAGCCTAGCTCACAGCAACCTCAAACTCCTGGGGTTCTATGATATACCTGACCAGTACTCCTCAACATTGTCAGGGTCATCAAAAATAAGAAAAGTCTGAACAATTAAGCAGCCAGGAAAGCCAAAGGAGCTACCAGTAATGTGTAATGTCGTCTCCTGGATGGAACTCTGAAACAAAAATGGTAAAACTAAGTGTGAATCCTCAGGTTAAGTGCTTTCTTTTCGCTTATGCATATTGCTTGTTTTTAGGAAGTTGGTTTGAGCGGGCTGATGGCAGTAAATTTTGGGATGAAACAAAAGAGCAAGCGCATGGGCACAAGGGGCCAACCAATCAATGTAAAGGTCAAGCGCGTGGACAGGTTATGCACCTAGGGTAGAAAGGGCTCTGTCCCACAGTGCATGGAATCTTTGTCCCAATGGAGGCCGCTGTATTGGTGCTCTGGGACTTAGACCCTAGCTCGAGCTAGTCAATAAAACTCCTTTTCATGATTCCAGCCTCAGTGACCCTGTCTCTTTGTTGTGTGGCTCTACGGTTTTCCGCTCTAACATAAGGAAATCTGAATAAAAGGTGGACTTTAGCTTAGAATAAGGAATTAATATTGTTTCAATAATCATAACAAATGTACTATACTGATGTAGGATGTTAATAAGAGAGGAAACTGGGTCTGAACCATGTGGGAAATCTTTGCACTATCTTCCTAAATTTTGTGTAAACCTGAAACTGTTCTGAAATTAAAACTTTATAAAAAACTTGTTATTTTTAAGCTGCTGTTTGTTTAATTAGTTGTACTATTAATTACTAGTAATTGTCACTGATAGCTGGCCATACTTTTTTTTAATAAAAGCACTTATGAATCTGAAAAGTAAATAATATATGATTCCAAATAGTGCCACTCTTACATATTTTTATGATAAAGTAATAACACATGTACATATTAATAATTATTATATTATTATTACTTTTAACAAAAAGTTGTGTTGCTATTTCCTGGGTTTATGCTCTAATGAGCTGGCTGCCTTTCATCAGGAAAGATGCAGACTTTAGAGAACGTATTTCAATTCATGGCTAAACATTTTCAAAAGAGTGGCTTTATCAAAAATGCTCTAGTGGGGAATTGCTTCATTGTGACCGGACCACTTATTCCAAGGAATCCTTGTTCTCTATTGTGTTTCCATGCATATTGTTTAGCAGGAATGCAAATATTTGCTACTGGAAAAAGATATTCAAAGATTGGAAGAATGTGAACAGAATTTAAGATGATTTGATGTTTCATTGTGATGTTTTATAAAACAGAAGTGTTTCAAAGGAAATTCAAATTCATAATTTCCTAGATGATGCTTTGCAGAAAGTGATTAATTCAGAGAAACAAAAATTACAGGACATTTTATCAGTGATTTTAGATGTGGTTATATTCTGTGAAAAAAAGATTTTCCTCTTGGAGGTATTATTATTGGCAGGAATTATTGGAAGCCCACACATTTCCAAATAGAATGTTTCCAATTTTAGTTGTACTTATAATTACATTGTAGTGTCAATATAGATAGTCATGTAGCTAATAGTGGAAAGAGATCTATGCTTGTATGTGTAATAAAATTAAAAGGAATTTTTAATGTTCCTTGGAAATCATGTTAGACCTGAAAAACAATTGAGATTAACAGAAGTAAAATACTCTTCTGACCTTTCCATTTGTACAGAAGTAGCCCATCGTGAACAAATGTATCATATAAGGTAGGTTCATATTAACCATACTATCATAAAATAGAAGAAAGCTTTATTGACTTTATTCAAATGAAAGAAGAAATGAATATGGTCTAGTTTAGAATATTCTTAAAGAATTAAAAGTAGATTATAGGCCAGGCACGGTGGCTCACGCCTGTAATCCTAGCACTCTGGGAGGCTGAGGCAGGCGGATTGCTCAAGGTCAGGAGTTCAAAACCAGCCCGAGCTACAGGGAGACCTCGTCTCTACTATAAATAGAAAGAAATTAATTGGCCAACTAATATATATAGAAAAAATTAGCCGGGCATGGTGGTGCATGCCTGTAGTCTCAGCTACTGGGGTGGCTGAGGCAGCAGGATTGCTAGAGCCTAGGAGTTTGAGGTTGCTGTGAGCTAGGCTGACGCCACGGCACTCACTCTAGCCTGGGCAACAAAGTGAGACTCTGTCTCAAAAAAAAAAATAGATTATAATGACAAAGTTGCTTCTCACCAGAGATATGATCGTGCACAACTATGGCAGGTATAGAAAAGGGTAGAAGCTGTTATGTCCCCTCCTTTAAAAATTATGCCAAACCTGGGCCTTACCTACATATATATGAACATAAACAGTTTCTGGTTACAATACCAGTAACTGATATAAACACTAGCTACTGGTATTTTATATATTGTAATATATAGTACATATATATCACATGTTACATATATATTACAATATACATAGTTACTGACACAATATTCATATATATCAGTTTATATACTATTAATAATTAAACATGCCATTATATATAATCAGTTATTGGTATTGTACCAGTAACCATACACACACATGCACACACACAATACTAGTAACTGGGTCTTAAGAAATAGTCAAACATAGCAATTCTGTCACCTGAAAACGAAATAGTCTAACAAGCATATTTGAAAAATATAGTATTGTTGATGGAAAAAAAGAGGAAAGGTAGATTAAGAATTCTGTATAACACTACAAATAGAAGACTAATTAAGTCATTTACCCTATCAAACTGGAAATCTAGTGGAAATGAGTGATTTCCTAAAAAAATGTAAATTGCCAAATGGACTCTGAAATAAGGCAAACATAAGTAGGCCAATGAGCATGACCAGCTGCCACTGGAAAAGCCCTCAGGACCACCTGGGTTCACAGCTAAACGTTAACTGACCTCCAGCTAATTCTGTATTGCAAACGGTCAGGGCTTAGAAAAACAGCTAACAAAAGCAACGGGACTGTCCTCAGCTCAGTATGTGATTTGATATGAAAACTTGATAAAGCTAACATAGTTCATTTAATCTAAGGTGCCGATGATTGTCAAAACACACATTGCCCACGTACCCTTACAAATATGCTGCCCATGAAGCTGACTTTCTTAACAAAAAAATAGAGAAAGAAATGATGTTGACGCATTTCCTTCCACTAGAGCCAGGGAAGTACAATTGTATTAACAGTAAGTTCTCGGTTGGCAATAATTAATACATTGAAACTCAAAAGCACGTTGCAGATGTTGACAGCTTGGTTTCCGCAGGTTTCCAGCGACCTCAGCGCCACAGGAGCCGCCACCCGGACCCCAGCAGCGGACGGGCCGCGCCGCGCGCCCGCGTGTCTCTGCCCCGCGCCGGCGTTTCTGCCCGGAGCAAACCGGAATCTGCAAGAACCCACGCGGGCCGCGACCGTGCGCCTCAGTGAGGGGAGACTTCTGACAAAAGTGATTACGACGTTCTCTGAGAGAGTAAAGAATAAACCGGGAAAATGAGATCTTCCGTGTTCGCCACTTAAGAAAGACGGCGGGAGAGCGGGTCCCCTCCTCGGCCACCGGGACGGCGACAGGAGGCGCTTCCTCCACGTGGACGCGGCCGCGCACGGCGGGGTCCTGAGGGGACCGGCGGCGCTCGGTGCGCAGGCGGAACGCGCATGCGCTGCGCGGACCGAAGCGGCGGGGTCTGGCGTCTCCTGCCGGCTGTCAGCGCACAGTGCAGGACGAGGGCAGGGCGCGGGAGGAGCCCAGCTCGCTGTTTTGAAGGGTGTGCACCACTGCAAAGGTCCAAGGGACTCAACCTATCACTAGGCAGCTGATTCACCCCCAGGAATGCTGGCACATGGGGGAGTCAGTGTTGGTGTTTCTGCTGGCACACTGGACACACAGCAGTGTCCTCGGCGAGGGAAGACCATGCTGTGAGCCCAGGCGTCACCTCCCTCCCTGCACCATGGGCGGCCACTTTGTGCATGAGCTCAGGGCCACTGGCAGGGGCGGCTGGGGAAAGAGGCTGACTGCTCTCCACAGAGCAGGTCATTCTGTCCACTTGGTCATCAAAATCCTCCTCTGCAGAGGTCACCCCTTGGAGAACACACATGGCCCACGATGCAGTCGTCTTTCTGATTTACTTTTTTCCTGGGTAGAGCCAGTTCTAGAGCTTACAATTGGCCTTTCTTGCCATAACTGTCCTCAGCCCAAGGTCAGAGAGCCAAGGTGGGGATGCTGAAAGTTGCTGAGTACATGTCTATTCCAGCCACACGGTGGTTACAGGGGCACACTTGCCCCACTGCGAGACAGACCTGAGCTAAAACTCCATCTGCCACCTGACCTCCAGGAGCCCCCGCTCTGCTGGACCACAGTGATGTTTTGGATCTCTGAGAATCAGTGTCAGATCAGAGCCAGTGGCCAGCAATGCCCCAAATGTTTAAAAATTTCCCTTTCTCCAAGTTGCAGTCACTTTGGTAACAGTCGGTAGTTCCCTTTGGGGAAGACCAGGAGAACAGTTAACAATATGAATTTTTGGTAAAGTAGCAGCACTCAGCATACTTCCTCAATGTGACCTGTCCCTGACCCCCATCATTTATTTATTAACTTTTTTTGATACAGAGTTTCATTTTGTGCCCAGGCTAGAGTGAGTGCCCTGCCTTGGCATCAGCCTAGCTCACAGCAACCTCAAACTCCTGGGCTCAAGCAAATCTACTGCCTCAGCCTCCTAAGTAGCTGGGACTATAGGCATGCACCACCATGCCTGGCTAATTTTTTGTATATATTTTTTTAGTCGGTCAATTAATTTCTTTCTATTTTTCTACAGACAGGGTCTCACTCAGGCTGGTTTCAAACTCCTGACCTTGAGGGATCCGCCCGCCTTAGCCTCCCAGAGTGCTAGGATTACAGGCGTGAGCCACCACGCCTGGCCCACCCTCATCATTAAGAGGTGGTGAGTCTGTAAACTTACTCAAGTGTCAAAATTTATTGAGGGCTGTGAATCTGTGTTTTGTTAATTCAAGTTAGTCTTCTATTGAGTTACCTAGAATTCTTCCTTTTTTACAGAAAAAAGCAGAATTTGGTGTTGCCCATCTAGTTCTCTCCTATGGGTACCATGAACGACTGCCCAAGGCCACAGGTGCCTGTGCATCAGACCATTCTGATTCCTGTTTAACCACAACCACTTTGTCTCTGGGGGCAAAGGAAGCCCCATGGCATCTGCCACCCCAGGATCTGATTACCCTTGTGGCAGTTCAATGTCCCAGGCCAGTGGCAGCAGTTCCCACTGGAAAGTCTGGCCTGCTGAGAAGAGTGAGCTCAGAGCTCTCTGTGATACTGGGCTCCCCTCACGACGTCATTCCTCATGGTTGTTATGTCTCTGGACCCTCTGTGTGAGTGGGCAGGCCTGACACCATAAATCCACACTGGCATTCCAGCCTCCCTGAGCCTTTGCAAACTTTTCTCTAGAGCAAATCAAGAAAGTCGTGACACCTCAACTTCGTTTATCTTAGGTCACCTCTGGTTCTGTTTCAGCCAAACCAACCAACCTAACAAGCCCTCAGAGCCCTCTCTAAACCTTTGACCTGCAACCCAGAATCCAGAATCTCTGTTTAGTGGGCCCACGTCCCTAAAGCCCCCCTCATCCAAGTTTATGTCACCTCCACTGTGATGCACGCAACAGCCATTCCCACAGACCTTCTTCAGATTTCTTTCTGTGTGTTTCTATGCAGATGTGCATAGAAAGGGGGGAGGACAGAGATTTTAATGAATTGGCTCATGTGGTCCTGGGGCTAACAAGGCTGTCATGTGCAGGGCAGGCTTTAGGCTAGAAACCCAGGCAGGACTTCGTGCTGCAGTGAATGCATGATACATGGGAACAACGTCACACAGTGCTTCCATGGCAACACTTAGATTGATGAGTGATTAAATAACTCACTACTGTAATCTAGCTAAGTTGTCAGAAAGCCAGGTAGTTGTCAGAAATCTATTTAGTTGTCACTAACCATCACAACCACGTGAAGGTAGTCACTGATTAGAGGTCTAACCCAAGGAGCGGAGATATGTTTGCAGATCCCAGAGGCTGGGAGGAACGACGCCACAGAGTGAGAGACAGGTGCCCACGGAGGTCCCAGAGGGAATTTGTTGTTCGCTAACAGTGCACGTAGACTCAACATGAGCCATGCAGTCTGTGCACATGGGGACCCCATCCTTGTGCTCAGTTGAAGTGTCATGAGTCCGTTTGGGTGAAAGGGATAATCACATCTAAAGGAAGAAAGAAAAACAAGCCCACTGAATTGATGTCTTACCATGAATGGGACATTGGGCTTAGAATCTTCATTTTATATTTTTCACAACACTGAGAGATAAGCATTGTCATCTGCACTTTTACTGAGGAATTTGACATTCAAGAAAATTAAATCACTTGCCCAAGTAATGAGTGGCAGAACAAGTCTTCATGGCTCTGAGATCTCGTTGGTTGCTGTACACACCTGGCTCCAATATTGGTGTCAAGTCCTGCCCTATTCTCAGATGGAGCCAGACCCTGGCAGATCACACTGGACTCCTTCCAGGGGACTCTGGCTTGAGGGGACATCAGGTGGGACGACGGGGTCACAGGCATCAGAGACCTCACCCTCAAGATCAACAGTGCAGGAGGAGGCCATGGCTCTGAATAGCATCTGCACCCACATGCCACGTAGGTGTTGCATGTCTGTGTGCTCTCCCTCTGTCTCTCTCGTCTCTCTTCCAGGGCTGAGCCCACACTGGACACAGCTGCTTCCACGTCTGTCACACACTACGACTGCTTTCCTTTCTGCCGGATCATAAACTCCTCTCCGTGTCTCCTTCTGTCCCTGGTCACACTGTGCACTTCCTTTCTCACCTTCCTCAAAGAACTACCAGGGGAGGAAAAGGGTGGCTCTGAGCAGTAAAAGCCAGGGTCCCTGTGGCCAGCAGAGGCACAGGAAGGGCTGCATGGTGTTTCCCCAACGCCCAAGGCACAGGGTCTTGGCTGGGTTGCGGTTCCAAGCTGCCTGCTTTCCCACTGCCTGTGTCTGTGAGCTCTGGTCAACCCCAATCCTCTGATGGGCCATGGCCTGCACTAAGCCTTCAGGGATGGCCCCGTGACCTGCAGTAGCTTTGCCTGGTTTGCGTGGGGGAGAAGCTTTGCCTGGTTTGCTGGGTTTACAAAGGAAATGGTCTAAATCCACTCTGGACATTCTGTAGCCACATTTGCTGGGTTGCTGACCCTTCATCGCTTCTGTCACTCTAGACAGATGAGGGAGCTGGCCGCTGCACAAACCCAGCTCCTCACCTCTGAAGCCAATTAACCCTGGCAGACGTCTTACCCTCCCTGGGCCTCAGTCTCCCTATCCGTGTCATGGGAATGACAATCTATGCTAGGGTGCTGGGTGATTAGGTGGGGCTATGTGAGCACCTCTTGTGATTGTGAAGAGGGATACAGATGTTTATCCACAGGCCTGTGAAGGTCAAGTGAGAGAATAAATGCAAATTAAATTGGAAATTAAAATGGTAAGAAAACAAAACATCATTGACAGTTCTGAGCCTTTCTAAGGAAGCTTTCTACAGTCCTGAGTCCTTTCTATGTCTGAGTCCACTTGTACTGATGAGTCATTCTGCCAACAGTCTGACACTCATGTGATAAGCTGGACATCAGAGTCCCATCAGAACAGACTCAGACCCCTGGAGCAGGGCAGAGGGTCCTGAGGGCCCTGCCCCTGCCGTGAGGCATTAACCCTTTAGGGGCCAGATCTGGGGGAGGTCCGGGGGCTCCAGGCGAGGGCGATGGCTTCTGAAGTGGCTCTCAGGGGTTTCAAGGCAGTGGCTATTCATGAACAGTGGAACTTCAGTACTGTCATAACCCTGCTGTCTCACAGGTTCTTGAAAAGCCATTTCTATTACCAATGACAGACTTACTATGTCCAACAGCTTGCAAAAATGTTCCAGGCTAACGAGAAAAATCTCTCTGTGCCCCAGACAGAAGACGTGAGATGCCGATCCTACGAATGCAGACTTGCAGGACACGTGACCAGTGAGAGAGGTTCATTCCAGGCCAGGGACAGAAACCTGGCCTGATCCCTGCAGTGACCAATACTGCAAGGGGAGAAGGTGTGTGCACCTGAGGTGTGGGGGGCTGGCTTCCACGTCAGGAGAGGAGGGGTCTCCCCCCAGTCCTTCCCTACTTTTGCCCCAGGGCCTGAAATGACCCTCTGATGTGACCTCCTCTGGCCCTGCAAGGGCCATGCCCTGTCCAGCTGGTATCTTGGGGGACTAGCTGCAGCCAGTCAGAGCGAGGCCAGGAAGAGCCAGTCTCCGGGTGGGTTTGGGGTGGCGAGGGTCCGGGGACCACACGCTCTGTGATTTCCCAGAAGCAGGAGCTGAGAGGTACTAGAGGGAGCTTGGTGTCCTTGGAGACCAGTAGGGGACCTTAACCAATATTAAACTAAAAAGCTAAAATAGACTTTATGTGTATGTATACATATACATATCTATATACACACACACACGTATATATACATAGATATATTTTTCTCTTTGTGTGTATTTGAAGAGGAATACTTCTTGTAATAAAAGAACAATCAATTGTAGCTATTCATAGCTGTGACCCTGTGGTAGAATGAAGTCATAATTCAATGTGAGTTTGAGAATCTTTTAAATATTTTTGTGAGCAATTCCAGTATCTCCTTCTATGAATAACCTCTTCGTATATTGTAGTCCTCTGCTATTTTATCATCATTACTACAGATAACTAAAATAACCTAGTGTTGTTTCGGTTAACTTGTTTACCAGAACAACACTATATATGCATTATAAACATTTAATGTGGCTGTGTACTCCACAGTTTGTTTATATTCTTGAGAAATATTTTGACTATTCTTGGCTATTTCATGCCAAGCTATATAATGCCATTTTCAAAAAGTGGGAAGTAAATTGCAATGACTATTGTTGAAACTAGAAAGGGAGAGAAGGTTAAAACTATCACAATCTTCATTTTACACTCTGCCTTCTTCTAGAAGGAATCTGACATGGAGAGATTCAGTAGCAGGCTCACATTCCACAGGGAGAAAGGCAGCTCCAGGGCCTGTCAAATGGCACCGAAATCACATCCTCTCTGTGGGCAGCAGCCAGGTAGGATTTGGAAGGTGCAGGGACACAGTGCTCCCTCTGCTGGGCAGGATGCATTTCAACGTGTTTCATTTTAAGTTCTATTTGCATTACTGCCCTCCTACTTTGGAAAACTCTGACTCAGCTGGGTGTTGTTTTAGATAAGCTTTACTCAGTGCCCCAGGCAGAAATAATTACTCTGTCTAATGACACACATGATAACTCCCTGATAGTCTGTCACACTACATAGAGATCATCTCAGCCTCCCCCATTAGTCTGAGGAGGAGCAAACATGGTCTGATTCATTTCTGTATCCCCATCTGCTGGGGCTTGAACATAGTGCCCCTCAAAGACTGGAACAAATGTATTAGCTGATGAGTTATTTTCAACTTCATTTGTCAGATCTGGAAAGCCCACACCACACGGAGATATCGGTTTTGGCTTTACATGCCAAGGCTGCTTTTGCCTCAGGGCCTTTGCACATGTCCTGCCCTCTGCCTAGAACACCCTCTGTCTGGGTCTCTGCCTGCTGTTCTTTCAGTGTTCAGTGTGAATGATACCATCTGCAGATACGCTTCTGATCTCTCCATCTAAATCACACTTCTTCAGATGAAATGATGACACAAGAAACAAAAACAAGAGGAATCACAAGGGAGTGTATGATTCAATGCCAAATGAGGCCAAGAGTGAACAATAAAAATTATTTAGGAGTTTGAGGATTGGAGAATTTACTGTGAACTAGGGAGCTAGACCAGGCTTCATATAAGAGAGAGAATATAAGAGGAGCCTTCAGGGTAAGTAAAGAATGCAGTGGATAGGGCCAAGTGCGGTGGCTCACGCGTGTAATCCTAGCACCCAGGGAGGGCGAGCGGGCGGATTGCTTGAGGTCAGGAGTTCGAAACCTGCCTGAGCAAGATCGAGACCCCCTTCTCTACTATAAATAGAAAGAAATTAATTGGCCAACTAATATATATGGAAAAAATTAACCAGGCACGGTGGCGCATGCCTGTAGTCTCAGCTACGTGGGAGGCTGAGGCAGGAGGATTGCTTGAGCCCAGGAGTTTGAGGCTGCTGTGAGCTAGGCTGACACCACAGCACTCACTCTAGCCTGGGCAATAAAGCGAGGCTCTGTGTCAAAAAATAAAAACAAGAATGCAGTGGATAGAAAGTTAGGTGGGATGATCATGCAGAGCTGTGGGCGGGGCTGCCACAGTCACACGAGATGCTTCATGGGGTTGAAATCCAACGTCTGCCCTGCCCACCAAGCTCACTGCCGCTGAGGCGTGTCCACCAGAGGAGGGTGCTTTTGCCGACTGGATCACAGGCTCCCAGGGATGGTGGAGGCTCTGTACCGAGACAGGCGATGAGGACAAGCGCAGCGCAAGTGGAGTTGGGAAGAGGATCAACAGCAGCCTCTTCAAGGGGGCGGGGAGCAGGCTGGACTGGCTGAAGCCCAGCCTTGGGGGAAGGGAGGGCAGGAAACAAGGCCCGAGCGTCAGGTCTCCAGCCACAGCACCATCGGACTTCTCGGGAAACTAAAAAATGTGTTCGTAGAAAATCCAGCCCCATCTGAGACTCCTCCAAGAGAAGCTTCAGTTGTGGTGACTGAGGAGCAAAGAGCAGGTTAGAATTAGGGAAGAGATTATTACCAAGAATATGCAAGTGTAGCTCTCTGCAGGAGTTCTCTCCTTTTCTTTCACGGGACTCACCAAAGCTTAGAGTTTTCCTTGTTTGTTCCTGTGTTGTGGTCCGTCTCACCAGCCAGTCCCGGTGCCAGAAGTCAGGGACGCATCGCTCTTGTTGACCAGGATGTCCCAATGCCTAGTTCAGTGCCTGACAGCGAGGTGGCTTTCAGGAACTATTTCTTCCATGAATGAACTGTCCAGATTTTCAACAATAAGCAGACAGTTAAGTGAGTTATGGCAAATGCTGTCAAGGACAGTTTTAGCTGCTTAGGGAAAAGTAGATGATGAGACATTAAGGGAACTGGCACAAGCATTGTAATTCCAGTGCTTAAAAACTGCTCTGCATAAGCAGAGCCTGGAGGGATACAGAGATGAACTCGAACAGCTGTGGTGCAGGGGACATGTGTGCTTGCTTTCAATTTTCCTCTCAGTTTGGCAACTGTGGCAACCTTGTGTGTGGCTCTTCCTATCCTTGAACTCTGCAACCAGCCCCCTTTCTAGAACTTGCTGCTAAGAATCAGAAAGACAAAGCTGTGTGCAGTAATCTGTTGTTGGTGAGTAACCTCTCTGTGACAGGCCCTGTAGTAAATGTTTTGCATACATCATGTCATTTTATCTCCACGGCAGCTCCGGGAGGGGTCCCATTTTTAACCACGTTTTACAGCTGATGAAGGAAATTGCTACCCAGAGATAGCCCAAGTCACACAGCTAATAAAGGCAAAAACAGAATTCGAACTCAGAACTGTCTGACCCAGCACTTAGCTCCCAACACCCACACCAAGCCCTTCTCTACAGAAATACTCAACATACATTTAAAACATAATTGAGTCCGTATTTATGCATATATACATATATATATAGATAGATAGATGTATACACATTACACATATACACACATACACATTAATCCTCAGGTGAAAATACTAATAGAGAAAAACATAGAAGCAAATATGCCAATAACCCAGTGGTTATTCTGGGTGATGGAATTAAGGGTAACATTTTCTTCTTTAATCTTTTCTATATTTTCCCAATTTTGTACAGTGAGCATATATTGCTGTGATAACTGGAAAATCAATGTAATTCTTAAATTAAAATTTACCCTTCGGCTGGGTGCAGTGGCTCACGCCTGTAATTCTAGCACTCTGGGAGGCTGAGGTGGGAGGATCGCTCAAGGTCAGGAGTTCGAGACCAGCCTGAGCAAGAGTGAGACCCCCCTGTCTCTACTAAAAATAGAAAGAAATTGTCTGGACAACTAAAAAAATATATATATATATACACACACACACACACATATATATATATATATATATACACATACCTACATATATATATTAGCCGGTCATGGTGGCACATGCTTGTAGTCCCAGCTACTTGGGAGACTGAGGCAGGATTGCTTGAGCCAAGGAGTTTAAGGTTGCTGTGAGCTATCCTGATGCCACGGTACTCTTCTCCGGGCGACAGAGCGAGACTCTGTCTCAAGACAATTTATTTTAGTTGTTTTTCTGTTGCTTTTACAGCAAGTCCATTTGCGGGGGTGGGGGGGGGAGGAAGGGACCCTTTTGGGGAGAGAGGTGTGGGCAACTTTTACTTCAGTCTCCTGTTTCTGCCCTGTTAGTATCAGGATTAGCCGCCAGGTGGCGCCCGAGGTCCACCTTTTAAGAGCCGAAGCGGGCTGCGGTGCGGGGAAGGTCCCAAGGCTGTGGGAACCTGAGCAGCTCCCGCTGAGCTGTCTGTGAACACACAGGCTTGCACCTCTGGGTTTTTGCTGCGGTTGCTCCCTCTGCCTGGTGCACCCCACGCCACCTGGCCTCCTGTCTGCTCAGTTGATCCTTAAGGCCCATGTACAAAACCTCCTCTTGTCCTTACACAGCGGATGGCTGAGCACCCGCGAGCCCCCAGGCCCTGGAAGGGCTTTGATCAGTCTTGATGAATGAGCAAAAGCTTCCCATGCAGTTTCAGGCTAACTTTTTCTCCAATAGGTTGTTTCTTTTCGAATGACAATAACAGCCATTGTTCATTGAGCACATCTGTGTGTCAAGCCCTGTTGTGTATTAGAGCATTTAATTGATCTTCCCCAAGGAGGCTGAACGTGAAGGCTGAAGCTGACTGCCTAGGTTCAAGTTCCACTTCTCCCGCTTCCTGGCTGGTTGTGTTTAAGTAGGTTACCTAGCCCTTCTTTCCTCAACTGTAAAAAGTGAAAATGATAGTATCCACCTCCTAGTGTTACTGTTGGCTTGAGGACGACACGAGCCACCACTTGCAAAAGTAGTTAGAACAGAAATAGATAGCATAGGCGCCCTCCATAACCTGTCCAGTTCTGTTACGTTCCTGTGTCCCTTTCGATTTCCTGCTTCCTAGAAGGCAGTCTGCCATTCCGTACTCTGACCTGCATCTGTGGCTACACTACATGCCAAGCTGCATTTCTCTGTCCCCACCAGACCAGGAGCTCCTGGAAGACCGGTGTGCGAATGATTCAGTTCTTGGGTCCCCAACACCGGGCCTGGCACAGAATAGGTTGTTTATGGAGTTGGATTATTTAGCCCAGGAACTGTTGCCTTGGGACTTACAGTTCTGTATTTACAATTCTGTCAAGGGGGATAGGGAAGAAGGAGGAAGTTATCACAACAAAATGGAGTTTTGACATTTTTATTAAAAGATAACATACATACAGAAAAGTTCAATGGGTTTTCATTCACTAAACATACCCATGAAACCAACACCCAGGTCAAGAATCAGAACACCCCTGGCATCCTGGAAGCCCCACCCTACGGTAACCACTTTGAAACCCATCTAAACACATTGAAACCCATCTCAGCAAGTGTGACCACGACATCCGACAGTGCGGGCTGAGTCCTGGCTGTGTGCTCACAGTGAGACTCGGCACTCCTCCCAATTTCTGAAATGCAGCTCTGCAGCATCTCTGTCAATGTTTCCACGGATGCTTCTTCGGCGCGCTCAAACCCTGCCTCTGTGAGCAAGGAGCTCACAACCACTTGCAGTGTTCTCCTCCGGGCCAGATGGTAGTTACCAGCAGGGTTAGGAGACTGTTTACTTCCTGATCTCGTTCCGGAGCCGCTAGCCCCGGCCGCGGCCGCCGTGTCGGCCATCTTGCTCTGGCGTGGCGTGACAGCCCTTCTCTTAGAAGAACTGGGTGATGTGCCTAGAGCTCCGAGTCCTTGGGAGGCCGGTAGTTAGATACATGATCCACTCGGATAGTTCGCCCTTTAATCTTTTTTTTTTTTTAAAGTTTTAAATGTTTAATGAAAAAGACTTGCAGCAATGCATTATTTACATGTGGCTAAGAAAAGTCAGCAGCAGCAGCCTCGAGCTTTTCCTGGGGGCACTATGAGAAGGGATTTTACATAAACCCCTTTAATGGAAGCTGACCCTAAGTGTTTCCAAACAGGACCACAAAATATGTGAAACACCTCCAACCCATCTACAGCGCAGTGGGACTGTTTCTTCAGAGCAGATCGGCAACGTTCACAGGCATTTCATCAATCTGAGTGGAGTAGTACTGTTCAGTATCTCGGAGGATGCGGATGTCGTCGTTCTTTACAAAATTGATGGCCACACCCTTTCGACCATATCGACCTGACCTCCCAATTCTGTGTATGTACAACTCTCTGCTATTGGGCAGGTCGTAGTTAATGATGAGGGACACCTGCGGGACATCCAAGCCCCTGGCCCAGACGTCTGTGGAGATGAGCACTCGGCTGGCGCCGGCCCGGAACTCCTTCACGACCCACTCGCGCTCCTTCTGCGGCATGTCTCCGTGCATCGAGCACACGGTGAAGTTGGCTTCTCTCATCTTCTCTGCCAGCCAGTCAACCTTCCTCCTGGTGTTACAGAAGATGACCGCCTGCGTGATGGTCAGTGTGTCGTAGAGATCACACAGGGTGTCAAACTTCCACTCTTCTCTTTCCACTGCCACAAAAAACTGTCTGATGCCTTCCAGAGTCAACTCATCACGTTTTAGCACGATGCGGATGGGGTCCGTCATGAACTTGGTGGTCATTTCCAGGATTTCATGGGGCAGCGTGGCACTGATAAGGACCACCTGTGTGGCCGGAGGCAGGTACCTGTACACGTCATAAATCTGGTCTTTGAAGCCTTTATTCAACATTTCGTCAGCCTCATCCAAAACCAACATCTTGATAGCTCGTGTCCTTAAACTTCCTCTACGAATCATATCGAAGACGCGCCCTGGTGTGCCTGCGACGACGTGCTGTCCGTAATCCAGCCTCCTGATGTCCTCGCCCACATTGGTGCCCCCGATGCAGGCGTGGCACTGGACGTTCATGTAGTCGCCGAGAGCAAGCAGGCCCTTCTGGATCTGCACAGCCAGCTCTCGCGTGGGGGCCAAGATCAGAGCCTGGGCATCACGAACCTGAGTATCCAAGCACTGAAGGACTGAAATAGTGAAGGTGGCTGTTTTACCTGTGCCAGACTGAGACTGTGCGATGACATCTCTCCCTTTAATTATCTGCTTGGTAGCTCGCTGTTGGATCGCCGAAGGGTTTTCAAACCCGTAGGCGTAGATGCCGCGCAGCAGGTCCTCCCGCAGGCCCATAGAGTCGAACGTGGGGGTCACGTCCACCTCCTCGCTGGTCTCGAATTCCACTGTGCTCATGTCTGCCTCTTTGAGCAGCCGCTTCCGCGCTGAGCCCGAGGTCGCCATCGTGACAAAACACAGATGATGTCGCCTTCAGTCAATTCTTAAGGAAGCCCTCCCAGGAAGATCCAGGCGCTGTCCTTGTACTCGGAGTGCCAGGACACCTTCTCCGGCACCCCAAGCGGAACCTCTCGCTCATTCAGCTCGCTGATCAGCTTCACCTTAAAGGGTTCACCTTAGCAGGTTCCCGGTCGTCCCAACTGCTCAGCTTCCAGAGGAGGCTGCCTTCTCTCCAGTCTTATATTCGGTTCTTGGATCACACATAACCAATCACCTATGAGCATGCAAGATTATCCGATTAATGGTGGGATTAGTAGGATCAGCCAATAAGCTTCTCATGAATCCAATCTGCAGTGGATTTTGCCTCAGGGACCCCAGGCGGGGGCTTTTCCCTATCATTAGGATCAGCCATAAACTTCACAGATATCCAATCAGTGGATTGTGGATTTTGCCTCAGGGCTCCCAGGTGTGGGGGCTTTTCCCTATCCTAAGAACATCCCACAACCGGCCGGTCGTGGTGGCTCACGCCTGTAATCCTAGCACTCTGGGAGGCCGAGGCCCGGTGGATTGCTTGAGGTCAGGAGTTTGAAACCAGCCTGAGTCACAAGCAAGACCCTGTCTCTTCCCTAAATAGAAAGAAATTAATTGGCTAATTTTTTCTATGTTATTTGGCCAGGCATGGTGGCACATGCCTGTAGTCCTAGCCACTCGGGAGGCTGAGGCAGAAGGATTGCTTGAGCCCAAGAGATTGAGGTTGCTATGAGCTAGGCTCATGCCACAGCACTCAGTCTTGCTGTGTTGCCCAGGCTAGGTTGTCTCAAAAAAATCCCACAACCACTTCTGGGGTATTGAGTGCTGGGGATGGCTCCTGAAAAACATAGCCACAATAACATACTGTCAAATCCCTGCATGACCTAAGCCTACTAAGGTGACTTTTCAATGATCAGGAATGTTTGGAAGGGGGAACCGTGTTCCTTTGATCATTCAAGGCGGACAGAATGTGCTCAACTAAGGGCCCTTGAGTGAGGACTTTGATCCACCTTGAGTGGGACGAGGCTGTCTGGCTTAAACACTGAATTCGTGGCCCCTGCTGCTCTCCTCGATAAGCACTTTGTGCCCTCCTTTGGGGAGATGGAAGTGGGGAAGAGAGGGTTGCAGAGCTGCTTGGCCTCAGGAGGGCAGGGCAGGTGACTCAAAGTTCTGGTGGCAGAACTCTAGGCAGCTCATGCTCCTAGGTCTGTAGGTTCTGGACTCGTCCAATGGCTCTGCCCTTTTTCTGAGCTGATCCTGTGATCTTAGACTTAAGACAGGAACGTCTTTGCCGTGGGACTCTTACCTTGCAAAACCTTAGACCTACTTTTACCATCAGTACAGGCCAGGCGGTATGTGGCTGGCCGGGCAGGTGCTGCAGGCTGGGGAGCTGGTCTTCCGCTCTCAGGAGGGGGCCGAGGGCCAGCCCGCACTGGCAGAGACGCCCCCCCCCATAGCTCCTGAATGTCCACCACCTGCGAAGTGAGTGGGCAGCCCTTCTCCTGACTGCTGAAAGATAGATGGCATCCTGGAACTGAGAAGGGTTGGCCCCATTCCCTACAGAGAATAAATTTGATTTTCTAAAAAAACCGTTAGCCCTTAGTGGCCTTCCCTTGACACTCATCCCTCATAGGTCTTAGAAAACATCCCACCCATGCCAGCTTATGTCTTGGTCTTAATTCCATGTTTACTTTGCCCTGACCTATAATCACATCAGATGTGATGCAAGCCAAACCCATGGAGATCGTACCTGCCCCCTGATTCTTCTCTCCTGGCAACAGAACAAAGCTGTTCCATGAAGGAAGTGGTGTCTCATGTTTACATGGAACTTCTCAGACGTATAAGACCTTAGGGACATTGGTGAAGACCTTGAATTGTTCAGATGTCCCTGAGCTATGGGGATGGGGCTCTTTCTGTACTGAGTGTCACAGGATGTTGCCAAGGAGAATAGAGCAAGGGACATGCTATAGTGACTGGGTTGTTACAGGTTCACTTGTTGGATAGGTTATCAGATGAGAGTAACCTGGGCTTTGTCTCACTTGTGAGCCCACCACAGTAACTCAGTGAAGAAAGCCAGGTTCCCGTCAACTCTTTTCTCTCCTCCCAAACCTTGGTGCCTAACCTGAAGTGTCTGGGTCAAGTCTGACCTTGCACCCTCCGAAGTCGGAGGGATGCAGCCAGGGCTGTCTTGTGTCACCCCATGTGCCCAACATGCCTGCCACCTCTCTTGGGAGTCCCCTTACCATATGTTAAAGGCTTCCTGCATTTGCTGGAGAGTTCCCTGCTCTGGGACTCCTGCCCGGCCACTTCCCACCTCACCTTGAACAGGAGGGCATGTGTGTGTGTGTCAGGGGCTGGCCTGCCCAGGTGTTATGGCTTCTGCTCTCAGACATCTGTGTGCTCCTTGTCAGCAGTGTTGCCACCTTGTTTGAGGGCAAGGAAAGGACGATGCCAGAGTCACCGGGTAACAGGAGGCGTTTCTAGAGTGTAGCATGCAGGCACTAGGGAGAGGCTGCATGCAGCCGTGTGCTGCTGACCTGTCTCCAGATGACACCTCTGGGACAGTCTTGGCCTTGGAGCCACCTCGTCTGAACTGAGTCTGGGGCGTGTGTCCCAGGACACAGCGTAGTGGGGAGAGGCAGAGTCCTGGTGGGGCCCTGGTGTACAGCAGGCTGTCTCCTGCCACATAACAGCAGGAAACCCAGCACAGCAAGTACTCAGTTATGTGCCTGGATGTGAGCTTGCAGGATCTGGTTTGAGTTCTTGGTTTTTCAAATATTTGGGGGTACAGGAAGACTAAAGAGGGCTGGAGCTAGGTGTTTCCCATCCTCAGGTCTGTTACATTTGGTAGTTGGTGATCCTTAAGGGGAGAACTCTGGGCATTGCAGAAGTTTGTCTTGCCTGCTGGAGGAATGAGACTTCGCTCCCATCGTCGTGAGACTAGGTGGGGTTCCTAGAAGTACAATCATCAGGGTTCCTAGTGGTAAGGCTTGGATAAAACTGGGGGACAGAGGTTCTTATTTGTCAGTTTTATTTTGTCATTTGACCACAGCATCTGGACTCCTTCATTTCCTAGAATAAGTATTTTCCCTGCATTTTTGGATATATGTATGGGAGACAATGTTTTAAGACAAATGTTTTCCTGCTTTGGTTACCTTTCTTTCCCCTTCAAAAGGAATTAGCTTTCTCCTTCAAAAGGAATTAGAACTGCTTTGTAAAGATGCTTCTTGATACTTTACTTTCGTTCCTTTCCCCCAACCATTCCAATTTCTCACCACTCCTTCAGAAAGGATAACCCTTCTCTCCACACCCCCTCCCCCATCCCTGTCCTAGGCTCCCTTCCCTTCCATCATTATCTTCATTAGCTTATGATATTTGCTGCCGAGATGTTATAACAAGGACTCATGTATATCAGCCATTTCTTGATCCATTTAAAAGGAATTGTACACTGTGTAGAAGAGAACCTGAAAAACAGGGAAAAAAGCCCTAGCCATGGAT
This sequence comes from Microcebus murinus, assembly GCF_040939455.1. Taxonomy (NCBI): domain Eukaryota; kingdom Metazoa; phylum Chordata; class Mammalia; order Primates; family Cheirogaleidae; genus Microcebus; species Microcebus murinus. Next base: position 87,052,477 of record NC_134106.1, read on the forward strand.
ATTGTGAAACTGCTATGTCATTTTGTAATCTGTCCGTTTGTGTGTGATCCATGCAAAAGGGCTTCTGGGGAAGGGGTTAACGGTAGGGAGGCAGGGATGGTGGAGGGGTGAGTAGGGGAGTGGGCCGGGCCCAGCACACAGCCTGGCAGCTGCTCCAACCCCATCCCTCCTTACAGGTGCCACCTCCCCCACCACCCACCCCTAACTTGTGCTTTGCCTCCCCACCCTGGAGTAGTCCCTCTGGGTCACCAGCACTGTCTTGGCAGAGCCCACTCCCTACCCTAACCTGCCCACCCTCCCTACCCCCCAGCATTAGGTTGATACTGTGGGGAAGTGCTGGGGCGGGAGGCAACCGGGGAATGGGGGCAGTTCCTGAGGGCATCGAAACCAAGTAGTATTATGAAGTGTAACTGTATTTGCACTTTTTTCCCCTGATTGCATTAGCACATACACAATATACCCATATAACAAAAAGCCCACCCTTTTTTGGTGGCTAAACATAGCAACTCCTACTTCAGCCATCTAAGTATACAACCGGTGGCATTCAATTCAATGTTGTGCACCCATCACTGCTAACTTGTTCATTCCACGAATACCATTAACTGGTTTCCCTCCCTGAGCCCCTGGTCACTTCTGTCTCTACATTTGCCTACTCTGGACATGTTATAAATGGATCACATTTGTCCTTTCTGTCTAGCTTATTTCACTTTGCATAATGTTCTCAGGGTTTATTGATGTCTCATGAGCAAGAACCTCATTCCTTGTGAACTTTCTAGTGGTTATTCAGGCATCCAATCTTCAAATCTCCATCCCTTGGCATAGTGATACTCAGGTGGCAATGCCACACTTTGAAACAGTACCGTGATGAACACTGGCATGTGAATGTTTGCTTGACTTCCTGTCTTCAATTCTTGTGGGTGAACCTAACAGTGGAATTGCTGGGTTACATGGGAATTGTATGTCTAGGTTTGAGCCATTGCCAAACCAGGAACTGCTTATGGAGGTGGTTCAATCTAGATGACTTTCTTCTGGGGTCTCTTTGGGAGCATAAACCTGCTTTCAGATTTATGCTTGATGTGGTGGTTATGTGACTGAAATTAAGCAGTGGGGGAAGGTCATACCTGCTTCAGTCCCTGGATAATGAAGCCCACATACTCCCAACACCCTCACCCGGATTCTGCACATGCATCCTGACCTTAAGGGCAACTCTGGACCATCAGGTTGTGCTTGAGAGTCAATGAACAGCTTAGATACCCTAAGGATCAGTCAGACTTGGGACAGTTTGCAAATAGATAGGAATGCTTACATAAACATCTGCCCATTGGCATAGACTGGAGAACAGGGTGAATCTCCTCAATGATGCTAGTTAGACTTCCTGCTGTGCACTAAACCAGTTGAGAAACCAAGAAGGTGCCCAGTTTCTCCAGAGTTCAGAGGCTTCTGGACTCCTTGAGCTCACTGATGCCTGTCCTGGTGATTGCTGGAACCTCCCGGGCCTTGGGGGTAGAAGACCCAAGTGAGCATGGACCTTCTGTTAGTAGGAGGCTCCAAAGTCCTGGCATCTCCCCCTCAGGTGTCCTTTCTAGTTACTAGCTGCTTAGAGGGTTTATCTTCCTCAACTGCAGAGGTCAGAGTGGCATGGACCTAAAGCAATCCTTATAGATGGAGCTCTGCCCTTGACCACTTCTCAGGGGAGACTGACAGTCTGGATCCCAGCAAGGTGGGGAGTCACCTTCAGCTTGATCCCTCTGTCTTGCCTGGTGAGAAACACGCCCGGACAGAGTTGTGAATCGCTGCAGTGTTTCTTTTTTGTTTTTTTTTTTTTTTAATTTAATTTCACATGGGGAGCTGCAGTGTTTCTGAGCAAGATAAACTGACAGTGATCTTGGGCAGCTACTGCTAAAGAGGTGTGATGTCCCAGACGACAGAGCTGGTGGGAAACAAGCTTGCCTCCCTTAAGGACCTTCTTGCGTTAGGAAGCTGTGTGCTCATCTGAGGACAAAGTCGCCTATGAGGATTGGCTGTGTAGAGTTGGACAGGTTCATGTGGCCTGGTGCCTCGCTCTTGGCATTGCTGGGTGTATGCCATCGCCCCCCCTACCCCGGAGGTGGCTTGGGTTGCAGGTCTGTTCTACATGTATTGTCCCCAGACCCCATGCTCCCCAATTCCCACTCTCAGCTCTGTCCCTAGGAGTCCACAGTGGGTGGGTGCACGTCAGCAGGGATGCTCAATTCAGGGGCCGAGTTGGGGGAGCACTGACCAGGGTCTCCCACCCAAACGGTGTGAGGAAGTGTCCAGGGAAGGCCATCTCGAGGAGAGTCCTGAATTAAAGAACGCATTTCAGGACAGATTGGGAGTTGCTCACGGGTCAGATTAAGCTGGTAAAGCACAGGCAGGGAGGGAGTTGTGTTCGAGAATGTTCCTGTGTTTCCCACCCCAGCCCCAGCCTGAGCCTGTCTCTCTGCCAGCCCCGTGCCCCTCCTCTGCACACCAGGGCACACTCCTAGTCGAGATTGTTGGAATAATCCACGATCTATTATATAAACACATTTTAACTTCAGATCAGGAAATTGATGTTTTTCCTAACCAATGACATGTTTTGGAGAGCTTTCTTATAGTTAAATGCATGTTCCAAAGCTTTTAGAGGTTGTAGCACAATTGTTGACAGAAGAACCCAACTGGTTCTTTGTTCTTCTTAGTCCAGTGGTTCTTTTCTTGCCTTCTATCTTCTGTGACTTCTGTCTGCTTCCACTTTGATTTGAGATGGCGCCATTCCTTCTCCTACACGTCTTAAACCCCAGGGGAAGCTGAGATTATGGACCTGGGGACAGTGACTGACCTGAGTCTACCCCTCAGGCAGGCTGACATTGCTGAGGCCAAATGGGTTGTAAAAGGCTGACAGAATTCTGTGTTGGGAGGTGTCTTGCTGTGGCTCCCAAGCCCTCCAGAGGTCCCAGGCCCTCCCCACCCCTGTGACCCACCCATGGAAGAGAGAACATGGTCCTGCAGGAGAAGGCTATTAGGCCAGACTCAGTCTGTTCCAACTGGACAGCGCCCATGCTGTGGTGGGTTGTTGTTTTTGTTTTTTACTTTTTATTTATTTATTTTTTTTATATATACAATACACATGGAAAAAGAAGCTGTGGTGGCTTTTAAATAATCTGAATAGACCCCTGCCCATTTAAAAACCCTTTACAGTTCAGAGCTCTTTAATCTCATATTTTTTTCTCTGACAACCACACCACTTTAAAGTGTTGAATCTAAATGTTCAAATATAAATAAAGCAGTGAAGAACTTCCCGGTTTGAACCTCCGAGATCAGCTCAGCTTAGCTGTTTTGTGGGGGCCCAGAGCCACGCATGCCTGAAGTCTTCCAAAAGTCACTGTCATGGGGGAAGAAGTAGAGGGATTGTTTCTAGATTTAAAAAGATTAAAGTTGGCCGGGCGTGGTGGCTCACGCCTATAATCCTAGCACTCTGGGAGGCCAAGGCGGGAGGATCCCTCGAGGTCAGGAGTTCTAGACCAGCCTGAGGAAGAGTGAGATCCCGTCTCTACTATAAATAGAAAGAAATTAATTGGCCAACTAAGAATATATATAGAAAATATTAGCCGGGCATGGCTAAAATGTCAGCTACCCCAAATCAAATCGGGGCGATTGAAATGCCAGACCGGGTGCATGAAATATCAAGTGATTTCATTACTGCAAGCTTCTTGAGGAAGACTTTGGAGTGGACACCGGATGGTATTTAACAACAAATTTATTTTAGCATATTATGGGGGTACAAGTGTTAAGGTTACATATATTGAACATGCGCCCCTCCCCCCTTGAGTAAGAGCTTCAAGCGTGTCCATCCCCCACACATTGCACATTTTACTCGTTCTGGTTGCATATACCCATCCCCTCCTCCCCCGCCAACGAATTGTGGCTATGTGGCTGTTGAAACTATATGCCTCTCAATGACTCTAACATTCAAGAGATTAAAAGAATTCAGCCCCAGAGGTTTTATACACAAAAATAGGAACAACATAATTGAATTTGACTGCATTTAAAAACAGTTTATTTCCAAATCTACTGAGCAGCTGAACAGGCTTCAGTGCTGCCTGCGGTCCCCGGGATTCTAGGAGTCCCGCTCCGGGGAGCACTGGGCCCTTTTATGCTTGTGGGACCTGTCATGGCTCCTACTTGTATGACTACGCCCTTCAGAACGTCTGTTCTAGCCAGAATGTGTGTCTGAGCTTCGCCCTCTGTCCCTATCCCTGTTCTTTTCTTCTCTTGCCTCCCTCCTGCTTGAGAACTTGTGCTCACGTTTGGGTTTCTCCTCTGGCTCCCTCTCCAGGTCCTGGGCTCCAACACGCCAGGTGGTCCTGGCCTCAGGGGAGGCCGAGTAGCGCTTCCGGCCCTCCTTGGACTCCAGCAAGAAATCAGAGAGTTCAGAAGCTACTGTGCTGCTTAGGGTCATCCTTCTCCTTTATTGCCTTGCTTCCGGGTGATGAAGAGGACGGCTGCTCAGCCTCTACTGCCCGGTCGGTCTTCTCCTTTTCTGTTTTTTGTGGGTTTGTCATCTTCAGAGCCCTCAGACAAACTCGGTGAGGGGGTACGAGCCACACAGCCCTTCTCCCTTTTTTTTTTTATTTGCAAAGATTTTATTATGAACTTTTATTATGAGCTTTTCAAAAGTCACACTTTTAATCTGCCTCTACTACTTTTTCCCTCCAAGAATTCCCCCAAAGCTATACAAAATAGAAATTCATAAATATACATTGAGAATTCTGCAGTTTTTATACAACAATGGGCAGGTCAATGTTTCAAGTTGTCTAACTCTTTCTCAGTGGCTGCCATCCAGAACTGGCAGCAGTACAACCTCTGAAAGTTCAGCAGCAGAAAAGGCAACCCGTTTCCCAATCTCGTGGCACTAGGGCCTGTAGCAGGTGCTGGTGTGGGGCAATGATGAGGAGTGACGACCTGCAGAAAACATTGATTGGGATGACCGCTCCCAGAAGCGATGAGAACAGCAGGCCGGGTTCAGCCATGGCTTGAACCTGGGACTGTATTTAAACTCGCCAGGCCAAGAACTGCCCAGGGCTGAATCACACACTCCAAAGGGTTGGCACAGATTCAGTCTAATTTGGGGAATCCAGTTTTTTCATTATTGTCCCCTCTTCAGTTCCGGGCAAGGGAACAGATTGTCCCAGAGAACAGTGATGCTAGGGGGACACAGCCTGCTGGCAAGCCCCCAAGTTTCTCGAGTTTTCACATTCACCAAGAGAATGGACAATTATGAGATGACTATACTTAAATATGGACCTTAGGGTTCTAACCCAGGGAACAGCGTGTTTATCCAGTGGTAACTTCCAGGTGTTTACAGGCACCTTTCTTCCATCCAAGATCAAAGGATATCAGCCTGCACAGCATCTTCCTTAAAAACTTCTTTTCTGGTTTGTTGAGCACATCCTTTATGAAGCCATCTTTCCCCAGGACGCAGAGGTTGAGCAGATGCAGATCTGCTTCCTGGAGAACACCTCAGCCTAGACTGCGGGCTTCTTGCAGCCCACTCCCACCGCAAGGTGGGAACGTGGCCTTCCGTCCACACCGGCCTTGCGGCAAACCAGCGAACCTTTTCAGCTTTCAGAAGACAAGGCCAAACCCAGCCCTCAGAATCCCACCGCACCAAATCCTTCTCCTACAGCTTAAAAATCTACGTCTCCTTTATCAGTCACAGCATAACACAGTCAACACCCAGGCTCTTGTCAGAAAGCCCTCTTTTCCCGGGAGGGGCAGGACTTGGAAGTTCCCAAAGCACAGGCTCCACAGAGGGACGACAAATGACTGACCAGAGGGGACAGAGAGCACTGCCCCACATCAAACGCCGACCAGAGGATCAGCGCCACTCTGGCATGTCACTGTCCTCCACATGGATGAGAATGTGATGAGCTCCAAGTCCTGCCAGCCCTGGGTCAAAGCTGTGACGTGTGGCCTCCTGTGGCCAGCGTGTTGAGGGGGCGCAGAGTCACTTCCATCAGCTCAGCGGGGCACTTGGAGCCCAGGCGAGGAGAGAAGTAAGAATGAGGTCCTGACATGATAAATTAGTGCGACAAATTGTGAGTCAACAAAAGGGATCCCGACATCCTGAAACTCACCCCGGGCAGGCAGGCAGTGTTCTTGGTATTACAGCAAGCACGGCGGCAAAGAACCCTTCTTTCCTGCCACGTTCCCTGGTCTTCTGGGTTTCAAAGCAATCAAGTCCTATGATAATAAATGAAGTCCCCGGCTGCTGCTACGCCCACGGTACATGCTCGCTGATTAAGAAGCCTCATTATTACCATCTTTTCCTCAACCCAAACATCCAGTGAAAACAGGTCATCTTAATATAAGGTTTGCTATTAAAATCATGGCCAATCACATCCGCAGCCTTGGCTCAGCCACAAAGAGGTCACTCTCTCTTCTGCCCTGCAGTGGCTGTAACTCCTCAGGGGGGTGGTGTCCGGGCCTGTGGACAAGCCAGGCTTCCTTCTCAGCTGAGGAGAGGGACTTCTTCCCGCGGATCTTGGGTTTGAATGAAAAGACAAGACCAAATGGGGAGAAAATCTTTGAAGAAAACATATCTAAAAAAGGACTTGTACCTAAAAGAACTTGTAAAACTTAACAACAGGAAAACAAACAACCCAATTAAAAATGGGTAAGTATCTGAACAGATCCCACCAAAAAAGGTATACAGTTAATCACAGGAAATAAGCATAGAAGAGATGCACAACATCACTTAGCATTAGTGGTCAAAAAAATTAAAACAACTATGAGATAGCCCTAAACACCTATTAGAATGGCTAAAATCTTAAAAGAAAAGAAAGAATTCTAATAGCCATCAAGGCAACATAAACTCCCCATTGCTGGTGGGAATGCACGATGGTATAGACATTATGGATGACAATCTGGCATTTTTGCCCCAAGCTAAATACTATCTCACTCCATGATCCAGAAATCAGGCTCCTGCTTATTCAGACAACTTGTTCAGCTTATCGGCACACAAATATGTACTGCAGCTCTATTCACAATGGTCATAGACTGCAGTAGATCAGGATGTCCTTCAATAGGTAAATGGATAACCAAATCAGGATACATCCATGCAACAAAATACTACTCAGCAATGGAAAGAAATGAATTATCAGCCCATGCAAAGATATGGATGAACTCAAATTTATATTACTAAGAGAAGTCAGTCTGAAGCGACTGTACACTGTAGGATTCCACCTATATGACACTCTGGAAAAGGCAAAACTACAGAGATGGTAAACAGATCAGTGGTTACCAGTGGTTTTTGGATGAAGGAAGTTAGAATTGGAGAAGCATTCTTTAAGATGCTTTAATGGTGGATACCTACCACTATGCATTCATCAAAACCATAGAATTTTACAACCCAATGGATATATAATGTATGCAAATTAAAATAAATTACCTAGGAGGTAGGAGGATGTCAGCATGGAATGTAGAATGGGACAAAGAATCTCCCCACTTTGAAAATGCATGAAACAAACTTACTGCTGGTTGGGGGGAGATGGAGGGCAAAGGCTCTGACCAGAGGGCAACGGTGGTGGGAGGGAGGCTTAACATAACTAGCTCCCTTTCACTTCTGACCCCTGTGGCAATACCCTTTGGGTTAAAAGCTTCTGCTGAGCTCTGCACTTAGGCTAGAAGAAAGGTGACAATTACATCTTTTTCAAAACTAATACCTGGTGAGATAAAACAAGTATACACACAAGTAACCATGCTGTGTTAAAGAATTTTAGGGACATGCTGACCTTCATCCCCCAAAGCTAACTGACCAAGAGCAAAGAAGTTTTACCACCTCCTCAGACCCTCACTGACGCCCAGATGTCTTGGTTACCTTCTGCAGCCCAACCTTCTCTTCCGCTTCCCTTAAGATAAAAAGGAGCCCAACGTTCAAGTTCTAACTGAAGATGGTTCTTTGAGACATTAGTCCACCATCATCTGGGGTTGCTGGCTCTCTGAGTAAAAGTCACTTTTCTTGCCCCAACACCTTGCCTCTGGGCTTATTTGGCTGTCCTATTGCAAGTGGTCCGAGCAGCTTGAACTCCATTACAAAAGCAGCTTTGGAAATGAATGGCTTTCAGAAGGTCAAATAAACTATCCATGAATAGTGCAGTCTATGTTATGAAGTTCTTTGCCACTGGGGTAATAGTTAACCTTTCTGAAACCACTATACTTCTAGTATGGATTTAAAAAATGCATTGCATACAGGGTGGATGGGTGAGAGCCTGGTTTCTCACTGTTGGAGTGGGAGGTTACAGACAAGGAGAGAAGCTAGAATGATGATCCATATATTAATGATTAGAGTTGGAGACATCAATGTGAACTCATGTTTACCTTAACACAGAAACAGATGTTCCAGGACTATACTTGTGAGAATATACACGTGTGTTTCATTGCGCTGTTAGCAGAGTGCACAAAGAAGCAAGGATATTCTTGTAGGATGGCTGTTTGCAAAAAGACAAGACATCACAAGTGTCGACTAGAATATGGAGAAAAGGGAAGGCTTGTACACTGTTCTCGAGAATGTAAAGTTTCTCAAACAACTAAAAATAAAACTACCATATGATCCAGCAACACCACTTCTGGGCATATACCCAAAGGAAATGAAATCAGTATCTTCAGGAAATACCTGCAGTCCCACATCCATCGCAGCATTATTCACAGAAGCCGAGATATGGAAACAACCAAGCATCTGTCAACAGATAAGTGGATAAAGCAAAGGAGAGATATATACATGTGACATAAAATGGAATGTTATTCAGCATTAAAAAATCGGGAAATCCTTGCCATCTGTGACGACATGGACGAATCTGGAGGATATTATGTAGGTGAAATAAGCCAGACACAGAGAGACAAATGCTAGTGATCTCACACACAGGAATGTAAGAAAGTAAAACTCAGAGAAGAAAAATGGTAGAACGGTGGTTGCAGAAGCTGGGGGCAGGGCGGGAGGTTGAGGGCGGAGGGGAGGTGTTGGCCAAAGAGCACAAACGTTCAGTTATAAAACGAGTAAGTTCTGAGTATCTAAGGTACAGCATGGTGACTGTAGTTAATAATACAGTATCCTATGCTTCACATGTGCTCAACAGTAGATCCTAAGTGTTCTCATAACTCACACATGACTATGTGAGCTGATGGATGTGCTAATTAGCTTGTGATAATCATTTCGCAACCTACATGTATATCAAACCACATTGTACGCCTTAAATGCATATGATTTTCATTGTCAGTTACTCAGTAAAGCTGGGGAAAAAGTTTCTCTTGAAGATAAATCTTGTTCAAAAGAGCAGAATGCTCTGGCATGTTTCAAAATGGCGCCTTTCCTCCTCCCCCTGCCGGAAGCATGAGGGGATGTCTCTCCAGTGCTCCCTGTGAGAATCCGGTAGGGCTCCGGGAGTTGGCTGCAGTCAGCGCTCAGACCAGCCGGCGAGCAGCCTCCAGCGTCTCTGCCAGTCACACTTCAGCTCTGCCCTCCTCCGGGCTGCTTCCCAGGAAGGCTGCTGCTCCTGGGTTTCTGCTGCAGTGAATCGTGTTCCTTTCTATTGGACTGCTGGTCTCTTCAGTTTGGGGGCTGAGTTTTGTCCTGTGACCTCCTTTATCTTATGCGTCTAAGATGAATTCCAGATGTAAGTTTTTAATAACATTTTCCAATAAAACAAATCAGAGCTCCTTGGAGAAGTGGATGATAGTGAGACTAGGGCAGCAAACATGCAAGACTGGAAAGCACGGAGTGTCAGGAAATATGGAAGTGCTCAACAAAACAAAACAAAACAAAACAAAACAGAACAAAAGGGGCTAATGGAAAGATCTCACAATGGCCAAAGCGGGAACAATTTGGGCATCAAAATTAATAAGGTAGGGTTAAATTATAACCGAAAGTTTAAAATAACTATCCAGGTGTCCATGTTGGCTTATATGAAAGATTCAACAAACAAGTGGGGTAAATAGAAATCTCTCACACAGAATTCCAAATAATGGATGCAGAAAATCAGCTAATAAGTGTTACTGAGGTCAAATCAGAAGAAGGAGGACAAGCGGTTTGAATCCGAAGAATGAGGATGAGTGGTTTGGGGAGGAAGGAAAGAGACATTTTATTACTTTGCCAGCAAAGGAGGAGACTCCCGTTTGAAATGCCATTCTCCTAATAATCAGCAGAAATACTGAGCTTTCACAGGATGGGCTCTCAGCTTCAGGCAATTACTGTTCAACTACACTTGAGGATTCTGATCTCCTTTAGCACAAATAACAAGACTTATCCTGCCCCTCCCAACCACTGGCCTGAGGCAGGGATACAGGTTTCAGTTCTCAAAAAGGAGTGGAGGATGTTTTAAAGAGACAGAAAATATTTTTGCAGTTTTTATTTTTTTCCAGGCCATTCCTTGTTCTATATTCCCCACTCTCAGTATTTCCCCCTCCATATCTATGGGAGGAGGGGTGACTACTCTGTTATACAAGGAGGTGGCGCCAACTCCCTACTAATGAAGCTTGGGCACTGCAGGATGGTTTCTTCCCAAAGACGACATGCAATAAGGACAGGGAAAAAATTTACCTCCCAGTGGAGAAACCTGAGAAACATAACCTCAGCTGGGTGATCAAAGTTAATGCCAACTGTGATAAGTCATCTTGGGAGAATGTATCCTTGATATTGTGAATGAAATAAAAACCTCAAACTCTGTAAAATAATTTAAAGTTTATTCTGAGGCTCTGACTTGAGGGGGGAGGGAGGGCATGGGCAATGTACTTAACCTTAACACTTGTACCCACATAATATGCTAAAATAAAAAAAATTAAAAATAAAGTTTATTCTGAACTGAGTGTGTGTGACTGACAGCCTGGAGCCCATGATCTCAAGGGGTCCTGAGAAAATGTGCCCAAGGTAGTCCAGTTACAGTTTGGTTTCATGCATTCATGGAGACAAGGATTATATGTAAAATCATAAACCAATACATGAGAGGGGTACATTGGTTTGTCCTGAAAAGGTGGGATATCTCTAAGGGGTTGGGGGTGGGGGTAGGGCTACAGGTTATAGGTGGCTTTAAAGATTTTGATTTGTAGCCGGGCGCGGTGGCTCACGCCTGTAATCCTAGCACTCTGGGAGGCTGAGGCGGGCGGATTGCTCGAGGTCAGGAGTTCGAAACCAGCCTGAGCAAGAGCGAGACCCCGTCTCTACTATAAATAGAAAGAAATTAATTGGCCAACTAATGTATATATATATAAAATTAGCCGGGCATGGTGGTGCATGCCTGTAGTCCCAGCTACTCGGGAGGCTGAGGCAGCAGGATTGCTTGAGCCCAGGAGTTTGAGGTTGCTGTGAGCTAGGCTGACGCCACGGCACTCACTCTAGCCTGGGCTACAAGCGAGACTCTGTCTCAAAAAAAAAAAAAAAAAAAAAAAAGATTTTGATTTGTAATTGCATAAAGAAATGAAGCTTTGGTGGGACAAGGTGGCTCACGCCTGAAATTCTAGCACTCTGGGAGGCTGAGGCGGGTGGATCGCTCAAGGTAGGGGTTCGAATGCACCCTGAGCAAGAGCGAGACGCTGTCTCTACTAAAAATAGAAAGAAATTAATTGGCCAACTAAAATATATAGAGGAAATTAGCTGGGCATGGTGGTGCATGCCTGTAGTCCCAGCTACTCGGGAGGCTGAGGCAGTAGAATCACCTGAGCCCAGGAGTCTAAGGTTGCTATGAGCTAGGCTGACACCACAGCACTGGACATATTCCAGACATATACTGAGATTCAAGTGATCAGTTAAGTAAATTGATGGGCTGCAGGTGTGGTTTAACGCTTGTCTTTTTTTTTTTTTTTTTGGAGACAGAGTCTCACTCTGTTGCCCAGGCTAGAGTGCCGTGGTGTCAGCCTAGCTCACAGCAACCTCAAACTCCTGGGGTTCTATGATATACCTTCTATGATATACCTGACCAGTACTCCTCAACATTGCCAGGGTCATCAAAAATAAGAAAAGTCTGAACAACTAAGCAGCCAGGAAAGCCAAAGGAGCTACCAGTAATGTGTAATGTCGTCTCCTGGATGGAACTCTGAAACAAAAATGGTAAAACTAAGTGTGAATCCTCAGGTTAAGTGCTTTCTTTTCGCTTATGCATATTGCTTGTTTTTAGGAAGTTGGTTTGAGCGGGCTGATGGCAGTAAATTTTGGGATGAAACAAAAGAGCAAGCGCATGGGCACAAGGGGCCAACCAATCAATGTAAAGGTCAAGCGCGTGGACAGGTTATGCACCTAGGGTAGAAAGGGCTCCGTCCCACAGTGCGTGGAATCTTTGTCCCAATGGAGGCCGCTGTATTGGTGCTCTGGGACTTAGACCCTAGCTCGAGCTAGTCAATAAAACTTCTTTTCATGATTCCAGCCTCAGTGACCCTGTCTCTTTGTTCTGTGGTACTACGGTTTTCCGATCTAACATAAGGAAATCTGAATAAAAGGTGGACTTTAGCTTAGAATAAGGAATTAATATTGTTTCATTAATCATAACAAATGTACTATACTGATGTAGGATGTTAATAAGAGAGGAAACTGGGTCTGAACTATGTGGGAAATCTTTGCACTATCTTCCTAAATTTTGTGTAAACCTGAAACTGTTCTGAAATTAAAACTTTATAAAAAACTTGTTATTTTTAAGCTCCTGTTTGTTTCATTAGTTGTACTATTAATTACTAGTAATTGTCACTGATAGCTGGCCATACTTTTTTTTAATAAAAGCACTTATGAATCTGAAAAGTAAATAATATATGATTCCAAATAGTGCCACTCTTACATATTTTTATGTTAAAGTAATAACACATGTACATATTAATAATTATTATATTATTATTACTTTTTTTTTTTTTTTTTTGAGACAGAGTCTCGCTTTCTTGCCTAGGCTAGTGTGAGTGCCGTGGCGTCAGCCTAGCTCACAGCAACCTCAAACTCCTGGGCTCAAGCAATCCTACTGCCTTAGCCTCCCGAGTTGCTGGGACTACAGGCATGAGCCACCATGCCCGGCTAATTTTTTATATATATATATTAGTTGGCCAATTAATTTCTTTCTATTTTTATAGTAGAGACGGGGTTTCGCTCAGGCTGGTTTTGAACTCCTGACCTTGAGCAATCCGCCCGCCTCGGCCTCCCAGAGTGCTAGGATTACAAGCGTGAGCCACCGCGCCCGGCCTTTATTATTACTTTTAACAAAAAGTTGTGTTGCTATTTCCTGGGTTCATGCTCTAATGAGCTGGCTGCCTTTCATCAGGAAAGATGCAGACTTTAGAGAACGTATTTCAATTCATGGCTAAACATTTTCAAAAGAGTGGCTTTATCAAAAATGCTCCAGTGGGGAATTGCTTCATTGTGACTGGACCACTTATTCCAAGGAATCCTTGTTCTCTATTGTGTTTCCATGCATATTGTTTAGCAGGAATGCCAATATTTGCTACTGGAAAAAGATATTCAAAGATTGGAAGAATGTGAACAGAATTTAAGATGACTTGATGTTTCATTGTGATGTTTTATAAAACAGAAGTGTTTAAAAGGAAATACAAACTCATAATTTCCTAGATGATGCTTTGCAGAAAGTGATTAATTCAGAGAAACAAAAATTACAGGACATTTTATGAGTGATTTTAGATGTGGTTATAATCTGTGAAAAAAAGATTTTCCTCTTGGAGGTATTTTTATTGGTAGGAATTATTGGAAGCCCACACATTTCCAAATAGAATGTTTCCAATTTTAGTTGTACTTATAATTACATTGTAGTGTCAATATAGATAGTCATGTAGCTAATAGTGGAAAGGGATCTATGCTTGTATGTGTAATCAAATTAAAAGGAATTTTTAATGTTCCTTGGAAATCATGTTAGACCTGAAAAACAATTGAGATTAACAGAAGTAAAATACTCTTCTGACCTTTCCATTTGTACAGAAGTAGCCCATCGTGAACAAATGTATCATATAAGGTAGGTTCATATTAACCATACTATCATAAAATAGAAGAAAGCTTTATTGACTTTATTCAAATGAAAGAAGAAATGAATATGGTCTAGTTTAGAATATTCTTAAAGAATTAAAAATAGATTATAGGCCAGGCGCGGTGGCTCACGCCTGTAATCCTAGCACTCTGGGAGGCTGAGGCAGGCGGATTGCTCAAGGTCAGGAGTTCGAAACCAGCCTGAGCAACAGCAAGATCTTGTGTCTACTATAAATAGAAAGAAATTAATTGGCCAACTAATATATATAGAAAAAATTAGCCGGGCATGATGGCGCATGCCTGTAGTCCCAGCTACTGGGGAGGCTGAGGCAGCAGGATTGCTTGAGCCTAGGAGTTTGAGGTTGCTGTGAGCTAGGCTGACGCCACGGCACTCACTCTAGCCTGGGCAACAAAGTGACACTCTGTCTCAAAAAAAAAAAATAGATTATAATGACAAAGATGCTTCTCACCAGAGATATGATCATGCACAACTATGGCAGGTGTAGAAGCTGTTATGTCCCCTCCTTTAAAAATTATGCCAAACCTGGGCCTTACCTACATATATATGAACATAAACAGTTTCTGGTTACAATACCAGTAACTGATATAAACACTAGCTACTGGTATTTTATATATTGTAATATATAGTACATATATATCACATGTTACATATATATTACAATATACATAGTTACTGACACAATATTTATATATATCAGTTTATATACTATTAATAATTAAACATGCCATTATATATAATCAGTTATTGGTATTGTACCAGTAACCATACACACCCATGCACACACACAATACTAGTAACTGGGTATTAAGAAATAGTCAAACATAGCAATTCTTTCACCTGAAAACGAAATAGTCTAACAAGCATATTTGAAAAATATAGTATTGTTGATGGGAAAAAAGAGGAAAGGTAGATTAAGAATTCTGTATAACACTACAAATAGAAGACTAATTAAGTCATTTACCCTATCAAACTGGAAATCTAGTGGAAATGAGTGATTTCCTAAAAAAATGTAAATTGCCAAATGGACTCTGAAATAAGGCAAACATAAGTAGGCCAAAGAGCATGACCAGCTGCCACTGGAAAAGCCCTCAGGACCACATGGGTTCGCAGCTAAATGTTAACTGACCTCCAGCTAATTCTGTATTGCAAACGGTCAGGGCTTAGAAAAACAACTAACAAAAGCAACGGGACTGTCCTCAGCTCACTATGTGGTTTGATATGAAAACTTGATAAAGCTAACATAGTTCATTTAATCTAAGGTGCCGATGATTGTCAAAACACACATTACCCACGTACCCTTATGCTGCCCATGAAGCTGACTTTCTTAACAAAAAAAAAGAGAAAGAAATGATGTTGACGCATTTCCTTCCACTAGAGCCAGGGAAGTACAATTGTATTAACAGTAAGTTCTCGGTTGGCAATAATTAATACATTGAAACTCAAAAGCATGTTGCAGATGTTGACAGCTGGGTTTCCCAGGTTTCCAGCGACCTCAGCGCCACAGGAGCCGCCACCGGGACCCCAGCAGCGGACGGGCCGGCGCTGCGCGCCCGCGTGTCTCTGCCCGGCGCCGGCGTTTCTGCCCGGAGCAAACCGGCATCTGCAAGAACCCACGCGGGCCGCGACCGTGCGCCTCAGCGAGGGGAGACTTCTGACAAAAGTGATTACCACGTTCTCTGAGAGAGTAAAGAATAAACCACGTGAGAATGTCCAGGAAAATGAGATCTTCCGTGTTCGCCACTTAAGAAAGACGGCGGGAGAGCGGGTCCCCTCCTCGGCCACCGGGACGGCGACAGGAGGCGCTTCCTCCACGTGGACGCGGCCGCGCACGGCGGGGTCCTGAGGGGACCGGCGGCGCTCGGTGCGCAGGCGGAACGCGCATGCGCTGCGCGGACCGAAGCGGCGGGGTCTGGCGTCTCCTGCCGGCTGTCAGCGCACAGTGCAGGACGAGGGCAGGGCGCGGGAGGAGCCCAGCTCGCTGTTTTGAAGGGTGTGGGCCACTGCAAAGGTCCAAGGGACTCAACCTATCACTAGGCAGCTGATTCACCCCCAGGAATGCTGGCACATGGGGGAGTCAGTGTTGGTGTTTCTGCTGGCACACTGGACACACAGCAGTGGCATCGGCGAGGGAAGACCATGCTGTGAGCCCAGGCGTCACCTCCCTCCCTGCACCACGGACAGCCACTTTGTGCATGAGCCCATGGCCACTGGCAGGGGCGGCTGGGGAAAGAGGCTGACTGCTCTCCACAGAGCAGGTCATTCTGTCCACTTGGTCATCAAAATCCTCCTCTGCAGAGGTCACCCCTTGGAGAACACACATGGCCCACGATGCAGTCGTCTTTCTGATTTATTTTTTCCTGGGTAGAGCCAGTTCTAGAGCTTACAATTGGCCTTTCCTGCCATAACTGTCCTCAGCCCAAGGTCAGAGAGCCAAGGTGGGGATGCTGAAAGTTGCTGAGTACATGTCTATTCCAGCCACACGGTGGTTACAGGGGCACACTTGCCCCACTGCGAGACAGACCTGAGCTAAAACTCCATCTGCCACCTGACCTCCAGGAGCCCCCGCTCTGCTGGACCACAGTGATGTTTTGGATCTCTGAGAATCAGTGTCAGATCAGAGCCAGTGGCCAGTAATGTTCCAAATGTTTAAAAATTTCCCTGTCCCCAAGTTGCAGTCACTTTGGTAACAGTCAGTAGTTCCCTTTGGGGAAGACCAGGAGAACAGCTAACAATATGAATTTTTGGTAAAGTAGCAGCACTCAGCATACTTCCTCAATGTGACCTGTCCCTGACCCCCATCATTTATTTATTTACTTTTTTTTTTTTTTTTTTTAAAGGGCCCCGCACCTGCCCACCCAGCGGGGAGGCAGCGCCACGGAGCCCTATTTATTTACTTTTTTTGAGACAGAATTTCCTTTTGTGCCCAGGCTAGAGTGAGTGCCGTGCCTTGGCATCAGCCTAGCTCACAGCAACCTCAAACTCCTGGGCTCAAGCAATTCTACTGCCTCAGCCTCCCAAGTAGCTGGGACTATAGGCATGCGCCACCATGCCTGGCTAATTTTTTGTATATATATTTTTAGTCAGTCAATTAATTTCTTTCTATTTTTCTAGAGGCAGGGTCTCACTCAGGCTGGTTTCAAACTCCTGACCTTGAGGGATCCACCCGCCTTGGCCTCCCAGAGTGCTAGTATTACAGGCGTGAGCCACCACGCCTGGCCCCACCCCCATCATTAAGAGGTGGTGAGTCTGTAAACTTACTCAAGTCTCCAAATTTATTGAGGGCTGTGAATCTGTGTTTTGTCAATTCAAGTTAGTCTTCTATTGAGTTGACCTAGAATTCTTCCTTTTTTACAGAAAAAAGAAGAATTTGGTGTTGCCCATCTAGTTCTCTCCTATGGGTACCATGAACGACTGCCCAAGGCCACAGGTGCCTGTGCATCAGACCATTCTGATTCCTGTGTAACCACAACCACCTTGTCTTTGGGGGCAAAGGAAGCCCCATGGCATCTGCCACCCCAGGATCTGATTACCCTTGTGGCAGTTCAATGTCCCAGGCCAGTGGCAGCAGTTCCCACTGGAAAGTCTGGCCTGCTGAGAAGAGTGAGCTCAGAGCTCTCTGTGATACTGGGCTCCCCTCACGACGTCATTCCTCACGGTTGTTATGTCTCTGGACCCTCTGTGTGAGTGGGCAGGTCTGACACCATAAATCCACACTAGCATTCCAGCCTCCCTAAGCCTTTGCAAACTTTCCTCTAGAGCAAATCAAGAAAGTCGTGACACCTCAACTTCGTTTATCTTAGGTCACCTCTGGTTCTGTTTCAGCCAAACCAACCAACCTAACAAGCGCTCAGAGCCCTCTCTAAACCTTTGACCTGCAACCCAGAATCCAGAATCTCTGTTTAGTGGGCCCACGTCCCTAAAGCCCCCCTCATCCAAGTTTATGTCACCTCCACTGTGATGCACGCAACAGCCATTCCCACACACCTTCTTCAGATTTCTTTCTGTGTGTTTATATGCAGATGTGCATAGAAAGGGGGGAAGACAGAGATTTTAATGAATTGGCTCATGTGGTCCTGGGGCTAACAAGGCTGTCATGTGCAGGGCAGGCTTTAGGCTAGAAACCCAGGCAGGACTTCGTGCTGCAGTGAATGCATGATACATGGGAACAACGTCACACAGTGCTTCCATGGCAACACTTAGATTGATGAGTGATTAAATAACTCACTACTGTAATCTAGCTAAGTTGTCACAAAGCCAGTTAGTTGTCAGAAATCTATTTAGTTGTCACTAACCATCACAACCACGTGAAGGTAGTCACTGATTAGAGGTCTAACCCAAGGAGCGGAGATATGTTTGTAGATCCCAGAGGCTGGGGAGGAGCGACGCCACAGAGTGAGAGACAGGTGCCCACGGAGGCCCCAGAGGGAATCTGTTGTTCGCTAAACAGTGCACGTAAACTCAACATGAGCCATGCAGTCTCCCACTGTGCACATGGGGACCCCATCCTTGTGCTCAGTTGAAGTGTCATGAGTCCGTTTGGGTGAAAGGGATAATCACATCTAAAGGAAGAAAGAAAAACAAGCCCACTGAATTGATGTCTTACCATGAATGGGACATTGGGCTTAGAATCTTCATTTTATATTTTTCACAACACTGAGAGATAAGCATTGTCATCTGCACTTTTACTGAGGAATTTGACATTCAAGAAAATTAAATCACTTGCCCAAGAATGAGTGGCAGAACAAGTCTTCATGACTCTGAGATCTTGTTGGTTGCTGTACACACCTGGCCCCAATATTGGTGTCAAGACCTGCCCTATTCTCAGATGGAGCCAGACCCTGGCAGATCACACTGGACTCCTTCCAGGGGACTCTGGCTTGAGGGGACATCAGGTGGGACGACGGGGTCACAGGCATCAGAGACCTCAACCTCAAGATCAACAGTGCATTGAGCACCACAGTAGTCTTGAAAGAAAAAAAAAAAAAAAAAAAAAAAAAAAAGATCAACAGTGCAGGAGGAGGCCATGGCTCTGAATAGCATCTGCACGCACATGCCACTTAGATGTTGCATGTCTGTGTGCTCTCCCTCTGTCTCTCTCGTCTCTCTTCTAGGGCTGAGCCCACACTGGACACAGCTGCTTCCACGTCTGTCACACACTACGACTGCTTTCCTTTCTGCCGGACTATAAAAACTCCTCTCCGTGTCTCCTTCTGTCCCTGGTCACACTGTGCACTTCCTTTCTCACCTTCCTCAAAGAACTACCAGGGGAGGAAAAGGGTGGCTCTGAGCAGTAAAAGCCAGGGTCCCTGTGGCCAGCAGAGGCACAGGAAGGGCTGCATGGTTTTTCCTCAACACCCAAGGCACAGGGTCTTGGCTGGGTTGCGGTTCCAAGCTGCCTGCTTTCCCACTGCCTGTGTCTGTGAGCTCTGGTCAACCCCAATCTCCTGATGGGCCATAGCCTGCACTAAGCCTTCAGGGATGGCCCCGTGACCTGCAGTAGCTTTGCCTGGTTTGCGTGGGGGAGAAGCTTTGCCTGGTTTCCTGGGTTTACAAAGGAAATGGTCTAAATCCACTCTGTACATTCTGTAGCCACACTTGCTGGGTTGCTGACCCTTCATCGCTTCTGTCACTCTAGACAGATGAGGGAGCTGGCAGCTGCACAAACCCAGCTCCTCACCTCTGAAGCCAAATAACCCTGGCAGACGTCTTACCCTCCCTGGGCCTCAGTCTCCCTATCCGTGTCATGGGAATGACAATCTATGCTAGGGTGCTGGGGGATTAGGTGGGGCTATGTGAGCACCTCTTGTGATTGTGAAGACGGATACAGATGTTTATCCACAGGCCTGTGAAGGTCAAGTGAGAGAATAAATGCAAATTAAATTGGAAATTAAAATGGTAAGAAAACAAAACATCATTGACAGTTCTGAGCCTTTCTAAGGGAGCTTTCTACAATCCTGAGTCCTTTCTATGTCTGAGTCCACTTGTACTGATGAGTCATTCTGCCAACAGTCTGACACTCGTGTGATAAGCTGGACATCAGAGTCCCATCAGAACAGACGCAGACCCCCGCAACAGGGCAGGGCGTCCTGAGGGTCCTGCCCCTGCCGTGAGGCATTAACCCTTTAGATGCCAGACCAGGGGGTGGTCCGGGTGCTCCAGGGGAGGGCGATGGCTTCTGAAATGGCTCTCAGGGGTTTCAAGGCAGTGGCTATTCATGAACAGTGGAACTTCAGTACTGTCACAACCCTGCTGTCTCACAGGTTCTTGAAAAGCCATTTCTATGACCTATGACAGACTTACTATGTCCAACAGCTTGCAAAAATGTTCCAGGCTAATGAGAAAAATCTCTCTGTGCCCCAGACAGAAGACGTGAGATGCCGATCCTACGAATGCAGACTTGCAGGACACGTGACCAGTGAGAGAGGTTCATTCCAGGCCAGGGACAGAAACCTGGCCTGATCCCTGCAGTGACCAATACTGCAAGGGGAGAAGGTGTGTGCACCTGAGGTGTGGGGGGCTGGCTTCCACGTCAGGAGAGGAGGGGTCTCCCCCCAGTCCTTCCCTACTCTTGCCCCAGGGCCTGAAATGCCCCTCTGATGTGACCTCCTCTGGCCCTGCAAGGGCCATGCCCTGTCCAGCTGGTGTCTTGGGGGACTAGCTGCAGCCAGTCAGAGCGAGGCCAGGAAGAGCCAGGCTCCGGGTGGGTTTAGGGTGGCGAGGGGCCGGGGACCACACGCTCTGTGATTTCCCAGAAGCAGGATCTGAGAGGTACTAGAGGGAGCTTGGTGTCCTTGGAGACCAGTAGGGGACCTTAACCAATATTAAACTAAAAAGCTAAAATAGTCTTTATGTGTATGTATACATATATATATACACACACACATGTATATGTACATAGAAATATTTTTCTCTTTGTGTGTATTTGAAGAAGAATACTTCTTGTAATAAAAGAACAATCAATTGTAGCTATTCATAGCTGTGACCCTGTGGTAGAATGAAGTCATAATTCAATGTGAGTTTGAGAATCTTTTACATATTTTTGTGAGCAATTCCAGTATCTCCTTCTATGAATAACCTCTTCGTATATTGTAGTCCTCTGCTATTTTATCATCATTACTACAGATAACTAAAATAACCTAGTGTTGTTTCGGTTAACTTGTTTACCAGAACAACACTATATATGCATCATAAACATTTAATGTGGCTGTGTACTCCACAGTTTGTTTATATTCTTGAGAAATATTTTGACTATTCTTGGCTATTTCATGCCAAGCTATATAATGCCATTTTCAAAAAGTGGGAAGTAAATTGCAATGACTATTGTTGAAACTAGAAAGGGAGAGAAGGTTAAAACTATCACAATCTTCATTTTACACTCTGCCTTCTTCTAGAAGGAATCTGACATGGAGAGATTCAGTAGCAGGCTCACATTCCACAGGGAGAAAGGCAGCTCCAGGGCCTGTCAAATGGCACCGAAATCACATCCTCTCTGTGGGCAGCAGCCAGGTAGGATTTGGAAGGTGCAGGGACAAAGTGCTCCCTCTGCTGGGCAGGATGCATTTCAACGTGTTTCATTTTAAGTTCTATTTGCATTACTGCCCTCCTAGTTTGGAAAACTCTGACTCACTGGGTGTTGTTTTAGATAAGCTTTACTCAGTGCCCCAGGCAGAAGTAATTACTCTGTCTAATGACACACATGGTAACTCCCCGATAGTCTGTCACACTACATAGAGATCATCTCAGCCTCCCCCATTAGTCTGAGGAGGAGCAAACATGGTCTGATTCATTTCTGTACCCCCATCTGCTGGGGCTTGAACATAGTGCCCCTCAAAGACTGGAACAAATGTATTAGCTGATGAGTTATTTTCAACTTCATTTGTCAGATCTGGAAAGCCCACACCACACGG
This sequence comes from Microcebus murinus, assembly GCF_040939455.1. Lineage (NCBI taxonomy): Eukaryota > Metazoa > Chordata > Mammalia > Primates > Cheirogaleidae > Microcebus > Microcebus murinus. Next base: position 87,074,405 of record NC_134106.1, read on the forward strand.
AGATATCCGTTTTGGCTTTACATGCCAAGGCTGCTTTTGCCTCAGGGCCTTTGCACATGTCCTGCCCTCTGCCTAGAACACCCTCTGTCTGGGTCTCTGTCCGCTGTTCTTTCAGTGTTCAGTGTGAATGATACCATCTGCAGATATGCTTCTGATCTTTCCATCTAAATCACACTTCTTCAGATGAAATGATGACACAAGAAACGAAAACAAGAGGAATCACCAGGGAGCGTATGATTCAATGCCAAATGAGGCCAAGAGTGAACAATAAAAATTATTTAGGAGTTTGAGGATTGGAGAATTTACTGTGAACTAGGGAGCTAGACCAGGCTTCATATAAGAGAGAGAATATAAGAGGAGCCTTCAGGGTGAGTTAAGAACACAGTGGATAGGGCCAAGTGCGGTGGCTCACGCGTGTAATCCTAGCACCCTGGGAGGGCGAGTGGGCGGATTGCTTGAGGTCAGGAGTTCGAAACCTGCCTGAGCAAGATCGAGACCCCCTTCTCTACTATAAATAGAAAGAAATTAATTGGCCAACTAATATATATGGAAAAAATTAACCAGGCACGGTGGCGCATGCCTGTAGTCTCAGCTACGTGGGAGGCTGACGCAGGAGGATTGCTTGAGCCCAGGAGTTTGAGGCTGCTGTGAGCTAGGCTGACACCACAGCACTCACTCTAGCCTGGGCAATAAAGCGAGGCTCTGTGTCAAAAAATAAAAACAAGAATGCAGTGGATAGAAAGTTAGGTGGGATGATCATGCAGAGCTGTGGGCGGGGCTGCCAGTCACACGAGATGCTTCATGGGGTCGAAATCCAACGTCTGCTCTGCCCACCAAGCTCACTGCCGCTGAGGCGTGTCCACCAGAGGAGGGTGCTTTTGCCGACTGGATCACAGGCTCCCAGGGATGGTGGAGGCTCTGTACCGAGACAGGCGATGAGGACACGTGCAGCGCAAGTGGAGTTGAGAAGAGGGTCAACATCAGCCTCTTCAAGGGGGCGGGGAGCAGGCTGGACTGGCTGAAGCCCAGCCTTGGGGGAAGGGAGGGCAGGAAACAAGGTCCAAGCGTCAGGTCTCCAGCCACAGCACCATCGGACTTCTCGGGAAACTAAAAAATGTGTTCGTAGAAAATCCAGCCCCATCTGAGACTCCTCCAAGAGAAGCTTCAGTTGTGGTTACTGAGGAGCAAAGAGCAGGTTAGAATTAGGGAAGAGATTATTACCACGAATATGCAAGTGTAGCTCTCTGCAGGAGTTCTCTCCTTTTCTTTCACGGGACTCACCAAAGCTTAGAGTTTTCCTTGTTTGTTCCCGTGTTATGGTCCGTCTCACCAGCCAGTCCCGGTGCCAGAAGTCAGGGACGCATCGCTCTTGTTGACCAGGATGTCCCAATGCCTAGTTCAGTGCCTGACAGCGAGGTGGCTTTCAGGAACTATTTCTTCCATGAATGAACTGTCCAGATTTTCAACAGTAAGCAGACAGTTAAGTGAGTTATGGCAAATGCTGTCAAGGACAGTTTTAGCTGCTTAGGGAAAAGTAGATGATGAGACATTAAGGGAACTGGCACAAGCATTGTAATTCCAGTGCTTACAAACTGCTCTGCATAAGCAGAGCCTGGAGGGATACAGAGATGAACTGGAACAGCTGTGGTGCAGGGGACATGTGTGCTTGCTTTCAATTTTCCTCTCAGTTTGGCAACTGTGGCAACCTTGTGTGTGGCTCTTCCTATCCTTGAACTCTGCAACCAGCCCCCTTTCTAGAACTTGCTGCTAAGAATCAGAAAGACAAAGCTGTGTGCAGTAATCTGTTGTTGGTGAGTAACCTCTCTGTGACAGCCCTGTAGTAAATGTTTTGCATACATCATGTCATTTGATCTCCACAGCAGCTCCGGGAGGGGTCCCATTTTTAACCACGTTTTACAGCTGATGAAGGAAATTGCTACCCACAGAATCACTTGCCCAAGTCACACAGCTAATAAAGGCAAAACAGAATTCGAACTCAGAACTGTCTGACCCAGCACCTAGCTCCCAACACCCACACCAAGCCTTTCTCTACAAAAATACTCAACATACATTTAAAACATAATTGAGTCCGTATTTATGCATATATACATCAATATATAGATAGATAGATAGATGTATACACATTACACATATACACACATACACATTAATCCTCAGGTGAAAATACTAATAGAGAAAAACATAGAAGCAAATATGCCAATAACCCAGTGGTTATTCTGGGTGATGGAATTAAGGGTAACATTTTCTTCTTTAATCTTTTATATATTTTCCCAATTTTCTACAGTGAGCATATATTGCTGTGATAACTGGAAAGTCAATGTAATTCTTAAATTAAAATTTACCCTTCGGCTGGGTGCAGTGGCTCACGCCTGTAATTCTAGCACTCTGGGAGGCTGAGGTGGGAGGATCGCTCAAGGTCAGGAGTTTGAGACCAGCCTGAGCAAGAGTGTGACCCCCCTGTCTCTACTAAAAATAGAAAGAAATTGTCTGGACAACTAAAAAAATATATATATATACACACACACACACATATATATATATATATATATATATATATATACACATACCTACATATATATATTAGCCGGTCATGGTGGCACATGCTTCTAGTCCCAGCTACTTGGGAGACTGAGGCAGGATTGCTTGAGCCAAGGAGTTTAAGGTTGCTGTGAGCTATCCTGATGCCACGGTACTCTTCTCCGGGCGACAGAGCGAGACTCTGTCTCAAGACAATTTATTTTAGTTGTTTTTCTGTTGCTTTTACAGCAAGTCCATTTGCGGGGGCCGGGGGGTGGGGAGGAGGGGAGGAAGGGACCCTTTTGGGGAGAGAGGTGTGGGCAACTTTTACTTCAGTCTCCTGTTTCTGCCCTGTTAGTATCAGAATTAGCCGCCAGGGGGCGCCCGAGGTCCACCTTTTAAGAGCCGGAGCGGGCTGCGGTGCGGGGAAGGTCCCAAGGCTGTGAGAACCTGAGCAGCTCCCGCTGAGCTGTCTGTAAACACACAGGCTTTGCACCTCTGGGTTTTTGCTGCTGTTGCTCCCTCTGCCTGGTGCACCCCACGCCACCTGGCCTCCTGTCTGCTCAGTTGATCCTTAAGGCCCATGTTCAAAACCTCCTCTTCTCCTTACACAGTGGATGGCTGAGCACCAGCGAGCCCCCAGGCCCTGGAAGGGCTTTGATCAGTCTTGATGAATGAGCAAAAGCTTCCCATGCAGTTTCAGGCTAACTTTTTCTCCAATCGGTTGTTTCTTTTCGAATGACAATAACAGCCATTGTTCATTGAGCACATCTGTGTGTCAAGCCCTGTTGTGTATTACAGCATTTAATTTATCTTCCCCAAGGAGGCTGAACGTGAAGGCTGAAGCTGACTGCCTAGGTTCAAGTTTCACTTCTCCCGCTTCCTGGCTGGTTGTGTTTAAGTAGGTTACCTAGCCCTTCTTTCCTCAACTGTGAAAAGGTGAAAATGATAGTATCCACCTCCTAGTGTTACTGTTGGCTTGAGGACGAAACGAGCCACCACTTGCAAAAGTAGTTAGAACAGAAATGGATAGCATAGGTGCCCTCCATAACCTGTCCAGTTCTGTTACGTTCCTGTGTCCCTTTCGATTTCCTGCTTCCTAGAAGGCAGTCTGCCATTCCGTACTCTGACCTGCATCTGTGGCTACACTCACATGCCAAGCTGCATTTCTGTCCCCACCAGACCAGGAGCTCCTGGAAGACCGGTGTGCCAATGATTCAGTTCTTGGGTCCCCAACACCGGGCCTGGCACAGAATAGGTTGTTGATGGAATTGGATTATTTAGCCCAGGAACTGTTGCCTTGGGACTTACAGTTCTGTATTTACAATTCTGTCAAGGGGGATAGGGAAGAAGGAGGAAGTTATCACAACAAAATGGAGTTTTGACATTTTTATTAAAAGATAACATACATACAGAAAAGTTCAATGGGTTTTCATTCACTAAACATACCCATGAAACCAACACCCAGATCAAGAATCAGAACACCCCTGGCATCCTGGAAGCCCCACCCTACGGTAACCACTTTGAAACCCATCTCAACACGTGTGAGCACGACATCCGACAGTGCGGGCTGAGTCCTGGCTGTGTGCTCACAGTGAGACTCGGCACTCCTCCCAATTTCTGAAATGCAGCTCTGCAGCATCTCTGTCAATGTTTCCACGGATGCTTTTTCGGCGCTCTCAAACCCTGCCTCTGTGAGCAAGGAGCTCACAACCATTTGCAGTGTTCTCCTCCGGGCCAGATGGTAGTTACCAGCAGGGTTAGGAGACTGTTTACTTCCTGATCTCGTTCCAGAGCCGCTAGCCCCGGCCGCGGCCGCCGCGTCGGCCATCTTGCTCTGGCGTGGCGTGACAGCCCTTCTCTTAGAAGAACTGGGTGATGTGCCTAGAGTACTCCGAGTCCTTGGGAGGCCGGTAGTGAGATACATGATCCACTCGGATAGTTCGCCCTTTAATCTTTTTTTTTTTTAAAGTTTTAAATGTTTAATGAAAAAGACTTGCAGCAATGCATTATTTACATGTGGCTAAGAAAAGTCAGCCGCAGCAGCCTCGAGCTTTTCCTGGGGGCACTATGAGAAGGGATTTCACATAAACCCCTTTAATGGAAGCTGACCCTAAGTGTTTCCAAACAGGACCACAAAATATGTGAAACACCTCCAACCCATCTACAGCGCAGTGGGACTGTTTCTTCAGAGCAGATCGGCAACGTTCACAGGCATTTCATCAATCTGAGTGGAGTAGTACTGTTCAGTATCTCGGAGGATGCGGATGTCGTCGTTCTTTACAAAATTGATGGCCACACCCTTTCGACCATATCGACCTGACCTCCCAATTCTGTGTATGTACAACTCTCTGTTATTGGGCAGGTCGTAGTTAATGACGAGGGACACCTGCGGGACATCCAAGCCCCTGGCCCAGACGTCTGTGGAGATGAGCACTCGGCTGGCGCCGGCCCGGAACTCCTTGGCGACGCACTCGCGCTCCTTCTGCGGCATGTCTCCGTGCATCGAGCACACGGTGAAGTTGGCTTCTCTCATCTTCTCTGCCAGCCAGTCAACCTTCCTCCTGGTGTTACAGAAGATGACCGCCTGCGTGATGGTCAGTGTGTCGTAGAGATCACACAGGGTGTCAAACTTCCACTCTTCTCTTTCCACTGCCACAAAAAACTGTTTGACGCCTTCCAGAGTCAACTCATCACGTTTTAGCACGATGCGGATGGGGTCCGTCATGAACTTGGTGGTCATTTCCAGGATTTCCTGGGGCAGCGTGGCACTGATAAGGACCACCTGTGTGGCCGGAGGCAGGTACCTGTACACGTCATAAATCTGGTCTTTGAAACCTTTATTCAACATTTCGTCAGCCTCATCCAAAACCAACATCTTGATAGCTCGTGTCCTTAAACTTCTTCGACGAATCATATCGAAGACGCGCCCTGGTGTGCCTGCGACGACGTGCTGTCCGTAATCCAGCCTCCTGATGTCCTCGCCCACATTGGTGCCCCCGATGCAGGCGTGGCACTGGACGTTCATGTAGTCGCCGAGAGCAAGCAGGCCCTTCTGGATCTGCACGGCCAGCTCTCGCGTGGGGACCAAGATCAGAGCCTGGGTCTCACGAACCTGAGTATCCAAGCACTGAAGGACTGAAATAGTGAAGGTGGCTGTTTTACCTGTGCCAGACTGAGACTGTGCGATGACGTCTCTCCCTTTGATTATCTGCTTGGTAGCTCGCTGTTGGATCGCTGAAGGGTTTTCAAACCCGTAGGCGTAGATGCCGCGCAGCAGGTCCTCCCGCAGGCCCATAGAGTCGAATGTGGGGGTCACGTCCACCTCCTCGCTGGTCTCGAATTCCACTGTGCTCATGTCTGCCTCTTTGAGTAGCTTCTTCTGCGTCGAGCCTGAGGTCGCCATGGTGACAAAACACAGATGATGTCGCCTTCAGTCAATTTTAAAGAAGCCCTCTCAGGAAGATCCAGGCGCTGTCCTTGTACTCGGAGTGCCAGGACACCTTATCTGGCACCCCAAGCTGGACCTCTCGCTCATTGAGCTCGCTGATCAGCGTCACCTTAAAGGGTTCACCTTAGCAGGTTCCCGGTCGTCCCAACTGCTCAGCTTCCAGAGGAGGCTGCCTTCTCTCCAGTCTTATATACGGTTCTTGGATCACACGTAACCAATCACCTATGAGCATGCAAGATTATCCGATTAATGGTGGGATTAGTAGGATCAGCCAATAAGCTTCTCATGAATCCAATCTGCAGTGGATTTTGCCTCAGGGCCCCCAGGCGGGGGCTTTTCCCTATCATTAGGATCAGCCATAAACTTCACAGGTATCCAATCAGTGGATTGTGGATTTTGCCACAGGGCTCCCAGGTGTGGGGGCTTTTCCCTATCGTAAGAACATCCTACAATCGGCCGGTCGTGGTGGCTCATGCCTGTAATCCTAGGTGGATTGCTTGAGGTCAGGAGTTTGAAACCAGCCTGAGCCAAGAGCAAGACCCTGTCTCTACTCTAAATAGAAAGAAATTAATTGGCTAATTTTTTCTATGTTATTTGGCCAGGCATGGTGGTGCATGCCTGTAGTCCTAGCTACTCGGGAGGCTGAGGCAGAAGGATTGCTTGAGCCCAGGAGATTGAGGTTGCTGTGAGCTAGGCTCATGCCACAGCACTCAGTCTTGCTGTGTTGCCCAGGCTAGGTTGTCTCAAAAAAACCCACAACTACTTCTGGGGTGTTGAGTGCTGGGGATAGCTCCTGCAAAACACAGCCACAATAACATACTGTAAAATCCCTGCATGACCTAAGCCTACTAAGGTGACTTTTCAATGATCAGGAATGTTTGGAAGGGGGAACCGTGTTCCTTTGATCATTCAAGGCTGACAGAATGTGCTCAACTAAGGGCCCTTGAGTGAGGACTTTGATCCACCTTGAGTGGGACGAGGCTGTCTGGCTTAAACACTGAATTCGTGGCCCCTGCTGCTCTCCTCGATAAGCACTTTGTGCCCTCCTTTGGGGAGATGGAAGTGGGGAAGAGAGGGTTGCAGAGCTGCTTGGCCTCAGGAGGGCAGGGCAGGTGACTCACAGTTCTGGTGGCAGAACTCTAGGCAGCCCATGCTCCTAGGTCTGTAGGCTCTGGACTCGTCCAATGGCTCTGCCCTTTTTCTGAGCTGATCCTGTGATCTTAGACTTAAGACAGGAACGTCTTTGCCATGGGACTCTTACCTTGCAAAACCTTAGACCTACTTTTACCATCAGTACAGGCCAGGCAGTATGTGGCCGGCCGGGCAGGTGCTGCAGGCTGGGGAGCTGGTCTTCCGCTCTCAGGAGGGGGCGAGGGCCAGCCCGCACTGGCAGAGACGCCCCCCCCCCATAGCTCCTGAATGTCCACCACCTGCGAAGTGAGTGGGCAGCACTTCTCCTGACTGCTTAAAGATAGATGGCATCCTGAAACTGAGAAGGGTTGGCCCCATTCCCTACAGAGAATAAATTTGATTTTCTAAAAAAACCGTTAGCCCTTAGTGGCCTTCCCTTGACACTCATCCCTCGTAGGTCTTAGGAAACATCCCACCCATGCCAGCTTATGTCTTGGTCTTAATTCCATGTTTACTTTGCCCTGACCTATAATCACATCAGATGTGATGCAAGCCACACCCATGGAGATCGTACCTGCCCCCTGATTCTTCTCTCCTGGCAACAGAACAAAGCTGTTTCATGAAGGAAGTGGTGTCTAATGTTTACATGGAACTTCTCAGACGTATAAGACCTTAGGGACATTGGTGAAGGCCTTGAATTGTTCAGATGTCCCTGAGCTATAGTGATGGGGTTCTTTCTGTACTGAGTGTCACAGGATGTTGCCAAGGAGAATAGAGCAAGGGACATGCTATAGTGACTGGGTTGTTACAGGTTCACTTGTTGGATAGGTTATCAGATGAGAGTCACCTGGGCTTTGTCTCACTTGTGAGCCCACCCCAGTAACGCAGGGAAAGAAAGCCAGGTTCCCGTCAACTCTTTTCTCTCCTCCCAAACCTTGGTGCCTAACCTGAAGTGTCCGGGTCAAGTCTGGCCTTCCAACCTCCGAAGTCGGAGGGATGAAGCCAGGGCTGTCTTGTGTCACCGCATGTGCCCAACATGCCTGCCACCTCTCTTGGGAGTCCCCTTACCATATGTTAAAGGCTTCCTGCATTTGCTGGAGAGTTCCCTGCTCTGGGACTCCTGCCCGGCCACTCCCACCTCACCTTGAACAGGAGGGCGTGTGTGTGTGTGTGTGTGTGTGTGTGTGTGTGTGTGTGTCGGGGGCTGGCCTGTCCAGGTGTTATGGCTTCTGCTCTCAGACATCTGTGTGCTCCTTGTCAGCAGTGTTGCCACCTTGTTTGAGGGCAAGGAAAGGACGATGCCAGAGTCACCGGGTAACAGGAGGCGTTTCTAGAGTGTCGCATGCAGGCACTGGGGAGAGGCTACATGCAGCCGTCTGCTGCTGACCTGTCTCCAGATGACACCTCTGGGACAGTCTTGGCCTTGGAGCCACCTTGTCTGAACTGAGTCTGGGGCGTGTGTCCCCGGATACAGCGTAGTGGGGAGAGGCAGAGTCCTGGTGGGGCCCTGGTGTACAGCAGGCTGTCTCCTGCCACATAACAGCAGGAAACCCAGGACAACAAGTACTGAGTCATGTGCCTGGATGTGAGCTTCCATAGTCTGGTTTGAGTTCTTGGTTATTCAAATATTTGGGGGTATAGGAAGACTAAAGAGGGCTGGAGCTAGGTGTTTCCCATCCTCAGGTCTGTTAGATTTGGTAGCTGGTGATCCTTAAGGGGAGAACTCTGGGCATTGCAGAAGTTTGTCTTGCCTGCTGGAGGAATGAGACTTCGCTCCCATCGTCGTGAGACTAGGTGGGGTTCCTAGAAGTAAAATCATCAGGGTTCCTAGTGGTAAGGCTTGGGTAAAACTGGGGGACAGAGGTTCTTATTTGTCAGTTTTATTTTGTCATTTGTCCAAACATCTGGACTCCCTCAATCCCTGGAATAAGTATTTTCCCCACATTTTTGGATATATGTATGGGAGACAATTTTTTAAGACAAATGTTTTCCTGCTTTGGTTACCTTTCTTTCCCCTTCAAAAGGAATTAGCTTTCTCCTTCAAAAGTAATTAGAACTGCTTTGTAAAGATGCTTCTTGATATTTTACTTTCGTTCCTTTCCCCCAACCATTCCAATTTCTCACCACTCCTTCAGAAAGGATAACCCTTCTCTCCACACCCCCTCCCCATCCCTGTCCTAGGCTCCCTTCCCTTCCATCATTATCTTCATTAGCTTATGATATTTGCTGCCGAGATGTTATAACAAGGACTCATGTATATAAGCCATTTCTTGATCCATTTAAAAGGAATTGTACATTGTGTAGAAGAGAACATGAAAAACAGGGAAAAAAGCCCTAGCCATGGATCTGTGAAACTGCTATGTCATTTTGTAAGCTGTCCGTTTGTGTATGATCCGTGCAAAAGGGTTTCTGGGGAAAGGGTTAACGGTAGGGAGGCAGGGATGGTGGAGAGGTGAGTAGGGAAGTGGGCCATGCCCAGCACACAGACTGGCAGCTGCTCCAACCCAATCCCTCCTTAGAGATGCCACCTCCCCCACCACCCACCCCTAACTTGTGCTTTGCCTCCCCACCCTGGAGTAGTCCCTCTGGGTCACCAGCACTGTCTTGGCAGAGCCCACTCCCTACCCTAACCTGCCCACCCTCCCTACCCCCCAGCATTAGGTTGATACTGTGGGGAAGTGCTGGGGGTGGGAGGCAGCGGAGGAATGGGGGCAGTTCCTGAGAGCATCGAAACCAAGTAGTATTATGAAGTGTAACTGTATTTGCACTTTTTTTCCCTGATTGTATTATCACATACACAATATACCCATATAACAAAAAGGCCACCCTTTTTTGGTGGCTAAACATAGCAAATCCTACTTCAGCCATCTATGTATACAACCGGTGGCATTCAATTCAATGTTGTGCACCCATCACTGCTAACTTGTTCATTCCACGAATACCATTAACTGATTTCCCTCCCTGAGCCCCTGGTCACTTCTAGTCTCTACATTTGCCTACTCTGGACACGTTATAAATGGATCACATTTGTCCTTTCTGTCTAGCTTATTTCACTTTGCATCATGTTCTCAGGGTTTATTGATGTCTCATGAGCAAGAACCTCATTCCTTGTGAACTGTCTAGTGGTTATTCAGGCATCCAATCTTCAAATCTCCATCCCTTGGCATAGTGATACTTAGCTGGCAATGCCACACTTTGAAACAGTACCGTGATGAACACTGGCATGTGAATGTTTGCTTGACTTCCTGTCTTCAATTCTTGTGGGTGAACCTAACAGTGGAATTTCTGGGTTACATGGGTATTGTATGTCTAGGTTTGAGCCATTGCCAAACCAGGAACTGCTTATGGAGGTGGTTCAATCTAGATGACTTTCTTCTGGGGTCTAGTTGGGAGCATAAACCTGCTGTCAGATCTATGCTTGATGTGGTGGTTATGTGACTGAAATTAAGCTGTGGGGGAAGGTCATACCTGCTTCAGTCCCTGGATAATGAAGCCCACATACCCCCAACTCCCTCACCCGGATTCTGCACATCCATCCTGACCTCAAGGGCAACTCTGGACCATCAGGTAGTGCTTGAGAGTCAATGAACAGCTTAGATACCCTAAGGATCAGTCAGACTTGGGACAGTTTGCAAATAGATAGGAATGCTTACATAAAGATCTGCCCATTGGCAAAGACTAGAGAACAGGGTGAATCTCTTCAATGATGCTTGTTAGACTTCCTGCTGTGCACTAAACCAGTTGAGAAACCAAGAAGGTGCCCAGTTTCTCCAGAGTTCAGAGGCTTCTGGGCTCCTTGAGTTCACTAATGCCTGTCGCGGTGATTGCTGGAACCTCCCGGGCCTTGGGGGTAGAAGACCCAAGTGAGCATGGACCTTCTGTTAGTAGAAGGTTCCAAAGGGCTTGCATCTCCCGCTCAGGTGTCCTTTCCAGTGACTAGCTGCTTACAGGGTTTATCTTCCTCAACTGCAGAGGTCAGAGGGGCATGGACCTAAAGCAGTCCTTATAGATGGAGCTCTGCCCTTGACCACTTCTCAGGGGAGACTGACAGTCTGGATCCCAGCAAGGTGGGGAGTCACCTTCAGCTTGATCCCTCTGTCTTGCCTGGTGAGAAACACGCCCGGACAGAGTTGTGAATCGCTGCAGTGTTGCTGAGCAAGATAAACTGACAGTGACCTTGGGCAGCTACTGGTAAAGAGGTGGGATGTCCCAGACGACGGAGCTGGTGGGAAACAAGCTTGCCTCCCTTAAGGACCTTCTTGGGTTAGGAAGCTGTGTGCTCATCTGAGGACAAAGTCGCCTATGAGGATTGGCTGTGTAGAGTCGGACAGGTTCAAGTGGCCCGGTGCCTTGCTCTTCGCATTGCTGGGTGTATGCCATCACACTCCCCCACCCCCACCTTCACCCCGGAGGTGGCTTGGGTTGCAGGTCTGTTCTACATGTATTGTGCCCAGACCCCACGCTCCCCAGTCCCCACTCTGTCAGCTCTGTCCCTAGGAGCCCGCAGTGGGCGGGTGCACGTCAGCAGGGATGCTCAATTCAGGGGCCGAGTTGGGGGAGCACTGAGCAGGGTCCCCCACCCAAACGGTGTGAGGAAATGTCCAGGGAAGGCCATCTGGAGGAGAGTCCTGAATTAAAGAACGCATTTCAGGACAGATTGGGAGTTGCTCACGGGTCAGATTAGGCTGGTAAAGCACAGGCAGGGAGGTGTGTTCGAGAATGTTCCTGTGTTTCCCACCCCAGCCCCAGCCTGAGCCTGTCTCTCTGCCAGCCCCGTGCCCCTCCTCTGCACACCAGGGCACACTCCTAGTCCAGCTTGTTGGGATAATCCACGATCTATTTATGTAAACACATTTTAACTTCAGATAAGGAAATTGATGTTTTTCCTAAGCAATGACATGTTTTGGAGAGCTTTCTTATAGTTAAATGCATATTCCAAAGCTATTAGAGGTTGTAGCACAATTGTTGACAGAAGAACCCAACTGGTTCTTTGTTCTTCTTAGTCAAATGTTTCTTTTCTTGCCTTCTATCTTCTGTGACTTATGTCTGCTTCCACTTTGATTTGAGATGGCGCCATTCCTTCTCCTACACGTCTTAAACCCCAGGGGAAGCTGAGATTATGGACCTGGGGACAGTGACTGACATGAGTCTACCCCTCGGGCAGGCTGACATTGCTGAGGCCAAATGGGTTGTAAAAGGCTGACAGAATTCTGTGTTGGGAGGTGTCTTGCTGTGGCTCCCAAGCCCTCCAGAGGTCCCAGGCCCTCCCCACCCCTGTGAGCCACCCATGGAAGAGAGAACATGGTCCTGCAGGAGAAGGCTATCAGGCCAGACTCAGTCTGTTCCCACTGGACAGCGCCCATGCTGTGGTGGGTTTTTGTTTGTTTTTTTCTTTTTATTGTTTTTATTTATTTATTTATTTATTTTTATACAATACACATGGAAAGAGAAGCTATGGTGGCTTTTAAATAATCTGAATAGACCCCTGCCCATTTAAAAACCCTTTAAAGTTCAGATTTCTTTAATCTCATATTTTTTTCTCTGACAACCACACCACTTTAAAGTGTTGAATCTAAATGTTCAAATATAAATAAAGCAGTGAAGAACTTCCCGGTTTGAACCTCCGAGATCAGCTCAGCTTAGCTGTGCTGTGGGGGCCCAGAGCCATGCAGGCCTGAAGTCTTCCAAAAGTCACTGTCATGGGGGAAGAAGTAGAGGGATTGTTTCTAGATTTAAAAAGATTGCAGTTGGCCGGGCGCGGTGGCTCACGCCTATAATCCTAGCACTCTGGGAGGCCAAGGCGGGAGGATCGCTCGAGGTCAGGAGTTCCAGACCAGCCTGAGGAAGAGTGAGATCCTGTCTCTACTATAAATAGAAAGAAATTAATTGGCCAATTAAAAATATATATATCCTAACCAGTTACTGACTAAAAAAAAAAATAAAAAAAAAAAATATATATAGAAAAAATTAGCCGGGCATGGCTAAAATGTCAGCTACCCCAAATCAAATCGGGGCGATTGAAATGCCAGACCGGGTGCATGAAATATCAACTGATTTCATTACTGCAAGCTTCTTGAGGAAGACTTCGGAGTGGACACCGGATGGTATTTAACAACAAATTTATTTTAGCATATTATCGGGGTACAAGTGTTAAGGTTACATATATTGCCCATGGGCCCCTTCCCCCGTGAGTAAGAGCTTCAAGTGTGTCCATCCCCCACACATTGCACATTTTACCCGTTCTGGTTGCATATACCCATTCCCTCTTCCCCCGCCCAACGAATTGTGGCTATGTGGCTGTTGAAACTATAGCCCTCTCAATGACTCTAACATTCAAGAGATTAAAAGAATTCAGCCCCAGAGGTTTTATACACAAAAATAGGAACAACATAACTGAATTTGACTGCATTTCAAAACAGTTCACTTCCAAATCTACTGAGCAGCTGAACAGGCTTCAGTGCTGCCTGTGGTCCCCGGGGTTCGAGGAGTCCCGCTCCGGGGAGTGCCAGGCCCTTTTATGCTTGTGGGACCTGTCATGGCTCCTCCTTCTATGACTACGCCCTTCAGAACGCCTGTTCCAGCCAGATTGTGTGTCTGAGCTTCGCCCTCTGTCCCTATCCCTGTTCTTTTCTTCTCTTGCCTCCCTGCTGCTTGAGGACTTGTGGTCATGTTTGGGTTTCTCCTCTGGCTCCCTCTCCAGGTCCTGGGCTCCAACATGCCAGGTGGTCCTGGCCTCAGGGGAGGCCGAGTAGCGCTTCCCGCCCTCCTTGAACTCCAGCAAGAACTCTGAGAGAGTTCAGAAGCCACTGTGCTGCTTAGGGTCATCCCTCTCCTTTATTGCCTTGCTTCCAGGTGATGAAGAGGACGGCTGCTCAGCCTCTACTGCCCGGTCGGTCTTCTCCTTTTCTTTTTTTTGTGGGTTTGTCATCATCAGAGCCCTAAGACAAAGTCAGTGAGGGGGTACGAGCCCCACAGCCCTTCTCTTTTTTTTTTTTATTTGCAATGATTTTATTATGAACTTTTATTATGAGCTTTTCAAAAGTCACACTTTTAATCCGCCTCTACTACTTTTTCCCTCCAAGAATTCAACCAAAGCTATACAAAGTAGAAATTTATAAATATACATTGAGAATTATGCAGTTTTTACACAACAATGGGCCGGTCAATGTTTCAAGTTGTCTAACTCTTTCCCAGTGGCTCCCATCCAGAACTGGCAGCAGTGCAACCTCTGAAAGTTCAGCAGCAGAAAAGGCAACCCTTTTCCCAATCTCGTGGCACTGGGGCCTGCAGCAGGTGCTGGTGTGGGGTAATGACGAGGAGTGAGGACCTGCAGAACACATTGATTGGGATGACCGCTCCCAGAAGCGATGAGAACGGCAGGCCGGGTTCAGCCATGGCTTGAACCTGGGACTGTATTTAAACTCGCCAGGCCAAGAACTGCCAAGGGCTGAATCACAAACTCCGAAGGGTTGGCACAGATTCAGTCTAATTTGGGGAATCCAGTTTGTTCATTATTGTCCCCTCTCTAGTTCCGGGCAAAGGGACAGAGTGTCCCAGAGAACAGTGATGCTAGGGGGACACACAGCCTGCTGGCAAGCCCCCAAGTTTCTCGAGTTTTCACATTCACCAAGAGAATGGACACTTATGAGATGACTATAATTAAAATGGCCCTTAGGGTTCTAAGGCAGGGAACAGCGTGTTTATCCAGTGGTAACTTCCAGGTGTTTACAGGCATCTTTCTTCCTTCCAAGATCAAAGGATATCAGCCTGCCCAGCATCTTCCTTCAAAACTTCTTTTCTGGTGTGTTGAGCACATCCATCATGAAGCCATCTTTCCCCAGGACGCAGAGGTTGAGCAGATTCAGATCTGCTTCCTGGAGAACACCTCAGCCTAGACTGCGGGCTTCTCGCAGCCCACTCCCACCGCAAGGTGGGAACGTGGCCTTCCGTCCACACCGGCCTTGCGGCAAACCAGCGAACCTTTTCAGCTTTCAGAAGACAAGGCCAAACCCAGCCCTCAGAATCCCACCGCACCAAATCCTTCTCCTACAGCTTAAAAATCTACGTCTCCTTTATCAGTCACAGCATAACACAGCCAACGCCCAGGCTCTTGTCAGAGAGCCCTCTTTTCCTGGGAGGGGCAGGACTTGGAAGTTCCCAAAGCACAGGCTCCACAGAGGGACGACAAATGACTGACCACAGAGGGGACAGAGAGCACTGCCCCACATCAAACGCCGACCAGAGGATCAGCGCCACTCTGGCATGTCACTGTCCTCCACATCGATGAGAATGTGATGAGCTCGCAACTCCTGCCAGCCCTGGGTCAAAGCTGTGACGTGTGGCCTCCTGTGGCCAGCGTGTTGAGGGGGCACAGTCACTTCCATCAGCTCAGCAGGGCACTTGGAGCCCAAGTGAGGAGAGAAGTAAGAATGAGGTCCTGACATGATAAATTAGTGAGACAAATTGTGAGTCAACTAAAGGGATCCCGACATCCTGAAACTCACCCCGGGCGGGCAGGCAGTGTTCTTGGTATTACAGCAAGCACAGCGGCAAAGAACCCTTCTTTCCTGCCATGTTCCCTGGTCTTCTGGGTTTCAAAGCAATCAAGTCCTATGATGATAAATGAAGTCCCCGGCTGGTGCTATGCCTGAGGTACATACTCGCTGATTAAGAAGCCTCATTATTACCATCTTTTCCTCAACCCAAACATCCAGTGAAAACGGGTCATCTTAATATAAGGTTTGCTATTAAAATCATGTCTAATCACATCCCCAACCTTGGCTCAGCCACAAAGAGGTCACTCTCTCTTCTGCCCTGCAGTGGCTTTAACTCCCCAGGGGGGTGGTGTCCGGGCCCGTGGACAAGCCAGGCTTCCTTCTCAGCTGAGGAGAGGGACTTCTTCCTGCGGATCTTGGGTTTCTTCACAGGTCGCAGATAGGGGTTATCAATGATGCTCTCTTCCCCGTTGCGGCTTCCCGACAAGGCGGGCTTCTGCTGCAGGACAGAAGTGTTCTCCTTCTCGGCTCCAGAATTGTCCGTACTGATATGAAGAGTGAGGTTCTCTGTGTCTGTCTGCTCGTCCTGCTCCGAGGAATCCGTCTCTTCCATTTGTTGCATCTCCAGCTCAGACGGAAGAAGAGCTGTCGGGTAGGGGATTCTGAAAGGTCTGGCAGCAATCAATGGAAATGTGCTGACATCATGTTTGAAAAGACTCTGGGTCTCTCCTGTCTTGGCCATGAAACGGGCGAGTGCCCGCTCCACGTCGCGCCTCTGGGATGCAGCCTTCTCCCGCAGGCCCTGGGAGTCCGACACAGGCTCCCGGAAAGTCGGAGTGTTGATGTAGGTGTGGGGATCGGGGAACTCAGGAAAATGGCTGGGGACGTGTGGCGGGCGGGGTCGGTTCTGCCCTGCAGTGAGGGCCTTGGGGGTCACTGGCTGATTGGTCACTGGAGGAGCAGCGATGACCATCCTCTGAGACCGTTTTGCATAAGCTGGGAGAGTGTCCGCATTGAAACCCATCTCAACAAGTGTGACCACGACATCAGACAGTGCGGGCCGAGTCCTGCCTGTGTGCTCACAGTGAGACTCGGCACTCCTCCCAATTTCTGAAATGCAGCTCTGCAGCATCTCTGTCAATGTTTCCACGGATGCTTTTTCGGCGCTCTCAAACCCTGCCTCTGTGAGCAAGGAGCTCACAACCACTTGCAGTGTTCTCCTCCGGGCCAGATGGTAGTTATCAGCAGGGTTAGGAGACTGTTTACTTCTTGATCTCGTTCCGGAGCCGCTAGCCCCGGCCGCGGCCGCCGCGTCGGCCATCTTGCTGTGGCGTGGCGTGACAGCCCTTCTCTTAGAAGAACTGGGTGATGTGCCTACAGAGCTCCGAGTCCTTGGGAGGCCACTCGGATAGTTCGCCCTTTAATCTTTTTTTTTTTTTTTGGTCTAAAGGGTTTTATTTGAAACAATAGTTGCACCAAGCAAGAGCTTACTTTCCCCAGTCCAAATTAAAACAGCACAATGCGGGGAAAAATGTCATTTGGTAGCACAGTTCCAATATGTGAATATCATCCTCATCATGGTTGGGGTAACTTTATTCATAAGCAGTTGTTTGTACACAAAATATTAACCCCAAACTTGTAGTGTCACATAAAAGGAAGTGGTCTTAATTTTTCATGTGGGGCAGTATGTTCTATAAATGCCAAAAGGTGGGAGAAGGACAAACACAACCCACTCTTTAAAAAAACTAATTCAAAGTACAATTTTCTATCCCCCTTTCTCCTGTAATAAAAAGTAGTGCTGGGATGTGTCACCCAGATTTGGTTTTTATCCTGACCATTGACAAAGTATTCCCCATATGACTTGCATCATTAGGGTTTTGGATAATAGTTTGTTCACTTTGAAGAGACACGTGTCTACTCCTTCCTCCTCTTCTTGCCTTCATGCTCATGTTCCTTTGGGCGGCTGCTATCTGAAGGTCTTTTAGAGCCACCATGATGTTTGGCTTCTTCCAAAAACTTGTCCAAGCCAAAAGGATCTTCCTCAAACTGAACTGGTCCTTCTCTGCCTCTCTGCCTGGGGTCTGAACCGGAAAATTCCTTGTCGGGAACAAATCTGTTGGTCTTTATTCTGGCTTCTAGGTCATCACCATACATGTCCTTGTCCAGATTTTGACTGGGCCTATAAATACTCTGGGCCCTATCTTTACCACCTCTCCAGGCTTGATCATAAACATTGTAAATTTCATCTTCTCCACCTGCAAATCCACTGTCCATACCCTTGGATTGGTTGAAGAGCCTTTGGTCATACTGAACGTCATTGGAAGTCCGAGGATTGGGCACACCAAGAGCAATGACTTCACTGATATCCCGATTTTCATTTCTCTGAAGTTTCGACCTCTTATCAGGAGCGGCCCTAGAAAGATTCCGGTCATGCTGTCTTCCTTTTCGCCTATCATGCCGGATTTCATCCCTCTCACGTGCCTCCCCATCATCTTTTTCCACATGGGTTTTGATCCCAGCTCTCCTCTCCCTGGCTTTCTGGGCCATTTCTCTAAGTTTCTCTTCATGTTTCTCCTTTTCTTTCTGAGCCATTTTTCTCTCTACTTGGGCACGCATTTCCACAGCTTCACGGGCCTTCCGATCAGCAATGTAGAGAGCTTCAGCCAGTTTGGCAAAATTTTCATTTATGTGCACTGTCTGTAGCCCTCTTCCATCAGCAGCCAGACGTTTATCTAATGGAATTGTATAACCCTTTGCATTTTTCCAGTTAGAAATACAAGGAGGAATCTTCCACTCTTGTTGTTCCTTTACAGTCATCTTTCGGCTAGGAGAATGCATGACAGGTGCAGGAGGAGAGGGTGGTCCCCGGGGGATTTTCTTATTGATCTTGAACCTTGGAGGCTCCATTGGGTCTTTCTGCATTTCTACCATGCGAATAACCCTTTGTTTAGCTCCAGAGTTGAAAGCCACTCCTTGCTGCGATGGTGTGTATCGGATATACTGAGCAGGAGCCAGTTTGTCAGCTGCTCGAACTGGCATGGCTGCGGCAACCTTCTGCGATAGGGATTTTTCTAAGGCTACCCTTGTTTTTTCTGTTATCTCTTTAATAGCTTCTTCATCGGGTCTTTGCAGGTCTGCATCATCTGTATTCATAACCTCCTTTGGAACCAGGTCAGTGTATTTGCTATAAATGATCTTGTCTTTTGACTGTCCTTGTCGAGCAATTGCATCATACTTAATTTTTCCTTCAGGATCCACCTGAATGGCCAGTGCATTCCACATTTTTTTCTTTCGACCCATGTCCAGTGGATACTGGGCCACATGGATCTCTGGAAAAGCACCTCCATCTCCCAAATCCTCTAATGACCGAGGTATCCAGCCTTTCCGATAGCCGTATGGGGGAGGTTCTCTTCGGGAGGATACCAGTGAGGTCTGGCGTGACCTCTGAGATCTTGCCTTCTCTTCAGCCTCAAGCTGGTCCTGAGATAGCTGAGTAGGTGCAGGTAAAAAGCTGGTGAGCGCCATCTTCCGCCCCATACTGTGAGATGATGTCGCCTTTAGTCAATTCTTAAGGAAGCCCTCCCAGGAAGATCCAGGCGCTGTCCTTGTACTCGGAGTGCCAGGACACCTTCTCCGGCAACCAGAGCTGGACCTCTCGCTCATTCAGCTCGCTGATCAGCTTCACCTTAAAGGGTTCACCTTAGCAGGTTCCCGGTCGTCCCAACTGCTCAGCTTCCAGAGGAGGCTGCCTTCTCTCCAGTCTTATATACGGTTCTTGGATCACACGTAGCCAATCACCTATGAGCATGCAAGATTATCCGATTAATGGTGGGATTAGTAGGATCAGCCAATAAGCTTCTCATGTATCCAATCTGCAGTGGATTTTGCCTCAGGGCCCCCAGGAGGGGGCTTTTCCCTATCATTAGGATCAGCCATAAACTTCACAGGTATCCAATCAGTGGATTGTGGATTTTGCCTCAGGGCTCCCAGGTGTGGGGGCCTTTCCCTATCGTAAGAACATCCCACAACTGGCCGGTCCCTGTAATCCTAGCACTCTGGGAGGCCGAGGCCCGGTGGATTGCTTGAGGTCAGGAGTCTGAAACCAGCCTGAGCCAAGAGCAAGACCCTGTCTCTACTCTAAATAGAAAGAAATTAATTGGCTAATTTTTTCTATGTTATTTGGCCAGGCATGGTGGCGAATGCTTGTAGTCCTAGATACTCAGGAAGCTGAGGCAGAGGGATTGCTTGAGCCCAGGAGATTGAGGTTGCTGTGAGCTAGGCTCATGCCACAGCACTCAGTCTTGCTGTGTTGCCCAGGCTAGGTTGTCTCAAAAAAATGCCACAACTACTTCTGGGGTGTTGTGTGCTGGGCATAGCTCCTGCAAAACACAGCCACAATATCATACTGTCAAATCCCTGCATGACCTAAGCCTACTAAGGTGACTTTTCAATGATCAGGAATGTTTGGAAGGGGGAACCGTGTTCCTTTGATCATTCAAGGCGGACAGAATGTGCTCAACTAAGGGCCCTTGAGTGAGGACTTTGATCCACCTTGAGTGGGACGAGGCTGTCTGGCTTAAACACTGAATTCGTGGCCCCTGCTGCTCTCCTCGATAAGCACTTTGTGCCCTCCTTTGGGGAGATGGAAGTGGGGAAGAGAGGGTTGCAGAGCTGCTTGGCCTCAGGAGGGCAGGGCAGGTGACTCAAAGTTCTGGTGGCAGAACTCTAGGCAGCTCATGCTCCTAGGTCTGTAGGTTCTGGACTCGTCCAATGGCTCTGCCCTTTTTCTGAGCTGATCCTGTGATCTTAGACTTAAGACAGGAACGTCTTTGCCGTGGGACTCTTACCTTGCAAAACCTTAGACCTACTTTTACCATCAGTACAGGCCAGGCGGTATGTGGCTGGCCGGGCAGGTGCTGCAGGCTGGGGAGCTGGTCTTCCGCTCTCAGGAGGGGGCCGAGGGCCAGCCCGCACTGGCAGAGACGCCCCCCCCCATAGCTCCTGAATGTCCACCACCTGCGAAGTGAGTGGGCAGCCCTTCTCCTGACTGCTTAAAGATAGATGGCATCCGAGAACTTAGAAGGTTTGGCCCCATTCCCTACAGAGAATAATTTTGATTTTCTATAAAAACCCTTAGTGGCCTTCCCTTGACACTCATCCCTCGTAGGTCTTAGGAAACATCCCACCCATGCCAGCTTATGTCTTGGTCTTAATTCCATGTTTACTTTGCCCTGACCTATAATCACATCAGATGTGATGCAAGCCACACCCATGGAGATCGTACCTGCCCCCTGATTCTTCTCTCCTGGCAACAGAACAAAGCTGTTTCATGAAGGAAGTGGTGTCTCATGTTTACATGGAACTTCTCAGACGTATAAGACCTTAGGGACACTGGTGAAGACCTTGAATTGTTCAGATGTCCCTGAGCTATGAGGATGGGGCTCTTTCTGTACTGAGTGTCACAGGATGTTGCCAAGGAGAATAGAGCAAGGGACATGCTATAGTGACTGGGTTGTTATAGGTTCACTTGTTCGATAGGTTATTGAACCTACGCAGGCCTGAAGTTTTCCAAAAGTCACTGTCATGGGGGAAGAAGTAGAGGGATTGTTTCTAGATTTCAGAAGATTAAAGTTGGCCGAGCGCGGTGGCTCACGCCTATAATCCTAGCACTCTGGGAGGCCAAGGTGGGAGGATTGCTGGAGGTCAGGAGTTCCAGACCAGCCTGAGGAAGAGTGAGATCCCGTCTCTACTATACATAGAAAGAAATTAATTGGCCAACTAAAAATATATAGAGAAAAAATTAGCCGGGCATGGTGGCGCATGTCTGTAGTCCCAGCTACTTGGGAGGCTGGGGCAGGAGGATTGCTTGAGCCCAGGAGTTTGAGGTTGCTATGAGCTAGGCTGATGCCATGGCACGCTAGCCCAGGCAACAGAGTGAGACTCTGTCTCAAAAAAAAAAAAGACTAAAGTTTACATAGCAACTGAATGCAATGTATGAACCCTGATTGGATCATGGATGGAAAAAGGAAAAAATATATAGTCATTTTGGGGAGACATTTGGCTTGGGTCACAAGGTTGATAATGTATTATGGGGTTATTGTTTATTTTCTTAGATATGATAATGGAACCAAAATTTGGTGTGTACACAGACATGTACCTAAAGAAACTAAGCATACGTGGCAAAATGTTAATGAATGGTAAATCTCGTTAAAGGCTGTATTCGTTAGAATTTGTTATACTGCTCTTAACTGTTCTTTCATATTTGAAAATTTTCAAACTAAAAAGTTGGAGCTAAATCCATCCTTAATCATTCCACTGAAAGGTAGCCACAGTTGACATCATTTTTATGTATTTACATATATCACAGATTTATGTTTTAAATAAAATTTTTTTTATATGTATACATAGTTTTGTGTCCTCTTTTGAACAATATATATTTTTTATTTAAAAATGATTGTAATGTAAAAAAATAAAATTGAATAACAATTTTGAAATCATTTCTGACTCTATATTGTATTTTCCATCATTAAATATTGATATTAATAAAAACATAACTGTTAGTCCTGCCTAACATCTATCATGTGACTATACCTTGATCTACTTCAACGTTTTAAGATTTTTTTTCTCTGTTCCCTGGGTATAGTGGAGTGGCAACATCATAGCTCATTGCAACCTCTAACTCCTGGGCTCAAATGATCCTCCTGTCTCAGCCTCCCTAGTAGCTGGGACTACAGGCGAGCACCACCACGCCTGGCTTATTTTTTCTGTTTTTTGGTGGAGACAGGGTCTTGCTGTTGCTCAGGCTGGTCTTGAATTCCTGACCTTCAGGGATCCTCCCACCTCTGCCTCCCAGAGTGCTGGGATTACAGGCAGCCCACCACTGGGCTGGCCATCATTTTCTGATTTAGTTGGCTTTCACTCTAATAAATAATTGCTATCAAGAACTTTACCTAAATCTTTGGGCTTTTTTGTTCATATTTAAGAAAACAACAAAACATTGTCATTATATATACGTTCTGGATGTACAACATAGGTAAGTATTGTTTATATTTAACAATGTAAACAAGAGTTTGTACTTAATAAAATAGCTCCCCACATGAGGGGCCAGGAGCCTCTTCCAAGTCTGCAGTGGAATTGCCTTTTTGGCCATTCAGTTGCTTGCTTGGACCCTTGGCCAGTTAGCCACGCTCCTCTTTGCCTATCAGACAGAAGGGCCACTGCTGCTCCCCAGGCGGTGGGCACCCAGTCTGGTGTTCACCCAGGGGCCCCAACGTGAGCCACCTTCTCAGGGACCAGGCTTTTCTGTAGCCATTCCTGTAATCTTCTGGGCTGTCAGTGGAGTAAAACCAGTGCCCATTCTGGCCAGCCTCTGCCCTGGACCCAAATGGCCCTGCCTGTTGAGCATAAGCTAACCCTAAAAACAGTGCAATTGTAGTGCAATTGAAGCTGTTACTGAAGCCTCCCAGGGAGGTCCCTGGCGCAACACAAGGGAGGAGGCCCGGAATCCCATGGCGGGAGCTGGCAGTTCCTTCAGTCCTCTGTGCCCCGCCCCCCTCTCCGACTCCAGCCTCTTGAGGCCTCAGCTCTCCTTCTCTGCACACGTGGACCCTACACACCTGGAGGCCTCGGAGCCAAGCAGGGCATCCGACCCGGGCGGGAGCTGTCCGAATTCCGAGTCGATAGTGGGTCTGTGGAGGCGCTCGCTCTGCAGAAGCCTTTCTGGAACATTCATGCATCAACCGCGCCCGGCCAGGCCCGCTCCAGGCACCGTATCAGGTGCGCAAGCACGAACATGCCAAACCCCGGGAAGTCCTTGAGAGGACGGAGCTCTGCCTTCCTCTCGTTTTCACCGCACAGTACACATAGAGAAGGGTCATGTTAGTGCTGCAGTCAAGATCATGTATGTACTACTGTGCACATAGAAAAGATTTTCTTCGGCCTAACAAGGTGATGATTCAAAAATTTTAAAAAGCCAATCGCAAAAACAGAATAAATTAACCCATTAAAACCAAAGCAAAAAACCCCACAAAAAACGAAAAAAAAAATGTTAAACTCCAACATTTAAGCAATTTTTAAAAGAAAAACACGAGAACTCAAAATATTAGGACTTTATAGACAGTATTATTTTTACACATGAGTATTGTAATTTTTAATTCTGGCCAAGAATAGTAGAATTCTTATTTTTCATTCTTAATGTTTTGACTTTTGTGTGGAACAGCCTAATTGCTGGCTAATATTTCTCCTACAGAAAACAAAACATGGATTATACATACAATCACACTGCTGCAATAGCACTAAGTATTTGTTTAAGTATTAATAAAACTCGGGCCTTGGTGCCGCGGCCTTGGGCGGCAGGAGGCTGAGCAGACACCAAGAGCCTGAAGTCAGACCTGGAGCGAGCGCCGCCCTGCTCCTCACTCGGGCATTTTGGCCACGGCTCTGAGATCTGCTTCAAACCTCATCTCAAGGGTAGAAATAATTACTGCGTCACAGTAAAGAGTAAACAAGATGATGCAGGAGACACACTTGGCCAGGAGCCTAGAGCAAGGGAGGGGCTCATAAAAGCTATCAGCTCTAACACGTTATCATTTCCATATGGGAGGAAGGCCTTTGAGCATATTTAAAACAAATATTTGTATAATAAGCAACGGTCCAATTGGTGAAATAAAATAATTTTAAGAATGGTTCGCTCTGTCGATCAGTTACAGTGGATTCCGGCTCCTACTGCCTACTCTAGCATCAATTTGTGTGAAATAGTGGGTTTAAAGTGAAATTTGGAGACACTCAAAAGTATAACTGGCCCAAGCCTGCTGTTGGCCCCACACTGGGCGAGGGTTCCTCTCTGCAAGGACAGTGCCCCCAAGCCCTGAAGGGTGGCACAGCCAGTGGGTCAGCAGCTGCCCCTGGTTGTGGCGGCTGCCCTCCAGGAAGCCCTGCGCAGGCCTGCCCAGGCCTCCGCCCGAAACACTTGCTGAGGCTGCCTCCTTCTTGCTCAAGTCACACAACCCAGAAGCAGCTCCTCTTGGTTACTATTTTCTCTTCTTCGTGGCACTTAACATCTCAAAGTGTCCACTTATGTGCTTATCATCTGCTTAGCCCACTTGCCTGCAGTGTTGGCCCCTGCTGAGCCCTGCCTTCAAGCACATCACTGGGGCAGAATCTGCACTGCCCGGCTCCTCCCCTCTCCAGGCAGGCCCTGTGCAGCCTGCAGTCACTTTGGTAAGCAGCGGACGGGCCCGCGTGTCTCTGCCCGGCGCCGGCGTTTCTGCCCGGAGCAAACCGGAATCTGCAAGAACCCACGCGGGCCGCGACCGTGCGCCTCAGTGAGGGGAGCCTTCTGACAAAAGTGATTACGACGTTCTCTGAGAAAGTAAAGAATAAACCACGTGAGAATGTCCGGGAAAATGAGATCTTCCGTGTTCGCCACTTAAGAAAGACGGCGGGAGAGCGGGTCCCCTCCTCGGCCACCCGGACGGCGACAGGAGGCGCTTCCTCCACGTGGACGCGGCCGCGCACGGCGGGGTCCTGAGGGGACCGGCGGCGCTCGTTGCGCAGGCGGAACGCGCATGCGCTGCGCGGACCGAAGCGGCGGGGTCTGGCGTCTCCTGCCGGCTGTCAGCGCACAGTGCAGGACGAGGGCACGGCGCGGGAGGGGCCCAGCTCGCTGTTTTTGAAGGGTGTGCACCACTGCAAAGGTCCAAGGGACTCAACCTATCACTAGGCAGCTGATTCACCCCCAGGAATGGTGGCACATGGGGGAGTCAGTGTTGGTGTTTCTGCTTGCACACTGGACACACAGCAGTGGCCTCGGCGAGGGAAGACCATGCTGTGAGCCCAGGCGTCACCTCCCTCCCTGCACCACGGGCGGCCACTTTGTGCATGAGCCCATGGCCACTGGCAGGGGCGGCTGGGGAAAGAGGCTGACTGCTCTCCACAGAGCAGGTCATTCTGTCCACTTGGTCATCAAAATCCTCCTCTGCAGAGGTCACCCCTTGGAGAACACACATGGCCCACGCTGCAGTCGTCTTTCTGATTTACTTTTTTCCTGGGTAGAGCCAGTTCTAGAGCTTACAATTGGCCTTTCCTGCCATAACTGTCCTCAGCCCAAGGTCAAAGAGCCAAGGTGGGGATGCTGAAAGTTGCTGAGTACATGTCTATTCCAGCCACACGGTGGTTACAGGGGCACACTTGCCCCACTGCGAGACAGACCTGAGCTAAAACTCCATCTGCCACCTGACCTCCAGGAGCCCCCACTCTGCTGGACCACAGTGATATTTTGGATCTCTGAGAATCAGTGTCAGATCAGAGCCAGTGGCCAGTAATGCCCCAAATGTTTAAAAATTTCCCTTTCCCCAAGTTGCAGTCACTTTGGTAACAGTCGGTAGTTCCCTTTGGGGAAGACCAGGAGAACAGCTAACAATATGAATTTTTGGAAAAGTAGCAGCACTCAGCATACTTCCTCAATGTGACCTGTCCCTGACCCCCATCATTTATTTATTTACTTTTTTTGAGACAGAGTTTCCTTTTGTGCCCAGGCTAGAGTGAGTGCCGTGCCTTGGCATCAGCCTAGCTCACAGCAACCTCAAACTCCTGGGCTCAAGCAATTCTACTGCCTCAGCCTCCCAAGTAGCTGGGACTATAGGCATGCGCCACCATGCATGGCTAATTTTTTGTATATATATTTTTAGTCGGTCAATTAATTTCTTTCTATTTTTCTAGAGGCAGGGTCTCACTCAGGCTGGTTTCAAACTCCTGACCTTGAGGGATCTGCCCGCCTTGGCCTCCCAGAGTGCTAGGATTACAGGCGTGAGCCACCACGCCTGGCCCCACCCCCATCATTAAGAGGTGGTGAGTCTGTAAACTTACTCAAGTCTCCAAATTTATTGAGGGCTGTGAATCTGTGTTTTGTTAATTCAAGTTAGTCTTCTATTGAGTTGACCTAGAATTCTTCCTTTTTTACAGAAAAAAGAAGAATTTGGTGTTGCCCATCTAGTTCTCTCCTATGGGTACCGTGAACGACTGCCCAAGGCCACAGGTGCCTTTGCATCAGACCATTCTGATTCCTGTGTAACCACGACCACCTTGTCTTTGGGGGCAAAGGAAGCCCCATGGCATCTGCCACCCCAGGATCTGATTACCCTTGTGGCAGTTCAATGTCCCAGGCCAGTGGCAGCAGTTCCCACTGGAAAGTCTGGCCTGCTGAGAAGAGTGAGCTCAGAGCTCTCTGTGATACTGGGCTCCCCTCACCACGTCATTCCTCACGGTTGTTATGTCTCTGGACCCTCTGTGTGAGTGGGCAGGTCTGACACCATAAATCCACACTAGCATTCCAGCCTCCCTGAGCCTTTGCAAACTTTCCTCTAGAGCAAATCAAGAAAGTCGTGACACCTCAACTTCGTTTATCTTAGGTCACCTCTGGTTCTGTTTCAGCCAAACCAACCAACCTAACAAGCCCTCAGAGCCCTCTCTAAACCTTTGACCTGCAACCCAGAATCCAGAATCTCTGTTTAGTGGGCCCAGGTCCCTAAAGCCCTCCTCATCCAAGTTTATGTCACCTCCACTGTGATGCACGCAACAGCCATTCCCACACACCTTCTTCAGATTTCTTTCTGTGTGCATAGAAATGGGGGAAGACAGAGATTTTAATGAATTGGCTCATGTGGTCCTGGGGCTAACAAGGCTGTCATGTGCAGGGCAGGCTTTAGGCTAGAAACCCAGGCAGGACTTCGTGCTGCAGTGAATGCATGATACATGGGAACAACGTCACACAGTGCTTCCATGGCAACACTTAGATTGATGAGTGATTAAATAACTCACTACTGTAATCTAGCTAAGTTGTCACAAAGCCAGTTAGTTGTCAGAAATCTATTTAGTTGTCACTAACCATCACAACCACGTGAAGGTAGTCACTGATTAGAGGTCTAACCCAAGGAGCGGAGATATGTTTGCAGATCCCAGAGGCTGGGGAGGAACGACGCCACAGAGTGAGAGACAGGTGCCTACGGAGGCCCCAGAGGGAATTTGTTGTTCGCTAAACAGTGCACGTAGGCTCAACATGAGCCATGCAGTCTCCCACTGTGCACATGGGGACCCCATCCTTGTGCTCAGTTGAAGTGTCATGAGTCCGTTTGGGTGAAAGGGATAATCACATCTAAAGGAAGAAAGAAAAACAAGCCCACTGAATTGATGTCTTACCATGAATTGGACATTGAGCTTAGAATCTTCATTTTATATTTTTCACAACACTGAGAGATAAGCATTGTCATCTGCACTTTTACTGAGGAATTTGACATTCAAGAAAATTAAATCACTTGCCCAAGTAATGAGTGGCAGAACAAGTCTTCATGACTCTGAGATCTCGTTGGTTGCTGTACACACCTGGCCCCAATATTGGTGTCAAGACCTGCCCTATTCTCAGATGGAGCCAGACCCTGGCAGATCACACTGGACTCCTTCCAGGGGACTCTGGCTTGAGGGGACATCAGGTGGGACGACGGGGTCACAGGCATCAGAGACCTCACCCTCAAGATCAACAGTGCAGGAGGAGGCCATGGCTCTGAATAGCATCTGCACGCACATGCCACGTAGATGTTGCATGTCTGTGTGCTCTCCCTCTGTCTCTCTCCTCTCTTTTCTAGGGCTGAGCCCACACTGGACACAGCTGCTTCCACGTTTGTCACACACTACGACTGCTTTCCTTTCTGCTGGATCATAAAAACTCCTCTCCATGTCTCCTTCTGTCCCTGGTCACACTGTGCACTTCCTTTCTCACCTTCCTCAAAGAACTCCAGGGGAGGAAAAGGGTGGCTCTGAGCAGTAAAAGCCAGGGTCCCTGTGGCCAGCAGAGCACAGGAAGGGCTGCATGGTTTTTCCCCAACACCCAAGGCACAGGGTCTTGGCTGGGTTGCGGTTCCAAGCTGCCTGCTTTCCCACTGCCTGTGTCTGTGAGCTCTGGTCAAGCCCCGATCTCCTGATGGGCCATGGCCTGCACTAAGCCTTCAGGGATGGCCCCGTGACCTGCAGTAGCTTTGCCTGGTTTGCGTGGGGGAGAAGCTTTGCCTGGTTTGCGTGGGGGAGAAGCTTTGCCTGGTTTGCGTGGGGGAGAAGCTTTGCCTGGTTTGCTGGGTTTACAAAGGAAATGGTCTAAATCCACTCTGGACATTCTGTAGCCACACTTGCTGGGTTGCTGACCCTTCATCGCTTCTGTCACTCTAGACAGATGAGGGAGCTGGCAGCTGCACAAACCCAGCTCCTCACCTCTGAAGCCAAATAACCCTGGCAGACGTCTTACCCTCCCTGGGCCTCAGTCTCCCTGTCCGTGTCATGGGAATGACAATCTATGCTAGGGTGCTGGGTGATTAGGTGGGGCTATGTGAGCACCTCTTGTGATTGTGAAGAGGGATACAGATGTTTATCCACAGGCCTGTGAAGGTCAAGTGAGAGAATAAATGCAAATTAAATTGGAAATTAAAATGGTAAGAAAACAAAACATCATTGACAGTTCTGAGCCTTTCTAAGGGAGCTTTCTATAGTCCTGAGTCCTTTCTATGTCTGAGTCCACTTGTACTGATGAGTCATTCTGCCAACAGTCTGACACTCATGTGATAAGCTGGACATCAGAGTCCCATCAGAACAGACGCAGACCCCCGGAGCAGTGCAGGGCGTCCTGAGGGCCCTGCCCCTGCCGTGAGGCATTAACCCTTTAGGTGCCAGACCTGGGGGAGGTCCGGGGGCTCCAGGGGAGGGCGATGGCTTCTGAAGTGGCTCTCAGGGGTTTCAAGGCAGTGGCTATTCATGAACAGTGGAACTTCAGTACTGTCACAACCCTGCTGTCTCACAGGTTCTTGAAAAGCCATTTCTATGACCTATGACAGACTTACTATGTCCAACAGCTTGCAAAAATGTTCCAGGCTAATGAGAAAAATCTCTCTGTGCCCCAGACAGAAGACGCGAGATGCCGATCCTACGAATGCAGACTTGCAGGACACGTGACCAGTGAGAGAGGTTCATTCCAGGCCAGGGACAGAAACCTGGCCTGATCCCTGCAATGACCAATACTGCAAGGGGAGAAGGTGTGTGCACCTAAGGTGTGGGGGGCTGGCTTCCACGTCAGGAGAGGAGGGGTCTCCCCCCAGTCCTTCCCTACTCTTGCCCCAGGGCCTGAAATGCCCCTCTGATGTGACCTCCTCTGGCCCTGCAAGTGCCATGCCCTGTCCAGCTGGTGTCTTGGGGGACTAGCTGCAGCCAGTCAGAACGAGGCCAGGAAGAGCCAGGCTCCGGGTGGGTTTGGGGTGGCGAGGGCCCGGGGACCACACGCTCTGTGATTTCCCAGAAGCAGGAGCTGAGAGGTACTAGAGGGAGCTTGGTGTCCTTGGAGACCAGTAGGGGACCTTAACCAATATTAAACTAAAAAGCTAAAATAGACTTTATGTGTATGTGTACATATATATATATATATACATACACACACACGTATATATACATAGATATATTTTTCTCTTTGTGTGTATTTGAAGAGGAATACTTCTTGTAATAAAAGAACAATCAATTGTAGCTATTCATAGCTGTGACCCTGTGGTAGAATGAAGTCATAATTCAATGTGAGTTTGAGAATCTTTTACATATTTTTGTGAGCAATTCCAGTATCTCCTTCTATGAATAACCTCTTCGTATATTGTAGTCCTCTGCTATTTTATCATCATTACTACAGATAACTAAAATAACCTAGTGTTGTTTCGGTTAACTTGTTTACCAGAACAACACTATATATGCATCATAAACATTTAATGTGGCTGTGTACTCCACAGTTTGTTTATATTCTTGAGAAATATTTTGACTATTCTTGACTATTTCATGCCAAGCTATATAATGTCATTTTCAAAAAGTGGGAAGTAAATTGCAATGACTATTGTTGAAACTAGAAAGGGAGAGAAGGTTAAAACTATCAAAATCTTCATTTTACACTCTGCCTTCTTCTAGAAGGAATCTGACATGGAGAGATTCAGTAGCAGGCTCACATTCCACAGGGAGAAAGGCAGCTCCAGGGCCTGTCAAATGGCACCAAAATCACATCCTCTCTGTGGGCAGCAGCCAGGTAGGATTTGGAAGGTGCAGGGACAAAGTGCTCCCTCTGCTGGGCAGGATGCATTTCAACGTGTTTCATTTTAAGTTCTATTTGCATTACTGTCCTCCTACTTTGGAAAACTCTGACTCAGCTGGGTGTTGTTTTAGATGAGCTTTACTCAGTGCCCCAGGCAGAAATAATTACTCTGTCTAATGACACACATGGTAACTCCCTGATAGTCTGTCACACTACATAGAGATCATCTCAGCCTCCCCCATTAGTCTGAGGAGGAGCAAACACGGTCTGATTCATTTCTGTATCCCCATCTGCTGGGGCTTGAACATAGTGCCCCTCAAAGACTGGAACAAATGTATTAGCTGATGAGTTATTTTCAACTTCATTTGTCAGATCTGGAAAGCCCACACCACTCAAAGATATCCGTTTTGGCTTTACATGCCAAGACTGCTTTTGCCTCAGGGCCTTTGCACATGTCCTGCCCTCTGCCTAGAACACTCTCTGTCTGGGTCTCTGCCCGCTGTTCTCTCAGTGTTCAGTGTGAATGATACCACCTGCAGATACGCTTCTGATCTCTCCATCTAAATCACACTTCTTCAGATGAAATGATGACACAAGAAACGAAAACAAGAGGAATCACAAGGGAGTGTATGATTCAATGCCAAATGAGGCCAAGAGTGAACAATAAAAATTATTAAGGAGTTTGAGGATTGGAGAATTTACTGTGAACTAGGGAGCTAGACCAGGCTTCAAAAAAGAGACAGAATATAAGAGGAGCCTTCAGGGTGAGTTAAGAATGCAGTGGATAGGGCCAAGTGCGGTGGCTCACGCGTGTAATCCTAGCACCCTGGGAGGGCAAGCGGGCAGATTGCTTTTGGTCAGGAGTTCGAAACCTGCCTGAGCAAGAGCGAGACCCCTGTCTCTACTAAAAATAGAAAGAAATTAATTGGCCAACTAATATATATGGAAAAAATTAACCAGGCACGGTGGCGTATGCCTGTAGTCTCAGCTACGTGGGAGGCTGAGGAAGGAGGATTGCTTGAGCCCAGGAGTTTGAGGCTGCTGTGAGCTAGGCTGACACCACAGCACTCACTCTAGCCTGGGCAATAAAGCGAGGCTCTGTGTCAAAAAATAAAAACAAGAATGCAGTGGATAGAAAGTTAGGTGGGATGATCATGCAGAGCTGTGGGCCGGGCTGCCACAGTCACACGAGATGCTTCATGGGGTTGAAATCCAACGTCTGCCCTGCCCACCAAGCTCACTGCCGCTGAGGCGTGTCCACCAGAGGAGGGTGCTTTTGCCGACTGGATCACAGGCTCCCAGGGATGGTGGAGGCTCTGTACCGAGACAGGCGATGAGGACAAGCGCAGCGCAAGTGGAGTTGGGAAGAGGATCAACATCAGCCTCTTCAAGGGGGCGGGGAGCAGGCTGGACTGGCTGAAGCCCAGCCTTGGGGGAAGGGAGGGCAGGAAACAAGGCCCGAGCGTCAGGTCTCCAGCCACAGCACCATCGGACTTCTCGGGAAACTAAAAAATGTGTTCGTAGAAAATCCAGCCCCATCTGAGACTCCTCCAAGAGAAGCTTCAGTTGTGGTTACTGAGGAGCAAAGAGCAGGTTAGAATTAGGGAAGAGATTATTACCACGAATATGCAAGTGTAGCTCTCTGCAGGAGTTCTCTCCTTTTCTTTCACGGGACTCACCAAAGCTTAGAGTTTTCCTTGTTTGTTCCCGTGTTATGGTCCGTCTCACCAGCCAGTCCCGGTGCCAGAAGTCAGGGACGCATCGCTCTTGTTGACCAGGATGTCCCAATGCCTAGTTCAGTGCCTGACAGCGGGGTGGCTTTCAGGAACTATTTCTTCCATGAATGAACTGTCCAGATTTTCAACAGTAAGCGGACAGTTAAGTGAGTTATGGCAAATGCTGTCAAGGACAGTTTTAGCTGCTTAGGGAAAAGTAGATGATGAGACATTAAGGGAACTGGCACAAGCATTGTAATTCCAGTGCTCTGCAGGCTGGGCGTGGTGGCTCACGCCTGTAATCCTAGCTCTCTGGGAGGCCGAGGCGGGCGGATTGCTCGAGGTCAGGAGTTCGAAACCAGCCTGAGCAAGAGTGAGACCCCGTCTCTACTATAAATAGAAAGAAATTAATTGGCCAAATAATATATATAGAAAAAATTAGCCGGGCATGGTGGTGCATGCCTGTAGTCCCAGCCACTTGGGAGGCTGAGGCAGAAGGATCGCTTGAGCCCAGGAGTTTGAGGTTGCTGTGAGCTAGGCTGATGCCATGGCACTCATTCTAGCCTGGGCAACAAAGCGAGACTCTGTCTCAAAAAAAAACAAAAAACAACAACAAAAAAAAAACTGCTCTGCATAAGCAGAGCCTGGAGGGATGCAGAGATGAACTCGAACAGCTGTGGTGCAGGGGACATGTGTGCTTGCTTTCAATTTTCCTCTCAGTTTGGCAACTGTGGCAACCTTGTGTGTGGCTCTTCCTATCCTTGAACTCTGCAACCAGCCCCCTTTCTAGAACTTGCTGCTAAGAATCAGAAAGACAAAGCTGTGTGCAGTAGTCTGTTGTTGGTGAGTAACCTCTCTGTGACAGGCCCTGTAGTAAATGTTTTGCATACATCATGTCATTTGATCTCCACAGCAGCTCCGGGAGGGGTCCCATTTATAACCACATTTTACAGCTGATGAAGGAAATTGCTACCCAGAGATCACTTGCCCAAGTCACACAGCTAATAAAGGCAAAACCAGAATTCGAACTCAGAACTGTCTGACCCAGCACTTAGCTCCCAACACCCACACCAAGCCTTTCTCTACAAAAATACTCAACATACATTTAAAACATAATTGAGTCCGTATTTATGCATATATACATCGATATATATATATAGATAGATAGATAGATGTATACACATTACACATATACACACATACACATTAATCCTCAGGTGAAAATACTAATAGAGAAAAACATAGAAGCAAATATGCCAATAACCCAGTGGTTATTCTGGGTGATGGAATTAAGGGTAACATTTTCTTCTTTAATCTTTTATATATTTTCCCAATTTTCTACAGTGAGCATATATTGCTGTGATAACTGGAAAGTCAATGTAATTCTTAAATTAAAATTTACCCTTCGGCTGGGTGCAGTGGCTCACGCCTGTAATTCTAGCACTCTGGGAGGCTGAGGTGGGAGGATCGCTCAAGGTCAGGAGTTCGAGACCAGCCTGAGCAAGAGTGAGACCCCCCTGTCTCTACTAAAAATAGAAAGAAATTGTCTGGACAACTAAAAAAAAAAAAAAAAATATATATATATATATATATATATATATATATATATATATATATATATACACATATATAAATTAGCCGGTCATGGTGGTGCATGCTTGTAGTCCCAGCTACTTGGGAGACTGAGGCAGGATTGCTTGAGCCAAGGAGTTTAAGGTTGCTGTGAGCTATCCTGATGCCACGGCACTCTTCTCCGGGCGACAGAGCGAGACTCTGTCTCAAAACAATTTATTTTAGTTGTTTTTCTGTTGCTTTTACAGCAAGTCCATTTGCGGGGGGGGGGGGGGAGGGAGGAAGGGACCCTTTTGGGGAGAGGGGTGTGGGCAACTTTTACTTCAGTCTCCTGTTTCTGCCCTGTTAGTATCAGGATTAGCCGCCAGGGGGCGCCCGAGGCCCACCTTTTAAGAGCCGAAGCGGGCTGCGGTGCGGGGAAGGTCCCAAGGCTGTGGGAACCTGAGCAGCTCCCGCTGAGCTGTCTGTAAACACACACGCTTTGCACCTCTGGGTTTTTGCTGCTGTTGCTCCCTCTGCCTGGTGCACCCCACGCCACCTGGCCTCCTGTCTGCTCAGTTGATCCTTAAGGCCCATGTACAAAACCTCCTCTTCTCCTTACACAGCGGATGGCTGAGCACCCGAAAGCCCCCAGGCCCTGGAAGGGCTTTGATCAGTCTTGATGAATGAGCAAAAGCTTCCCATGCAGTTTCAGGCTAACTTTTTCTCCAATCGGTTGGTTCTTTTTCGAATGACAATAACAGCCATTGTTCATTGGGCACATCTGTGTGTCAAGCCCTGTTGTGTATTAGAGCATTTAATTGATCTTCCCCAAGGAGGCTGAACGTGAAGGCTGAAGCTGACTGCCTAGGTTCAAGTTCCACTTCTCCCGCTTCCTGGCTGGTTGTGTTTAAGTAGGTTACCTAGCCCTTCTTTCCTCAACTGTAAAAAGGTGAAAATGATAGTATCCACCTCCTAGTGTTACTGTTGGCTTGAGGACGAAACGAGCCACCACTTGCAAAAGTAGTTAGAACAGAAATGGATAGCATAGGCGCCCTCCATAACCTGTTCAGTTCTGTTACGTTCCTGTGTCCCTTTCGACTTCCTGCTTCCTAGAAGGCAGTCTGCCATTCCGTACTCTGACCTGCATCTGTGGCTACACTCACATGCCAAGCTGCATTTCTCTGTCCCCACCAGACCAGGAGCTCCTGGAAGACCGGTGTGCGAATGATTCAGTTCTTGGGTCCCCAACACCGGGCCTGGCACAGAATAGGTTGTTTATGGAGTTGGATTATTTAGCCCAGGAACTGTTGCCTTGGGACTTACAGTTCTGTATTTACAATTCTGTCAAGGGGGATAGGGAAGAAGGAGGAAATTATCACAACAAAATGGAGTTTTGACATTTTTATTAAAAGATAACATACATACAGAAAAGTTCAATGGCTTTTCATTCACTAAACATACCCATGAAACCAACACCCAGATCAAGAATCAGAACACCCCTGGTTTCTTCTGACAGCGCTTTATTGGAAATAAAAAAAAAATAAAAATAAAATAAAAAAAAAAAAAGAACACCCCTGGCATCCTGGAAGCCCCACCCTACGGTAACCACCTTCCTGATTTCTAATAACCTGTTTTGGTTTTGTTTAAAATAAAGTAAATTTTAACTCACACCAGGTCTCGAGAAGCCATGCCATACATATCTGCTTGGTGTGGAGAGGCATTTTCAAACACAACAGGCGACGGCAGAATCCGCAATGAATGGAAGTCATGGCGGGGGCTTGCAGAACACCACGTGATGTCTGTAAAATGAGTGCCCTCCCACTTCCCCCGCCATGTGTCCATAGTGTGAGCAGAGTCGGGGAGGGGACAGAGACTGGCAGAGCTGACGGGACAGCTTGAAGAAAGGCCCTGGGTGGTGAACCAGGGAATGTAAGGGGTGTTGGCGGGTGGGCGGGATGAAGGTGGTAAAGACAGGTGACGCTGCAAGATCAGTGTCCAAACAAGCCCCTTCTCGTAGCCATGGGGGTCCCCAGGAGAGTTTTAAGCAGAGGACTAACGTGGTCAGATTTCTATTTCAGAAAGAATGCTCTGAACATTGAGAAGTAAATGTCACTTAACACTTACTGAGCTAGACACTTCTAAGCCCTTCCCATAGATCACGTAGTTTAGCGCTCACAGCAGCCGAGGAGGTAGACAGCATGGCACCCGCACTTTACAGACCGGGAAACAGCCCAAGGAAACGAGTGAGTTCCCAACGCCGCACAGCTGGAAGGCAGGAGCCAGCGTGCCAACCAGCTGTGGCCCAGCCTTCACACGGTGGGCAAAGGCTCTGCTGGCTTCGGGGCAGGACCCTAAGGGACCGTGTCCACAGCGTCCTTGAGCTCCAGCACTGACAGTGACCTGGCCGACAGCCTCCCTGCTTCTCTCATGGCTAGTTTTGAGGCAGAATTTCCCTCTGCTGCTCTCCTGGGAGTCGCTCCCTACTGAGATCTGTGGTGACAGAGACCGTATGAAGTTCTAGGATCCCACGAGGGGAGTGTAGCAAGGCCCCAAAGCACAGAGCAATGTGGTCTTGGTGGCCAGTGGTTGGCTCTGTCCTCATCTGCAGGGCACTTGCACTGTGGCCACGGGCAAGTCACCTAAAGGCCTAAGCCTCTGTTTTCTCATCTGTGAAAATGTGGGTAATGAAAATGCCACCCACAGGGAGGACTGTCGTTGGGAGGATTAAGTGGGTGAGTGGGTGTCTCAGGTGCTAGCGTGGGACTGCACACACTGCAAGTGCTCAACAGGACAGAGCAGACTTCATTATCTGGCACATTACACGGTTCACTTCCTGTCATCCTCATGACAGCCCTTGCACACGGGGCCTGCTGTTCTCCTGACTTTACAGAAATATCAGCGGCAGCACAGAAACAGGTGATGGCTCGCTGGGGCCAGAGTTTGATCATAGAGACATGACTGAACACCAAGTCTAGGATCCTGGAATCTGAATTCTGACCTGGAAGGCCTGAAAAGATGTGCCTTGGTGACCAGGGAGGAGCTGAGAGGCCACCAGACTGGGGTGGAGCCACATGAGTTGGGACAGACTTCCCTCCGTCTGCCTTGGGCCAAAGAATCCTCAGGGGACCTCAGCGTGCTCCCAGGCACTGGGTCCAGCGCAGAGGCAGGACTCAGCGTTTGGCACCAGATGTGTGCTTCCTTCTAAGGGCTTTCTTATGCATTGGTCACGTTCACAAAGAGCCCTTGCCCTCTGCAGAGAGCAGCCTCTGATTGTCCTTTTCAGGAACTATTCAAAAAAGAAGGCATGTTTTCATAAACTACATATTACTCGCCTAACTCGGGACTCGGATGAGTCTCTGTGAGTCTCTGTGAGCTGGTTGGAGCCTGCTGTGTGTGGCAAAACATGAGCACTTCCAACGCTGTGACTTGGGTCATCGGAGTCTGTGCACCTGCTGTTTCCCTCAGGAGGAAAGAGAAGGAGACGATTGTTAGCTCCCTGTCGGGTAAGGTGAGTGGGTCTTGCCTTAATGCTATCATCTTGCTCTTTAATCTGCAACGTTTCCATTTTTAAAATGGACTTCTAGGCTGGGCGTGGTAGCTCCCACCTGTAATCCTAGCACTCTGGGAGGCCGAGGTGGGAGGATCACTTGAGCTCAGGAGTTTGAGACTACCCTGGGCAAGAGTGAGACCCCGTCTCTACTAAAAATAGAAAGAAATTAGCTGGACAACTAAAAATACATAGGAAAAATGAGCTGGGTGTAGTGGCACATACCTGTAGTCCCAGCTACTCAGGAGGCTGAGGCAGGAGGATCGCTTGAGCCCAGGAGTTTGAGGTTGCTGTGAGCTAGGCTGATGCCTCGGCACTCTAGCCCAGGCAACAGAGTAAGACTCTGTCTCAAAAACTAAATAAATGAAATGGACTTCTAGGTCACATTTCCCCAAGCCATAGATGACTTTAGTCCTTTCCATAAATAATATCTTCCTGGATTATGATGAGACAGCAGAAAGCTCTTAAGTAGAGTTGGGATCATCGATCTTACCCCAAGTCCAGTTCTTATGGAAGGATGTCCCAGTGAGCCCATGGCCTCCTGGACAAGTGGAGCCGGGGGCTCAGCGCGGGCTGGGCCACTCACATCACCAACAAGACAAGGGCCCAGGGGCAGCTGATGACCAGTGCTGCTGGGTACAGAAAGGGGAAGAACAAGACCTATCTTGCAAGGCTGTTTGGAAAATTAAATGAGATGTTTATATTTATTAAGATTTAGGCTCTTACTGTAGTTAATACTGGCTGACGTTTATCACGTGCCCTCCATGTGCCTAACTACCTGCTAAGTGTGTTACACATACAGCTTCCTGTTAAGTCAGCACAGTCCAGATTATGTCATCAAAATACAGCCCTGATCTTTGTCTCCTATGTGCCTTTTTTTTTTTTTTTTTTTTTTTGAGACAGAGTCTCGCTTTGTTGCCCAGGCTAGAGTGAGTGCCGTGGCGTCAGCCTAGCTCACAACAACCTCAAACTCCTGGGCTCAAGCAATCCTGCTGCTTCAGCCTCCCGACTAGCTGGGACTACAGGCATGCTCCACCATGCCCGGCTAATTTTTTCTCTATATATATTAGTTGGCCAATTAATTTCTTTCTATTTATGGTAGAGACGGGGTCTTGCTCTTGCTCAGGCTGGTTTCGAACTCCTGACCTCGAGCAATCCGCCCGCCTCGGCCTCCCAGAGTGCTAGGATTACAGGCGTGAGCCACCGCGCCCAGCCTCCTATGTGCCTTTAAAAGTTAATTCGTGGCGGTTCTCTTTCCCTGCCCCACGCCAGGGGCTCAGGTCTAGACTGGGCAGAGTCCTAGCCTAGAGTCACAGTTTCAATTTAGACATCAGATTGGCCAGTCCAAAATAATAACCAAAAGCAGCCTGACTGATGGATGGGATGACACATCTTCCATCCCCTCTCCTCCTCCATGCCCTCTTTCGGCTGGGAGCCTGCAGTGCGGCACTGGGGCAGGAGGTGGACAGTTGGCTTCTCTGTTTCTCTTCCTCCTTTTTCTACCTCACTTTCCCCTGGCCAGTGTCTAACCCCTCTAGGATCCCAGCAGGTGAAAATGCAAGTTGGATCTCTGGAGCCAATGGACCTCTAAAGCTGATATTCTTTCCTCATGAGCACTTTCTGGGGGTTCTGGAGAGTCCCAATCCTGAGACCACCCACCCTCCCATGCAGTTCCCCTACCCTGGGGCTTGCATCTCTTTCTCTCCCCTCTGCAGCCCTGAGGGGTTCAGGGTCAAGGCTACTCTGCGTTTTTTACAAAGTTCCACTCAGCACTCAGTTCCTTGCCAGGGGGGGTGAGTTGGAGTTGAACCCCTGCAAGCTGGGTGCCCAGGGGGTTGGTGTATCAATTATGTTTTATTGTGCTTTGGCATTTGGGGGCCTTACTGATCCTGGACAGACTGCGTGTCCCAGAGCTAGCTAATTCCTAGAGATAATAAACCATTTGCCAGAGAGCACGCTTTCAAATGCAAACCCACCAATCCAAAGCCCACACAGTCCAACCACCTCCTTAATCTAGCTCTTGTGCACTAAGTCTATATTTCTGCTGCCCCAAGTCACTGCAGAGCCAGTTACCAGACAGCTAGGGACCACCGTGGGCCAGAGCCTGCCAACCCGATTCACTCTGTTCAATCCTAAGCCCTGCCCCACCCATTCTTGCCCCGGGGGCATAACAAAGGCCCTGGGGCAGGCTTTCCTCCTGTTCCTTCTGTCTCCTGACAAACCCTGGTGCTTCGGGAGTGGCTCTGCACAGCGCTGGCGTGGCATGACTCCTCCTCTTGGGAACTGTGAGTCATAAAATCATCTTTGAAAGTCAATTGTCTTCACGTGCTGCCTTACCTTACCTGAATAAAACAAATTCCTGGTATGTTTTAGAACAGCCAGGTCTCCCCTCCCATTCAGGCGTGGTACCATGTAGGTTCTTGCTGCCAGTGACCACTTATTCTTCCTGAAATCCCCTCACCCCTGGCCTTCCCGGCACACTCTCCCTGGCTCTCCTGCAGCTTCTGGGAACACCTCCCAGGGTTCCCAGGCAGCCCTCCGCTCTGCTCATCTCACACGCTTCCCCACGCGTGGTTCTCCAACTTGGCTGTCCATCGGAGTCACTGGGGAGCTTCCCCATCTACTGCTGCCCATTCCCCACACTTGGGGAGTTGGGGTTAATTGGCCTGGGTGTGGCTTAGGTGCTGGGGTGGGGGGGGGAGGGGGGGGTTCAAGCACTCTAGGTGATTCTCATGTGCAGCTGATTGTGGGCTACTGTCCCAGGGCTTCTCCCCTCACCTTCATCACCTGCGACAGAGAGTGATCCGTGCCTCAGAACTGAGAGGCTTGCCTTCTAGCTGCTGGGGGCACTGTCGGCTGTGGACCACAGCTGGGCCCCTCTCCTGGAAAGGCCCTCGAAGGGTATTTCCTCCACCAAGGCTACCTACCCCCACCTGGAACAAATTGCACCCAATAACACAGTCCTGATGGGCCATCCCAGCTCCAGGGCTCCCAGGGTCAGTGGAGACCCCTGCTGGGACTGTATCCTGCTTCCCTCACTTCCCCCATAGGTGTTTTGTTTTTTTTTCCAAGATAAATAATATTTTAATGAAATGTTTTTTTTTTAAATGAAAATTAATGTAAAAATCCATGATGAACAAAATATCAAAATATTAAATAAAGATAGGATCTGACAATGCTATACTGAGCCATTATTTGGAGCCTGAGGCAAAAGGAAAAATGGGAACCCCTATTAGGGTTTTATTTTTTATTTTAGCGTATTATGGGGGTACAAGTGTTAAGGTTACATATATTGCCCATGCCCCCCCTCCTCCCTCGAGTAAGAGCTTCAAGCGTGTCCATCCTGCAAAAGTTGCACATCTCACTCGTTGTGGTTGTATATACCCATCCCCTCCTCCCCCCTTCCACCCTCCCGACACCCGATAAATGTTACTCCTATATGTCCACTTAGGTGTTGATCCGTTAATACCAATTTGCTGGTGAGTACATGTGGTTCCCCATAGTTGTTGATCTGAGCACATCAAAGTTGGGAACTAGCAACTTCCTCCCACAAGTCTCCATCTCAGCATCTCTTTCCTGGAGAACTCAGCCTAAGACACATCTATGGGCCCAAGATTCCAAATCTCATGACCCTACACCACTGACAAAGGTTCTTTGCTTGCCCAAACTTTAGTCAGTCTATTGAAACTTCTCCTAGGCCCATCGGTGTACTTCCTTGTAAAATCCAGTTTTAGCAAGAACCCAAGAAAGCCTTTCTGCAGCACTGCTATTGACTCATCCTTTAAATTTTAGCATGCCCTCCCATGGGTGACATCTCTCTCTGGTACAAAGTCCCACTAAAGTCCTCGTTACCCTGTGTAGCAATGTGTTTATGGGAGTGTCTCCCTTGCCTTGTCCCTTTCTGTATCTGTTAGGTAGATAGTGAGGGATTCCTGGTCTCTTAGGGACGAAAGTGGGTGCTGTGGCCCCCATCTTGGTCCTGCCCCACCCTAATCTCCCAAGCAACTACCATACCTGGGGAACAGGGAATACCCTACAAATCTGCCAATCAACTTAGTGTGCCAGCTGCGAAAGAATGCAGAGGACTCTCTAACCCACGGGCCAAGCAGCACAGGCACCATGACGTTTGGAAATGGACCTACAACAACCCTCGTGCATAGTAATGAAACTCCCAACTCTCCAATCAAAGTGGTTCCATGGTGATGTCTGAGCCACCAGGGAGGTCCCAATCTGGGCCCTATAAAACAAGATGCAGACCATAACCAAGCCCTTTTTTTGTTCTTCCTTTTTCTTCTCCTACTGCAACAATGGGTCTGGTCACCATTCGTGGTATATGTATTATGCTCTGTATTAAACCCGTGTCTTGCGCTCGCTCTAGAATCCCATCTTTCTCTCCTCCATAAACCTTATGTTCATGCTTGCCTTACTTTGGCATGTCTGGTCACTCCTTGGCCCATCAGTGCGATAAGAACTGACATCTCAGACTAAAACCTGACATACCTGCCCAGAGCCTGGCAGGTGTTCCACAGATGCTTGTTGACTGAGCCCGTGCTGGGGAAGATGAATTGACAGCACAGATAAGTGTGGCTGCAGCCAGAGACAGAGACCCCTGAAACAGAAGACATCCTGCTCTTAATGCACTTTTTAAAAATGCTAAAACTTCCCCATGTGATATTCTATTCAAGGGCTGACGTTTCATCGTACCACAAATAATATTCCCCTACCAAGTATTATTGTAATTTCCAGTCTATAGAAAACTCATACAAGGTCTCATGAGAAACTGGGGTGTCCAGCTGAATGAGAGCCTGGCTCCTCTGACCCCTGCAGGGCGCTCTTTCAGTGACATCATCCCTCAGGTCGTGGGGTTCCCAGAGCAAACCCTCGTGGAAGCCGCTAGCTGAATAGAGAATTTATATGCAGGTTAAATTGGGCTGAGCCCATCCCACTCCTCCATAGTAAGTCCTATGCAGAACTCATCAGCGATCATGCAAGCTCAGCTCCAATAGCTCACCGTATTACCAAGGCACCATGAGGACTTGGTCCAGGCAAAATGCAGTCCTTCTGTAAGGGAGACATAGCGTGAAGCCTGAACTCCCCTTCAGGGGGGGGGTGCTTTGTGAAATCTTTGAATTCAGCACAGATTCCCACTTGTTTAGGAGCTGGCTTTCACAAGAGAAGCAGCACTGGTCAGCAAATGTCCACAGAGTACCCTTGACCTCCACATCCCTCCCCGCCCTACAACCTCCCAGAAAAGGACCCTGCTGGCCACAGCTTCACAGAGCCCCGGGGTGGGGAACGTGTGGGTGGCCTCCCTGACCTTGCCCACTGGGCATGACGGCCAATCTGTCACCATCTCCACACCGGACCTGGCCCCACAGAGTACAAGCCGGCTGCTAAGACGGTTCAATTCATTGCGGCAAATTCGTTGTTCCTGAACCACTATTTCTGGTATGTATTCACGGTCTGATTCTCTTTCAAAAACAACAATGACAGGAACCTCAGGAATATGGGCTTTTATGCTTACCCTCCCATTTTCCTCTGTTAGAAATAATAACAAAATTGCCTTCCAAAGGCATAAAACTCACCACACGGGAAGTGGTCTTGAGTACTAGATGTGAGAGGGGACCCACAGAGCATCCCGCCCAGGGTCAGCTTTCCAGAAATCCTAGCTCCCTCCTCTCTTCCTACAACATTTTTCCTGCATTTCAAAGGGTTTGGATGTCTCCTGCCTCTCTCAAGCAATTTCATGGGAAAGTAAGGTCAGAAGTTATTACTTCCATTTTACAGATAAGGAAACTGAGGCTGACCACATGTACTCACCAGCAAATTGGTATTAATGGATCAACACCTAAGTGGACATATAGGAGTAACATTTATCGGGCGTCGGGAGGGTGGAAGGGGGGAGGAGGGAGGGGTATATACAACCACAACGAGTAAGATGTGCAACGTTTGGGGGATGGACATGCTTGAAGCTCTTACTCGAGGAGGTAGGGGGGCATGGGCAATAGAAGTAACCTCAACACTTGTACCCCCATAATACGCTAAAATAAATAAATAAATAAATAAATAATTTAAAAAAAAAAACATATTTCAAAATGAGACCAAACCAAAAAAAAAAAAAAAAAAGAGGAAACTGAGGCTGGAGAGGCTGCAGAGGTGAAATTCCCTCAGCAAAATTATTCATGAAATTGTTTAACCCTTTCTTATTAGAGAGAGAAATCCATGCTGTTTTTAAAGGCTGTTG
This sequence comes from Microcebus murinus, assembly GCF_040939455.1. Classification (NCBI taxonomy): domain Eukaryota; kingdom Metazoa; phylum Chordata; class Mammalia; order Primates; family Cheirogaleidae; genus Microcebus; species Microcebus murinus. Next base: position 87,118,180 of record NC_134106.1, read on the forward strand.
ACTCTCTGAATCCTGCAGAATAATTGCCCTGGCTGATCTACAGCTAGAGGACATTGTTGAGCATGGCCATATGTTCCACGTCCTTCATGCTGCGGGGCCCAGGGGGAACCTGCTCTGTTGCCCCGGAAGTTTCACTGAAAGGTCAACTCACAATGAAGGCAGGTTAATAAGAGAAAGAGGTTATATTTACCGTGCTCATGGGGAGAATCATAGAGTGATTACTCCATATCTTAGTGGGGTCCAGTAGTTTATGTACCCTCATTTTAGAGGAGAGGGGGATGAGGAATATGAGAAATTCTGTTTAGGGGCAATATATAGTCGCTAGGGAAGATGGATAGATACTTGGGAGGATGAACGGATGGGGAGAAACACGCTGACTTATAAATGATTCTCTTTGTAAATTAAATCAACCTGAGAGACAGGTATTACAGTTAAAATGATTTGTGCCAAGGTCTGGTTGCAAAGAAGATTGTTAATCTCCTTTCCTATAGTATATTGAGTTAACAGGGAGGGGAAGGGAAGTCTTTTGTTCTTTTAGATGGGTCTGGGTTTTTATGAAGAAAGAGGGTAAGCCCCTTTCCAAGGCCTGTTGATCTCTAAGGGCCTTTAATTCAATATACTCTTTATACCATATTTTGGGGTGAAATTTCCTGAGCTCCTTCAATACATAGTAAGTCAATTTCATCCTCACAGCACTACTGCCATTGTCCCCATTTCACAGATAAGGCAAGGGAGACACGAAGAAGTTAAATTCTTTGTTCCCAGTGATGCTTCTTACAAGCAGAGCTGGGACTAAACCCAGGCAGTGTGGTGACCAGCCCTGTGCTCTTAACCTCTGCACTGTCTTCGTGGTCAGACAGATGATAGTTAGCTGCGCTTTGCTAAGACAGACCCTTATTCTCTGGCTACAACTTAGAGCTCTTCTTTCCTCTCCTCCCCGGAGAATTAGATCTATGGAGACTGGACATGAAGAGACACAGCCTCGAACCACAGTGAGGCTCTCTCAGCCAGGCTGACCAGAGGGAGGGTGGTCACCACCAGCAGAGCCACCTGCTGCCACAGGGACATTCTGGACTAAGCAGAAAGCCAGGAAAGCACAGTTCACTCAGCCAATCCCACTGCTTAGCAGTTGTTCCAGGACCTGCCCTGAACGAAAGGTGCCACTGATGGATTTCAGGAAGAAACAACAGGCTTGGGACCCTTGCACAGCCTTGGGCGAGCAGAGAGGACTCAAGGAAGCCACTCAAGAAAGGTGAGAGACTCCAGTGAGTGTGAATTTGGGGTGGGATTTGGGAGTATAAAGACTTTTCTTGCACCCCACGCCAGGTACTGCTGTAAGTACTGGGGACAAGTTCTGATCTTGTGGAGTTTACTAGAAGAGGGTAGCAGAGAAAAGAAACCAGCTAGTGTGGATGACTAACTCCCAGAACTCCTCAGCTTCTGCACCCAGTCCTTCCCCAATGTCAAACTCAGCAAGGCTGCCAATTCTAGCGGCTCTCCTACCAGAACTTTTACCAGAACAGTAGACAGAGATAACCCCCACCATCACATGAAATGCCAATGAATTGTGGACAAATCCAAATCCAATTTTGAAAAATCACGACTACTCCTGTCTGGTTTATAGCAAATTAATTTCCTCATCTCTGCTGTCTCAAATGTCATTTTCTGCAATTTTGCAGAGACATTTGTTTTACTCTTAGAATTACTTAGGATTAGAAAATTAAGTCTTCTTTCTTTTCCTTTTTTTTTTTTTTTTTTTAAAGAACATCCTTTATCAGTCTCAAAACACACATCTTATCAAGAGGAAAACACGCAGTTAGAGCAAAACTCTACACTGGTCTAATCTGTTTTTAAAGAATTTGCCATGCTCTGCACACAGAGATTTGAGGGGTGAATGTCAAAATGTAATTGTGGACTCAGAGAAGTTTGTTCCTGTTTTTTAAAAAAAATAACAGTCTTTAGGGATTTGAGTTTTTTGAGAGTTGTCCTTTCTGTCTAAAAGAAATGCTCTTCTTTCTAGGATAATAAGCTGAAGATGTACGAAATCAAATTTTATAAATCTTTCTCATTATTCCCAATGAAAAGAGGAGGGATGAAAAGTCTGTGACATGGAATTAAAAAAAAAAAAAAACTTGAAAAGTGAAATTGTCAGGAGCGGAAAGGGAATTGACAAAGGATTCAGTTACTGTTTGGGTGGAGGGTTGCAGAGGAGGAAGGATGAAGTTGTCCCACGTAGCAGGGACAAGCTCACTGCCTGGAAAATGGAGAGACTAGAGTACTGTGGCTTCCCACACCACCTGTGCTACAACTCGGCTCCTGAGGCTCCCAGTGCTCAAGAAAAGCACAGACCCCGAGCAACCCTGCCTCTGGGGTTGGTCCTGAACCCCAGCTCTGCCACTTCCTAATTGTGAGATTGTAGATAAACCACTTAACCTCTCGCTTGACAGCTCACTCATCTATAAAATTGCGTACATAGAAAAGTGTCCCATCTGCAGTGCCTGCTATTAATAAGTGCTTGATAAATAACGGAAATAACAGTGTCAAAGTTGTTTTGGAGGAGATTTCTGCATTCCAGAGGGGTCAGGTCAATTTCTGCTAAGGTTAATTTCTACTCATGGATTCTATCATTCGAATGTCCTATAATTCTAGCAAGCTATAATTACTGTTTTGCAAAAGCCCTTAGCATCACACACTGTGCTTTTAATGTTCTATGAACAAGCTTCCGTGATTCACAAGTTTTGTGGCTTCAGTTCTTCAGATTCTAAAAGTCTAAGTCTTTAGGGGTTCAGGCCACATATTGGTTATTCCCTTTGGGGAACGTGGCAAGGTGAACCAAGCTTGGCTCGTGCTGTTTCCCAAATGAAACAGCACCCACTGAACATTTTTGGCCTCTTGGGTCAGAGGTGGAGACTAAAGCCCAGAGAGGGATAATGCCACACCTGAGGTAACTCTGCGGGGCTGTGACTAGAGGGTCCGCACTGTCAACCTGCCCATCTCAAAGCTCAGCCACAAGCTCCCCCTTACAGAGCTGGAGCAGCCAACAAGGGCTGGGTGGGCCCAGGTGTGGGCCTGGCCATTGGGTTTGACACCTCACCGCGCTGCTGGCTCCCTTTGTAATTTGGGGCCTGGTATTTAAGTAACTCTATGAGCCTCATGTTGCTTAGCTATACGACAAGGATGATAAAAAACCTACACTATCAGTTGTGATGAGGATTAAATAGATCCATGCAAAGTACGCAGCCCAAAGCTCAGTTCTTGGTAATATTCACCCAATGGCCATCACTGTTACCATTTCACACAACCCAAAGAGCCCAGCCATGAGCCTGGGGCTTAACACCAGCTCCTACTGAAAGACTTGCTTGGACCTAGATTTGACAGGGAGGGGGAGCCTTGCTCTGGGCACATAAAGAGGATTTTGCCTCCACACTCCTGGCCTCTCCTCCTAACTCCCACGGTGGAGTGTCCTATGGTGATTGGGTGAAAGCCACTGGGTCCATGCTGGCCAGCAGGTGGAGGTGACGTAGTACAGACCTGTGCACTGCAGGGTGGGGGTGTCTACAGACCCAAATGATCCCCAGGGGGGAGATGGCAGGACCAGAGCAGGCCCACTGCTGCTCACGTCGCCAGACCCTCCCATGAACCCTGATGGGTAAAAGGTGTATGTCTGACTCAGCCTCCCTCTCTCAAAGATTCCGAGTTTGGGTCAGTTCTAGCCTTTTGCACCCAGTCGGACAGACCACACCCAGCCAGCTGTCAGACCTGGGTGCGGTAGGACAGGAATTACAAAGGTAATAATCATGAGGACCTGAGACTAGGAGAAATGATAATAGCAGGTGAGAGGTGTCCAGCCCAGTTTGGAGGATGGAAAGCCAGTGGAGGAAGTGGCACTCGGAGCCTCTGTGGGGCTCTGGGGAGCAGTGAGGGCATTCACCCCAGAGACCCCTGATGGCTCAGCGTGGAGGGGCCACCAAAGGCAGGGAGAGGCCTGGGCTGAAAATGGAGATTGAGTGAAAGACTTTAAGACCCTACATCCTCTGCCCAGCCCTGATGAGAACCAGGAGACAGGGTTCCTTCTCACAGTCAGTGGAAACAGTCACCCAAGGCATGGAACAGCAGCAAAACAATAAATAAGCCTTGGAGCCCTCAGTCACCTGCAGCAGATCTGCTCCCAGAACAGGCGCCTTCCGTCCTGCTTAGAGAAACCAAACAGAGGCATCCACACACTGACGCGTAGGGGCCTCCTCTTATCACCCTGCGGGAAGCCCTGTCTCGCACCCAGGGCTTTTGCTCAGCTGCTTTTAAAGATGAGTGGCGGCACCAGGCATTTGAAACAGTCTCCAACATGAAGGAGAAAGACAAAAAGAAACCAACAGAAAGATACAGCAATCTGGAGCAGAGAGAAAATGTAGCAGCAGATCAAAATGTAGGGAGCAAAAGACCCTATCAGTAATACTCTTTAAGATATAGCTATAGATATTATATCTAGACACAAGAATGGGATGCCATGAAAAAAGAACACAGAGGGGAAAAAAAGCCCCTAGAAATTAAAAATACGATAACAAGAACAAAAAATGCAGCAGATGAGTTGGGAGATAAACTTGAGAAAATCTCCCATAAAGAAGAATAAAATGATAAAGAGACAGAGAAAAGGAGAGGGAAGATTAAAATCAGAAGTAGTAGAATAGTCTATTATCTGAATGCAAGGAATTCAGGGAGAGAGAGAGAGAGAGAGAATAGAAAAATGGGAAGAGGGAGAAAATGATCAAAGAAGTAACATCATAAATTTTCTAGAATGAAAGGAAATGAATGTGTAGATTGATCAGGGACTACTGAGAATTCTGCACCATGACAGAAAAAGACCCACACCTAGGAAGTAATTGTAAAATTTCAAAACAAGAGATAAAAAGAAGATTCTAAAAGTTCCCAGAGAGAAACAACTGTTCCCATACAAGCAATCAGAAATAAGAAAGGCATCAGATTTCTCATCAGCAATGCCAGATGCTAGCAGATGGTGGAGAAATGCCTTCAAAATTCTGAGGAAAGTTATAATCATGCAAGAGTTTCATATCTAGTCAAACTATCCATTGTTCGTATGTAGTCAAACTATCTATTATTTTCAGACATGAATTTACAGAAACTGAGCCTCAGGAAATTGAAGTATTTGTCTAAGTCACACAGCTAGAATGCAGCAGTGGTAGGATTCAAACCTACACCTTCCTGGCTTCCAAGTCAGGGCACTTTCCACCATGCTATGCCCCTCTCCCAGGGGCTGGGAGTGACACAGCCAAAGCAAGGTGCTGCGAAGATGGAGAGAAGTGACTGGAACGACAGATGCTGGAGGGGTAGGGAACAGGTGGGTGTGACCCCAGCTGACCTGTCCACCTCACCTCTTGTCGTCATTCCCTGGCCCTCTTACTGAATCACTCTCAGTTTACGAACATGTTGGGCTCTTTCCCGATCTTTTTTGTTTGTTTTTGTGCTGGCTGTTCCCTCTGCCTGGCATGGTGTTTTCCTTCCCTTCCACTTGGCCCACCGTCCCCTAGACCTCAAGGTGGACACCACCTTTTCCAGAAGGATTTCCTTGCCCCGCCCCTACCCTGCTGCATTAGGCACACTCCCCACTGGGTTCCATATTGGCCTACAGGCCACATTTATCCCACAGGCCACTGCTGTCTGTTCCCTGGAACATCTGCCCTCTAGCAGCAAGCTGCTTGCAGGCAGGCACTTTGTCCGACCCATCTCTGTTGGGCTGGCTGCATTATGGACACTCCATAAACATCAGCTGAATGAAGTGATCTGAATTTTATGGCTATAGGCGCACAGATTACGGATGTAAGGCACCTGCTGTGGTCCAGAGGAGAGGTGAGGAGAGGAGGCATGAGATAGAGACTTGGAAGGAAAATGAGAGGGCCAGTAGGGATCGGGAAGAAGCCAGGCTGGGCGCAGGTTACCTGCAGAGGGATTGTGGGGAAGAGCTGGGGTGTCCTTCCCCAGGGACCTGCCTCAGCCACTCTCATGCTTCATATGGGTCTCAGCACTAGAGGCTCCCCCAACATGCCCCCCTCCCTGCTCCTTCCTGCTTTGGGCTTAGGTTATTAAGCATGAAATGTCCGATATCCTTGAGTACTAAATTTGACAGTTGATATCTCTGACATTTTACTTTGGTACTTCTTGCTTTATTTTTATTGTGAAGGTACATCCTCAGTCTTGCAAATGCACATTTTGGCTTGTAATTATCTTTCAATTTCTTTGAGTACAATTTTTGTGAAATCATGGATAAATCAAAACTTCATGTTATTTTCAAATATGAGTTCTGTCATGGAACCAATGCAGTGCAGAAAGCTCAAAATATCAACGAATTATTTGGGAAAGATGTGGCTAATAAAAACATAGCAAGTTGATGGTTTGAGAAATTCTGTTCTGGTGATTCTAATCTTGGAAAATGAGCCATGTGGGCAACCTGAGACCAAGGTGGATAATGATGAACTGAAAGCTATAGTGGAAGCGAATCCATCTTAACCTATGTGTGAATTAGAAGCAAGGTTTGACGTTACTATTCCAACAATATTGGAGCATTTGAAACAAATGGGCAAGGTAAAGAAGCTGGATAGATGGGTTTCACATGAACTAATCGAGCATTAGAAGCAAAATTGTCTTGAAGCTTGCCTTTCTTTGCTGTCATGACACAAAGGTGAACGATTTTTTACACCATATTGCTACATGTGATAAAAAATGGAGTCTTTTTGACAATTGCAGGCATTCAGCACAATGGTTGGATAAATATGAAGTGCTGAAACTGAATATTCATCAAAAAAAAGCTAATGGTGTCTGTTTGGTGGTCCAGTGCTGGTATTATTCACTACAGCTTCATGAAACCTGGCCAATCGATTACAGCAGATATTTACTGCAACCAGTTGGATGAAATGATGGGGATGCTTGTGATTAAGCAGCCAAGACCAGCCAAGAGACAAGCCAATCCTCTTGCAAGACAATGCTCGACCACATGTCACATAAACAACACTGCTCAAACTACAGCAGGTGGACTTGGAAACTCTCTCCACCATATATATTCACCATATCTTGCACCAAATGACTACCATTTCTTTCAGGCTTTGGATCACTTCTTGCAAGGAAAAATATTAAATTCTCAACAAGCTGTGGAAAATGCCTTTCCTGATTTTATCACCACTCGCTTTCCAGACTTTTTTGCTGCTGTCAAAAACAAGCTACTGTTAAGGTGCTGCTAAGGTGCTCACCACTGCAAACTGTGTCGATAGTTTAGGTTCATACTTTGATTAATTGTACTGATTCTTGTTTGAGATATAATAAACTACACTATTGATTCAAAATTGGACATTACATATTTAATGATATTTCACTGGATTCACCAATACTTGACTTTATATGTTTATTTGTCTCTGATCTGTGTCCTCCACTAAAATGCAGGGCTAATGAGGGCAGGGATCCTTGAATGTCTGTTTTTTTTTTTTTTTTTTTTTTTGAGACAGAGTCTCGCTTTTGTTGCCCAGGCTAGAGTGAGTGCCGTGGCGTCAGCCTGGCTCACAGCAACCTCAATCTCCTGGGCTCAGCGATCCTTCTGCCTCAGCCTCCTGAGTAGCTGGGACTACAGGCACGCGCCACCATGCCCGGCTAATTTTATATATATATATTAGTTGGCCAATTAATTTCTTTCTATTTTTATAGTAGAGACAGGGTCTCGCTCAGGCTGGTTTTGAACTCCTAACCTTGAGCAATCCGCCTGCCTCGGCCTCCCAGAGTGCTAGGATTACAAGCGTGAGCCACCACGCCCGGCCTGAATGTCTGTTTTGTTCCCTGCTGGATAGAGCCTAGAACAGCGTCAGGCACACAATAGACACTCAAGAAATGCTTGTCCAATGAATACATCAGAAATGAACAAACTGGTCCATGTCATGGGCTTGGTCTTATACCCGCTGCAGACACTAGAGGGCGCCCTGAACCGGGAGCGGGGGTCCAGCCCTCCACTGCCACTTTTAGCTGTGTCACCCTGGCTAGACACTTCCCTCTGAACTCACCAGTGGGGGCCACTAGGTCCTGTCCAAAGATGCCATAAACCTTGACATCTATGAATTCCCTGTGGCAGTGTTTTATTTCATCGATTCTAAGACTTTCATTTAACAATCCATGAGTCAGGGTCTAGGCAAGAAAATGGAAACCACTGTAGTTATTTTAACAGAGAGAATTTAACATAGGGAATCAATTAAGCAGATATCAGAGGACTGAGATGTTAAAAAGGAGGACCTCTGATGAGGGGGTTCTGCCCATGTGGTGCTGATAGTTTGGGGGTTATAGGGGGGCCCTGAAGACCCTTGGGAGTGGGAACTGCCCATTGGTACTGTTTCTGCTGAGGGGCACCGTGCGTCTGATTCTGGGAGTAGACAGAGGTTGGAAACTGGAATCAACTGCCAAGTTCATGGCTGAGACTGGCAGGAAATTCAAGCAAACATAAAAAGCAAGTCCTTTCTCCCTTCCCTTCTCCCCTAAGTGTCCCTACTGGCAAAGGACAAATATGGGAGCAGGTCCCAGCCCCAGCTTCACAGAGCACAGCACAGAAGAGTAAGCATGGAGGTGAGAGACAACAGCTTGATAACCAGCACAGCGACCTACAGCTTTAGTTGGCTCCTTCCTTCCGTCCTTCCTTCCTCCGTCCCTCCCTCCCTTCCTCCCTCTCTCCCTCCAGAGTGTAAAGGAATGGGTAGTATCCTTGTTTCTTTCTTTCTTTCTTTCTTTCTTTCTTTCTTTCTTTCTTTCTTTCTTTCTTTCTTTCTTTCTTTCTTTCTTTCTTTCTTTCTTTTTTTGAGACAGAGTCTCACTCTGTTGCCTGGGCTAGAGTGCTGTGGCGTCAGCCCAGCTCACGGCAACCTCAAACTCCTGGGCTCAAGCGATCCTTCTGCCTCAGCCTCCTGAGTAGCTGGGACTACAGGCATGTGCCACCATGCCCGGCTAATTTTTAATATATATTTTTAGTTGTCCAGCTAATTTCTTTCTATTTTTAGTAGAGACGGGGTCTCACTCTTGCTCAGGCTGGTTTGGAGCTCCTGACCTTGAATGATCCACCTGCCTCAACCTCCCAGAGTGCTAGGATTACAGGCATGAGCCACCGCACCCAGCCTCTAAGGGCCTCTAAGTGCCCTTCTTTCTTAATAGTGTTTCTCTAGCCCCAAGGTTAGAGGAGATTTTCTGGGATCTGATGAATCTCCCGTCCAATTCAGATCAATACAATATCAAGATTTGTTGGGCACCTATTATGTATTGATGTCAAGGTGATCATGTGGATGATGTTAAATAACAACAGCTTCTATTTATTGAGCTATACTGTTAATGGCCATGCTCCCTCTAATCATCTTGTCTAACCTTTGTAACATTCCCTGCAGGTAGGAACTATCACCCCCGTTTTACAGATGAGGTTCAAATAAGTTAAATGACTCGGCCGAGGCCACACAGCTAGTAAGTGGAAGATGCATGATTCAAGTTCAGACATGAAGAATGCTCCAGAGACCCTACTATTTCCACACACATCTCAATAGCACTGCGTAGCTATTAAACATCCTGGGGAGGGAGCATTTCAATTACATGGAAAGATGTTTACAATACAAACATTAAGCCAATAAAAGGAGGCTATTTGTGTGGATAATTTATTTATTTATTTTTTCAGGATATTATGGGGGTACAAATGTTAAGGTTACATATATTGCCCTTGCCCCCCCTCCCCCTTCGAATCAGAGCTTCAAGCGTGTCCATCCCCCAGTTGGTGTGTGTCACACTCCTTATGTTTGTATATACCCATCCCCCCACCTGCCTGACACCCAATAGATGTTATTCCTGTATGTGCACTTAGGTATTGGTCAGTTAATACCAATTTGCTGGTGAGTACGTGTGGTGCTTAGTTTTCCATTCTTGGGATACTTCACTTAATAGAATGGCTTCCAGCTCTAGCCAGGAAAATACAAGAGGCACTATATCACCGTTGTTTCTTACAGCTGAATAGTATATAGGTGGCTTTTGGAGAAGAATGGACTTAGGTGAAGCATTGAAAGTGGCCTCTGGGTGGAGCCCGGGGTTTGACAATCTGCAATCAGACCCAGGGGGGTGCCACTCATTTGCCGAGCAGCCTTGGGCCAGTTCCTCAATCTCTCCCTTATTTGTAAAATGGGGTTATTATCACAGTATCTGCCATGTGGGGCTAGTATACACGGGAGAGATATCGTTTCTTATTCATAAAAGGAAATTGATACTAGAATTTTGTTATTAAATTTCTATGCTTTTTTCTTTTTCTAATAGAAGTCTGTCACTTTCATAGCTACTAAGACAAGGGGAATCGAAAGCAAGAAGACAGAATGAAAAGAGCAAGAAGGAAAAGAAACTCTGGGATTCAGAAATAGCTTTTTCATCAACATGATTGCCAATCATTTCTGCAGTGACAAAACACATGGAGTCTTCCTGTACTCTCAGTCTCTCCCACCGAGATGCTAATTAAGCCCCACCAAGTCTCCCCAGAACCTGCCCAGAACGGATGTCGCTGAGCCAGTTCAAGTGTATCATTCCCTCCTGGTTTCCTGGAGACCAGGACTCAGGCCACACAGATGCACCGCCATGGGCCATGCTTCTCCAAGAGCTTCCACTGTGACTGCAGCGTGGGGTGGGGTGAATTGAAAGAACTCGCTCCTGGGTTCCCTGTCAGTTCATTTGAATCTCTTCTTTGCCCAGCTCCCAACATCCAAGGCTAATTGGGGCAGCTCTACCCTTGTAGAGGGAAATGCTGATTTTACTTTATATTACCACTTTATATCTGCCCTTAGGGAAGGAGCAGGAAAAGGAAAATGGTAGAATATTCCATTTCTGTTAGGAAATTTATAAGGAGTCAGATTAATCATTATATAGGAAATCTTGGGCTTAAATCTCTTGGGCTTGAGATTCTGTCTCCTCTCCCAAGAGAAGATAAAACATTTGTCAACTCAAAATTCACTGGAAAGGTGAGTAATTCATTATGAAAACCAAACCATCCATGGTATTCTTTTTGTGGATGCTAGTGTTATTTCAACTAATTCCTAATTTATATAGGGTGGGAGTGGGCGCAATAAGTTAGATCCCCAAAGATCTCATGCAAATTTTTTCTTCCTTACTCCTTCCTTCTCTCATCCACTAATTCATTTAACAATTTTTTGAGTATTCTTATGTTTATTATATACATTTGTATAATGTACATTAAATAATAGACAATTGAATGATAAAAAATTTGGGTTTTTTGCCTGGTTCTTGGAAGGTATACTCTAAATCCTTCAGATTTCTGGAGTGATAGCAGTGTCTTTATTACTCATGGTGGGCTGCTGAAAACCCCACCTCATTAGCAACAGTGTATGCTAATGAAATAACTCAGAAGGGATTGCCCATATCAGAAAGACCAACCATGTGATAGAGGGGATAGAGGGTTGGGGCTTTGAGCCAAGTGACATCAGCCCTCCCTCCAGAGAGGAGAGGGGACTGGAGATGGAGTCCAACCTTGTGGCCAATGATTCTATCCAACATGGCTATGTAATGAAACCCCAATAAAAACCCTGGACACTGAAGTGCAGGTGAGCTTTTCTGGTAGACAACACTCTGTGCATAGTGTTACACATCAATGTACCTGGGGGAGAGGGTAATAAGTCCTGACTCCATGGGGAGACAACACCAGAAGCTTTGCATCTGGAACCCTCCAGACCTTGCCCTGTGTATCTCTTCTTTTGACGTATTCTGATCTGCATGCTTCTTACTATGATAAACTGCCATTGCAGTAGAGCACTTTCCTGAGTTCTGTGAATTCTAGCAAATTATCTTACCTGAGGGAGTAGTGGGAACTCCCACATTTGTAACCAGATGTTCAAACATGTGGGTGGCCCACATTTCTGAACATCTGAGCTTGCAGCTGGTATCTGAAGTGAGGACAGTCTTGTGGGGGACTGTGCTCTGCCCCTGTGAAGTCTGGCCCAACTCTGGGTGGTTAGTGTGTGAAGTCATTGCAAGCCTCCTGTGCACTAGTGCTCTGATACACACCAGCGAAACAGAATGATCAGCACTGTTTGGAATGACACTTTGATCTATAGAATACTGTCTGCTGCACTTTTTTTTTTTTTTTTTTTTGAGACAGAGTCTCGCTTTCTTGCCTAGGCTAGAGTGAGTCAGCCTAGCTCACAGCAACCTCAAACTCCTGGGCTCAAGCGATCCTCCTGCCTCAGCCTCCCGAGTAGCTGGGACTACAGGCACAAGCCACCATGCACGGCTGATTTATATATATATATATATATATTAGTTGGCCAATTAATTTCTTTCTATTTTTATGGTAGAGACGGGGTCTCGCTCAGGCTGGTTTTGAACTCCTGACCTTGAGCAATCCGCCCGCCTCGGCCTCCCAGAGTGCTAGGATTACAGGCGTGAGCCACCGCGCCCGGCCTGTCTGCTGCACTTTTGCACTTCCCTTAGTGACAGGTGAGGAACTATGCACACAGGTACCTTGTTCACTCTCTATCCTTGGAACTAGTCCTACCCACCCCACCTTCTTCTCTGTTGGCCTAACCACAGCGTTTCCTTGTTTGCTTTCTAATTTCCATTTTCACTCATGCCTCCTTTTCAACACACCCATTTATTTAAACTTTGGTCCTTCTCCATGACTTTTCTTAATGTGCAGCCCCAGTGGTCTTTCTGCCCAAGCTGGCTGTTCTCAGGCTCATTGCAATGTGGTTTATCCTACAGTCACGGAAGCTTCCTGAGTCCTGGGATCCACCACACCTCAATAGCTGCTTTGTGTGGGTCAGCCACCCCTGAGCCCTTCCCTCTCGGTTTGTTTTCTTTCTGTTGGGCTTCTTGGAGTTACTGTCTGTGCTCCGTATTGTCCACCATGGCTCAGACTGTGCATTTCTTTAAAACACTGCTTCCAGAATCTTCCCACAGGCTTGCTGGACAATGCCCCTGAGCAAGAGGAACTTTGATTCATGCTTTCTCCAGACACGGTCATCCTGCCCAGGCCTGCATCAGCCCTGCCTGCCTTCCCAAGGAGGGGGACCCATCTTGGCTCCCAGAGAACAGCTTTGGGAGCTCAGACCCCTACCCCAGCCTGTGGTGTCTCCACCCCGTCCTCACTGGCCTCTCAGGTGGGGGCCAGACACTGGGTGTTTGTAGGCCTCAGGGACATCTTCCACCACAACTCTGGCAATCCCAGATTATTCTAGCAGTTTTGTGAAGCAGGTCCCAGGCACAACGTTCTACTGAAGGTTAAGGCTAAAAATGATATAAATCTGAGGCTATTTGCAAGGTTTCAGATTAGCATATTTAGCCTGCATGCATGACTGCTTGCAAATCCAGGCAATGATCGTTTTACATTTGAAAGGTATGCAAATCAGCCCTAGATTTTGCACATCCTTTCACAAGGGCATCAGAATGCTTTAGATAGATAGGGAGATGGACAGAAATATACAACTATCACAATTAGAATTTAGTCTTTGGAAACAGAAAAGACAAAGGCTTAGACAATCAGCAATACATGGGGGAGAAAAAGAGGAAAATATTAGAAAACGTACATCTGCAGGAAGATTTATCTTCCACTTTAGATGCTATGCAGCATAGGCTGTGGATTAATTATTGAGCTAGCCAGCCCAGCCCTCTGGCCAGAGGAACTAATGACACCAGGGGTCTATAGGAGCCTCCCCCATTTCCTTAAGCCTTTCGCACAGGGGTTAATCAACAGTGGACCAGTGGGCCAAAATCCTGGCCCACCACCTGTTTTTGTAAATAAAGTTTTATTGGCACATAGCCTCGCCCATTCATTTAGATATTGTCTATGACTACTTTCTGTCTACAAAGGCAGAGGTACATAGTTGCAATAAAGATCCTATGGGCAGGCCGGGCGCGGTGGCTCACGCTTGTAATCCTAGCACTCTGGGAGGCCGAGGCGGGCGGATTGCTCAAGGTCAGGAGTTCAAAACCAGCCTGAGCGAGACCCCGTCTCTACTATAAAAATAGAAAGAAATTAATTGGCCAACTAATATATATATATAAAAAATTAGCCGGGCATGGTGGCTCATGCCTGTAGTCCCAGCAACTCGGGAGGCTGAGGCAGTAGGATTGCTTAAGCCCAGGAGTTTGAGGTTGCTGTGAGCTAGGCTGACGCCACGGCACTCACTCTAGCCTAGGCAAGAAAGCGAGACCCTGTCTCAAAAAAAAAAAAAAAAAAAAGATCCTATGGGCAGCAAAGTTAAAAATATACACTATCTGCATCTTCACGGAAATTTTGCTGAGCCCTGTTATAGCAGAACAGCCTAGTGGAGCAGAAAGAAAGAATACCTGGAAGTTAGACAAACCAGGTTGCAAATCTCTATCTGGGAACCTGGTGGAGGTGATGCTAGAATTTTGCACACGATAGAGCTGGTAATTTGACTGGGAGTGAGGAGACCTAGCAGACTTGCCTTGAAACCACATTTGCTCAAAAAAAAAAAAAATTAAAAACTTAAATGTATTCATTTTCTCATTTAGCAAATATTTACTATAAATACATACCCTGTGTCAGATGTTGTAGGTGCTGGCACTTCAGAAACAAGAAAACCATAAAGTCATGTCTTCATGGGGCTAAAATTCTAAAATAGGGGAGAGATAGACAAGAAGCAAATCAACATATGGGATCTCAGGTGGTGTCAGATACTACAAGGACGAAAAACACTGGTGAAAGGCTAAAGCTCCAGGAAGAGGTGGCTGAGTTTGCCTCAGAAGCCTGGGTGGGGTTCCATCCCTGACTCCTTCCCTTTTCAACTGTGTGTCCTCAGGCAAGTCACTTGACTTCTCTGAGCTACCACTGTTGCCAGTGCAAAGTGACATACTGCCCCTGCCCTGCTGGTCCTGCAGAGTTATTCTGAGGCTCAAATAGAGAACACACAGCCCCAGCAGCAGCAGTGAGCAGCAAATGTGTGTGGGCTGCCCTGCAGCCCGCAGCAAAAGCAGAGGCTGTGGGTGTGGAAAGAAATGAGTTCACCCTCCCAGTCCTTGCTATGTCCTGCTCATTCAGCCATGGCTGAAGGAACATCTCCCGTGTGCCAGCCTGAGCTGGCTAGGGGAAAGCACTGAGCAGACAAGGACCTCATGCACCCCAGGACATCATAATTAATTTGCTGCACGGCTGATTTGCCCCAGATGTAGAGAAGTGCCTTTAGCCATGGCTAGGACAGTTGCCTGGGCCAATTGCTCCCAGAGGCAGAGAATGGTCTTGAAGGCTGGGCCCCAGACAAAGGCAGCTTGGTGAGTGCAGAATGCCCAGGAGGCAAGGAGGGGCTCAAGTCCACAACAAAGAGACCGAACAACTGGGTTTTATGGAAAGCACACAGTAACACGAAAGGTGTGGAGTGCTGTAGATGTGCTGGGAGCCTGAAGTGTCAAATGCACCTGAAAACTCCCGGCCACCCCACCCCCCACCCCCATGCACAGCAGTGGGGAATGGCTGCTCAAATCAAATAGGGAACCAAAACGTCCAAAAAGGAAACCAGCCCCCGTGGTTAGGCTAGGGATGCACTGCGCACATGAATCATTCAGTGCATTAGTCATTCTGCATGCTGATCAGTCGGGGACGCCTCGGGGAGCACTGGCTATGACTTGCATTGGTTTTCAGCCACGTGGCCTGCCTTCCTTGCAGAGCTGCAGATCCTGACATGCATAACCTCAGTTACAGCGTGGCCTGCAAAGGCAGGGGTTACCGGGACAGCACAGAGGAGGCACCCTGCCCATTTCAGCTGAGACCTTCTGGAGGAGGTAGCTCCTGAACAGACTGTTACAGGGTGGACAGGGCCAGGGAGAACACAGGCCAAGGAGGGGGCTGGGCAGGAGGTATGGAGCCGAGGCCTGCAGGCGCGGCTGTCTGGCGTGTGGGCTGTCTGGTGTGTGTGGTCAGGCAAGCGCAGGAGGGGACTGGAGGAGGGGAAGGGACAGCCACACCCCTGAGTGTTGAGGACTCCTCTGCCCTCCCTCCAACCTTGAATGCCATCCTGACGGGGACTTTATATTCACCATTTCATTTCCTCCTCCTCCTCACCCCATAGCGATGACTTCTTTCTATGCACCCTCTTTGGTTTCATCTGTAAGGGGGTCTCACCAGATTTTGCTAAAACTCTAATTGGATCAGGTGACTCCTCCCCTCCCCCTACATAAAATTGTTCCATGGTTCCCCAATCGGACTGAAACCTCAAATGGTGCCAGGAATCAGGCGGTCAACACCAAAGTGCAACTACACCTGGGCGTAAACATAGGCGGGAGGGGGGCCTGTCCCTTTATGAGCCAGATGACAACTAACCAGGGCTCCCATCAGCCAGCACATCCTCCTCACCCTCATCTCATGTTATGTGTCTACACTGCATGTCTACACTGCTTTCCCACATGCGTTCATGTCCATGACGTCATCCATGCTGTTGGCCTCAGAGGAGCTACTAGTTCTAGAACTCAAGTGCCAGAAGAGTGTAGAATAGTCCACCTTCGAATCCACACAGCCGGTGGCCCTGTGCCTGCAGCAGCTCCTAAGAAAACTAACTGCCATCATGGATGTGGTCATATAACAAAGGTTCCCAGGTGTCTGGGGCTGGGCCTGTCCAGCCTGCTCGGACGCTCACTGATTCCTCCGCTCACACCTGGCTCTCGACAGCTGGGGGCTTCTGCTTCCTCGGGTTCTCCTGGCCCTGCTCACGCCCTTCCTTCTGACTCACCGGAACTCTGCTCATCCTTCAGTGCCCAGCTCCTCGCCACCTCCTCCCAGCAGCCTCCCCGACGTCCCGCTGCCCAGGCTCTGTGAGCCACGTGCTGCTGCTCACGTGGGCACAGGGGCCTGCTGCGGGCAGGGACTGTGTGTCTTGATGGGCTGGCTGAGTGGTGTCCCCTCCAGATTCATACGTTGAAGTCCTCACCCCCAGGACCTCAGCATGTGACTGTATATGGAGACAGGGGCTGTACAGAGGTAGTGAAGGTACAATGAGGTCATGTGGATGGGTCTGATCCAAGCTGATGGGTGTCCCTGTCGGAAGAGGAGATTAGGACACAGACCCACACTGATGACACAGGGAGTCGGTTATCACATACAAGCCCAGAATGGAGGCCCCAGAAGGCACCGCCCCTGCTGACTCTTTGATCCTGGACTTCTGGCCTCCAGAACTGTAAGACAATCAATTTCTATTGTTTAAGCCACCCCGTCTATGGTATTTTGTCATGCAGCCCTAGCAAACTCATATAGTGTCCTCAGCCTCTTTGTCTCCTAAGGCCTTCCTCCAGTCTGGCTCAGGGAAGGGGTCCAGTTCCAAATACTTCTGGAATTTAAGTTACACTGTTCTCCAAGTGATTTACTAATGCTAAAAATTCAGCTTGGACAAGGTGAAAACTTTCTAACAGGGAAGGTTTGGACAAAGAGGGGCGTTTTCTGTTGGGTACCCTTTAAGCAGAATGTTTGAAATGACTACATCCCTTCCTTCATTACATAAAATACCTAGACAGTAGATCCTTGACTCATCTAAGTACCTAGAAAAGATACAGTGTCCCCCTAGAGGGAGTTGCTGTCTATTTGACATGATTCTTCCACCTCCCTAGGTGACCTGAGACAGGCGGCTTCACCTCCTTGACCTGTTGCACACCTATATGGGGACAATGGTGTTCAGCTTCCCTATTTCGCACTTCCCTGGCAATTTGGCTAGTGGATTTGTATTGCTCTTGGTCCTGCCAAATACAGGCTTGTTACAAACACGAACACATTTTCTTCTGCATCACACTTGGCCCACCTCTGCCCTGTCTCCTGGGATGCACATGGAGACAAGTTTGAGACTGGCTGCACCCGGTGCCAGCTACATAACCTTGGGCAAATGACTTCAGCCCTTTCTCATCTGTAAGGTGGGAACAGTGGTGCCTTCACCATAGTATAACCAAGAGAACCAAATAAGAGACCTGTTTAAAGGTCTGGCGCAGAGTAGCTGCTCTCTGGCTGCTGGTTCATAAATCCAGTTTAAAGAGAGGGCCTGAAGAGTCCCAGGAAAGGAGAGGGCTGTTCTAGCTGCTGAGGACTTCCTGGAGGAAGGGCCAGGGGACTAAGCCTCCGGGTGGAGTGGAGTGGGGGATGGGCTTCAGTGTATCCTTAAGGAGAATGACATCATCGTCATAATCATCATTAACATCAATGTCCCTTTGTTGAGAAATGACCTTTGGAATGGGGACCCCATTCCGAGTCCAGAAAGTCACCAGCAGGTCAGTACTATGCATAGCGTCCATCTCTTGAGGCTCTTCCCCCACACTGCACAGTTCCTGCTACTCTTTCCCATGCAGGTTTCATCCAGCCGCCGCTCACTCTTCTCTCTGTGCTGCCTCCCCTTCACCCACCTCCTGCTGCTTCCCCTGGGAGGAGGGAGGGGGAGGGACGGGGACTGTCCCAAGGTCACCAGAGTACCCACATAAGGGAGAGAGAAAGAAACCAGGACTGACCAATTTCTTTTTCACCGAATTGCTTTCTTTGTTTTCTGCTGGGTCCTTTTCACTGAGCTTCATGGTTTATTTTTCAGACTGTGGACTTTTATTGTTGTTTCTGAGAAAGAGAAAAAAGGAAGAAGCCATTGCACGCTTGTTGTCACAGATGGGCAGGTCAGAGGAGGTGGCCCCGAACAGCCTTTGAAAGGTTTGCAGCGAGGGCCCTGGCAAGGACACCAGGAGGGGACACAGCAGTATCTTCACTCAGACTCCAGGTCCCCTAATGACCTGGGCTTCTCCTGCTCTTCTCTGGCCTCAGTTTCCCCGGTTTCGAGATGCGGGTTTGGACTACATCTCTGTTTCTTACACTTGCCTTATTGCTTATTAATTATAGGCCACTCCCCAGCACGTTCTCATTCAGAGGTAATTCTTACGATGGGGCACATTTTGGAAACACTAGACTGTCTCCAAGATGTGAATGTAAAATCTGTACAAATTAAAACGAAATGCCAATCTCACCTGTCACATCGGAAACAACTACCAAAACTGTACCCTGAATCACTGGCACAACACAAGTAGAAGATTGTACAGCTTTCTGGAGTTTAGAAATATGGTTTCTAGAGCCATAAAAATATTTATGCCCTTTGGCCCAAATTCTCCATTTATAAAAATGTATCCTAAAGCAGTAATAAAAATGCTCACAAAGATTAAAGTCCAAGATGTTCATTGTAGCATTTTTCATGTCAGAAAAGTGGTATTTATAATAGGAAAAAATATCTAGTGGGAAAATTTTAATAAATTATGGTACATTCATATGATGGAAACTTCTGTAGTCCTTAAAAATTATGGTATATGAGAACATTTGATGCTGGGGGACATGCTCATAATAAATTCTTATTTGACAAAAAAAGGAAGATGTATAAATGAATCAACTATTCAATATTAAAAATAGATGTATTTTTTAGTAGATTCACAACTATTAAACAATGTATGTACTTAAACTATATTATTGTGTGTTTTTACTTGAAATAAATTTAAAACATAATGTGAGCAGAGGACGATGCATATTCATGAGTATAGAAAACAGAATGGCAGGAAACAGAACAAAACATTCAAAGCAGTTACTACTTGGCCGGGGTATTTTAGCCAATTTTTATCCTATTCTTTGTTTTCTTATAGTTTTTTAAAGTTCTACATTGAAAAGAAAATACTTCTATAGTGGGACAAACAAGTTTTAAAAATTTGTTTTAGATCAAAAAAAATTTTTTTTTCAAAGGATGAAGCACCTCAGGTCTCGGGTAGCGAAGTATAGTTAAAATAATGCTTTAGGCCGGGCGTGGTGGCTCCTGCCTGTAATCCTAGTGCTCTGGGAGGCCGAGGTGGGCAGATTGCTCAAGGTCAGGAGTTCGAAACCAGCATGAGCAAGAGCGAGACCCCATCTCTACTATAAATAGAAAGAAATTAATTGGCCAACTAATATAGATAGAAAAAATTAGCCGGGCATGTTGGCATATGCCTGTAGTCCCAGCTACTTGGGAGGCTGAGGCAGTAGGATCGCTTGAGCCCAGGAGTTTGGGGTTGCTGTGAGCTAGGCTGATGCCACGGCACTCACTCTAGCCTGGGCAACAAAGCGAGACTCTGTCTCAAAAATAAATAAACAAATAAATTAAATAAAACAATGCTTTAATGTTCTGCTTCTTAGGGCAGAAAATACCATTCTGGAAGAATATGTATTTCTTATAGGATGATGGGCTCTGAGCTACTGATTTAGGTCCAGAAGTCATTTCGGCTGGCCTGACAAGAATGTTGGCTGCGAGCAACATTCCAGGCCTGGCACGGAGGCACCAGCTGCATCTGTCTCATCCCAGCACACACCTGAGGGACACTCCGGCCCTCTGGACCTCTGCTTTCCTAGGGCCATGTGCACTGCTGGCCTCTCTGCCGTTGCTTAGGCTGTGCCCTTGGCCCAGTGCCTTTCCTCCTTCCTCTGCCTCACCTTCGAGGTTCACCTCCTCTGTCCATTTGCTCCTTTTAGAAATCCGGATCACTCCTCCTGTGTATTCTGTGGCATATTCCATTGGCCCAACAGGAACCAGGAGGTCTAAGCTGACTGTTCTCTTATCTGTGTCCTCACCAATGATTGCACCCCACTGTGATGTTCATTGTGTGTGTCAACCTGGCTGGGCTACGGTGCCCGGTTGTTTGGTCGAACATCTGTAGAATCGTCTAGGTATCGCTGTGAAGGTATTATTTAGATACAATTAACATTTGCAATCAGCTGACTTTGAGTAGAGCAGATGCCCTTCATAATGTGGGTGGGCCTTACCCAATCAGTTAAAGACTTTGGGAGAAAAGGCTGAGGTCCCTTGAAAAAGAAGGAATTTGACACAGACTATAACATAGAAATTCTGCTGGAGTTTCCCACCTTTGGACTAAGACTGCAAGCAACACCAACCCTGCTGGAATTTCTAACCGGCTAACTTGCCCTGTGGGTTTTGGGCTTGCTAGCCCTCAGAATCACATCAGCTGATTTCTTAAAATAAATCTGGATAGACAGACAGACAAACACATGGGGCTGTGTGTGTGTGCATCTCCTACTGGTTCTGTTCCTCTGGAGAACCATGACTGACATGCTCCTGTGTTCCTCATGCTCAGGGCTGTCACTGGTTCATCTGCATCCAGAGTCTGACAGAGCCTGGCCAGAGAGGTGCAGAGTGAGCACGATAGGTGGGGTGGGGTGGAAGCGAGGGGAAGGGAGGAGACAGAATGGGACCAGGTGGGATGGGATGGGATGAAGAAAGCCAGAATGAGGGTATCTGTGGCCACCTCCCTACCCACCTCTGGGACTCATTCTCATTCTAGTTTATATGAATGCTGTCACTACATAACTCCAGGAACTGCCATCCATGCAGATGACATCATAAATGTCACCCTGGAATTACACAACATGTTGGCCCTACAGGTGCCTACGGATAAAGATGGCCTTTAAACGATAAAGCAAGAGTCAGAATTTGAAGACATGAGCCATTGGAATCAGAGATCTGGCTCCTGCTCCAGGCTTTGCCACTGACCTAGGGCAAGTTATTATACTTAACCTATAAGTCATTCCCTTATCGATCTATTGAAGCTAGGCATCCTGCTTTCATAACATGATTGTTAGATGAAGGACAGTGTACATAAAAGGCCCTAGGAGATGCCTGGCAAACACTTGGTTCATGCAAAGATAAAAAGAGAGAGATTATCAGATTATTGGACATTGGAATAATGACCACGGACATAATCACTCATAATCAATTTCATTTTTATATTAACATTTGTCAGATACCACTTAGTAAGCACTTTTTGTGCATATTCTCATTTAATCTTCACCAGATCCCTGAAAAGTTGATTTCAAATCTTTCATTCCAGCTTCTGTGTAAGGGTCTCAGTCATTCTTGAAATTTTCCTTGAAGCATGCCCCAGTCCATGAGCATAGCTTACCTGTTTCCTGCCTCACCTGTTCCAGTCTAAAGAGCAAACAGAATATGCCTGATAAGTAGATGGGGTCTCAACTTAATTAGATGTCAACCTGGGAAATTGCGAAGTTCAACAGCATTAATGATTAAATCACAGCCAGCTGTTCTGTAAACTTTCTCTGCTGCCCATTTGAATAAAGGACAAACGGTTAACAGCTAACTGTTGGTGGCTGGCTCAGCTTGTTACAAACAAGTACTCGGCAACAGATTCTGCCTCGGAGCCTGAAGGCGGAGGCATCTTGGCAAAGCCACTGCTGACTAATGGACTGGCCTCCGCTTGGCCTCTCGGGGTGTGTCACATCCCTTCTCCTTAAACTAGGTTGTACCCGGCGCAGAGCCCACCTGCCTGGGCTGCAGAGGGGTGAGTAAAGTGACATGGAGAGTTGGAAAGCAGGAGCCAGTGAGGCGTAGGTGGGTCGAGTCCTACACCCAAAAGAGCAGGATGAGGGGCCGGCTCTTGCACCTGTCCACGTCGCAGGAATCTCAGCCATGGAGAAATACCTGGGTGTCATCCCCTGCAAAATGCCATGCCCATGGTCATTGTCATTATTTTATCAATGCCACATTGCCTTCTCTCTCCCTAGCTCAAAAGCAATGCACACATGCTATTTAATTGTTCTTCTCACTCCGCAGCACCCTGACATAAATGGAGAGCTGGGGTGGCAGAGAAGTGACAGAAAGAGGTGAGGGCTCCGGGAGCGTTGCTGGGCAGCCCTATACAAGATCTAGGCCCAGCCAAGGGCTGAAAAACTCCCCTCTGACCCACCCACTTGGAGAGGTGAGGGCCAGGGAGGTGAAAGGCAGTTCTCTGTGGGGAGCACGGGCAGCTGGACCCAGTGGGAAAAGGATTCTGTGCCACTTGGGTACTCGCTCAGGCCCTGGGGGTCCGCACTCTCTAGGGAACATGGAGAAGCCCATCCTTCCCTGTTGTCATCAGTTCAGAGCAATCAAAGAAATCACCCAATCCTTTGCAAGATGTCTTTACCCACCAGCCTCCAGTGTCTGACACCACCTGAGCCCAGAAAGATGCCATTTCCATGCCCAAGGTGATCTCAGCTGTGCTTATGGAGAGGCAAACCACCCAGGTAGAGGTTGCCTCTGGACCATGAGATTGCTTTCCCAGGACTTTCAAATCTTCGGCCAGCTTCCAGCTGGGGCCCCACCTCCTCCTTTCCTCCACAGGTCAATCAGCCTCTTTCTTGACGTCTTTTAAACCGCAATAAATTATCCCCCAATTCCAAGATTATTCAGATACTGTTGGTTTAGCAGTATCTGGATAAAGAGTATGCTGTGATGACTAACTAGGTTTTGATGTTAGACATCTTATGCCCAGACACCGTCCTGCTGGTCCCCAGCCATGCCTCAGTGGACAAGTCGTGCCTCTGCAAAGCGGGGTCAAAGCAGAACTCGCCTCAAGGTCATATTGTACAGGCCGAGTGAGAGTCTGCCCTTGGACTGCCTGCTGCATAACCAGCGCCCAGTAAATATTTGCTATTGTTGTCGGGGAATGTATTTATCATTATTTTTATTTGTGCTTATTTATTTATTTTCATGTGTGTAGGAGACGTCCCTGGGTCAGATTGGCCGAGACCCAAAGTCAGCAGAACGGGAGCTCATTGCTTGTTCCCACAATTAGCAGGAGGTGACTTGTTGACCAGCAGAGAGAACCGTTCCTCAGGGCAAGTGGCCAAGGACCTGTGGTTTCGCACATGAGCCAAGGCTATCCATTGTCCTGCACACGGGACCAGACGTTGCAAACAGCTAAGGACCTGTGGTTTTGCATGCGAGCCAAGGTTGTTTGTTAGCTGCACACGGTACCAGACATTGAAGGACAGGATGCAAACATCTTCCTTTCTTGTGCTATGCAAGCAAGCCAGGCGTCTTGATATCCTGCAAATGGTATCAGACGTTAAAGGGCATCTCGTGTGCTATGTCTAGAGAAACAGGTGCTGTTGGCCCGTGGGAAGTCGCGTCCTGGGAAAAAGCTGCAGGACGCTTGCCAAATTGAACTATATGAAAATAAAATGACTGGTGCTTTAAGCGCTGCAGTCTTGTACTGTCTTTTGTATCTGTATGATTTTGTGTGTCTTTCTGTGTTCATCCCCCATTCTGCAATCAGGCCAGGACACACGTGCTTACGGTGCCTGCCATGTAACCATCGTCGTGCTAGATATTAAGGTGGCTGCAAAGAGGGGCAAACCTCTTCCTCCTATCTGGTAATTCACAATCGAATGGAAAGGACGAGTCAACAGAAGGGACCTACATTTAGTAAGCACCCACTGTATGCCAGGCACGTGTAATGCATAGTCCCATCGAAGCCTGGAGCAGCCTGCTGAGGGTTCCTTATCTCTGTTGTACAGTGGGGGATGCTGAAGTTCAAGAGGTTATGCCCCTGCCCGCAGCACCAAGTCTGGGGGTGACAGTCGAGTTTAATGTGAGACCCCCACTCTCTCCCTTCCCTTCCACAGGCTCCTGTTCCTACTGCTCTGTGGGCAAACCTCACACCACGAGGGGACAAGCCCACCAGAGTGAGGTTACGGGTATTTCTCTTTTTTCTTTTGGGCAGCCCAGCATCCAGACAGACTTCTCATTTTGAAGGACCCCCGATTTGAGGGCCTTGTGTCCTCTCACCTTCCCAAGGATTTCCTTCCAGCTGACCTGTTTCTCTTGAGCATTATTGACTTCTCCCTCTCTGCTGGATCCTTCCAAGCTATGTACAAAAATGTCTTAGCAGCACCTATTAAAAAAACAAAACAAAACTAAGAGGGATTGGCAAGGATGTGGAGGAATCGGAATCCTTGTACATTGCTGTGGGGATGTGACCTGGTTTAGCTGCCCTGGAAAAGAGTGTGGTGTTTCCTCAAAAGTAAACGTAGAGGCCGGGCGCGGTGGCTCACGCCTGTAATCCTAGCTCTCTGGGAGGCCGAGGTGGGCAGATTGCTCGAGGTCAGGAGTTCAAAACCAGCCTGAGCAAGAGCGAGACCCCGTCTCTACTATAAATAGAAAGAAATTAATTGGCCAACTGATATATATATATAAAAATTAGCCGGGCATGGTGGCACATGCCTGTAGTCCCAGCTACTCGGGAGGCTGAGGCAATAGGATTGCTTGAGCCCAGGAGTTTGAGGTTGCTGTGAGCTAGGCTGATGCCACGGCACTCACTCTAGCCTGGGCAACAAAGCGAGACTCTGTCTCAAAAAAAAAAAATTTGAAAAAAAAAAAGAAAAAAAAAAAAAAAAAAGTAAACGTAGAATTGCCGCAGGACTGAGAAATTCTACCACTAGCTATATACCCAAGAGAACTGAAAACAGATATTCAAACAAAAACCTGTGCACGAGTGTTCATAGCAGCGATAGTCACAATAGCCAAAAAGCACAGACGTCTCTGTGGATGAATGGATAGACAAAGTGTGGTCCGTCCACACAGTGGAATATCACTCAGCCGTGAAAAGGAGTGGAGTCCTGATCCACGCTACTCGGATGAGCCTTGGAAACACTATGCTAAGTGAAAGAGGCCAGACACAAAGGGCACAAAGTTCATTTATATGCAATGTCTGGAATTGGCAAATCCACAGAGACAGCAGGCAGATGAGTGGGAGCTCAGGACCGTGGCGGGGGAAAGTGTGCAGGTGCTTAACGGATACACAGCTGCCCGCTTGGAGTGATGAAAAGATTTTGGAACCAGGCAGAGGTGGAGGTTGCACAACACTGTGGGTGTACTGAATGCTGCATTTTGAATTATTCACTTTAAAATGGTTACATTTATGCTATGTGATTTCATCTCAATTAAAAAAAACCAACAAAGACTTTCTTTCATCCCACGTTGTAACAAATGCATCACTCTGGTGGGAGATGTTGATAAGGGGGAGGCCATTCATATTGGGGGGCAGAAGGGATATGGGAAATCTCTGTACCTTCCTCTCAACTTTTCTGTAAACCTGAAACTACACTCAAAACAAAAACATGACCATCCGCAAACAACCAAAAGACATCCTGGCTTCCGTGTTTTGAGAAACCCTGGACTAGATGCTAAGGCCTTTCCCATCTGTCTGGTCCGAGTCTAGGAAACAGCAGAATCCCTCCTTGGGAGCCCCTCGTGTGAACTCGACTCTATGAGGCCATTTCCCATGTGTGACCGCATGGTGCCCGACAGCCACTCTCTGCAGGAGGTCATTGGCATCCCCATTTGACAGATCTGGAAACCGAGGCTTAAAGGCTCCCAAAGCTGACTCTTATAAAGCTAGAAAGTTGGTTGCAGAGAACTCAACCCCAGCTGCACAACTTTGCTTTCTACCACATCAGCAGGTGAGGAGTGAGTGGCCCTGCCTTCCCAGGGGGGTTGGGTGGAGGAGCTGGGACTCCATTTCTGCGCCAGGTGTGACATCAGCTAGGCAGAGGCTTTCCGAAGGACTGCACACCACTCTGCAGACAGCTTGGTTTTACAGCCCTCGGTCCCGTTGTTAACTCCCTCTCGATTCTTCAAGATTAGATAAAAAGGAATAAAGTTTCACTACTATCAGAGACGCCAACCTTTCATCAGCATTATAAAGATTAGCTTTTTCATTATTCAGTTATTTGCATGGCAAATAGGCTGACCCATGATCTTTAGCCTAATTGCATGAAAGCTGTGCTCGGTTTGAAAATCAGCTGCATAATTTACTGATCCCATCTAATGAGCTTTGCACTTCCAGACCAGCTTTAGCAAATGAGATGCACTGTGTGTTCTCCAGCATGAGTAAGGAGACCCTTCTGCCCAAGACGGCTCCAAGGGGCTTCCGGAGCATCATCTTAATGGGCACAGCAGAATGCTAGAAGAGATCCCCCAAATTTATTTTATTTTTAAACAGAACCCAGTGAATGTTTCTGGCTATGAAATTCTAGAATGTCAGTCCTAGCAAGGAAGGGACCAGAGAAATCACGTTGCAGAACTCCTTCATTTTAGAAATCAGGAAACAAAAAACTCCGAGTGAAGTGGCTGGTTAGCAGAGCTGGAGGAAGGTGTCTGGGATCTTGAGGCTGATTCTGCTAGATTCTGGGCACTAGAAATACTGAGGTGACAGGAGCAAGATGGGGTGCTGGAAAGGAGGCATACAGCCGTGTTTTTTGATGTTGACCCATTCATGCATTCACTTATTCACTCATTGATTCATTCATTCGTTCATTCAATGGTGTGCATCTAGCACCTGCTCTGTGTCAGGCCCATCCCATTCTAGGCATTATGGACCCACAGCTGACAAGGCAGAAAAAGTCCCTGCCCTCCTGACCTTTACACACAAGGGGAGCATCAGACATTAAACCACTACCTACTCAAATCGATGTTTGATTATGGCAAACTCTAGAAAGTGGTGTAAGGTTGTAGGAGAGGCGATATCAGGAAATTCTAACCTAATCAGACAAGTGACAATTGCCTGGGCATGTGTGGATGTGGGGTGGGGGTAGCGTGGTCAGGAGGAGTGGCAGCAGAAAGGGCGAGCTGGAAGGAGCTTGTGTTCGAGGGTTTGAGAGATCAAACCTCCTGCTCCCTCCTGCTTTCCTCCTGCTCCCTCCCCAGAGATGTTTTCCTCTTACTCACGCTCTCCCCAGGGTGGCAGCACCCACCACCACACACCGCTGTCCCGATCTGTGCAGGTCCTGAGCTGCCCCTGTCGGGTGGGTTTCCTTAGCCCCCACTGGAGAAACAAAAGTATTAAGGAAAATCACAAAAACTGGGGAAATATGATTCACAAGAAATAGTAAAATTACAGGAGTTAATTTACATATATATTTAATATACCAAATTTTAATCATTTCATTAATTAAGCCCCTTAAGTGATACACAGCAGGGGCTGATGCAGGTAGAGGTGGTTCTCCGGCCCTTCCGGGATGCCACTTCCGTCAGCCCGGACCCTCCCGACACATGTGGAACCCCAGGGCCTCCGGGGGTGCAGCACAGAAGCAGCTTCTTGTTAAGCTGGGAAAGGGGCCCAGCGTTTGCCTTAGGGGGTGGCCAGAGAGACCATGGTCAGAGCCCCTCATCTGGCATTTTATGTGCCTTTGTCCTCGCAGCCCTTCTCTTCTTGCCAGGGGCAGTGGAGTCTGTCCTTAGGAGTTGAGGCCAAGGCCAGAGCTCACAGCCATGGGATGGGCAAGGCGTGCCTTGTGGACAAGCTTAGGATGTGGGATTATAGCCTAAGAGCAATGGAACACACACACCGATGGTTTCTAAATTTGAGCAGTGGCTTGGGGGATGATCAGGTCTGTTCTTTACAAGGTCTCTCTGGCAGACACAGGAGAGGGGCTATCAGGGCTGGGGAGATGGGAGGGTGGAGACAAAGTGAAACAAGGAGACCTAATTTGGTCCATGGGAGGACCAAATGATGGAGGCTTAGACCGGGGTGAGGCTACTAATAGTGAAGTCCTGGTAAGGTGATCCAGGGATCACAGGAGATAAGCCCTACTGCGTCCTTAGCATACACAGTGCCTGGCCATGGTTGACGCGAGACCATGTAGCTGGTGTCATTACCCAGCCTGTGCCACTGTCAGACCCTCAGACCCCACTGGACAGGTGAGCATTAACCTCTTTCAAAACTCCCCAGACAGTGCCTTGAAGGAAATGTGTGCAGCAGGCAGCACGTGGACTTTGACTTCAGAGATGTGGTGAGGTTGCAGATATCAAGAAATCTTTGATATCTACCAAGAAATCTTGTGGATAAGTGACTGTATGTTTCATAAATGGAGGAACTAAGTTTGATATCCATAATCAGGTCCAAATCCTTCAGTGGAACATACAACAGCCTTCACCCACTTGGCCTCACTATCTTTTCCTAGCCTATATTAACCAAGAAGTAGCAGGTATAGAGTTTTTGAGTCGTTATTCTCCCCACCCATGGCAAACATTATCAATTAATCATACTACTTTTCCCAGTGGGTCCAGATACAGCCTCAGAATCCTTCTCAACGCAGCTTCAGTGGAAGCCAGGGATCCGGGCTGCCCAGTGAGGTGACACTTGCTGGCCCTTGCTGCTCACTCGATCCCGCTATGGGAGCACACCTGGGGTTCTGTGCATCCTCCCATCTCCCCTTCTCCACCTTCTCTCGCCCTGTCTAAATATTGCCTCCTTCTTGTGTTCATCCAACACAGCCGGCAAAATGAATGATTCCTTCCTTCCACCCTGGGACTCTGTCCCGGAGGCTGCCAGCGCCAAGTGCTGATAGATGTCCAGTGACTCAGGAAGGAACTCAAAACGGCAAGCTCATCCTTTATTGTTTTGCTTTTTTTTTTTTTTTTGTCATAAGAGAGGCAGTGATGATAGCAGGGAAGGGGGAAAATGAGAATGGTGTAGATTTCATCAAGAGCAAGCTTCTGAGCTTCTGGACTGAGACACCCACCGCCTGGCTTCCATTCTTACAATATGTATATGGAGAAAGTCCCTGCACGGCTGAATCCTTTCCTTGTGTCCAAGGGGGAGACCCTTCCTTGTTGGCTATCCCAACATGGCCATTCTCTGCTTTAATGAACAATATCTCTGCTCTCTGCTTACCCCCTCATTTGTTCCCTCAGCAATACCTACATGTGCCCGGCCACCCCGGGTTGGGCATGGGGACAAAAGGGCAACAAGCCAGTACGGCTGTGCTCATGGGCTGACATCCTGGTGGTGCCATCTGAAATCCAAGGTAAAGTCATTCAAAGTGTTCCCTTGAAGAGCCCCATGGAACCCTGTCCTCAAGCCCCAGGGCTTACGGCACCCCCAAGCCCAGCCGCCCTACAGAGGGCTGACACCAGGAGCCTCTTTCCTCCTGCTCCCTCCCCAGAGATGTTTTCCTCTTACTCATGCTCTCCCCAGGGTGGCAGCACCCACCACCACACACCGCTGTCCCGATCTGTGCTGTCCCTGAGCTGCCCCTGTCGGGTGGGTTTCCTTAGCCCCCACTGGAGAAACAAAAGTATTAAGGAAAATCACAACAAGTGGGGAAATATGATTCACAAGAAATAGTAAAATTACAGGAGTTAATTTACATATATATTTAATATACCAAGTTTTAATCATTTCATTAATTAAGCCCCTTAAGTGACACACAGCAGGGGCTGATGCAGGTAGAGGTGGTTCTCCGGCCCTTCCAGGATTCCACTTCCATCAGCCCAGACCCTCCTGACACATGTGGAACCCCAGGACCTCCGGGGGTGCAGCACAGAAGCAGCTTCTTGTTAAGCTGGGAAAGGGGCCCAGCGTTTGCCCTGGGGGGTGGCCAGAGAGACCATGGTCAGAGCCCCTCATCTGGCATTTTATGTGCCTTTGTCCTCGCAGCCCTTCTCTTCTTTCCAGGGGCAGTGGAGTCTGTCGTTAGGAGTTGAGGCCAAGGCCAGACTGCCCGATCCTGTCTCCTCCATGGTTCACTGTGACTCGAGGCAGTTCCTTCCCCTGATGGGGCTTCTGTTTCCCATCAGTAAATAGGTCTGAAGACAGTGATGCCAGCCTCGTAGGAGCATTGTGAGAACTGGAGCAGTAGGCACACAGCGACTAGAACAGCATCTGGCACTAGAAATGCTTAATCATAGGTGGGAGAACTGAAGCTCAGAGAGGTGAAGCTACTAGCCCAAGGTCACACAGCAAGAAAGAGGCAGAGCGACCTCTGAGCTGAGATCCCTATGCTGCACTGGCCCTTGAGGGGTGTTGGAGGCTGCTGTCCCTCAGGCAACAGGTTTTCTTTGTACCTGGGCATGGGGTCAGGACACACAATAGAAAAGCTCAAGTGTTGCTGATGACCGTTGACCCAAAGGGACGTGGGGCTCTCGGGTGAGGGCTCCACTGCCAGCCTCAGTGACGACACCAGCAGTCAACCTGCTCCGGTGCAGGACTTTTGCCCTCTCTGCTTTCTGTCATCGCAGCCCACTCTCTGCAGAACACTGTCAGCCTGCAGATTTCTGGGTTCAAGACCCCGTGGCACTGAGAGTGGACATGCTGACTTGCCTCTTTGGCACCCAGGCTGGGCTCCTTCTTCTGTGTCACCAATTTCCCTGTCTTTGTGCCCTCTGGCCCTGCGCTGGCTCCTCTGACACAACAGACGCAGAACAAAGTCCTCCTTTCCTCGATGACGCCCTCGGCCCTGTGCCAGGCCCTTTGCCTACCTCACCCCAGGGATGTGCGGTGCTCAGGAGCTCAGCCTGGGGTTCCAGCTCCCTCCTTTCTGCTGGCAGCATGGCCCTGAGCCTTTACTAAGCCATTCTGATCTCCAGCTTCTGCCTCTCTGACCTGGAATAGCAGCAGTAAGCCCCACCACACGGGCCGGCCTCGGGGACGCATGCGTGAACTCTTGGCTGCACTGAGAAATCTCTAGAGAGTGGTGAAGCATGACATTGGGTGTGTCTCTGAGGGTGCTTCCGGAGGACACTGGCATGTGCGTCATGGACCGAGTGGGGAACACCTGCCCTCCAGGTGGGCAGACCCCACCCATCATCGCCTAGGGCCCAGATTTTTAAAAAGGCAGAAAACAGACTATTTCCTCTCTCCCTCCGGGGAGCTGGGACACTCTTCTCCTGCCGTTGGACGTCAGGACTCCAGGCCTTGGGGCTCCAGGACTTGCCTCAGCAGCTCCCAACTTCTGAGTTCTCAGGTCTTTGGCCTCAGACTGAGAATTACACCTTTGGCTTCCCTGGTTCTGAGGCTTTTGAACTTGGACTGAGCCACGCTACCAGCATCCCAGGGCCTCCAACGGGCAGACGGCCTGTCGTGGCATGTTCTGCCTACATAATGGAGGGAGCCAATTCCCCTAGCAAATCCCCTCTCATCTGTCTACCTAACTGCACATCTGGTTCTGCCTCTCTGGAAAACCCGCGTTAATACCCCTGGGAGGCCTGCCCCGCCACTTAGGGTGTGGGATCCACCGCTTGCAAATTGCACAACCCTATATACACTTCCTTAAACCTGAGTCTTAGTTTTCTCATAAGTAAAATTGAAAAAAAAAAGATACCTAACTCACAGACTTTGGGTCAAGATGAAAAGAGATAACATATGAGAATGTCTTATCCCAGTGCTTTGAAAGCACTTATCACAGAGTAAAAATTAGTCAATCAATACGCCCCTCACTCTTAGGTAACACTGTTACTATGTTGCCATTGGCATTTACTCTACACACACCCTTCCACTCGGGTTTTCAATGTCCCGATGTACACTTGGTTGTGCTGCTTTGTCCAGTTTACATTCCGGCACACTGTCCCGCATCTGCAGCATCATTTTTAGTGGCTGCTTCATGGTCTGTCTCATAGGTGACCGTGTTTCATTTAACCAGTTGGTCACGTAGGTTGTTTCCCTTTTGTCAGTGCTACAAACAGCTCGGCAATAAGCACATATGGGCAAATGGGCCTTCCAACGTTTGGATTCCATCTTTAGCACAGATTTCAAAAAACAGAGCTACTGTGTCAAAAGACAATGCCCAGAAACAACACATGATGCACGCTTTTAAGTCTCTGGACATGTAGTGATGTTTCATGTTCCAAAACTTGTTAGACAGACTTCCACCCTGGGAAATACGCAGGTGGCTGCATGGCTGGCTGCTCTAACTTTGGCTTGTTAAGGACCAACCTGAACCTCCTGAGTCTTGGTTCTTTCCACTGTCATGCTTTCTCTTGTTTAGAGACACTGCTTATCTTTGAGTCGTGCATTCACTGGTTCATTCGCTCAATGCTTAATTTGCAGGCCTCACCTTGCTCAGCCTTCTTTCTTTCTAACAGCTTTGTTCAGGTGTGATTTACGTACCACAAAAGGCATTCATTTTAAGTGTACAATGCAATGGTTTTTAGTATATTCATAGAGCTGTACAACCATGAAGATGATCTAATTTTGGAACACTGCCATCATCCCCAAAATACACCTCACGCCCACCTGCAGTCATTACCCCATCCCAGCCCTTGGCTACCACTAACCTATGTCTGTCTCTATAGATTTCAGATTTGACTTTTATGCACATTTCCTAAAAATGGGGTCATACAGAGTACATGACATTTTGTGTCTGGTTTCTTTCACTCAGCATCATGTTTTTGACGTCCATCTTGTCGTATCGGCCTTCTTCTGCGGAAATCTTTCTCATCTGGCCTCTGCGACACTGGGCCGTTTCCTCTGCTTCCCTGGCTGCTCCTTCTCCCCAAACTGAAACTAGGGTGAGGCGAGTGAGGCATTTGCCTTTGAAACAAAATTTAAGGAAGTACTGAAAACTCAGTCATCAAGGTAAATAACATCTACTCCAATATTTTAAAAAATCAAAATGAATGTCAACTTTGTACATAAAGGCAGGACCCAATGGGGTGGGGATGAGGAGGAGGAGACCAAGGTGAGTCTTGCAAGTGTCAGGTCAGATCCTGGGACAAGATTTTCCACACCCAGCTATTTGAAAAACAACCCTCTGCACTGTGGCATCTTTCTCTGCTTTAATTTTTCTTCCTAAGACTCTCAGCACATGTCTGACCCTTACATATTTTTCATTTGTGGAGTGTGTGCGAGACATGATGCCTTGTAGAAAATGAGGCCAGATGAGTGAGTGTGGCCAAGCCAAGGAGAAAATCATTCCTCTGTCATTTGGATACTTCCCTTGGAATATATTTTGATCAATGGAACTACTGTGTCAAAATTCAAGGCACAAGAACCAGTGCAATGCACAAGGTTTTACACACTGATGGGAAGAATGTCTGCTTCCCATGGGCCAGCTGAGAAGCCTGGCCGTTATTCTTAGGCATGGGGGGCTTTTAGGCAAAGGAGCACTGAGGCCCCCATTACTATCAAACACCCCTTTGCAGCACCAGAGAGAGAAGGAAACACCCTAGAGCAGGGTGGACAAACACATTCTGTAAAGGGCCAGATGGCTAATACTTTCAACTTTGCTATCCTTACAGTCTCTGTTGCTCTCATAACTATGCTGTTGTAGCATGGAAAGAGCCATGGACAATGTGTAAAAGGATGAGCATGACTGTGTTCTAATAAAACTTTATTTATAAAAATATGCAGTGGGCCGATTAGGCCTGTGGGTCAAAGTTTGCTATCTCCTGCCCTAGAGTGTTAATGTCAGTTCAATGGATCTCTGACTTAATGCTTGCTGTAGATATTGCCCAGAATGTTCCTCAGAACAGTTTTTAGTAGAACTGCTTTACTAAGAACTTTTCATAGACAGTTTACATGTCACATACTCTTGGCAGTGCCCAACAGAGCACCCTCATATGCACGCAATGACAGCGTTTAGGACAATGGGTGGAGGACAGGTGCATGGATGAGTGAATGAATGACGGTCCATCAGGGATAAATAGTAGATGGCACAAGGTAGGAAGTGAAGGGTAGGAGGCAACCGGGAGGTGTACAAAGGCCATTTCCCATGAAACTCTTTCCAAGAAGACAACACTTCCCTTTCTCCCTCCTCCATTTCCTCTTCCTCTGTTTCTATCTCCATAGCACCATCAAACACCTCCCTACTGCTTGTGCTGGGGTAATAGCTTGATAACTTGTCCTCATCCTCCCGCCTCCTTCCCTCTCTTGGATCCCCACATCCAGGCACCCTATCTCAGAAGATGTCCCTAACTTGGTCCTCTCCATCCCAGCTGCCATCCTCCTGGTACCGGCCCTTGTCTTCTCCCACCTGGACCTCAACTGGCCTCCTTCTCGCCACTCTCCACCTTCCAATCCAATTCTCTATGCATCCCTGGACTCATCTTTCTCAAGGCAAACAGTGTCATCACTTCTCTGCTCAAAAGCCTTAGAAGGCTCCCAGGTGCTTCTAGATTAAGCCTCAACTTAAAGAAAGAAAGAAGAAAGGAAGGAAGGGAGAGAGGAGGGAAGCACAAGCTTTCGAGCACCTGTTTGGGGGCAGCATTGTGCCAGCATGTCCTCTGCATCTGCCTGTCCTGACACGCACCTGCAGACACCATTGGCTCTCAGCGGAGAGGGTGCTGGGTTTTCCCCTCACACCTTGCCCTTCTCCTGTGGCTGCCTTGGCACATGGTGTCCCCCAATGAGGAGCCCCCTTTGCCTGCTTGTATCACCTGACCAATTCCTAGGATTTTCCTCCAACCTGGATTTTCCTATGCAGCCTTCAGGGCAGCTTCAGGCAGAGATTTCACATTCTCCTTTGGAGTCCAGGATGTTTAATTTCAGTGCCTGGTGCCAGGCCCAGAGCCTGCACTGAGCCCATGGGAACTGAGGGAATAAATGGCAAATCAGCTTCCCTTTGTGAGAGCGGATATTGACCAGGATTTACTTGTAATTGTTTGTTTGAGTGACTCTTCAGAATTAATCATCGAGTAATGCCAAGCAAAGAAACTGAAAGGGAAGCCACACTGCACTGTGCCATTAGGTAACCTGCTTCCTAGGTTATGACTCCCTCCCCCAGGGAGAGAACTAGACCTTTGATTAGCTTTCTGTACAAGTGCTTTCTGCATGTTGTCTCCTTTACGCCTGTGATTCAGCAGCACTGCCATTCCCAATTTGTGTATGAGCAAACAGGATTCAGAGAGATCAAATAACTTGCCTGAGCCACATGGCCAGGAATTGGGACTGAAGTTGGGCAGTCCCCATGGCCGCAGTCTTTTCCCGGGCTAGGCTACCCGCCAGACACAGGAGGAACTGCAGTAGCAACCGCAGAACCACACTCCCCATCTGAAGGTTAGAGGACTTCATTTGTAAGAGTTGAGGAGCCGAGGGTGGACTTCGAGGTCTCCCAGACTAGCCACCTCCTGTTGGCTTTCTGACCTTTTTTTTGTTTTTGAGACAGAATCTCACTCTGTTTCCCGAGTGCTGTGGCATCAGCCTAGCTCACAGTAACCTCAAACTCCTGGGCTCAGGCGATCCTCCTGCCTCAGCCTCCCAAGTAGCTGGGACTACAGGCATGTGCCATGATGCCCGGCTAATTTTTTCTAGTAGAGATGGGGGTCTTGTTCTTGCTCAGGCTGGTCTCAAACTCCTGAGCTCAAAGGATCCGGCCGCCTCGGTCTCCCAGAGTGCTAGGATTACAGGTGTGAGCCACTGTGCCTGGCCAAGCTTTCTGATCTTTTAAAGATTCTTGTGTTGGAAGAATCTGGAGTAGGAACACATGATCTATAGCATCAGAAACCCTGGGATCAGTTGTACTGTGTTTCTCAGGAGGCTTCCAAAATCATTTTAAGCAATAGGCTTCTTGCATGACATACAGCATCTGGTGGCTGCTGGCCTCGCCACAGACAAATCTCAGTTCAACATTTCCCTTCCAGCAGTGAAATAGATTTCAAGTTGTCCCTCCTTTGTGGCTGGAGTGGGAGGGAGCTGAATTTCCTCTCCCAAGCAGCACTTAGGGGGTGTCATCTCAACTTCACGGCATCTTAGACCCAGGTTTTCAAACCAGGCCCCTTCCTCTGTGTGCTGGAGAATTGAAGGACTGCCAATTATTTCTCCCTTTGGGGATGTCAGCCCCGTGGGGTCACTGCTCCTCACTATGGCTACCGGTAGTTGACTTTCTTATGGCAAAGCAAAAATCAATAAACCCAGTGTTTCTAGCCCTGGTTTTTGGTAAAACACCTGCTGGAGCTTTTCGTTAGAACTGAAACCCACACTAATTGTTCTAAACACAGGAATTAGCCTTTCCTTTCTTGGTTCCCAAGGAGGCCAAAGAGGAGAAAGAGACCGTGCAAAGAGATCTGGTTATGCAGGCAGAGTAAGGAAAACAAGGCAGCCCCAGGACTGCAGAATTTGCAGGTGTCTGAATAATTTCAGTAAAAATCATTAGTGACACGTTTTCGTTTTGCCAGTATCTGCAGGAACATAACTGGAGTGAATAGGCACTGTGGTTTGTAATAGTTATATCCATTTTACTCAGTAGGTCCGGCCAGAGTACTTGGTAAACAAACAAAGATTATAAACCACTTTTTAAAAAAGTCAGAAAGGAAATAAGAAAAATGTTGACAGTATTTTTCAGGAATATGCTTGGCTTTGCTTCCTTCTAAATTTTCAAGGGTTTTTCCTAAATTTTTTTGTTTGTTTTTCTAATCATGCAAATGTTATTTTAAAGTCAAAATTAAATGTTATTTTAAAATAAAGTGCTTACAGTGATTTGCAGCTTTCAAATAGCTGTTCAATTTTATGCAAAGTAGCTTACACTCTACTTTGTTCAACAATCCTTTTGAAATGATGCTGATAATTTTATTTGACATGATGTGTTCAGGTATGTTTTGCTAATATATAATTTTAAATACTTAAAAATACCAAACAATTGGATAAACCAGAAGAAATTAATAAATCCGTAGAAACATAAAATCTACCAAGACTGAAAAATGAAGAAATAGGAAATCTGAGCACACCTAAAACTAATGAGATTGAAGCTGTGATCAAATACTGGCCAACAAAGAAAGGCCCAGCCCACATGGAATTGGAATGTTCCTAACACAAAGAAATGATAAGCGCCTGAGGTGATGGATACCCCAATTACCATGGTTCGATTAATTATAATGATTTGCTCAATTCCAGGAGTCTCTTGGTGGGGTCTTTGGATTTTTCTAGGTACAAGATCATATTGTCAGTGAAAAGCAATATTTTGACTTCCTCTTTCCTGATTTGGATACCCTTTATATTTCTTTCTCTTGCCTGATTGCTCTGGCTAGGACTTCCAGCACTATGTTGAATAGAAGTGGTGACAGTGAGCATCCTTGTCTTGTTCCAGTTCTTAGTGAGAATGCTTTCTTTCTTTCTTTTCTTTTCTTTTTTTTTTTTTTTGAGACACTGTCTCGCTTTGTTGCCCAGGCTAGAGTGAGTGCCATGGCGTTAGCCTAGCTCACGGTAACCTCAAACTCCTGGACTCAAGCAATCCTGCTGCCTCAGCCTCCCGAGTAGCTGGGACTACAGGTATGCACCACCATGCCCAGCTAATTTTTTCTATATATATTAGTTGGCCAATTAATTTCATTCTATTTATAGTAGATATGGGGGTCTCGCTCTTGCTCAGGCTGGTTTCGAACTCCTGACCTCGAGCAATCCGCCTGTCTCGGCCTCCCAGAGTGCTAGGATTACAGGCGTGAGCCACTGGACCAGGCCAGTAAGAATGCTTTCAACTTCTCCCCGGTCAGCATGATGTTGGCTGTGGGTTGTCATATATGGCTTTTATAATTTTGAGATACATTCCTTCTATGCCTGGTTTGTTGAAGGTTTTTTTTCATGAATAGGACCTGGATTTTGTCAAATGCTTTTTATGCATCTATTGAGATGACCATATGGTCTTTGTTTTTGTTTCTGTTTGTCTGGTGAATCACATTTATTGGAACTTTAGAAACTTAACCAAATAATAGCCCCAGTTGTACTTGCTGCCTAATGTGATATTGTTTCTAGTGCAGATTAATGCAGCCTTAGGCACACTGAATGCAGCTATTGATCTGCAAATGGATTTTCCCCCATTCTGTTGAGAAAAGAGGATTGGAAGCAGTTTACATTCACATGGGACAAAAACTAGATTAAACTGTCTAGTTCAGACTGCCTCTCAGCTTCAGACCTGCATGTCCAACAGTGTACCTGACATTACCACTTGCATGACTCACAGACTCTTGAGTTTCTCCCCCAAACTTTTCTCCTAACATCTGCCCCATGGTTGCTCCAATATTTCAGGGAATAACCCCACCAGAGTTTAGCTGGAAACCTCCACGTCACCCTTGATTCTTTCTGCTTTCTTTTTAACCTCATCAGCCCCTTGGTAGCCCTTACTGATTACAGACACAAGCTGCATCTTAGCTCTGCCTCTTCTGTCTTAGCTGCCACTCCCAGCCCAGCCCTCTTCACCCTCCCTCAGATCATCCCCCAGGGCTTCCCACTGCACTTGGAAGATAATCTGCACCTTTACCGCATCCACCCCTTTATGCCCAGCTGGCCCGTCTTAGTGCCTGTCACTCTTTACAATTGTTCTGTCTGCTCCCTTGGTGTGCAGCCGCCCTCCCCAGGTCAATTCAAGCTCTGCGCCAGCTGGGACCGTGGACCGTGTATCTGTCCTGTTCACTGCTGTATCCCCAGCACCCAGCATGGCGTCCAGCTCATAGAAAGTGCTCAATAAAAGCTTGATGGCTTAGGACCAAAAGCATAATTAAAGGATGGCTGAAACGTGACCACAGCATGTTCTTGTGCAGCATTCAGATCTGGACAGTACCAGCCACTGCCCTGGGAATTAAGCACGTCACCCCATGCTTCCCAAACAGTGGGTTAGGAAGTTAAACACAGCCAGAAGTGCAGTGCCAGAGAGCAGAGGAAAGAGTCGCAAACAGCCCGGGGAGGCACCCGTGTCCAGGTGACATTTTTGCCAGGGTCTGCTCAAAGGCATTGTTTTGAAATTATCGGCAGAGAGAGCACTTTCATTCTGGAAATTGGGCAGGGCTGAGAACGGAGTGGATTCATCAGCCAGGAAATGATGTCCTGACTTCTGGCTTGCAAATTGTTCTCTCAGAAGCCCAGAGGAGCAGGGGAAACTCACCCTGGGAGCCCTACGTGGTTTGTATGGGACACTCCTTTCCAGCAACCTGTTATTAAGGAAATGCATCCTAAAGTGCCATGGGTCAGCCTAGTTCACAGCAACCTCAAACTCCTGGGCTCAAACAATCCTCTTGCCTCAGCCTCCTGAGTAGCTGGGACTACAGGCATGAACCACCATGCCTGGCTAATTTTTTCTTTCTATATTTTTAGTTGTCCAGCTAATTTCTTTCTATTTTTAATAGAGATGGGGGGTCTCGCTCTTGCTCAGGCTGGTCTTGAACTCCTGACCTTGAGCAATCCACCCATCTCGGCAGCCGAGAGTGCTAGGATTACAGGCTACTTTTTTGTTTTTTAAATGTAAGTGCTTCTGTGCACAAATGAAAGACCAGCTACTGCCTGGGGTGAGGAGGGAGGTCTCAAGGACTCCAGAGAAACACCATAGGATTTACAAAGTCAGCCTAAATTCTTCCATGTCTGTTGGAGATGTGCCTTTGCTGAAAACTACAGTGCATTCCTATGCTTTGATTTCAGTGGTGGAACAAGGGAGGAAAACAGAGACACAAGGGAAGAAAATGTTGTAGTCTTAGCTTCTTTTATCTTGCATGGGATCTGTATGGTCTTCCTATTCCAATTTTTAAAATTTCATTTAAGGGCCCATTGTTATCTTCTAAGAGTCCAGTAAAAAGAAGAAGAATATAGCTTTATTAAGAAAGAATTGTATAGACTGAAATTCATGTGGGAGACTTTGCAAATTGGACATCACCAGTTTTGCTTCTTGTTTTTGTAGAGAAAGAACAATGAGCGAGAGGTGAGTAAATTGGGTTAATTGTCTGTAGTCATGAGGGGAGGCTTGGCCAAAGGCCAGCTGAATTCAGGCCCATGCATTCCTGAGCCTTCAAAAGGAAGAAAGTAGGGGCTTTTGAGCACCTGCTATATGCTAGGCCCTGGGCAAGGTACTAGCCTGAGCTCATGTCTCTTTGCAAGGGCATCACTGAGAGCCCATGTTTGGGCAAGGAAAGCTTGGATCATGTGCCAAGGTCATACAGCAAAGATCAGGCAAGGCAATGTTTGAACTTTGATCTGTCCAGTTCCCAAGCCCGTGGGCCCACCCCTTCCCCCATGCAAGTATTCAGGATCCTCATC
Organism: Microcebus murinus; assembly: GCF_040939455.1. NCBI lineage: Eukaryota > Metazoa > Chordata > Mammalia > Primates > Cheirogaleidae > Microcebus > Microcebus murinus. The sequence continues at coordinate 87,158,755 of NC_134106.1, forward strand.
TGTGCTCTGGCTGTTAAAGCCCCAGACAAATTTCCATGTCAGTCTGCTAAGTTCACCTTGTCTCCCTTGCCACAGTCCAGGGTCTCAGCCTACCCTCCTTCTTCGCTTTCCTCATAAAGTGCAGTCATCACACCCCCCAGCCCCTACCTGGTGTAGCAGAGCTGGAGGTGTGGACAGGAGTCAACATACCTGTTAGCTGGGTAGGTGGGCTCCCTTTTAAATGCAGAATTTGTAGATTCAACATCTCAATTTGACCACTGCATTTGCCATGTGAAATGCCAATAATTCCAATGCAAATTCTTGGTGATCCCTCAGCAGCCTCCTCCCTGGTCTTGCTGGCCTTGCTGGGACCTCTGAATTCCAGCTACGAAGAACCTTGAAGACAATTTGTCTTCTTGGCTTGCCACTGTCAACGGAAAAAAACCAAGTCTGCAAAATAATTTTAAGAGATTTATTCTGAGACAAATTTGAGGACCATGACCCGGAGCCACTGCCAAGAGGCCTTGGGCAAGTGGACTCGCTGTGGCTGGGTTACAGTTCAGTTTTATACATTTTCAGAGACACGGGGGTTACAGGCAAAGTCACAAATGAATACATGAGAGGCATACATTGGTTTGGCCCAAAGAGGTGGGACATCTCGAAGGGGGGGGGGGCTTACAGGTTATAGGTGGGTTTAAAGATTCTTTGGCTGGCAATTGGCTGAGAGAGTTAGACTTTATCTAGAAGACCAGAAAGGATATGCTTACTTTAAGATAAGGGTATGAGCACTCTGGGAGGTCCAGACAGGAGGACATTTTAAATTTACAATAGGCGCCTGCTAGGATGCTTGAGTTAAGATATTTTAAATTTATGATAGGCATCTGCTAGGATGCTTGAGTTAAGACAGGGGCTTCCTATCTTTTAGGTGATGTTAATGCCATACCAGAATCAGGTTGGGAAGTAAACCACTGCTTTATTTGGTTAACAAAAGCCGCTTAGTAGGAATTTACCATTTGTCAGCCTGACCCAGCTGGCCTCCTTAGGAAAGAGTTTTTAGCAAAAGAAAAAGATCAGAGTTCAGTCCTCACCACCTTCTGTGGAAAGTGTCGCAGCAACAGCACCAGAGCTTCAAGGGAACAGTATCTTAGCAGCTTCTGGCTATTTTCAGGTAGAAAAAGACAGCTGCTTGGAATTCCTTTTGCCACGTGGCACTGACTTCATTTCTGATTCATTCCTGCTGCTCCTCCCATGCCCACCCCAGGCTGTGCCCCTTGAGAAGGAGGATGGGCATGGCCCAGCTTGGGCTGTGATGTCCTGGACTCTTGGGCAGGAGCTGCTGCCCTTGGTCACTGGGACAGATAATCTCTGCCTTGTTGCAATTTTTGCCTTTTTTAATGGGATGAATGATCTTTGTGGTTCTTATTATATTTATTATTATATCAGTCCTATTTTTATCTGTTTCATTTTAGTGTCAGTTCTCTCAAATCTTTCCAGAATTAGCTGGGCCATAACTATTACATATGTAGTTAGAGGCAGATGCAGGGGAACAGACATGGCTTTGGATGGTGTCGTGAGTTGAACAGTGTCCCCCAAAAGGTGTGTTGAAGTCCTAACCTCCAGCACCTCAAAATGGGACCTTATTTGGAAATAGGATCTTTACAGATATAATTAGTTAAGGATCTCAAGAACAAGTCATCCTGGATTTAGGATGGCCCTATACTTCCATAAGAGTGTGGCTTCTGTCTTGGGTAGAGATTGTGATGGTCTTGTTCACAGGTTCTTAGTGACTTATCTTAACAGGTTGGGAAGTGTGTGTGTGTGTGTGTGTGTGTGTGTGTGTCTATGAGTCATACATATTATAAAGTTTATAGATCTTGAATATAGGGCTCAATGCATTTTTACGTATGTGTACACCTGTGTAACCACCATTCAGATCAAGATATGGAATATTTCTAATACTTAAGTAGGCTCCCCAATGCCCTTTCCCAGTCAATAACTCCCACTCCCACTTCGGGTAACCCTTCTTCTAACTTCGATCAGCACAGAATAGTATAGGCTGCTCTTGAGCTTCACGTAAATGGAATCATACAGGAGTCTCTCTGTGTCTGGATTCTGCTCAGCATCATGTTCATGAGATGAATTCCACATTGTCGTCCCTATCAGTAGTTCATTCACTTTTATTGCTGAATATAGATAAACCACAATTTGTTCCTCTCTTCTGTTGATGTACATCTGGGTTGATTCCAGTTTGGCTTTCTTTTGAATTGTTTTTTTTTTTTTTTTTTTTTTTTTGAGACAGTCTCACTCTGTTGCCCAGGCTAGAGTGAGTGCCATGGCGTCAGCCTAGCTCACAGCAACTTCAAACTCCTGGGCTCAAGCAATCCTGCTGCCTCAGCCTCCTAAGTAGCTGGGACTACAGGCATGAGCCACCATGCCCAGCTAATTTTTTCTATATATATTAGTTGGCCAATTAATTTCTTTCTATTTATAGTAGAGACAGGGTCTCACTCTTGCTCAGAGCTGGTTTCAAACTCCTGACCTCTAGTGATCTGCCCGCCTTGGCCTTCCAGAGTGCTAGGATTACAGGCGTGAGCCATCGCACCTGGCCTGTTCAACTGTTCTTAACCGTATCTCTTGCTGAACGCAAACACTCCATTCCCTTGTAAATACTTAGGAGTGGGAGTGATGGGTGAGGAGGGGCATATGTCTAATTCTAGTAGACACTGCCAAGCAGTGGAAATTTATATTTTAAAAATTATTTTCAATTGACACATGATAATCATACATATTGATGTGGTACAGTGTGATATTTCGATACATGTATACAGCATGTAATGGGCAAATCATGGTAGTTAGCATATTCACCACCTCAAACATTTATTATTTCTTTTTGTTGGGAACATTCAAAATTCTCTCTTCTAGCTATTTGATAATATACGATAAATTATTATTAACCATTGTCACTGTGCAGTGCTATAGAACACTAGAACTTATTTCTCCTACCTGTCTGTAATTTTGTATCAGTTAACCAACCTCTCCCTCTCCCTGCCTTCCTTCCCCCTCTCCTTCCTAGATTCCAGTAACCACATTCATTCCTATTCTCTACTTCTACGAACTCTACCTTTTTTAGCTTCCACATATGCATGAGAACATGTGATGTTTATCTTTCTGTGCCTGCCTTATTTCACTTCCATATGATCCTGCAATCCCACTGCTGGGTACACATCCAAAGGAAAGGAGATCAGTTTGTTGAAGAGATATCTGCACTCCCATGTTTATTGCAGTGCTATTCACAATAGCCAAGAGATAGAATCAACCCAAGTGTCCATTAACAGATGAATGGATAAAGAAAATGTGGTTTATATACACGATGGAATACAATTTGGCCATAAAAAAAAAAATGAAATGCTGTTATATGCGGTGACATGGATGAGCTGGAGGAAACCCATATTTTTATAAGGAGTTTCTGATGCACAAGGTCTTGGACTACACATTGAGAAAGGCCACTTGTCTAAAAGCTGTGTTAGTTCACCCTTCTTGGAGTACAGGGGGAGAAGAGCTTGAGATACTAGCAAGGTGATTTGGGGAAGAGGAGAGAATGAGAAATTAACTTGGTATGATCCATTAGCACCTCTTTGGAACAAATTATTGCTATTTACCTCTTTTGCCCAAGAGTAAGAAGCTGAGAACAGGAAAGCTTTGGTAGGGCTGCCAAGAGGGTAAGCCAGCCCACTTCAAACAATCAAGCAAGCCTTATCCCACCCCCACCATGGGCTAGAATCATGCTCATTTATTTGCTGGTAGAAAGGGATCTGCTTGGGAGCTTGGGTTATCCCTTCAGGGAGTGACTATCTCCTCTGCTCATCTTAAACAAGATAATTGCAAAGCAGTTTCCTGCCAGTCCATCCTCTTAACAAAGGAGGTGAGAAAAAAGAGATGGCATTCTTCCTACTGGGCCCAGCAGGTTTGACAACCAATGCCAGCTTTGGGGAAACTTTCATTTTCAGCCAACTCTGGATGTTTTAAAACAGTTATAGCCAGTGTCTCTGAATGCAGAAGGCCAGTAAACAAGGCTTCCTGTTGGCCAAGGCACGCTGCCTGCCCAGTCTGTTAGCCCATGCTAGGCCTCCTTGGCCCCTCTGCCAGGAGCCATTAGCCAGCAGGCTGGCTCAGCTTCTGCCCAGCCACGATCTGAAGCTGCTCTCTGCTGTTTTTAGCTGAGCACTGCAGCCAGGGCCTCAGAAACCAGAGACAGTGCAGGCCCCCAGAAAGGGGAGAAGGACATCTACATCAAGGCAGGCAGAGGAGTGGGAGATGGGTATTACCATTTTGGTACGGCGCTCACCGGCCGTGAAACCTTGCCCACAGCCGGCACTCATAGTCCACACGACAGTTTGTGCTGTGCATTGACGACGAATCCGTTTTGCTCTTATGTGCTGAGGAAAGCTTTATTATTATTATTTTTTATTCTTTATTTCTTTTTGGTAAAAATCAAGCGAGGTTAAATGAGGAAAGCTTTAAAGCACTGAAAGCTTGTTTTACTTTACAGGCAGCTTTACATGTAATGTAAATCAGAATAGGTAACATATATGTTTTCATTACATTTTTAAAGGTTCACAATTTTATTTTGATAAATAAAAATTAGAAAAGTCATATCACGGCTGTTGGCTAAAGTTGACACTCGGCTATATGCGTTCATCTGTGGCTGTCGACTGTAGTCCACGCTGGTCCCGAAGTGGTTAAAGGAGCCGGCTATATGCCAGGCTCTATACATCAGGGTCTCGTTGATACATCAGGGTACATAAGGTCATGCCAGAAAGGTGAGTTGATAATTCTTGCCTATCCCTACCCACACCAGGGCGGGCCCCATGTCCCTGCACATCCTCTGCCACAGCACTTGAGCCCGGCACTACTGTCCTGGCATGCCCGGTTCAAACTCTTCCCCACTGCTCCACCACTGCAGTGAAACAAGAAAGCCCATGTTTATCTTACTCTCGAAGCTGAGTGTGTCCCCAAAGCCAAGTGAGGTGCCTGGTACTGAGCGGATGTCCAATGCATATTAGTCGTGAAGTAGTTAAAAATATGCCACTCTGGCAAATTGACATTTTAAGTTAAAGGCACTTGAAAAACAGCTAAGTGCAAGAAGATTGCATGCTGTTTCTTAAAAGCAAAAGATGAAATTCCCACATGAAGGACGTAACATCCTTATCCCCAAGGATGAGAAGTTGAGACCAAGAGAATTCTGTACCAACTTTGCTAAAACAACTCTTACCTTTTAAGCCTCTCCACATGATTTAGTTGCTTCTTCGCAACTAACTAGATACCTTTGTCTAACTCTGTATAGAATTAACTGACTCTAACTGCTCCTTGGGGTCTTCATTTTCTTACAAGGTCTCCTGTGCCACGTCAAACCTATATTAAATAAATTTGCGTGTTTTTCTTCTGTTTATCTATCTTATGTCAATTTAATTCTTGGGCCTAGCCAGGACTTGAAGAGGATGGAAGTGGAGTTTTGCTGCCCCTATAGTTGAATATATTAGTGATTAAATGATTAAATGAACTTTGAATGAATAAACTGCAGAAGCCTACTATCTCAGTTTTTTTAAAGAGAATTAATCTATTAGGATCATAGAATTATAGAGCTCTTCTACCTAACAACAACAAAAACCTAGCTCCTTAAAGATAAGAAGGGACCCTTTGAATTAGCAATGTCTGGAGATATTTTTGGTTGTCATAACTGGGGCAGGGGTGCTGCTGACATCTAGTAGAGACGAGGGGTGTGCCACCTCCTGCAATGTACAGGACAACCTCCCACAAGGACCTGTCCTAAAGTGTCAGTAGATAGCAGAGCTGAGGTCGAGAGCCGGCTTGTGTGGCTTGTGGAAGTCGTCTGCCAGAGGGCAGGTGTCCACATTGCTTGCTACAAGCTGGTTGCCAGGCAGAAATTTGTTCCAGTTAAAAGTGAATATTGAAAAACTGAAATGAACAAGACTTAGTGTTTTCACTTCTCTAATTGAAAACACTTAGGGGAGGTTTTGCAAGTTATATCAGCAAAAGCTAAAGAGTTGGTTTGAAAGCGAAGAAATGGGTGGGGTCTCTACTGCACATGTCAACTACGCCCAAAAATGTATTTGCGTCTTATGGCTAAGACAGCGCTTTCCCCACCAGGCCAAAGACTGGGGTTCGCTTGTGTCCATTTAATTTGTCCAAACCCGAGTATGGACTTCATTTTGATGAACAGTTCTTTGCAACCTTCAAATATTATTAATGTTGTTTCTACATCCAATGAACTAGATACTATAATGGAAGGAAAAGAATGAAGGAAGGAAGGAAGGGAGGAAAGAATGAAGACATAAAGAAGGCACAATTGTCAAAAATCCAGGTTATTTGAAGCACATTGACTTGACTTTATGTGCTACAAACGAAATCAGGGTAAGCTAGAATTTGAAAGACAAGAGTACCACGGTGTTTCTCTCTGGAGTGCTCTTTGAAGTGTGACCTTTTCCAATCCCAAACTATTGAAAAAATAATGTGTCCTTGGAGTGCCATTTAGACTCATTTGTGATGGGACCAGAAGCAGGTGGGCTGATGATCTTAACTCGATTGCCAGTGAGATGGTGTCTGTCTCCATCTGTGATGTGGTCGTCTTGCTCTCTGTGCGACCACGTTGATGGCTCCAGCCAGCATTATTCCTTACAGCCTTTCAATTTTTTATTTTTGGATATGTGACACGCTCTTCTGTGAAGCTTGTACTCTCTCAAACCAATTTATTTCTTATACAAGAGCACAAGCCCTTGATTATGTTCCTGGAAGTAATTCCTTGCATGTGTGCGTCAGTCACCTGATGTAATGAAAGTCCCCCCGAATCTCGCCACCACCTGTGGAGTATCTTGGAGAAGGGCTATGCCGTGTTACACAGGGAGGCTCAGGGTTTACGACCAGCTTGTCCAACATCAATCTGTGGGTGAGAGGCAGATGTGGGCTCAGAGCTATACTTCTGGTCCTAAGAGTGGTGCTTTTTCCCTTAGCTAGCACACCCCTCTAGGGCAGTGTGTTCAAGTCCAGTGTCTAACGTTGAAGGTGGACCCTGGAGATACCATTTATAGGCAACACTGCCAGCTGCCGAGATGGCATGCAGGGGCAAACCTAACTGTGTGAGGATGGAAGATGCAATTTCAAGATGGTGGAGCCAAAAGACTGGGGCTGGCATGGTGGTGACTTCATGGGAGCCGTGCACAGGACTGCCCCTGTCAGTGAGGGGCTGAGGTTGCTCTGTCCTGCTGAGCACCTGAGAGCAGCTGCCAAACGGGGCAGCCACAGGGCTGGGATGGAGCTTTGGGATCCAGGCCTTCCCTGTGGCTCCTGTTGGCTTTGGCTGCCACTCTTATTGGGTATGGGTATGGGTTGCCCCCCCTCACCCCTGCAGGCCCAGCACTGGTAACAGCTTTCCTCTGATTACCAACGCCCTGCAATGGTTATTGATGCCCTGCACTGGTTACTGGTGTCCTGCATCGGTTACGGATACCCTGCAATGGTTACCGATGTACCCGTAATGCCCAGCGTCAGTAACAGCTTTTCCCTTCACCCTACCTACACGTCTCCAAATGGTCCCTCTATTCAATTATCTTCAGTCTAACCCTTTGAACTGCCACCCATTTGCTGCACACAAACAGGGACAGGCTGCTCGCTACCTCCCGAGGCAGCCCGTCCCACTGTACAAGCACAATTTGTCTCCCTACGCCTTCCATCCTTTGGTCTTGATTCTCCACTGTGAAATAACAGGGAAATTCTATCAAGGATTCAGTGTCAGGCAGACTTAATTTCAATCCTGTGTTCTATTCCCTGCAGGAGTGTCATCATTTGCCCTAAATTACCCAGCTGATAATCTCAGTTCCGGCATGTGCTACGTGGAGACAACACCCACGCCCCAAAGGACTGTTGTGAGAATTAAATGAAATGACAGTATCTGTAGGGTTGCCAGATTGAGTTAAAAAAAAAAAAAAAAGTACAGGATGCCCAGTTAAATCTGAATTTCAGATCAATAATGAATAATTTTAGTATATGTCTGTACAGTATTTGGGATATACCTGTACTAAAAATTATTTGTTATTTACCTGTTATTCCAGTATAACTGGGTATCCTGTATTTTATCAGGTGAATCTGAAAATCTGTGAAGTGCACGGCATGTCGCCTGCACTTTGCTTGGCTTGAATAACAGTAGCTAATATTGTTATTATTTTTAATCCCTGTCTTCCCAGCCCCTAACACAGTACCTGCCATATGCTCAAAAGATGTAGAATGAGGAAATGAATGAACAAATGGAGAAACTGAGAACTAGAGAAGCGACTTGTCTGAGGTGGAAGATGCCAGTGGTGGAGAAGAGTCTAGCAGTCCAACGAGGACCCTGCCCAAGGAGGAGGGTGAGTCAGGCACGGCACAGGGTGGACCCCCAAAGTTGCTGGAAACAGCTTTTGTTTCTTACATGGCACAATAATTATATTCTTATTAAACAAACAGATAATTAATACTAGTCGATAAACTGCCTCTTTAGTGCTACGGATTAGAGCGAAAAGGCACTGCTTTGCTTCTTGGGATTTAAATTATAGATCAGGACTGAAGCTTTGTATCATGTTTGCATTACAGGCATTTGCAGTTTTATATCAGTCTCAGCAATTTCATGGCAATCTTAGTAATCAAACATTTCTCCATTTTGTTTTAGTTGCAGAGTACTATATTGATAAAATCTAGGTTCCATGCAGATAAATACTCACAATGTATAAAATATTTTCTAAAAATTCACCTTGCAATCCAAGAATACTGCTCATAGAGATGTCAGGAAAAATTATATTCCCAGATCTGCCCCAAAGCAACTGAAGAGACAGCTAGCTGTCCCCCTCTCCCTCCTCCAGAGTAATGGGGTCATGGCTGGGCCTGGGGCCGCCTAACCAGACTGTCATCTCAGCCCTACTCCAGCTCCCTGCCTCTAAAGGTGAGTGCTTACATGGCTAACAGTTCCTCATAAGATGGAGTGGACACGGCAGGTGTGTGGGCCCTGAAGACCACGTGTGCCTGCTCCATGCTTTCTGCCACCTTCAGGAAACAAAATGTAGAAGCGCGTTGGCCTCACCCTGGCAGACAAAACAGGAGGCTCTGGGAAGGCCCTGAGGAAAGGACACATCCAAGGACCTGGAATGTTCATTTGGAATTTTAAGTTCTGTGAGCCTGGTATCTTCCTAACAATTAATGACATTTCTGCTGAAATTGGCAGTACCCTGGAGAAACATGATGCTTTAATACTTTCATGAAATGTGTCCACACTTGAAAGATCCTTATAACTCAATGAACCACTATTTTTCAAACAATTAAAGAATGTTACAAAATTGTGCATGGATAAAAAAAATGCCTTCAAAGAGGATTTTTTTTTTTTTTGCAATCACACAAGAGGTTTATTTTCTGGCTAGCCAGGGTCCAAGCCCCAGAGCACCAACGCAGTGGCCACTCTCGCAGGCAAGGACCCCGACCGGAACAACGGCATGCCTTTTATCCCCATGGTGCACGAGCTGCGCACAAGCTGACTACGCATGGATCATGCGTTGACCTTTAAAATGATTGGTTGCCCACTATTGCCTTTTGAAATAATTGGCGGGTTGGTTGCCCTCTATTGCCTGATAGGCCAGTTGCCCGTGCTTCAATGACCTCATCCCATAATTCCCCTTACAGCGGTGTAGCAAGCAAGCAATGACCAGAAGCAAAGGTTTGCGGTTAGCTCATTGCCCCACCCAAGTAAATTCCCGACAATTGGAAGAATTCCTCTGCCCTTCCTCTATCCTACAAATTCCTCTGCCCTACATTCCCCCCTTTCTCTAGGTAGCAGACGAGCACTCTTGCTCATCCTCAAGGTCTCTTAGGTGCTCTAGTTCTATAGCACTTGACCATAGCTGCTGATGTTGTTGTTGCAATACTAGTAGCTGGACAGTGTTTATCCGTTCTTTCACAAAAGCTACTAGTCTATTAATTACACATGGCGCGAAAGTAAGGACTAAGATTAGCATAATGAGTGGGCCTAGTAGGGTGGATAGTAGCGTTGTTAACCAGGGGGAACTGTTAAGCCAAGACTCAAACCAACCTGCTTGCTGTTCATATTCCCGTTTGCGGCGGGCAAGCCCTCCCCTGACCTTAGCCATAGATTCTCTAACAACTCCCGTATGGTCTGCATAGAAACGACATTCTTCTTTGAGGGCAGCACACAGTCCTCCTTGCTGGAGGAATACTAGATCTAACCCCCTCCGGTTCTGGAGCACTACCTCGGATAGGGAGGTTAGTGACTTGAGTATTAAACCCTCTTTGCCGCATTGCCAGAGAAGAGATACTAGTTCCTGCTCCTATTGCCCCTAAGCCAAAAAGAGTAGCCAGGGTTATGGCTGTGAAGGGCTCTCTTTCTTTTAAAAATTAGGTTGGTGACTCTTTGCCCTACTGTGCCCTCATACATTGTCTCTTTAGCGTGGTATATTATTTTTGGGAACACTAACACCATTATACAGTAATCCTTAGACCTATGTAAGGTTATGGGGTTGGTGGGAGTTTGGGGCGGTAAGTATAGCTGTAGGTCTCCATCCCAAAAACATTAGACCAAAAACACAACATCCCAAAAACACAACAACCAATCCCCACCGCGACCCGTCCATGTTGTCACCCAGTTCAATCTTTAGATGCCACAACCCCAGTCCAAGTCTGGGTCAGCAGTCCTGGGCTGTCGCCGCCACGCGGGTCAGGTCTGGTCTTCAGAGGATTCCTCGGGTCTGCAGTTGCTTTCCACCTTCAAAGAGGATTTTAACATAACAGAGGGCAAAATGTTCATTGATATGGTTTCAGATTCCACATTGCCATGAACCTTTAAGAAATTTTCACTTATCAAGTTGTGGTATAGTGCCAAAGATGAATATCCACAATTCTCTGAAAATGTTATTCAAATACGTGTTCCTTTTCCAACTGTGTATCTGTGTGAGACCAGATTTTCTTCATATATTTCAACTGAAACAATGTATTGCACAGATTGAATGGAGAAGCCAGACATTAAAGTGACTTTCCAAAATGTCTAACAATGTCACTCTGGTTTTTGTGAGACAGAGTTTCCCTGCCACCCTGGCCAGAGTGCAGTGGCATCACCATAGCTCCCTGCAACCTCCAACTGCTGGGCTCAAGCGATCCTCCTGCCTCAGCAGCTCCAGTAGCTGGGACACACCACCAGGCACACACCACCAAGCCTGGCTAATTTTTATGTTTTTTTGTAAAGACAGGGACTTGGTATGTTGCCCAGGCTGTTATCCAACTCTTGGCCTCAAGCGATCATCCTGCTTTGGCCTCCCAAAGTGCTGAGTTACAGGTGTGAGGCACTGCATCCGACTGGAAAAGTATTTTTCTTAAAAGTGTGCAGTGATAACATGTAATGGGTTTATAATTTATTTTTAGATACATGAATACATGTTTTTTTTTTTCCCTTGGTTTTTAACTTCTGGTACATCTCCACATAATCAAAAGCTCTTTGGTGTCTTCAATAATTTCCAGGTGTCCAGGTGCCACATTGCGCTGGTTCCTATCACAGAGGTGCTCCTAGTTCTCCGTGGCCCACATAGGAAGCCTGAGGCTCTAACAGACTCAGGGGCATACTCTAGCAAATCCACACAAGGCTCAACACAAGAGATCCTTTTTCTGATACAGCAATCACTTGGAGAAATCTTTTTATGCCCCCAAATTGGTCAGCTTGGTGATTAATACATTTATGGGAAAACGGTGGTCAGCAGTGAACATGAAAACTTCTTTTGCAGCAAGGATTCAATTCCAGCATGTCCTTACATTCAGTTTGCACGTGGCACACTTGCATATGAACACTTTTAAAAAAACAAATTGTCCAAATGCATGTTATCTACATGATCGTTTTAAAAAGGTGATGCTCTAATGGAAATAGCCTTTGTCACATATCCCAAAAGAAGCCCTTAGGAGTTAAGAGTCTTCTAGTCGAGCTCGAACTTGCCAATCAAGAGAGGTCCAGGTGTTGGAGCTGGAAACAGAACTCAAGACCCCTGACTTGGTGTGGCCTTCCTCCCACTACACTGCTTCCTCTAGGGTGAGCACAGGTCTGTCTGGTCCTAAGTGGGCAGACGAGCACGACAGGAGATGGAGCTTGCTACCCCCTTCCCCCTCCAGAAGTAGAGATCCTTGCCAGACATTGCTAATTCATCTCAGACCAACACTTGGTTCCAGTGTAGCCCAGCAAGGTATTAGAATCCTTAAAACTGTCCAGATAGCTGAAGCTGGTCTGCAAAATGAAACTGGTGTGCACAGAGCTATCACCCACCCTTTGAACAGAGCTGTGAGGGTAGGCCCCATCTGGTCACTCCTGTGAAGGCAGCTTCTCCCCTCCCAAAGCAATGACCATGACTTGGTGCTTAGGCTTGTGACCCCCTGAACATGCCACCTGCATCATTCTTTCCTTGCAAAAGATAAAGTGGCGTTCTGATTTTTAGTTTTCTTTCAAAGTTCACTGGTGAGTACAAGGATCTCCCTGGAGTGGGTGGAGATCCCCAGGTATAGATCTTGCTTTAAAAGCCTCTAATTTTGTTGAGGAAGGAATGAAGTACCACCTCCCTCTATTGTAAGTCTTCTAAACCTCAAAGCCTTGCTTTTAGTTCTGAGACTGTGAACTTTTTTCGTAAATTGGGCCACTGTAGATGTATTGTTTGTTTTTTATCATATATTTTGAAAACTTTCCTATGTATGAGTGTATAATTCCCATGAAAAAAACTTAACAGGTGTTAAAGAAAAATGATGTCAAGTGTCAAACATACTTACATATCCTTTGATCTAGAATGTAGTGAAAGTTTTGGTGTCATTTGTCATGTTTTTTGATTTTGTGACTGGTGGCTTTTATCCTTCAATGCAGATGTTAAAAATGTACTTTCATTCTTAATAGTTTTTGTCATTCTTTGAAACACTCATGTTTGTGTGACTACATTCTTCCATATTTTCTTGTACTCTTTTGGTTCCTTTTTTTTAATACTCAAAACTTTGATCTACTTTTAATTTCATCTACTGTTAAGGACAAGGTAAGCAGTAATATTTATACTTTAACTGTTACCAAGTTTTATCACCTGCATTGACTGAATGATTGTTCCCCCATTAATGAGAAAAGTACCTATCCCAAACCCAAAAACACACAGGACAGGGTACACTTCTGGACTTGGCTTTGTGGCAGCCCCAGCTTTAGATATTATACACTGACATTTAATTTTATCTTCCTGACTTTTATAGCTCCTCTATAGACATGAACTGTAGAAGCAATGTAATAAGATGTTCAGAAGGGGAAAGTGTTTTTTAATTGAGATTAACAAATTTAGAGACAACTTTATGATGTTGTCTTTCCAGCCAAGACCAGTCCCCTTTCACTTTGCAATGAACTGGGATGCTTGAGAATTTCCTTTCCAACATCTACACTCGGGTTATTCCTTACCTGAAGGCAGTATTAGAAAGGTCACAGACTACCAGCAATTTGAGAATTAGATGGGATCTCCATATCATCTGGCTCAATGCTTGCAGTTTACAAATGAAGGAACTTAGGTGCAGAGAAGGCAGGGATGTGCCCAGCTCACAGTAACGCAGCGGTAGGGATGGGAGTCTGGGGCTTTCCTTCCAACAAGTGGCAGACAAGGGGTTCAGGCTCCTGAACATCTCCCTTCAAGGCTGCAGGCTGGCGAGACACCTGAAACCACGAGGGTCCCACAGAGCACCCCCCACCCCACATGCCCCCATCACACAAAGGCAGTGATCCACAATGAAGAGAAAAGATATTTAATTATTTCTCAGTCTAATCTCTTTAAAGCGCTCAAAGTGTTTTCACAAGTGCAAGGGGGAGGGATTGTTCTCAGCCAACATTTACCAGTGATTCCGACACACGCAAAAAAACTCCAAATCACGGTGCTTTATACTTACTTTTAATTTCTGCACTGAAAAAAAAAGGAAGGTAAAAACAATGACAGATTAGTTTACAGTGACTTCATCTTTGCCTTTAAATTAATCTTTGCTCTTAGGAGCAGAAGGGAGAGAGAAAGACAGGAAAACATCCAAGCCTGATGGTGAAACGGTGACCAGGACACCTGGGTCTGCCTGACAAGGGCTCTAGAAACCCGGACACGGTGCCGTCGATGTGCTAGCTTGTAAACTGACAGGCAACAGTTAAAATACATTTAAAAAAAATCCCACAATTCCATTCTTAAAATCAAGCACAAAATCTGACAATGAAACACATCCAAGGGTCACGTGTGTGTCTCCACCTGACCTAAGGCGGCTTTCTGGAGGCTGCCACGTGGCGATGCACACGCACTACAGGGAGACAGACACCTGCTTTACGCAGAATTCCGGCCTTGCTGAACTGCAGCGAACATTCCCTCTCGCTGGTGCAGACATGTTCTGCACATAGGAGAGAGGGAGCCACGGGCTGCTCACCTGTACAGCTGCCCCTGACAGACAGCAAGAGCTGCGGGTGGGGGTGGGGGTGGGGCTCTGTGCTTTTGAGGCTGCTGCCTCTGGAATGTTCTGCATTCTCAAGGTCTGGCTGGGCTGTGGGTTTTTAGTTACGCTCCACACATTGTTGAAGTGCTCGCTTTATTTTTCATGTGCAAACTGTTACTGTCTAAAGCTTTCGGAAGGACACGTACAGACACAGACACCCTGTAGAGAGGCGGGGTCATCGTTAAGGCCCTCCTCCCTCCTGCGGCGGGGCGGGGCAGGGGCACGTTACAGAAATAGAGAAATGATGTGTTCCGCTGCAGTTAAACTCTAGTCCCTGATTCGGTCTGTCCGGGGTGGGCTCCTTAGTAGGTGACTGTCCACTCCTTGACAGAGGCGTCGTGGGAGGTCGTGACCAGCGTGTGCTCGTCCAGCCACGCCAGGCTGCTGACGTGGTGTAGCCGGTGTGCATCTGGAAAGAGAGGACTTGAAGTAAGGAAAACCCAAATTTCTCTGCCTCTACATATATCTTGGACTAAGAAGATGGAACAAGCTGCACCCAAACCATCAACAGGGCCCCGAGAAACTGACCAAGTGTGGCTGTTAATCAGACCCCTTTCCCTTATCAGGAGGAGCCTGGGATAACAGTGTGGGGGCAGGTGACGGCTAACTCTGCCGTGCCATGCAGAACAAGCAACCTCCTTGGCCTCTACCCACTAGACGCCAACCGCTCCCTCTCTCCAAGTCCTGACAACCAAAAATGTCCCCTCTCCCTAAGAAGGTGAAAAAAAATCTTTTTATGTACAAAAAAGCTATACAGAAAAAAACATAAACAGAAACACAGTATCTATGTGTATGAAACTGGGGGTATGGCAACCAATGAAAGGCTGAGCAGCATGAGGTTGGGGAACTTATCTGACTGCCCCCGGCAAGAGTCACAGCATGGTGACCAGGCTCCAGATCCCAGCAGGGAGGGACCACTGTGTGGTTCCTTCCCCAGCTAGCCCTCTGCACAAAGCCCAGGGGGGCTCCCCCTCCAGGAAAGGGGCTGTCCACCAGCTCTCTGCTCCCCCAGCCCAGGTGGCGTCCAGCCTTCAAATCTGCTGCCTGCCCCACTAAACAGGGGCAGACTCCACCCCCAGCCCTGCCATGGCAACACCCTAATGCCAGAGACCTAGCTCCATCCACATCACCACTGACTCTTTCCGGGTGTATAACTCAATGATATGCACGAAAGCCCGATGCTGGGGGCAGCTTGTGTTTGGTAAGCTGTGACCACACAGCAGATAAACCCCGGGCTGCCTTCCTCCTGCCTGCCTGGGAGGGACGCTGAAGATGCAGCTCAGTGGCGCCCCCCCTCGGCCTACAGCTGGGCACAGGCTCTGGGGGTGCACTTGGACTTGCTGTATGTTTCATACAACAGGCTGCCTTGTGTAGAAAAGGGAACAGGAGACAAAACCATGCATAAGCTGCCTGGCAGTGCTGGGGACAGGAGATGTGGGAGATCAAGGAGGTGCTACCCATGTGGGGCCCCAAAAAGAGATGAGCTGTCACTACAGGAAGCAATGATGATATGTCAGGTAAAACAAAACATACCGCTAACAGTAACTTCATCTGTTTCCTTTTTAAACGTGGCTACTAGAAAAGCGGAACATTTGTGTGTGGGTTACACTATACCTCCACTGGACACTGCTGCCCCAGGAAGTGAGAAAGGCTGGCCCTGGGTGGGGGGATGAGGTCCAGAGCGAGGCCTTCAATCGGCTCCGCACATGTCCTGGATATGGCCCCGTGTGCTCCCACTGGGACACAGAGTGCCCCGAGGCCCCTTGGCATGGCTAGCCCAGGCCGGCAGAGCAGCTGGTGTCTGCTGGAGAGAAGAACGTGACCCCTGCCCCCACCGAGTCACCTCCCTAGAGGCACAGAAGTGACAGCCCTGAGGACAGCAGGCAGAAGATGGGCGACAGAGTCCGTTCCCTGCCAAGGCCTGGGGGCAGGAGTCACCTTGGATCTTGACTCTGGTCTCTGGGTCGCTCAGGGTCCAGACGTACACCATCATGTCCATGCCACCGGAGGCAAAGTGTTCATTGTCTGGTGACCAGGCCAGGCAGACGATTTTTGCGTGGTGTCCATAAAAAACATTGTTCTCCTAGTTGCAGGTTGAAAACAGAGAGGCAGCAGGTCAGGGTTTGGGCCAGAGTTACCCTGCATTGGGCACTAACGCTGTGCCAGGTGACCTTTACGAACTCACTGACTTCTTGATCCCATGAGGCACCCGCTACTCACAGAGACTAGAAAACTAAAGCTAAGAAATGTGCAGCCACCTCCCGCCTGCGCCGCCTCACACAGGACAGAGGCGGCCCGCTGCCTGCTCACCGAGTAGCCGTCGGCAACGCTGAACACCGTGACCACCTTGCTGGCATCGCACACGGCGAGGAAGGCGCCATCGTGGGAGTAGGCCACATCTGTCACGGGGCCCTTGGCCTCCAGGAGCTTGTTCTCGTCCTTCAGTGTGGTGCCCAGGATGGAGTACAGGCGGACGCTGCCATCCTGCAAGCGGGACAGCAAGGAAGTGAGGCTCCCCAAGCCCCGACAAACATGAGTGCACACGCACCCCATGCCCCGCCCCACCCATTTCTGAAGGGGCAGTCGGGGTCCTAGTGAGACAAGGGGCCCTTGCTCTGACTGCTGCTCTGCTACGGCCCTGCCCGGGCTCCCAGAGGCCAGGTGTGTCGCTCCTTCTGCCACACGTACCAGAGGGTACTTCCTAAACCCTTCAGTAGATCCTATAGCTTAGCTACCACAGATGGCAGAATGGCCTGGGGAGGCTGTTAAAATCTCACCCCAGGCCTCCTCCCATTCTGATTCTGCATGTTTGGGTGCTTGAGCCTGCACTTTTCATAAATGCCCCCAGAGGTTCACGGGCCAAACTTTGAGAAAACACCTGCATGTGAGCAGTTCTCTAATGAGGGCCCTGTCTGGCCACCCTCCTCAGGCCGCCCCTGCCTGCCCAGCACCTGGGCAGGTTCCCTGTGGCCCCAGCTGTCGGCGAGCACCCAGTCCGCCTCCCCATCACCCCGTCGTGCTCAGGCACTGCTTCCCTGGGGAGGGCACACCTGCTCTTTCTAAGGTTGGCAGTCCACCTCCCTGTAGCTGTCACCACCAACTCTGGGAGTCTTCGTTTCCACAATAATCACATGGCCCTCCCCGTGTACGGATCCCCGAAATTCTCTGAGCAGCTCTGTGAGAAAGGCACAGCTGGCCACCTGAGGTCCCCAAGTTGGTGGAGGAAGCTGACTCTACCTGGGTGGGCCAGGGCCAGCGCTAGAGCCTGGCTCCTGTGTCACGACTGCCTTGAGACAGTGTGGACACAGCAGACAGGCCTCTATAGCACAGGTGGGCACTGCCACGGCGGCAGCAGAGCTGGATTACCAGCGGGCCGCCCTCCTGGGGCCCAGGAGGAAGAAATGAGTTCCTCTGTAAAGCACTCAGGACGCAGCCGGGAAGACGGTGACCGCTCTGCACACACAATCCTTACTTACTATAGGGCATGAGAATTATTGATATACTGTGGACCGTGAGAAGGCAGAACTCAAGGAAAACTGTGCAATGCTCAGGTTAACTCTGCACTGTGGAGGTGCTAAGAAAATTCGTCTCTCTCCTTGTACAACCGAGGGCTGGTGCTTCCTTTCCTGACCTGCTGCCCTCTCACTTCCCAGGCACTCGCAGGGCCGACCTGGGGCCAAGATGGCCCTTCTTTAGCACTCCCTCCCTCACTGCCCAGGGCCCTTGGACACCCCAAGACTGTGGGCACTTTGGCCACCGCACCTGGCCTGGCCATCCATCGGCACGTGGAAGACACTCCCTGAGGGTCTTGTGACATGGACTGTAGTATGAACACGCCCCAGGGCTCACGCCCACCTCCTGGCCTGACCCACGTGCTCCAGTAGGACACCACAGCTGGCACACCTCACTGCTCGGACACTGGGCCCCGCTGCAGGGCACTCATGGCAGGGCAGGGAGCCTGAGGCCAGCTGGCCAGGGGAAGGCCCCCACTTTGGTGGCAGGAGGGCAGCGGGGCTGCAGAGTGGAACCTCAAACCTCAGCCCCACTGCGTTCCACAGGACTCACACAGCCCAGGCTGTCCCCAAGCCACACCCAGATACCCAAATCAGAGCCGTAGGTGAGAGGAAAGGGCCTTACCGTGCCCCCGACAGCCACCGTGTCTCCACCCGGGTGCACCGCCACAACTTCCGGCTCGTAGCCGGGGTTATCGATGCTGAAGCACTTCTTCTGGTCCTTCAGCAGGACAATCTGCGGGCACATGGGCAGCCAGTCAGAGCAGGGCAGCCCTCGTGGGTTCCGTCCCCAACCTTGCCACAGCCCAGCTGGGCTGAGCCACAGCCCCGGGCTCAGCCCCAGCACGTGAACCTCACAGCTGGGTGGGGCAATGAAAGGTCTTGGTCAGCCAGAATTTCAGTAAACGCTGCTGTCACCATCATCATCGCTACATCATTACTGCGGTTACTATGACAGCACCAACTTCCCAGTCACTGCACTTAGTTCCTCCCATCATGCAATGTCCATGATAAACAGACTTTGCTGAACAGAGTCCTCCTAACACTCGAGAGGACATGAGCAGTGGGAAGTGGCTAAAGCAACGGTGGACAAGATGATGACATGTCTGCATCCTAGGTTCTGGCCACTCAGGCAAAAAGAAACAGCCTGTTTTCATCAGTGCTTGTGTGATAGCACTGGAGCTGTCACTACCCAGTAGCTGGGCACATGCCCTGACTCCAGCAGGTCAGCTGTGGGGCTGGGGCTGCCCAGTCCAGGGGCCACCTTGCTCAACCACCCAAGCTGACTAGCCCTGGGGATCAGGGGCAGATGGCTACATAGCACAGTGGCCAGGAGCCTGTGCCTGCTGCCCAGGGCCAAGGGTGCTTCTCCTCTGTAGCCCTGAGCCCACTGGAGAATTTCCTGATCTAAAATCCCTGACCCCTGGGTAATAGGGAACTCTGCAGAAGACCCTCACCTGGAGCTGGGGTCACAGATGCTCCTAGAGGACCAGGTGAGCAGTGGCAGATCACAGAAAACATGTGCACACATGTTTATTCCAAGGGTTCCAGTGACTCCCCAGAGCTTGTCCACTGGCACACTACAATCCTATGGGGCACTCATTATGAGCCTCAGGGCAGGGACAGCTTCTCATGACAACTTTACAGATAAGGAAACTGAGGCCTGAGACACAGAGCTCTGCCTGAGGCCTGCAGTGTGGACAGGGCCAAGCCTGAGTTCCGCCCCTCACCAGAGGCCAGGTGCAGACACCGAGGCTGGAGAAATCCCGCCGTATGGAGAGGAGCTGCCCATCAGCCTTCCAGAACGCTGCTTCCCAGCCTTCCCCCATGTGCCCCTCTGGCTGGCCGACCGTGTGCGATAATTACTTGGCAGGGAGTTCTTATTATCTAGGACACACAGCAGTCCATTCTCCCTGAAGCAATTAAATTCATAGGACTGAGCAGGGGCGGGAGGATCCTGAATGGCAGCTTTCTTTAGGGAGGTTTGTCACGTGCTGAAGGGGACCCAGGTGCTACCTGCCTTCCCCAGCTGACATGCCGGGATGCCCGGGTCCACTGACAGATGTTTGTAACAGAGCAGAATTCTGTACAAAGTGGGTCAGGCTTGGATCTCAGTTTAGGGCGCTTTGCTCCAGAAATTCCAGAAGAGGTGTGCCGGTGCCCTCACTGGATGAGAACCCGGGCTATGGGAGGCAGAAAAATTGCACCCTATTCTGGCTTGGGTACTACCCTGCCACCAGTGGGAACGCTCTGGGGGCCCCACCAGCCCGCTCTGAGCCTCAGCCTCGTTTGTGAGAGAACAACTTGAGACGGTGTGAGGAGCTGAACATGTATTTCCTCGTAATCACCTTTGTGAGACTGTTGGGGATGAGAACACTAAAGCTCAGAGGTGAGGTAAATGCCTGAAGTCACACAGCTCCAATGCAGCAGGGCTGGGACCTGCACATGAGCACAGACAGACAGACTCACTCAAGTGGAGTCTCCTACGGATCTAGCAGGGCGATGGGCACACAGTGAGGTCTACTGCTTCAACAAATCCCAGCCCTGGGCAAGCGCTTCCACTTCCTCATCTGTACAATGGGCCAATGCCCTGCCCAAGCGGCAGGACCGTGGTGAGGATTAAGTGAATACACGTGAGGCCCTCAGCATAGCACAAGCGAATGCTCAACAGAAATGTTGGCTAGAGTGGCCGTTAGGCGGGACAGGAGTGGGATTTAGAAACCGGGCGGCACACGGCCGTAAGCTCCGACCCCTTATCCCCACCATGCCCTCGAGTTTCACACTAACCTGCCCGATGCACACGACCACAGTGTACCCCCCAGGGCCGACAGCTACGCACTTCGGCTGAACATCCAGTTTCACAACTCCTTGTCCGCTGTTCGAAAGAAGGGAAAGCATGTGACTTTTAACATTTGAGCAGTTTAGTGTAGGTATCCATATATACTCTCTGCAAAGCCATGGCAATTTAGCTATTTAGGAGAAGGGAGCTCTATGGTAATCTACACTGAAGCAGGGATTTGCTAAAATAGGGGAGGAATGGGGGGGGGTGTGGGGAGAGGGTGGTGAGAGGCAGTGAAGGGAACAGCCTCCGTCCTGTTTATCTGTGATAAATACCCACAACCCCCTCATTCTGCCCAGTGGCAGCTTTTGCACCCGTATCTGTTAGCTAAAGACTGGAGTTTCCTGGGCACAGATGAACTATGTTCTGCATAGTCCCACAAGGGGTTGATTTTTTAAGAATTTGTTACCTTTAACGGGTGAAAATCTTTTGTTTTGGGTATTGCTATCAAACCTCGTCCTAGAAAAATCTACACATGCATACAAACTTCTTAAAAATTGTAAGTCAAGGACACTTGTGTGTAACCAGGCCAAGAATGGGGTCCCCAATGCCCGCTGGATGTGCTCTGCAACAAGGTCACCAGGCCGATATGGCCAGGGAAGACCTTCACAGGGATGTTAAGAGCAGGGTTGCCACAGGCAGTAGAAAGATGAGTAGGGCTCAGATGCCTAGGTCCTGGGGCCATTTCTGCCACTTACTAGGAGGCTCAACTGACTCTCAAGACACTGGGACAGTCAGGCAAGTGGGGCCTGCACAAGCATGACCCATCTGTCTTGAGTCGGTGCTGCAGTCCCAAAGATGCACCCCAGAGCCCACATCTCCCAGGGGAGATGTGCCTCTGTGTCCTATGACAGGTGCCTCTGAGGGCCTCATTTGACCTTCAAATAGCCTGAGGTAGGCTCTGTTGTCGCCTGCTCTTACTGATGAGAAGAGAGATAAGGAGCCACCTTGGCAGGATTCTGAGGGACAGGGGCTGGGATCTGTCCCCCCTGCTCCCAGGGCAAAGTCTCATCTGGTCACTTGTGTGGGCAAGAGCATGACCTAGGTCACCTGGAGTCTACAGCTCAGCACCTGGCCCAGGCAGGACAATAGCTCCTGTTGGGGCAGGGGAGGGACCAGTCCTGGGGCACTGGAGGGGCAGAAGCCACTCAGGGACCCAGAACATATCCCTTTCATTCCTCCTCACCTGCACAGAGCTTCAGACCACTTGTGACAGCTATTCTCCTAGCTCCAGTGACAGTCAGTCACAGGCACCAGGGCAAAAACAAAACAAGAGTGTGTCTTCTAATCAGAGCAGCCATGTGCCCGTCCTCACCCTTGGGCAGCAGGAGGATGCACCTTGTTCTGAGTACCTGCCCTATGACAGGTGCCTCTGAGGGCCTCATTTGACCTTCAAATAGCCTGAGGTAGGCTCTGTTGTTGCCTACTCTTACTGATGAGAAGAGAGATAAGGAGCTACCTTGGCAGGATTCTGAGGGACAGGGCCTGGGATCTGTCCCCCCTGCTCCCAGGGCAAAGTCTCATCTGGTCACCTGTGTGGGCAAGAGCATGGCCTAGGTCACCTGGAGTCTACAGCTCAGCACCTGGCTCAGGGCCTGACAACAGGGGAATGATGCTCAGGGGAAGAGACGGTCAGAGAGCAGATAAAATGTTATCAAGGAAAGTAACTGCTACTGGCAACAGGGGTTTTCGGGGCAGGGTGGGAATCCAGGTTCACTGTGGATCCCCAGAGGCGGTAGCTCTCACCTGTAGTCACGCAGCATGAGGTTGGTGTACCGCACGGTGTCGTCCATGCTGCAGCTGACCAGCTGCCCGGACTCATCCACAGTCATTCTGGACACCTGATTCGTGTGGCCTTTCCCAGCAAAGGAGTCGTTTTCCCCCGTTTCTGAATCCCAGTAATGTAGGGGGGGTTAAGGAAAAGCCCAGCCTTCAGGACTATGGTACCTGCCCTGTGGGGAGGCCACGCCCAGCCCTAGTCCCAGCAGCCAAGAAGTCCCAGACAATTAGGGGAGGACACTGGGCCTGAAGCGACACAGCTCCTGGATGTCCACGACTAGAATTTCAGACGTGTGGTAAGCCAGTGAGACGGCCCCACTGCAAGTCAGTGGGCCATTTTAAATTCCACACTCCAAATCAGAAATAGTCCAACTAAGCCTCCTTGTAACAGTGTCACACATGGCTAAGTCTTCAGATGCCATGACCACAATGACCTGTGGTCAGCACTGCCCTTGGAGAGCATGGCTCAGGAGGAAGTCGCTTCTCCCTAGGACCTGGTGTAACTGAGTCAATGTTCCTACTGCTTTTTCTGTAACCTGTTGTCAAGCCCACTACCCTTGGCAGGAAGCTGGCTGTGCCTGCCGTGTGCCCTTGAGCAAAGGCTCAGGGGCTGTCCCAGCCTCTGGGTGGTTTGTGGACACTGAGCCCCAGGTGCTCAGGCGTGAAGTGTGGCTTCCGTGACGAGACCCATTTCAAACGCAGGGTACTGTTCCCCTTGGGAAGCCAGCAGCATGTTCTGCGGTGGACACACTCCTGGAAAGGAACTACCTGGAACAGGGGTCCATGACACTAGGACCATGGACAGGAGCAGGGCGGGAGCATGGCTTGGGGGCCCGCAAGGACCAGCGTGTCTGGAGACAATGGCTCAGCACCAGCAGGCAGATTCTGGGGCTTTCTCTACCGCCATCTGTGACGGCCACTCTAACCCTTTTCCTTATGTGCCCTGCGGACAGCTGCCCCAATGTTAGAGACTGCTGTGAAGGGGGTGTCAGCAGTCCCAGGCCAGGCTGGGGAACAGAAACCCTCATACTAGGGAGAAACCAGAGGGCTTGTTTACAGAAACCCCAGACAGGGACTCGTAAGGGGGCCCGCACACGTCTCCAGTGAACATCGTCCCAGCTCTGATGACGACAGGCTGTGTGACCTTGGCAATGGTTCTTTAGCTGAGTCCCAGTTTTACCATTTTTAAAACAAGGGTTTTCTACTAGAGGGTGTTCGAGTCCTTCTCAATTCTAAGATTCAATGCCTCCACTGGGACAAGGGTGATGTTAGCTGTCATTTACAGGGAGAAGAGCAGCCCAAGTTCAGAGAAGTTAAGCCACACACTCAGGGTTGCACAGCGAGAGGCCCGGAGCTGCTGGTCCTTGTGACAGGCAGACAGGATGCTCCCAGAGGCCACGCTGGTCGGAAGAGTGCAGCTGGGCCTGCAGCCACCTGGCTGGCCTGGCCTCTGGCACTGTGGGAACGGGAAATTCCCCTCTCCTGCCAGCGGCTCCGCAGCCAGCTCTGCCAGTCAAAGGATATTAATATGTCCGTCGTGGCTCCCAGAATAGATGTAGGACTTGCCGCCGTTTTTATGCACCGTCAGACACTGGATTGATTTACTGTGACCCTGTGGAGGAGACACAGGGCCAGGGTGAGCTGAGGACACACCACCTAGCCCTCCCCACCCATCAGCTGCTTTCCTGCCCTCTAAGCCTTTGGGTGACAGGAAGGGGACAAACGCCCCTCCGCACATGGCAGTGCACGTGTGCTGAGATCCCGCAGCCCCAGCTGGCTGAACACACGCTCCCGAGCCACCACCAGCCTTCCCCATCGCCGGACCACTCTACAAAACCCCACCCTTCCTGCCCCTCCCTCCAAGGCACCTAAGCCCGTGGGCCCGGACCTGGGTCTGAACCAAAGCCTGGCGCCCAAGCGCCTGGTATATGCAGACATGTGGCTGGCACCCAGCTGACTTCACAGCCACCTGAAGGAGGAAACGCTGTGTGTCTTTACCATAGAAGACAGCCTGGGCGCTGCGCCTGCTTGGAGCACAGCAGCCGCCTAGGGGTGGCCCAGGAGGCCCCCAGAGCTTGCAGAGGCAGGTGGGGGCCCTGGCTCTCTCTCAACCAGCCTCCTCACTGACCCGAGATGTCTGAGGGCTCTGATATCCCAACCTCCCCGACAACCACAGCGGGAGCACCAAGGACTCATCTATACCCAGAAATCTGCTTCAAGAGGACTCATCTACACCCAGAAATCTGCTTCACTCTCCTCCATGACCGCTCTTGGGACAGAAGCAATGGTGGCGGTGTGGGCTCAGCACAGCCCCTTCCTCTCTCAGGGGATGCGGCTTCCCCGCCAGTTTCCCTGTTCTTCATCAGCCCCACTCGACTGCCAGCTGGCACAATTTGCGCTCAAGGCTTTTCCCCAGGAACTTCCCAAGCATTCTGTGGCGTTCTGCCTGTTGCCACAATATGGCATTTATCTTCGGAGAAAGGAACACACAGTTCTCAGTAGGACGGGAGAACGCGGAACTGGCACAGCCATTTCTGTCTTTCCAGTGGAGTTGGGAGAAATCATCACACATCCCAGTAAGTGGCACTGAGCTGCCGTCTGTTTCTAACACAGCCTCTGGTCAAGCCTGCTGCTCAGGGCATGAGCCGCATGGGGGTGGCTGGAGCCCTCCCTGCTTGCCCAGTCACCTTGTGCTCAGAGCGAGGTGGGGCGATGCAGGTGCTCCCTCGCCTGGAACTCGTGAGAAATGCAACCTTTCGGCCCTGCCCAGATGTCCACAGGTGTCCTCTCTGTGAGGCCTGGAGATGCCTAATGAGCCAGCCCTCAGCTCAAGAAGCACAGCTCCGGCTGCCCCGAGAACATCCTGAAGATGGATGGCCTGAGCCCGGCCAGGAAGCAAACTCTTCTTAAAGCTTCCAGGCGGTTCCAGAGCCAAGAACTACTAGTCCAACTCCACTGCAGCCCGAGATCAGCACAAAAGGCCACATGATTCACACAGGTTCAGTGTGAGAACCAGGGTGTAAATTTCCTTTTTGACAACTATAAAAGCTCACAAGGTTTCTGTAGCACCTGGCCCCTGGCAGTTGGCAATAATGGCATTAGCAGCAACAGACATGCACAGGCCTCCTGCACTCCCAAGGTGGCCCTACCGACAGACACGGGAGGGTGGACCTGGGTATGGACACCCAGAGCCCACTGCTAGGGGAGGCCCATGGCAAAATGCTCTCTGAGCAGAGGAAAGTCGCTGCTGATGGCAGCGCCTGAATCGCTTGTTCACACTTTTCTCACAATCCTACTTGGAGGACTTGTGGAGCAGTGATGGTCTCCAGCTTATCCTTGCTCGCTCCAGCCCGCCTTTCCTTGCTGGCCACACTCATCCCTTCCCTGCTGCTCCAATAACAGAGCCACCCCAGAGCAGGCCTCACCTTGATGACCCGCAGGGGCTTGCTGGGGTTATTCTTGTCCAGGTAGTTGATGTATCCAGACAGGGAGATGCTGAGCAGGTGGTCCTTCTGCCACAGGCAGCCCAGCTGCTGGTCCAGCACGGTGGAGCCCATGGGGAAAGTGCTCACGACAGAGTTCACATTGACATCCCAAATCTTGGAAGTTTTGTCTCCAGAAGCAGAAAGCAGATGGGTGCTATCAGGACTCCAACTAATCTATTCAAACAAAAACAGTGTGTCACATACCAGAGAACTTCAGAGTGCAGCCTGTCCACTGCCCCCACTTTTGGGCAGGACAAGGCAGAGCCTGGGGAGGGAGTGGGACATTTCCCAGGAAAGAGACACCCACCTCTGGGCGTCCTATTCTGGCCATTGGCTTGTCCAGCCACCTAACCACGACCCTGAAACTCTGCACCCCCCCCCCCGACTTTCAGCCCCTCGTTTCAAGTTTTTGTCTAACTTCAAGATGAGTAGGGATGACTACACACATGGACTCGGCCAAATCCCAAACACCGGGTCAGGAAACAGACTGATACTCACAGCATAAATCCCCCCGTCATGGGCCTTGCTTCCTCCCAGCGCGGACACCTTCTCTCCCGTCTTCCCGTCATAGATGTGTATCTTTCAAGAAATAAAAACGTGCGTGGGTCACGTGTATGCGTGCGAATGTCAGTAGTGAGCATGCCATTTCTCCACTGACTCTAAAACACAAGTGCTGTTAGACTGAGCTTCCAGCACCATCTAAAAGCAGAGACATGTGTACTGGGGTTTGATGACACACCCCAGGAGATGCCTAATTTCTGCGAGGCAGAAGCAGCTCTCTTGGGCCTGTCGCAGGTGCAGGCAGATAAGTCACCCCCCCCTCCCCAAGCCCTTACCTGGCCGTCAGCACTTGCTGTGGCAAATCTGTTCCCGTCGGGAGAGAATCTCACACAGTTGACAAAGCGGCTGTGGTCCTGCAGGAAAACAGACAGTTACTCATCTAACAAGGGGCTGCAGGCTGCACCTGGTTCAGGTAAGATCTGTCTGAAACACAGAGCTGATTTTCAGCTTTAGCTACTGTGAAGATATGATGTGAACTGTTGTCCACAGGAACATTTCAGAACTTTAGCAGCCCCTGTCCTGCCTGACCACTCTGCCTGCCTGGAAGGTGGGCCCAGCTGCAACAAGGTGGGTCGTCCTCTGGCTTAGCCTCTCTCCCCTACCAAGTGTCCCCTGAGCTGTCTTCTTCCTGCTGGGCCTTGGAGAGAGCTTGAACCCCAATCCTAAAGCATTTGCTGGAGGAATAAGTGATTTTTCAACAAAATTAAACAACGGCTATGACCTTCATTGGGAATAAGAGTCTGAGTGGCTGAGCAGAAATGACCTCTGGGGGCAAGTTCCTCACCCGAGTGAGTAAATGAATTAATTCCTTTCTCGACCAACAAGCGTTCACAGCAGAGGATGACCCTTTAAACGCCCATCGCAGAGCTGCGGCAGAGTGCCCACTGCACGTGCCCCGCAGACACTGCTGACCCAGCAAGCACAGTCGGTACCAACTACCAACTCTCCAGCACAAGAGGGTGAACAGACACCCACCTGCAGAAAAGACCATTTAACCCAATGCAGATCATCAGCCCCTCCCCAAGGCAAATCACCAACTTAATTTTAAAGCACAAGCTGCTTCTGTGGAGGGAACCGATGTAATGTTTTGGGGTGAATTCTGCCCCTCTAAGATATAATGAAGTCCTAACCCTGGGTACCTATGAATGGGACCTTATTTGGAAACAGGGTCTTTGCAGAAGTAATCAAGTTAAGATGAGATCATAAGGGTGGCCCCTAAATCCAATAGGACCAGTGCTCTCACAAGGTGAGGGAAATTTGGACACAGGTGCAGACACAGAAGTGAAGTTATAGGCAGAGATTGGAAGCGTGCTCACCAAAGTAATACTGAGGGCTGTCAGAATCTAGAAAGACTATGCAGGACTCAGGGAGTGTGGCCTTGCCCACACCTTGGTCATGGCTTCTGGCTTCCAGACTGAGCAAATAAATTTCTGTTGTGTAAGCCACCCAGTCTGTGGTGGTCTGCTGTGGTAGCCCCAGCAAACTAACATGTGTATTTAGGTAATTAAGTATGAAATGTTTGATTTCCTCAAGTACTAAGTTTGACAGTTGATATCTCTTGACATTACACTTTGACACTTCTTGTTTTATTTTTATTGTGAAGGTACAGCCTCAGTCTTGCAAATGCAGTTTGGCTTGTGATTATCTTTCAGATTTTTATTTAAAGCAATTTTTATGAAACCATGGGTAAGCCACAAATTTGTGTTATTTTCAAATATGAGTTCTGTTGTGGAACTAATGCAGGGCAGAAAGTTCAAAATAGCAACGCAGTATTTGGGGACGATGTAGCTAATGAACGTACACTACATTAATGGTTTGAGAAATTCTGTTGGTGATTTTAATCTTGAAAATGAGTCACATGGGCAACCTAAGACCAAGGTGGATAATGATGAGCTGAAAGCAGTAGTGGAAGTGAATCCATTTTAACCTATGCATGAATTCTGTTGGTGATTTTAATCTTGAAAATGAGCCTCGTGAGTGACCAGAGACCAAGGTGGATAATGATGAGCTGAAAGCTGTAGTGGAAGCAAATCCATCTTAACCTATGCATGAATTAGCAGCAAGGTCTGATGTTACTATTTCAAGAATATTGGACCATTTGTAACTAATCAGCAAAGTAAAGAAGCTGGATAGATGGGGACTGCACGAACTAAACGAGCATCATAAGAGAAATTGTCTAGAGGCTTGCCTTTCTTTGCTGTCATGACATAAAGAGGAACCATTTCTACACCATATTGTTACGTGTAATGAAAAGTGGATTCTTTTTGACAACTACAAGTGTTTGGCACAATGGTTAGATAAAGATCAAGTGTTGAAATACAGTCCAAAACCGAATATTCATCAAAAAAAGCCAATGGTGGCTGGGTGCGGTAGCTCATGCCTGTAATCCTAGCACTCTGGGAAGCTGAGGCGGGAGGATTGCTTGAACTCAGGAGTTCAAGACCAGCCTGAGCAAGACCCCGTCTCTACTATAAATAGAAAGAAATTAGCCAAACAACTAAAAATAGAAAAAATTAGCCAGGTATTGTGGCGCATGCCTGTAGTCCCAGCTACGATCGCTTCAACCCAGGAGTTTGAGGTTGCTGTGAGGTAGGCTGACACCACGGCTCTCTAGCCCAGGCAAGAGAGATGAAAAAATTAAAAAAAGCTAATGGTGTCTGTTTGGCGGTCCAGCACTGGTATTATCCACTATAGCTTTATGAAACCCGGTCAATGGATTACAGCAGATGTCTACTGCAACCAATTGGATGAAATGATGCGGATGCTTGCGATTAAGCAGCTGAGACTGGGCAAGAGACAGCCCAATCCTCTTGCAAGACAATGCTAGACCACATGTTGCATAAACAACACTGCTCAAACTACAGCAGGTGGACTTGGAAACTCTCTGTCATCCACCATATTCACCAGACCTTGCACCAACTGACTACCACTTCTTCCAGGCTTTGGACTTCTTGTAAGGAAAAACATTCAATTCTCAACAAGCTGTGGAAAACGCCTTTTGCGATTTCATCACCACTTGCTCTCCAAGCTTCCCTGCTGTTGGCGTAAGCAAGCTACCATTAAGATGGCAAAACTGTCTCAATAGTTTAGGTGCATACTTTAATTGTACTGTTTCTTTCTTGTTTGAGATATAATGAACTACACTGTTGATTCAAAATTGGACATTTCATATTTAATGACCTGATAATAAACACTGTCTGTAATGCTCACATAATAACCCTTGCAGGTAAACTATGCCCATTTTACTGATGAAATGAGGGTCCAGAAAGAGCAGTCAGGTGCCTGAGGTTCCGTGGCACCATGCTCAGTCTGCAAAGTACCGCCAGGAGACAGATTCCACGCTGTTGGGCAATTCCTGCAGGGCAGCAGCTCTCGTCTCACAGAACCATTCAGTCAGTTCAGGTCTGGGCTCCAGG
This sequence comes from Microcebus murinus, assembly GCF_040939455.1. Lineage (NCBI taxonomy): Eukaryota > Metazoa > Chordata > Mammalia > Primates > Cheirogaleidae > Microcebus > Microcebus murinus. Next base: position 87,188,891 of record NC_134106.1, read on the forward strand.
ACACCCACTGGCAGCCCTGGTAGGTGCAGACGGAAATTCTCTGGGCCAGAAAAGAGATGCAGCCCCAGACCTGCAGCACAAAGCAACCCCATACTTCCCACTCACCAGTTACCCACTTCCCTCAGCCATTAGCCCAAACCTCACTCCCCCCAAACCCTTCCTCAGGGTGCTGCCAAGTGTGCTCATGCTGGACACGGGTAAGGCTGAGCCCTGGTCCTGAGCTGAACCAGAATCTCCCCCGTCACCAACCCATGTTTTAATTAAGATTACAAAAGCTTGAGAAATCAAATATCCTGGCAATGGGGAGTCTGGTAATTAACTGCTTGAGATTTATTGAGGGCGACCACAATCATGGTTCCCACCCCAGCGGACGAGCAGACTGTCCTTCCTGCCTCATTTCAGCGAGGGCTGTCATCAGACTAAATTCTGTCCTACGACTGCAGAGCTCATTCTCTGTGGACTGTGGCCACCACCCACAAGGGTGGGGGATGGAAGCACTGAGCTGTCTTAGGCTGAGCCCACATGGACTCTGGGTTGTGACAGCCGTGCAGGCTGATAAGTCCCTGGCCTGCCCGCCTGTGTTGTGCTTTTTCAGTTTCTTTCATACATTCATCCTGTCTCTAAGAACTTTTCTGCTTTAACGGGCCGTGCTGTATGTTTTCTAGCATTTCCAGGTGTGTGGAGTTGGGATGATCCACCACACTAACTGAAAGTGAAACTGACTTTCCACACTGGGATCTCAGGCCCTCCTGGCTATGGTCACCTTGCCTCACTTTACCCTCTGGGGCCAGGGAGCCTCCAGGCAAACACCTGCCATAGAAGAACCAAGCCCAGAGAGGGGGAACTTGAGCCACACCACTTGCAAGAATCTGGTTTCCAGTTTCTTGTCTAGAGCACCTGTCTCAGCTGCGCTGGCTCTTGGGCTATGGGCCGATGCTGGGCAGGTTCAGGCAAGTTCTGGCCAGAAGCCAGCCCAGAGGGGTCAGATCCCCCAGGCCTGTCCCCACCCTTTCTGCCCCCACCTCCACCTTTAGGGAGCAGCCCACCCCCATGCCAAGGACCCCGCCCGCATCCACATCCACATCAGCTCGCGTCCCCTGGCTGTGCCAACGGGGGTCAGCTGCTGCAGGAAGGAGCCGGCTGGGGTGCATCCCTGTTGGGAGTGCCTCAGGAGTCTCACCCCCTCAGCCTGTCTGAGGGGGGACGTGGCTACAGACACCACTCACTCCTCCTTCTGGATGAGGTCAAACAACCCAGCTCTTAAATGACAAAACCACAGCTCAAATCTGAGACCAGACCAAAACCCGAGGTTCTCCTGGTGCCCAGCCCTGCTTCTTCAGTGGGTGTGGCCCGTTCTCATCCTCAGCACTGCCCTCACCCTGGCTCTTCTGTCCCCAAAGCCGAGTTTCCTTGATGGTGAAGTGGACAGAGGTTACATAAGCTGGGATCGACTCACCCCTGGGCCCCTCTGACTAAACACGGCAGGGATGGGGAGGCCAGAAGACCTTGCCCCAAATTCAGCAGAGCACTCAGAGCATAGGGTGGGACAACAGGTTCTGATTTCTCTTGCTGTATGTGAGGAACATGCTATGAATCGGAAAAACACTGAGCCACCATTTGGTTTCAACTTGTAACAAACATTGATTTCACTGCCTCCCTATAATCAGAAAACAGATATCCCTATTCCAGGTCTGAGAGCAACCCAAGACACACAAACCCTGGGACCTCAAGCGGCTATCTGTGGCCCACCTCAAAAGCACGCACCTCTGCTGGCACCTCCCACAGGGCCTGGCAGGGGAGTGTCCTGTGTCCCTCCCTGGGCCCTGGGACCACACAGGTTTAAGGGAGGAGCCAGGTGAAGGCTAGACAACACAGATGCCCCTCGAGTAGCAGGCGTGGGCTGGACTCAGAGAGCCTCAGGCTGCAGAACCTCATCCCTGTTACCTTTTCCTGCAACTCGAGCCAAACAGCAAGAGTCCAAATGAGCAGCAGACTAATGTTTGCTCCTGAAATAGCCCCTTCAAAGGGAGAGCACAGTGAACAGCCCATTAACCAAAAAAAAAAAAAAAAGAGGGCTAAAAATAGGCCTCTCCACAGGGAGGCCAGGCCAATGGACAGAGGAGGAGCAGGTTTAGAAATACTGCTGGGAGTTCAGAGACTCCATAGCTTCCTATGGCTGCCTGACTCGGCCACCTCTTGAGCTGGACCCCCAGCCCCACCCCTGCACAGCCTTAGGCCGCCCCTGTGCCCGGTCCACTCCTGCCTTCTGGCTGTAGCCAACACGTGCTACAGCCCCCCTGGGCTGGATTGTGTCAAGGAAGCCCCCCCTTGAGGAAACTGGGGCCTGAAATAACAAAGTAACAAGTAACACACCCAAGAACATGTCACTGATAGGGAGAGAGTGCCACTGGGCTCCCGGTGGCCTGAGTCCAGCAGGCATACACCACTACCTGGTCAGCTCGGGTGTCACCTGGGACCCCTCTGTTCCCAGCAGCCTCAGCTGAGCCAGTACGTAAGAGGATAGCCCGTGTCCAGCCATGCCGTGCACATGTCTATGAGCCACACCACAAGGTGCACGAAGGCCGACAAGTGAGAGTTAGGCCCTTTATCACTCATCCAGAATACCCACCACAGGCCGTGCCTGGCATGGAGAAACACCCATGGGTGCAGTGGGGGAGGCAGGGAGAACATCTCAACACCCCTCCCCACAAAGCCTCCATTTCAGCCCCAGCCTCCTGTGATCCTGGGTGGCTGGTGGGTGAGGATGAGTTGGGATCGGGCCTGTTCTGGGCAAAAGGCTTCTCCACCCCATCCTCTACCTGTCTTGTTCAGGTTCATGCGGACAAGGAGCCAAGCTGAGCCGTGGTCTCTCAGGCCTGGAGGGCGCACAGGACAGCCCGGCTAAAGCAGAGCTGAGACTCAATTTCAGTGAAGCCAGAAGTTGATGCTCTCTCCACACGATGGACCCTTAACAAAAAGGAAAAGCGCCAGGAACCCCAGACTCGGGCCAGCGAGATGGAGGGTGGCTTGCCCAAGTTCACTACGTAAGGTCCTGCTTGCTTTTCTACGAAATGCTGTTTGCATTTTCACTCAGGCTTGGCATTGTTGGGGCTTTGTTTTGTCATGTACTGAAATTCAGAATATGACTCGCTCCTCTCAAGGCAGCACTCCAGCCAGAGCCCTCCGGGCCCTCCCCAACAATGTCTCCCTCCTCCCCCACAGGTGGGTCCCAGGGCTCAGCCATGTGGCCTCCTGGGGAGGGGTGGGCACAGATGCCACCACAGCTGCTCACTCTCGCAGGAAGGTTCTAGCAGGCACAGGCTGCGAGGGCTTGAGGGCTGGGGAGGAAGGCAGGCAGCCGTGACCCCAGGTGGTCATGGGGTTGGGAATGAAAGATTTCGGGAGAAAAGACTGTTACTGTTTGGATTTCACAGGAGGAACTTAATTTCCTCTAAAAAAAAAAAAAAATCCCACACATACTTTAATTTTAAAAAGCTTTTGCTACAAAAGGCTCAATTAATTCCTCAGAACCTCCTCATCCCAGCTTTTGACTGAGAAGAATGCATATAAGGAAAGAGGCCTGGCAGGAGGCTCTGCCCCGGGCCTTCAGCCCAGTCCTCCCCTGCCTCACTTAACCTCGATGCCTTCGGCTCACTTCCCATCGTCTGCACCATTGCCCTCTGGCTCTGGGGAAAAAGCCAGCTTGTGCCACAGGTGTGGGGTCCCTGAGAGCCCTCCCTGTCCTTTCGACACCAGGCCAGCTGAACCTGTTGCAATCTTTTCAGATGGACCCCCACGCACGTCCTTGTGAATACATGGATGTCCCCTGGCACCTCTCCCGTTTTCCCCACAGCTGTGGGCTTGGTGGAGGAAGGCCATCACGACCCTATTTCCTGGGGGGCCTGGAGGCATAGGACTCCCCCAGAGATCAGGGGCCGGGCCAGCTAGCTCAGCGCTGCCACCCAGTGTCTGTGCTCCTTGGGCCATAGCCCTATGGATCTCTCCCAGGTCCTCAAACAGAACTTGTAGGTGAGGCCTCCACAGGAAGACTTCAGGACACACAGTGCTGCCTGCCCTGGAGACGGGCTGGGTGGACAAACATTTCTACCTGACACTCCTGGGCTGGGGCTGTAGGGTGGTGACCATTCTAAGGTTAGAAACAAAGAGGAAACAGGAAAATATTCTGGCCAAGCCCCCGAGCAAGCACACAGTGGTGCAGAACGCAGCCTTGAGTCCATTGCCTGGAAGGAAACCCTGGCTCCACTTAATGTCATTGTGCAGCTCCATGCCTGGTTTAATCCACATCTGCCAAGAGCAAATGGTCCCTTCCCAGGGCAGGGAAAGAAGCCCCCACCCACACTCAGCCCAGATCACAGCCAAATGAGACCAAACAGGATGTGGAGGGCTGGGCAGTGGGGTAGTGGCACTGGAAACAGGCCAGGAGGGCCCTGTGTGCCGTGGAAGTCTCTCCTCCTTCTCCCTTCTCTGGGATGCTCAGCTGACTTAGCATTTCTCATCCTCTGTCCCACAGCACGCCCCCACTGACCTGGAGCCACAGCCTTCCACAAAGCTCCCAAAATAGCCAGGTCTGTAGTACCTACCAATTAGGCAGTGGCCACCGGGGCAGGATCTAAGAACTACAGGGTGTCCGGAAGGGACCTTTGGGCTGCATGCTCTGTTGGACACAGGATACCTCACTCACGCTTCCCACGCAGCCCGCCAGGCCCTGCACAGCCTGAGGCTCCAGGGATGACATGAAGCCTGTTTCACTCTAAGTGAAGAATCCTTGGAGAGCCCTCCTGTACCCTAAGCCAAGATTTGTCTCTGGGAATTCTGCCCACTTCGTGCACCCTGCACCCGCTATTTATGATTCACTGTGTTAAGTTATTAAAACACACAGTGCTCCTCAGTGAGCCACTTTAAGGACATGATCTCATCTGAGCCTCCATGAGGCAGAGACACTCAAGACCACGGATGCTCCTGAAGGACGATGAGACCTGAGACCTCCAGGCAATCCCCAAACTCAACCACCTCCAAGGACATAAACTAACCCTCAGATGCACACATTTGGGTTCTGCGTGGTCCCACCATCCTTTTCTCACCCACAGCACATGTGCTAAGAGTAACTGGGAGAGCCCGGGCAGGCCGAGAATCACAGATCACGCTGGGACAGGCTGCTGCTCTTCCCTGCATCGCCCTCACTCCAACCACTGGGGCAGGAAAATGGCATTGCAGCTGCTCCAGACCAGCTGGGCAGGCACTCCTGGTTCAAATTCACAGTTAAAACCATCAGATGCTGATGGTCCCCACAGACCCCATCTTATAGACGGGAAAATTGAGGGATAGTGAAGCCTGGGCTCTTGTCCAAGAGAGGGAGCATGCGCAGTGTGGGGCTGAGACCCTGCCATTTATGCCCACAGACTACTCCACTGGGGCACTGTTGGCATGTTTTTTCCACAAAGGGGCTCTAATTCTTCTAATTGTACATTGCTTTGCATACATGTCTCTGCCTTCATCGCCTCTAGGGAGTCCCTGAGAGGCCAACCCTGACTCCCTGCAAGCCCATTTCCTCTGCTGCTTTGGTGGCGCTGATGAGAGCGAGCTTAGCAGGTGTGAGGTTTCCACAACTGAAGAGCTGGCTGACAAAACTCCGGGCTCCACAGGCTCCCCTTTCTAATGGGCACTTCCAGCCTAGGATGCTTGCCTGAACGCAGGCACCAGAGACGCCCCTGCCCCTACCCCTGTTGTGTGCACATTGTCCAGGGCAGGGACCCTCTGTGCTGAAATCTCACATGCTTGGTTGAGGCCCTAGGAGGGCAAGTGGTGAGACTGGAGAGACCTCCCCTATTTACATACATTACCCAACAAGTGCACTTGCGCCTACAGATCATGGCACAGGTGTGCTGTGATGTTTCTACCATCAGTATCTAAAAAGGCCTCCACTCTGTTGGTCTCACATACAAACCACAAAGTCCATCCAAAAACCACTGTAAGAGAGAAGCCCACTTACTCCAATTGTGAACTTGAACTTGAATGGGGGTCCTTCAAAGAATGCAGCGCAGTTATCATCACTTCCCGTCGCCAGCCGGTATGGCCTGCTCTGCTTGATGTCCACACTGTTGATGACTTTGTTGTGTCCCGTGATCTCGCCCACAGAAGAGCCACTGTCCCACAGGAAGACGGCTCCAAACCTGGACCCAACGAGAGGAGTCAAAGGAAAAAAAAATCAATCCTGGACGGTCGATGAGAAATGTGATAGCTGAGCTCCCAGTGCACCAAGGACAGGAGTGAATGTTAGGAGGGCAGCTTGGGAAGTTAAAGGAACAAACTTGAAAGCACTGTGATTCTGGCTCTGCGGGTATTTATCCAAAAGATCTAAGGGCAGGTAGGGACAACCTAGGTGCTTTTGGGGAGGGACCGCATGTACGTGTCTGTACGGCTCCATGCCAAAGTACCTCCCGCATGACAGGTGCCTCAGAAACACCTGCCCAGGGAGGATCTTTACAGCTTCATCGCTCTCATAATGGTTCTATGGGCAGGGGCCGGGAAGCAGACCAGTTACTATCCCCTAAAGGAACGGAGACGCCTTGCTCTCGACTGGCATTAAAAAAAAAACATAACGTGGTAGTTAATATTTGCTACCAAATGAAAAAGGAACAAAGACCAACAGGAATGATTTGAAAAACCATGGAAAAATTAATACCCACCAGTGCACAAACTAAGAAGTGCCTCTCAGGGAGAGAAATAAAGACATGTGGCAGTCAAGTTCAAGCCCTTGTAGGCAGCCACGGTGCTGTGCAAGGAACCCTGACGGCTCTTGGAATAAGGAAGCCTGGGTTCCAGCACTGACCTGCCAGTCACCAGGCCCACGAGGAAGCACCCACCACTCCAGCGTCCACTGGGCCTTGTTCCTTGCTTAGGGAACCTTAGGTGACTCACCCAGCTGGGAGCACAGTCTAGTCTCTTTTGCAGGTTCATATGGCAGCTGCCAGAAGGGACCCTGATAAAAGAGGTAGCTTTTGCCTTGTCCCCCTCCTGCTGCCTGGAAGGTGGGCACAGCAGCTGGGAGGCGAGGGTCTCAGGATGTCAGAGGAGAGTGAGGCCCTGGGGACAGAGCCACTGTGATGTGGAGCTCTTCCTCACATGTGGTCAGTCACCACCTGTGAAGGCGGCTGGGGGCCTGGCCCCTACTGGGAGCTCAACCTCTACTGGTCCAAGCTGACACAGACAGCACTGCGCCCCGTCCCACCCAGGCATAGCATGTGGAGCACAGGCCACGGGACGGGCAGAGTGGCCAAGGGAGTGACTCACTTCTCCCTTCCTTCCCCGACCACGGCGATCCTCTTACTGTCTTCGGTCC